>NC_044311.2:84619200-85290450 GCF_007474595.2 Lynx canadensis
GACACTCTATACCAAGTGACCCAACGTAGGGCAAGAACCAGAATGGGTGACGCCAGTTCCTGAAAACAAACTTCCATATGGAGCTGGTCCCAAGACTCATAGACCCCACTGCACATCAGATTTCCCCAGTGCCAAAATCCAGACGGATTGGGCGGTGGTGATAGGGGAGGGACTAGAGACATAAGGGTGGCAAGGTGTTAGGCACAGCAGCAGGCTTTTCTAGACCTTCATTTAGTCAATAAATATTTAAGGAGCGCCTCCTACGTGTGAAGTGCTGGGGACGCAATGATAAGTAAGACACAGACCCCGATTCGAGGAGCTCAGTGTCCAGAAAGAGAACACTTAGTGCACAAACAAGCAATGCCAGTGCAGGGGGATATGTGCTCTAGAGGAACGGGCTGGGCGTGTGGGGCTCTGGGGCACGGAGGAGCCATCTCATTCAGACAGGAGGATGAGAGAGGGCTCCCAGAGGGGTGGGCACACAGGGGGCCAGAAGGAGTTCGGATGGGTGCCAGGTGAAAAGGGAGCTGGAGCGAGCGCAGAGTGAGACTAGAGAGATCATCGTGGAAGGTCTAAGCGGCTCACTCACTCTCTCATTCACTGATTCAACAAGTATTATCAGCAGCCATGTGTCAGGCCCTATGCTGGGTGCCGAGACTGTGATAGGGAGCTAGACTGGCACAGGAGGGCTGAGCTGAGGTTGTAGCAGTGTGGTCGGAGAGGAATCCATAGCTTTGAGAAATTGACCATCAACTTTACTTGGATGGCGGCAGAGAGGGAGGAGGAATGATTTAAGGTGATTCTCAGGTTCCTAGCTCGGTGCTGAGTGGGAGGTGCCCTTCTGTGCAGGGGGAAGGGGACACACACAGGGAAGCAGCTGAGGAACTGGGGAAATGATGCGTCTGCACTGGTCTTGCCCGTTTGCAGGGCCAATGAGACAGTGGCAATACTCAGCACCTAACTCGGGCTGGTCGCCACCCAGACGGGAGTAAAGCCCCAGCTGAACATACAGGAGCATCGGAGAAGGTGGCAAGAGATTAGCCAGTTGTCTGGGGCCCAGCTCAGAAGGGTAGGGTTTCAGACGGTGTTCTAGTCCCAGAGTTGAACTAGAGTGCTAAAGGCAAAAAGTCAGTTCATTCCAGGTCTTCAGCTATTGGGATTGTGCTACCAAAACAAGCGCCAGCCCCCTCAGGTCGAGGAACTCTCTGGATGCAATCAGCATGGCTTAGGAAGCTGGGGAAGGAGCCGGCACCCACCCGGTACAGTCTTTCATGTGTTAGGTCTGTTCCCCACAGCACTCAGCACAGAGCTGGGCGGATAGTAAGTGCTCAATAAATACTCTGCTAGGAGCAAGTAGACACGTAGCAGAAAGCAGGAGTCTCACAGTGACGAATGCAGCACTGACCTCAACTGGGCCCCTCCCTGCGGGGTCTTTTGGTCACATTAGGAGAAAGCCCCATTTGCTTCTCATCCTCCATAAAGATGACAGCTTCTAGTGCCTACCTCTACCCTTCTGGAGCGGAGGTCAGAGACTTGACGCTGACACCCTTTGAAACCTCAGACGTTAGCCCTGCAATCAGATTCCCTAAAATACTGCCACTTTGATGAAGTCCAGGCTGGCTTGCTTAAAATAAATACCCAGACATCACAAATCAAACTGAGATTTAGGACCTGGAATAAAGGAGAAGAAACAGCCAACCCAAGACATCAGAAGAGCATTTCAGTGCGAAAGCTCACCTCCCTTGGACCAGGCCTCGTTTGAGTAGGTCAGTTTCAAACGTTTGCACCGAAGGATGACTGTTTAATCAGCAGAAAGGACAACGTGGAAACCTGGAGTGACAGGATCCTAATTTTTTTTTTTTTTTTCCTACTAAAAAGCTAAAAAGCAGCTGGGCATTCACGGTTTGGGAGGCACCTCACCCAACTGCAATTGCCAGACAGAGGTACGGATCATCAGTGCCAGCAGGGCCCTGTTCAAAAGCATCCCCTCCTCCATGGCGGTGACCTCTCCGAAGCTTCCAGCTAGCTGCTCCTGCAATTCACTAGTGTCCCGGGCACAGGGCCAGTGCGTTTCCTTTAATCCCAGCGCCACCCTTAGTGACGTGGCTCAGTGGACCCCTAGGGCTGCAGAAGAGGCAGCTGAGAGGGAGGGCCTCGGAGCCAAGATCTCCAGCTCCGTGGGCAAAGCTGAGTCCGACTCCACCTCTGAAGTTGTCCCTCATCTGTGCTGTGAATGCGAACTGTGAGCAAACTCCACCCCATCTGCCTAATTTCTCTTTTGAAACATTTTACTTATTTTTAATTGTTTCAATGTTTATTTGTTTTTGAGACAGAGAGTGCGCGCGAGTTGGGGAGCCAGGCAGAGAGGGAGACACAGAATCCGAACCATCAGCACAGAGCCCGACGCGGGGCCCGAACCCACGAACTGTGAGATCATGACCTGAGCCGAAGTCGGACGCTTAAGCGACTGAGCCACCCAGGTGCCCCATCTGTATTTCTCTTCAAAAAAAAGTATCTTGTTTCTTGTCATGCCTGTCACTCTCTGAGGAGCAGACTTCTCTAGAGTAAATTATATGTATGCTGTGTAAACAAAAAAGGTATTAGAGAAATGCCAATATACAGAGGCAAGGGTTCAATCAAATAAATATACAATACTTCTGGTTCCCAGATAGTGAAACTTTGGCTCAAATTTATTCTAAGATAAAACCTGATCCTGTAAAATATACTCTAATGAATACATCACACAGAGTATTTGTTTTTCAAAATGAGGAAAAATAGATTCTCTTATCAAATACTTGGGGTTTGCAATAGACTCGTATTAAAATAGGAAACTTAATATTTTTTCAGTTCCTGAACAGTAAAAGCAGTGGGAAAAGCATGGGAAAAAACGAATCACAAAAAATCTCTCTTCCCAGATGCCGAGTCAGGAATATCTCCCCTGGAAACTGAGATGACGAAGTTGTCACAGAGATATAAAATATGAGAAAAATATAAACAACTAAGAAATAGACCAAATGTGGCCCCTCCTAGAATGAAGTGAGCAGTCGGGCCTGTGCTGCATGCCCGAAGGGTGTGTGGTCCCTGCCTGGCCGAGAATAGAAGCAGCCGCCACCAGCCGGTGGCCGCCACCGGGATGGGAGTGGGACCGGTGGACTTCCTGCCTTTTGGTCGGACAGGCTGCCTTCCTGAATTACTAGGTCTAGGAAGCGGTGTTGACAGGGGTGGGGGGAGACGGGGGAGAAGTCACACGTGTCACCTAAAACCCCCTCCCGGCCTTCCTCCTAGCTGTTTCCGCGCTTCCCCTCCTACAGACCAGTTACCTAATCTGCACCACACGGAGATGGTATCTGGGACCTCTAACGGCTCTGAAATGCCACAGTTCTATAACTCAGATACAAAACCAGTTGTATGTCATCGGAAAAAGCTCAGCCCCGACTCCCAGGTTGCTCGATGTCATGGGTAATACGGCAAGTGTCGTGGTCAAGGACTCCAACAATGGCTTTCTGTGATGAACACTTAGCATGTACTCGGCCCATGTGGGCATTACTAGCACCCGCGAGAAGACAGAACACACCCAAGGCACAGTAGCCCCCCCAAGCAGCCCCTGGGGTGTTCAACCCCCAACCCCAGTCTCTGTCCATCCCACCACACTGGACACTGGACTCTTTCTGGAGGTTCAGGCGAGGCACACGTAAGGGTCCTTCTGCCGCATACCCCCTTCCACTGGCAGCACTGGGAGAAACAGTTACTCCTGACCTTCCGTCTCCCCAGGGGAGGGTGATGTGCCTGACCGGTAAGTCAGGGAGAACCCGCGCCTGCCGGATCCTACTCCTCGGCCTCTCAGACCGGGGTTGGGCTGGGCCAGTATATCCAAAAAGTATCATTTTAACATGTGCTCAAGCGTCACATGTGGCTACTGGCCACTGTCCTGGCCAGTGCAACCTTAGAGGCTGACCCACCCACCTCCCGGACTCCGGCTTGAACATTTCCGGGGGCGGAGAGGTCCCCACCTTCTGAATCACTCCAGTTACTTGGTGGCTGCCTCTGGGTGCCAGAAACCTCTTCATATCATGCTGAAATCTGCCTCCCTACAATTCCCCATCTCAGTACAAGCCACACCTTCTGGACTACCTTTCCCCCATGATGGCTCTTGTGGCGTTTAAAGACAGTGGACGCACCCTCCTTGTTCCCCAGCGTCTGGCTCTTATCAGGGTTAAATGGCCCCTGTTACTTTAGTTCTTCCTCACACGACTTCGTTTCTTGGCTCCTCACGGGCTCATCCTCTATTGGACCCCAGTCTGCCACTGAACTCACGTCTGTCTCTCTGAAAGACAGAATGGGTCACATTCCCCCAGAAAGTTCCTCAGCCTCTTTCAAGTACCCAGATCCCTCTTTCCCGGCTCCTGCCTCCCTGAGTCACTGCCCAACTTCGGTATTGTTTGGTGGGACACAGCTTCTGGTTTTTCCTCACTGGAGAACACTATATTTATCTCTGCCATGGGCACCTGTTGTTTTTTGACTACCCACTATCCAATCTGCCTAATTTAGAAGAATCCCAAAATAGGGGAGAGGCACAGCCCCACCCGCTGTGGCGGAGGCCGAAGGGGAATAGACATTCACCCTCCACACTTCAAGGCACCCAGTCTATCACGGGTTCATGCCTGAGCTTTTGAATCCAACAGCGAAGCCTGAAAACAGAGGTTTCCGAGATTTATTTATGATGGTGGTGGCAGTCAGGAGTCCCGAGAAGAGGCAGCAAGTGTCCTGAGGTGGTGGCATCAGGGGAAAGAACCTACTTCTGTTGCCTGCAAACAAGGCCCCGACTGGCAAAAGAACCAAAGACAGACGGTGCCCTGTGAACACGGGCTGTGCCTCGGGCAAGTCGTCTTCCCTCCTCGGCCTCTGTTTGAGTGGGTCCATCTGAGCCACGCCCTTCATTCCTGAGTGTTTCGCACATTCTTCCTGATGGTTGAGAGATGTGACCGAAAGTGAAATGGAGGGAGGTCCAGAATATCAGACGGAGCCCTCGCTCCCAGTTCTTCGAAACAGTTCTCCAGAAGTAACTGAGTTCATGGCCTGAGTCCAAGGCCATGCACACTGGATGAAAATGCAAACCTCACCATGGCAGGGCTTTTTGTGTCTCCCTGTATTTCCCCACTCTAAATCCACCTGGGGCTCTGAACTCCAAACCGTTTTCCAAATCGAAGCCAAGTTTGAGATGAGAATTCTCGTGCCTTTCTCTGCTATCACCAGGGATGACTGCTCCCATGGCCACCTTGGAGGAGAGCCCCGAGGCCCTGGACGTATGGCGGCAGAGAACAGCACAGGTCTTGGAGTCAGGACAACCTGGGTCCTCACCACAGCTCGAGACCCCTGATGTTGAGGGACCCCGGGCCAATGGCTCCCCTTTGCTGGCTCTCAGGTTTTCCGCATGGAAAACAAGTCAGAGAGTGATTTTTGAGGTTCCTCTCAATTCTGATCCTCTGTGACCCTGAACACCTTACTGTTTTTTCCACTTCTTTCTGTCTTCGATACTAAAACTTTACAAGTTTCTGAAGGAATAAACAAAATATGATATATCCATACCGTGGAGTATTATTCGGCCATAAAAAAGAATAAAGTACTGATACAGGCTCCAGTAAAGACAAACCTTGAAAACATTAGGCTAAAAGAAAGCAACCAATCACCAAAAACCACATAAGGTATGCTTTTCAGAATAGGCATATTTACAGGGACCTGAAGGAGACTAGTGGTTGCCTAGAGCTAGCAGCGAAGGGGTGCTCACTGACAAGAGACACAGGATTTCTTCTTAGGGTGATGAAAATGTTCTAAAACGGACGAGGGTGATGGTTGCACCACGCTCCGAACTTACACAGTATCTTGAATTTAAAATGAAATATATTTATAATCCAACAATTCTATGTTGTTTGGTTTTTCCGGTTTCTCCTTTGGTCAATTAGCCAAAATTAATAGATCTGTTTGAATGTAACGTCTTTAAAGCTGCCCCTTCTCGAAAGGTCAAATTAGCAGGCTAAAAGGATCCGAAAAAGGAAGGATGGGGTCTGACAAACTCCCACACTTGAGTGCAGAGAGTTTGCTGGGAGTAGCTTCTCTTGTCTCTGGACTTTTTATTAGACTCTGACACATCCTCATCTGAAGAAGAAATACAGGGGCACCTGGGTGGCTCAGTTGGTTGGGCGTCCGACTTCAACTCAGGTCGTGACCTCACGGTCTGTGGGTTCAAGCCCCACATAGGGCTCTGTGCTGACAGCCCAGAACCTGGAGCCTGCTTTGGATTCTGTGTCTCCCTCTCTCTCTGCCCCTCCCCTGCTCATGCTCTCTCTGTCTCAAAAATAAATGAAAACATTAAAAAAAATGTTTTTTTTTAAAGAAATACGGAAAAGTGCCCACCATACTTGAATGTGCACACCAATCACCTAGGGATCTTATTAAAATACAAATTCTAGGGGCGCCTGGGTGGCTCAGTCGGTTAAGCATCCGACTTCGGCTCAGGTCATGATCTCACAGTTTGTGAGTTTGAGCCCTGCGTTGGGCTCTGTGCTGACAGCTCGGAGCCTGGAGCCTGCTTCAGATTCTGTGTCTCCCTCTCTCTGCCCCTCCCCAGCCCGTGCTCTATCTCTCTCTCTCTTAAAAATAAACATTAAAAAAAATTTTTTTAAATAAAATAAAATACAAATTCTAATTTAGTAGGTCTGGGGTGGGGCCCAGAGTCACCATTTCCAACCAGCTCCCCAGTGCTGCCCGTGCTGCTGGCCTGTGAGGCACACTTCAAGTTGCCAGGCTCCGAGGTCGCACAGTCTGGTGTGGCTGTGGGTCACTTGCCTTATGACTGATCGGAACTCAGATACGGTGTGCGTGAACGAGCGAGAGAATGGAAGTGATGTAAGTGGGAAATAGACACTGGATTTTATAGACTGAGTAATGAAAGAATGTGAAATAATTGTTCTATTGGTTGTTTGTTGAAATAATGTTTTGGATTTTCTATATTAAATAAAATGTATTATTATTTTTTAATTACAAGTTTTATTTGTGGATGATACCAGTAGTCCCCTGCCCCCCACCATTATTCATTCTCTCTTCTTCCTTAATAATAGATTTTCAGCTGGCTCGTGGGGGTCACTGGAAACAAAGACTACATTCCCACCTGAAGAAGAAGGAGAGGAAGAAGAAGAGGAAGAAGGAGGGGGGGGGAGGAGGAAGAGGAGGAGAGGAAGAAGAAAACTATATTCCCCAGTTTCCCTTGCAGCTAGGTGGGGCCACATGACCAATCACCACATAGAATGAATGGGAAAGAATCATCTGGCTTCCAAGAGCTTTCTTAAGAAATTACATAGGTGCAGGGTGCTTGGGTGGCTCAATCTGTTTAGCGTCTAACTTTGGCTTAGGTCAGGATCTCGTGGTTTGTGAGTTCAAGCCCCACATTGGGCTCAGCGCTGGTGGAGCCTGCTTGGGATTCTCTCTCTCTCTCTCTCTCTCTCCCTCTCTGCCTGCCCCTTCCCCATTTGTGCTTCCTCTCTCAAAATAAATAAATTAACTTAAAAAGAAATTACATAGGTGCATTCTTTCCTCCTTCTCCTTTATTCCTTCTTCCATCCTGCTGCCCAGAATGCAGAGATATTGCCATCTCGGGCCCTGAGTTCAAGGCCATGCACAGCGGATCAAAATGCAAACCTCATGATGGCAGAGATTTTTGTGTCTCCCCATATTTCCCCCGCTGCTGTACTGCCAGTGCCTAATTGATGCTGGATAAATATTTGCTGACTGACTGATTAAATAAATGAATGAAGGGACAAGTCTGGGTGTCCGATATACTAGGGAGGTGATTCAGCCCCATACCACCCACCTGGACTTTTACACGAAAGAACCAAACTTATACCTTGTTTAAACCCAAACCTAATCCTAATCAATACAATATGAAAAAATCCTTAACTGATTTATGCCATGGAAGGTTTACGTGAAATGCTAGGCTAAACCTCAGTAAATCGAATCACATTCTCAATGCTGCGTGATGTTCATCTTTTCAATGCTGCAGATTAGTCTACACTGCCAAAATGCATTCTTTTGTTTGTGTAATAAATTGAGGTTTCAGTATTTCAAGTTTCTAAAATTAAGCTATGCCTCTCACAGTGCTTTCTTACTTACAATTCAAAGCATTGTAGAAATCCAACACGGCAATAGTTTTTCCTAACGGCCCTAGGGTACAGGTGAGATAGCATCAAAAAGAAGCATTTTGTAAGATAACGAGGAGCTAATTTCCTTTCCAGATTAAGGGAAAATCTTCCATCTCATTCTCTGTCCCTTATACTTCACTGTTTCTAAACCCAACAGGAATTTTACATCAGAGAGGTTAGTAATAGCAGATTTTAAGCAAAAACAAATGTCTTTCTTATTTTTGAAAAAAATCATTTCTTTGCATTTGCCCAAGTTTTCAGCCCTACTGATGTCTGAGAAGAACTGAGCCTTTATACAATGCTCTGCAAAACAAAACAAAACAAAACAAAACAAAACAAAACAGTCTCTGTAGCTTTGGACAAGACAGCAGAGTATTTAATTCTGGTATGCAAACCGGTGAGGATTAAGGTTCCATCAACACTGTATGGGGCCCCATGTGCTAGTTCCCTATGCTCAGAAGAAAGGATTTCAATAAGCCCTGAGTGGGTAGCAGGTTAGACTAAGGTGGAGAGGAGAGGGGCGAGTAGAGTGGGAAGAAAACCAATACAGCCTGGCCCTGGTGTTTGCACTTGGACCCTTCCCAAGGACAAGGATGAGTTACAGTTACCCATCAGCAGGATGGCAAGGACAACACCCATGTGATTTTTTTTCGCCCTTCCAATTCCCTGGCCTGGAAGCCTCATTCTTCATTCCAGACTCACCAGGCTTTGAAGTTGTAAGGAGGCCATGTATCAGCTGCCGGTCATGTCGGATTCATGAGTGGTCACTCGGGGACAGGTTTTGCTGGAGGTTCCAGCTGCTGGAAGGAGCCCTCTGTTCTGTAACACTAGAGGAATTCTGGAAGGAGAATTTAATCAAATGGCATCCTTACTGCTCACAACACTATTCTGCAGGACTGGAAGCCTCATGTTTGCTGTTACCGAGTTGACCCATAAACACAATGTCTGGATATTTCTAGACAGAAATTGTCTGATATGTAAGTTCCCTGATTTCAGCTGAAAAAAAAAAATTAAATATGCCAATGGTACAGATTTTCCCAGAGCTAAGTTCCAAACTAGAACTGAGTGACAAGCCTTTAAAAAATGTGTTTAAAAACTCTGAGGCCACAGGATACTATTTAGTGATTGATTTGTGATATCCTGGACAGAATCGGAGTGCTGGGGTGTGAGCAGAATGGAGCAGGTAACAACATAAAAAAAAAAAAAAAATGCAACAGATGAGACTGTCCATAGTGAGGTCCACCCAAGAGGCTAGAACACGTGGCAAAGAATGCTGGGAGATGAGGCTGGAAAGACCAAAGGAGATCAGTGGACTTTGGCCTACCAGCAGTGGGGGACCATTGAAGATTTCAGAAGCCAGATTTGTATTTTGAAACGTAAATCTAACAGCAAAGTGGTTACACAGATGAGGTAGGGAGCCACCGGAAGCAGCTATAACACAGGTGATAGACCCTGAACAGGCAAGGGCATGCAGAAGAGGGGAAGGTGACTGCTTTGGTGCACACTGGTCTTGGGGTAGGAGGGAGCCAGCCAGATGCAGATGACCTTCAGGTGTCCACCTTGGCATCTGTGGAGACGGAGAGGAAAGCGTAGCTTGGGAGGTGGATGGTGGAGACGAGTTCTGTTGTAGATAGTGACTTTGGGATGCCACATAAGGGACACCTCTGCAAAACTGCCTGGGTTTACATAACCCTACCTTTTCCTGGCTAAAGGATATCTTTCCATTTATTCTCACGATATCCTCTCTGTGTGTCAGACAGTAGACAATACTGAGGCCCCATCTGGAACCTGACCCCGAGCACAGAGAGCATTCAGCAGGAACACCATGTCCCTCCAGGTAGCAATGGCCACCATTTCTTCAGCACAAGTTACGTGCCCAAGCTTTCAGGGCTAAGAAGTAGCAGAATTGGTGTTCAAATCAGGCCTACCAACTCTCCTCAATGAGATTATACTCAACCATATTGTATAGCTTCCAGCTGAGGATCAGAATCAAAACCTAACCGGTTCTAGAATGGCTTCATTTGCAAACTCCTTCAGACATTCCACTCATTGAATTAACTAACAATGAACTCCGTCAAGCTCAAGGTATAAACACAGTCAAGCCAACACTGGTGCCAGGAGTAGGGAGAGTGCTTGTAGTTGTGTAAGAACAAGAGTCTCTGTCTTCAGGGAGTTCAAAAGCAGAGATCCGTGAACTACAGCCTGGGTGCAAAACCTAGCTCACTGCCGGTTTTTGTGAATAAAGCTTTATTGGAACACAGCCACGCCATTTGTTTACACACTGTCTATGGCTGCTTTTGTACCACAGTGGCAGAGTTGGGCAATTGCTACAGAGACCAAGTGGCCCGTAACTTAAAATATTTACTGTCTATCCCTTTACAGAAAAAGTTGCTAACCCTTGGTCTAGAGTCAGAACCATAGAGGTCATAGACTATGATAAAATCTAGATTATTGAAATGCCACCAATAAAAACCCGTGGGCATGGCAGGGGGAGGGAATAAAGCCACAGGCAGGATTCACCCAGAAGGTTTTCAAAATGTGCTTCAAACAACGGGCTATTAGCTACAGACTCCGAGGGCGGGAGCTTGAAAGCACGCAGTCCAGGGTACGGTAGGAGTGGTTCGGGCACTTGGAAAGTAATAATCATCTAAGTTATCTTTTTAGAGCAAGACAAGTCATGGCGGTGGCCCTGGATCTGCCATGACTGAGCCGTGTGACCTTGAGCCAATCTGCCTACCTCCTGGTCCCCAGATACCAGGCATCTCTTACTGACGTATCAGGTCGTGAGAAGCAAAAGTGGGGGAAAAAAAATACCCTAGCGACTTGTGAAAATTTGAAGTGCTCTGTAAATCCTGGGGGTCCTTGGGGCACACACATGGTCTGCACACACAGACTGCCCTGAGGATAATCACGCGTAGCACTTAGAAGCAACAACGTCAACCGGAATGCAAAATTGCCTTTGTCCCCAGCTCAGCACGCTCTATTTTGTATTAATTCACTCACAATACAACCCGGTAGGTTACGAAAGAGGCTTCCCCTGAGAGGAGTCATTCTTCAAGCTGGGAACGTGTGGACATCCCACCCCAGGGGACTGCAGTGTGTTTTCACAGAGGCGGAGGCGGCCTGGAGGTTGGAGCCGGCCTGGGCTTATGCCGGAGGTCTGGGCCCAAGCGAACACATTTTGTCTGGAACCATCACAAAGGGGTCTTTGCGTGTCCCCAGCCAGCTGGCCGAGGTCTGCTAGACGCCGTGTTCCCTGCTCCCTCACCCTCCGCCAGGAAGCGCCTCCTCTGGTCCAGCCTCAGCGGTGCTTTTCCGCTCACGCCCAGAACCCACATCCCAGCCCTGTCACTGCAGGCCACAGCACCTGGCTGGTCTTCCTCTACACTGGGCCAGGCCCTCAGACACGGGAGAAACCAGAGCTTGCTCAGCTGGCCAGCGCCTGCGCTTCCTGTCCAAGTGTTTGTGGCTGGGCTTCCTGCTGACGGAAGGGCGGCTGCAGCTCCCCTCTGACATCCCAAGAGGTGGCTCCCAGGGCCCCAGCCGCCAAGCACGTCCAGCTGGCACCCGGCACAGGAGCTGCGGCTGCACTCCGTGCAGCAGTCAGACGACATTCGCGGGGACGCTGGGGTCAGGCCTTGAGAGCTATAAAGGAGATTCCTCTGGGAAGAGAGGAAGCTGTGAATCAGAGCAGAAACCCGGGAGCTCAGGCTTGTGGCTTGTCCTGGGCAGACGGCCAGAGAGTGCCTCCCATACACCCCCCCCACACACACACACACCAGAGTGACAGACCCCCGCGCTTCACTCGGGCCCGCCTCCTCGGCCACCTCCAAACCTCTGCCCCACATCCCTTCACGGGTCTCCGCCACACAGTTTCCCTCTGCCCCCGGTGGCCTGGGAGCAGAGCCGGAGCACCCAGAGTGTAGACAGACCACCCTGGCTCTGACCTCATGGCCTGGGGGAATTTAACGTCACAGAGAATCAGCTTCCCTTTCACGAGTGGAAACTGGAGAGTGAGAATGTTTTCTGAGCGTACCATGTTTATTTTTCCACGTTCTAAGGGCACTGACATAGGAAATGGGGTTAGACTTGTTTTGTATAGCCCCAGAGGTCAGAACAAGCATTACAGTTTAAATAAGGAAAAACTGACCGGGGGGAAAAAAAAAAAAAAAAAGAGGCCGTCCTGTAAGGTGGCGAGCATCCTGTTACTGGAGGTATTCAACAGAAATTGCAGAGACTTTCAAGTGCTAGACTGTCAGCTCGGTGAGGACGAGGCCCATATCTGTCTCCATTACTGCCCCAGGATCAGCGCAGTGCCTGACAAAGCGTGGGTGCTCCAAATATTTGTGGAAGGGAGGGTGGGAAGGATCATCTTTGAGAACTTTGGAGAACAGGTTCCTCCTTCAGGAGAAGGTTTGGACAAGCTGCCTGGAATCCAGCTGTTTTCGATTCTGTGGTTACAAGACAAGGGTTATAGGTGTCCACTCCAAAGGGATACATCGACCCCGAAACAGAGCTGAGCAACATCTTGTGATCGTGTACATTCCCAGGCACAAGACTTTGTCTGAACATTCTGTCGTCTACAACCCCCCTTGCGTGCATTCTGTTGCTTACTTCTACAGAACCCTGGCAAACACAGAGTCCCCATTTGAAAGATGTGCAGCCTGAAGCTCAAAGATGGTAAGCAACTTGTCTGAGCCAAGACATATCCTCAGGTCTCCTGACCCTGAGTCCAGTGTCCCTCCTAACATGCATGTATGTCTGCCCGAGTGTCTGCCATAGATCTTTCCGTCCCTCGAGACTGATTTTATCGTCAAACCTGGTGCTTGGTCAAGAACCAGAGGTTCCCATAGCCTTCAAAAAATACCCAAGAAGCAGATCTGCTTGAAAAAATGGTTCTTTCTCTGCCTCAGTCCCAGCAGGGATAATGCTTAGGCATTACCACTAATTGCAGTAACCAATAGAGGATCTGGGACAATTTCCAGAGGCAAGTTTAGGGCCAACCCTCTCGATCGCCCCTTGGAGGGATGCAGTCTCTTTCAAAGGTCTGACTAGCTGGAGATTAGGCAGGTCGTTTGCTTGTTTGCCCTCAGATCCGGGTCCTCCCCTCCTGCACCCTGCTCCCTCCCATAAGAGGCTGATCCCTGCAGGCCACATTTGCCAAGGTCCCAACAGCCACAGCCAGGAGGGTAGAAACCAGAGTCGTTCTACCCTGGCAGGTCACCTCTGCGGTCCCAGTTCCTGCCAGGAAACCTCCACCAGGATTCCAGTCTCTCCGGTTCTGGAAACATCATCTCCTCTCTGTGACTTTCCACCCAAGAATGGTAGCATTTTCCAGTGGTTGCTACTCTCAAGACTGCCTTTCACCCTTGTCTGCCCTCTCATCTCCTCCAGTGCCTTCATAACCATAACCGCGGAGATTTCTGGAATGGGTTACATTTTCTGCCTGGACTGTGACCAATTTCATGTCAGTGCGGGTCTGTTGAGACCCAGCCCAGAGAGGGTTAAACACACGGAATTATGGGACAGTTCTACCTCAACCACTTTAACGAAAGCCAAGAAGGCAGGCGGGCCGGGAGGCTCCCAGAGGGAGAAGCAGGTGTGCAGTTGCCTGGAAATAAGGAGGCAGGCCAAGTGCCCCGTGGGTGTGCATGGGAACCAGGGGACCCCGGGGTTGGCCCAGCTGTCCCACCGCAGACCCTTTTCCTTCCAACAAGACCACACCTGCTCCAGCATCCTTCGATGCTGTGACACTGTCGGTGTTTCTCACACATGTGGGTGTGACTCAGCCTCTCGGGGCTCTGAGTGGTCCAGGCTTCCGGGTCCACACCGTCTCTGTGGAGCTGGAAGAGGAGGGCTCTCTTAGAGACGTCAGCAAACAGAGCGAGTGTCTTTTCTCCCAAACCTGCGGCATGCGGGACGCAGAAGAGAGTCACAGACTCATCCTTCCCTCCCCCACCCCACCAGCATGGCCCTTTACTCCCTCTGGCCAAGGGGATATAACAGGGTCATTTCACAGCCTTGCCGGGGCAGGGACCCCAGGGGGTGCTGTGTTCTTTGAAAATACTATTCACAAGCACAGATACATCACGTAGAAAGGAGGAAAGCCGGGCCTCACCTTCGGATTTATGTGGACCTACTACACGCACACCTGCCTCTGAGCTAAGTACTTTCCCATATTTTACGTTATTTCATCAGTCTATAATGGGACAGAATCAGACCCTCCAAAATACATCAGGCCCTGATCAGCCTATCTTTACTGAATGTCTTCCAGGTACCAGGCATTCTATAGAGACAAGGAGACTGTGGTTTCTGCCTTCTAAGAAAGTGAAGAACCTGGGGTCTGAAATCAGCCAGCCCCGCCTGGGTTTCAATCCAGACTCCAGCAATTAGTATTTCTGTGACCTTGAGCAGATGACACTTGCCCCTGACCCTTGGTGTCTTCATTTATAAATTGGGCATAACAATACTCTCGTCTCATCGAGTTGTTGAAGGATTCATGTGGGTAACAGGTTTAGCAAGCGCCTAGTACGTGGCGAGCACTCTTCAGAAAGCACTATTGACTTATGTTTTTTTTTTTTTAATTAAGAAATCTAGGGGGCGCCTGGGTGGCTCAGTCGGTTGAGCGTCCGGCGTCGGCTCAGGTCATGATCTCACGGTTTGTGAGTTCGAGCCCCGCGTCGGGCTCTGTGCTGATAGCTCGGAGCCTGGAGCCTGTTTCGGATTCTGTGTCTCTCTCTCTGCTCCTTCCCTGCTCATGCTCTGTCTCTGTCTCTCAAAATAAATAACTAAACATTAAAAAAAAATTAATAAAAAAAAAAAGAAATCTAGGATACATGCACAACCCTGCGAGAAGCCTTTTTGGAGGCCGTCCCAGTACTTCTGTTCACACTGTGAACACATCCCAGAGCCCTCTGACTCCAGAATTGGCTAAAATACGGCTCTTCCTTTCTCCTCTTAGAAGTCTCCAGCAAACCTGACCTCAGAGGAATCCCACACGCGCTCCGTCCCCCTGACAGGCCCTGCCGCTGAGTCGCCGGATGTCCGCTGAGGTCCAAGGTTTGGAGCGTTTCCGGGACTGGCGGGGTCACACTGCGGCTGGGCCTTGCCAGGCAGCCCCACCCTTCCTGGCAGCCTGGCCTCCTCCTCGGTCTCTGAAAGGCTGCCAAGGCCGAGGGAGGGCGGTCAGAGGGAGATGGAAGGTCCTGCTGGGATGTTTGCCCTGAGGGAAGCCTGGGAGAGGGGGGAGAGGGGGGAGAGGGACGGGAGGAGGTGGGGGGGGAGGGGGAGGTGGGAGCAGGGCAGCGGGTTCCACTCCACCTCTCATCCTGCCACGCAGAAAATCCAGCCTCTGCAAGTGCCAAGTGCTCCTCCTAGTGGGGAAGGAATGATGCAAAATCCCACTGGGCTGCCCCTCCTCCCCCTCCCCCCCCCAGGGGTGAGCCACCACCACCAAGCTTGTTGGTGACATCGGTCCTGGCCGCTAACGCATCACAACTGAATACACCCTCTCACATCCAGGGCTCACAGCTTGGTAACCTTTCAGGGAGCACATTTTTCAACACCCCCTTTCACAGATAAGAACATGGAGTCCACCTCTGGCGGTCAGTCTGTGGCAGAGCTGGGACTCGACACCAGGTCTTTTCAGCCTACCTCCCACAGGTTTTCTTTTCAGTACACCACATTCGACGCCAGCAAAGAGGGGGAAACGGCCACCTTCTTGCCCACCGCCCACCCCCTCCGTCTCCGGGCCTCGCACAAACATGACCCCATCTCGAGAACAAGACTGGCTCTTTTCTTTGTCACAAGGGCCTCAGGGCCCAGTGGGAGCCTGATTAAACCCAACCCCCTCCTGTGAGATCATCCTGCTTCTTCAAACCCCACATATCTCAGGGTCAGCCTTCCCGTCCACCAGCAGGCTGACCCCACCGTTCTCCAGGAGAAAAAAAGGCTTTCTGCTCACTGTGGTCAAATCTAGGATTCGGGAAGTCTCCTCCCCGTGCTATCTCAACCACACACAAGCTGTGCTGAGACCAGGCAGCTCAGATGGTGAGGAGTGGGGGCGACAGGGACTGACGTCAGCCCTGTTGACCCTGTGTGTCCTGTCCTGGCAGAGACAGATTGGAGAGAGGCCATTTTGGAGCCACTCGCTCATCAAGGAGAGGGAGGTGACTCTTGCCCTGTCTTCTTCCCTAAAAACACAGTCCTTCCTTTGAGCTCTCCAGAGGCTGGCCTCCCACCCGGAACGTCACTGGACACACGGCCCTTGGGATCTCCGGTCCCTGTGACGACCCCGGAGGCCTGGCTTAGAGCTGACGCCTCTCCTACAGAACAGAGGTTCTCACCTGGAGGTTTTCCCAGGTCTGGGAGCCTGCTGTCCTACCCAGGAGAGAGGAGGAGGACAGTTCGCCGCTCCCCGTCCATATCCTGCCATGGGACAGAGCTAGGCCTGGGCTCAAGGACAGGCCGACCAGACAGTGACCTGTGTTTTCCGGGAAGGCAGCCAGTCTTCATGGCCTTGGACTTCCAGGCACTGAGGAGAGTGACAGAGCAGACACCTGCCACCATCCTGGGGAGGCTCAAACCAGGCCCCAGCTGGGCGGGCATGTCTGGCTCTGGTCTCCGGGCCAGGACATTGCAGCAAAGAGGGGACCACTAGACTCAGCCCTTTCCTTTGGCCTCTGCTTCATGGACTCAACAGTGCTGCATGAAGGGGACGAAGGGCATGACCCGAGGCCTCACATTTGTCCCCGGTGTGCCAGAGAACAAACACAGGATTCAAATCTTTGGTTGTTTCATTAGGAGAAAGTCTTATCTCCCCTGCACGCAAGAGAGCTGTTTGAGGACACGGGAAAAACATTTGATTTGGCCTCAAAAAACCCCGGTTCTATTCCTGGGTAGTGTTGCCATCTACCCAGGGCCATGGTCACGTCATCTCACTCCCCTGAGCCTCAGTTTCCTCAGCTGTACCATGGGACAGGAACCCAGCTCTTCGGTTGCTCTACTCTGGAGAGTGTAAGATGCCTGTAAAAGCGCCCAAGGCACTATACTCATAACGAGGGCTTCTTGTTGTTAGTAAAATGTTATTAACCTGGTTTAGTATTTCCGTTTTCCACACGAGGGGAAATGCAGAACAGGGAGAGCGTAAGCTCTTAGCCAGCAACGGAGCCATCTACTCAGAGCCCCAGGAGCACCCATTCCAGGGACCTTGTGGCTAACAGAGTGGGGTGCTCGCCAGCCTGAGGCCAGGAGATGGGAACCCCACTTCTCATTTGATAGAAGGGCCCTCCTGCCTCTCAGAGGATGCAAGGGACTCTCAGCCCCCTCTCTCCAGCTACTCAGTTCACACCTGGGAGCCACACTTCTAGAAAAGGGAATGGGGCTTGGAGAGCCGGTGAAAGGGGTCAAAACCAGGTTGTAGGAGAGCCAGCTGAAGAGGCCGAAGCAGTTCAACCCCGATCAAGAGATCTACCTCCCGAAGCGCAGAGCAGTTCCAGGAAAGGGGGGATTGGACCTTGTCTGACCCCAAAGAGCCCCAAGGTGAACACTTAGAGGGTAGATTTTGACTACACTAAGAAAGAACTTTCTAAAAGCTGAGCCAACCCCCAAGGAATAGCCGAGGTCCTGGGCGGTGAGCGTCTGACGGCTGGAGGTATTCTGTGCTCAGATTGGACAGACGTGGTGGTGGGAGACCATTGTATAAGGTAGATCATGAGCGAAGGGCATCAGGGATCTTCCCCACTTCCTGAGGATCCCAGGATTCCCTGGCCACCACCGCTGTGGGCTTCTCCCCGGCATTCATTAGCCCGCACTGCCGAGGAGGGTTATTCAGAACAGCAGTGCTTGGCCAGAGGTGCTGCTGGTACCTTCCGAAGCACTACACATATTGTACATATTATCCGCATGCAGGAGGGGCCCGCATCTATCAGGACAGGCAGTTTAACGGGTTATAAACCGTTCTGTTTACACACACAAAAAAGTGCATCTCTCTCCCCCCCCCCCCCCCGCTGTGTAAATAGAGCCCACAGAGGCTCCACGACTTGCTGCCATGAAGTATGTGGCCGTCCCCCTGCCAGGAAAAACAAGTCCGCGCACGAAAATAACCCACCCTGTAGCGTAGCAGGCCAGCGGTTCAGGGCTGGGTGGTCCCCTGGCCGCCACACATGAATTTGGTGCTTGGTATCCACCGGCCAAAATCCACACTGCAGTCACCCTGAGTCAGGCGGGAGGCAGGTGCTGGGCGGTGGCCCATTTCTAGGGAGACTATTGGTGATTCTTGAGCTGGAACTCCTGTGGCAGTCATGGAGCTCCCCGTCAGCCAGCCACCCCATGAGTCCAGAAGCCCGGCCAGCTGTCGAGCAGCTGTTGGTGTGCACAACACCAGCGACCGAGAGTCACGTGGTTGGGGAGCAGTCATCATCTTAAAAGGAGGCCCTTTTAAGCACAGACCCTCCGGAAAGTACAACTCTTAATGGAAGCTTGCCGGGCCAATTAACCAACAGAGCAGAGGACATCTTATCCTGTTTTCATCTGCACCCCAGAGGACGTGTACAGGAATGGCCTTCTGGGGCTGGGGTGGCCAGACATCACCCAGAAGGAGGGAGGCAGAATAACACAGCTGCAGTCCAAGAGACGGAAAAGCATCCCGCCCAAGGCCAGTTAGGTCAGAGACGGAGCGAGTACAGCCCCGTCTCCCGAGTTACCATTCTCTTTCCACCAACTCCTGCTCCACGTGATTTGGTAATTTGCCGGGTGAAGGAGGAAAGATCATCTGACACCCGCTGCCTCCACGGTCCTCTCCCTCCCTCCTTCCCCCTCCAGACCTTGGATCCAGCAAGCCAACACTGGTAGCACCCTCAGCCTGGAGTGTCCTTCCCCGGCTTCCGCGCCGGGGCTCCCCTCGACAGTTGTCTCCGCCAGCAGTGAGCTGTATACGTCACTGCTCAGCGTACAACCCTCTGATGTGTTCTTGTTTACTGACACGTATGTATGTGTATCTGTGTTTAATCTCTCTTCTTCCAATAAAATGGAAATATCAGGAGAGTAGGGACCATGTGGGCGCTGAGCAAATACGGTTGAATGACCAAAAGAGAGAATTTCATTTTTAACTTCCAATAGCCCCGTGTTGGTGGAGATGTTAAACATTTGTGGAGATGTTGTTAAACCTCATGTGTTGCATAACGTGTGTGTCCCTCAGGTGACTCCCAGGGTCCTTGCACCCTTGGCCAGCACCTCCAATGTGATCGGGGTCCTTCAGGCTCACAGACTCTGATACCTAAACAGGACAGAAGGACAAGGCACTTTCCTGGTCTCTTAAGGAGCAAAAGGGATTTTCTGAGAATAAGCCTTCTTAGTTTTCCTTCTCACTTGCAAAACGAGGGCTCAGGAGATGGGGTTGAGAGCCCCTTCTCCCCTCCCCTCCCCCCCATAATTGCTTCCCTCCCTTCTTCCTCTCCCATCCTGACTATTTGTCATTCTCTGCTTGTGGCAAATTGCTTTTCACCTTTGAAAACCCAGAATGGTTGTTAACCAAGAACAGCCTGGAAGTTTTTTGCAAGCAGGGGGTGTTTAGAGATAGAAAACACTATTGATTACTCTCCCAATAGCAGCGTCACTGAAATTCAATTTACTAAGCATTTGTGGGCAATCTGTGAGGCCAGTACCCCGCTGGACATCCTGGTGATGTGGAGGCGGGTCCTGCCTTTGAGGGGCTGTCAGGCCAGTAAGAAAGAGATTATTTTGACTCAATAAATGTTTTCCTAAGAGCTTACTAAATGCTAACCACTGGACAGCCTCCAGAGAAGGAAGGATAGGCCTGCCCTGCATCAGCACGTTGGAGAAGGAGAAATTCCTGATGATTTCAATACTCTGCTCTAGGTTCTGTGGAGGACGAAGTGCAGAGGACAAGAGAGGAGAAGGTGGCAGGTGCTAAGGGAACAGGCAGGGAAGTTAAGCTCTAAAGGAGAGGTCAGGGTTCACCTGACAAGGGGCAGGGGGGCTGTGGGGAGTAGTTAGACAGAAAGGTTTCAGGCAGAGGGACAACAGGTGCAGAGGTGGGCATGTGCTTGCAGGGTCCAAGGGCTGAAAGGAGGCTCCTGTGGCTGGAGGACGGAGGAAGGGACAGAGGCAGCCGACAGCATGAGGCCAGGGTTGCAGAGGTAGACAGGGAAATCATGGAGAACAGAGCCTGGGAGAAGATTTGCAGAATGGCAAGTGGTCTATTGCAACAAAAAGATAGAAAATGCATAAGAGGGCAGTGAAGGAGTTTAGGCTTTATTGGGGAAGCCATGGGGAGCTCAGGAAAGGATTGCTCAAGGTGGAAGTGGGGAGACGGCGGTGGAAAGATCAGTCTGGAGGCTGTGGCCAGGGGGAGAAACAGATGACAAGGGTTGTGGCAAAGCATCAGGGAGTGGGGGCACCGGCGGCTACAGTAATAATAATGTGGTCTTTCCACCCCCACCACTGCATGAAGTGGCCTTCTCAGTGCCACTCAGTGCCTTCTCAGACTCCATCCCAAGGTTCTCGCTCGCTCCACCCCTCCCCTGCCTCCCTGCTCCCCACTGATGGCATCGGGCATTGGAAAAGAAGCACTCCTAGAGATTATGCACATTCTGACATGGGGGGAGAGATGCGGCCCAGAAGCGACACAGCCTATCCTGAAAGCAGACACCCACGAAGGGCCTCTCCCACCCGAAAGAGGCCCACTCCTCCTGTGTCCAGGCACGTGCACTGACATTCAACTTACCTGCATTTCCAGCACCTAGAAGTGAGCCAGAAGAGCAAAATCCTCATTGAGAAAGCGTGGCCTGACTTATACCTGGGAAGGGAGGCCCTTAGGCACTGGGAGACACAGTTGATCATGAAACACTTTTTTTTCTGTGAGAAAGCGCACCCTCAGCTCTGATCAGCTGACTTACAACCCCTCGGTCCACCGGTGTATTAGGGCACCTGGATTTGCTCCGGGGCACCTTGATTTGCCCGGCTGGGCCCAGGCAGGGTTTCACTGACTGCTAGAAGCAACCTCTCCCAGACGGATCTGGCCTATTCCTCTTCCAGACGGATCTGGCCTATTCCACTCCCTCATCCCTCTCTAACTGGGCCTCTGACAGCTCTCAGGACTTCCCAACCTGTCACGCCAAGGCCCCCACCCAACCTGCCCCCGAGTAAAATGCCGAAGACCTATGCCGGGGAGGCCAGTGCCTGCCGCCCACGGGCAGCTTGGGGACCACAGCCCTAGCCACTAGAGATGGAAAGGCGCGGCCAGAGGTGGCCTCGAGGGCTTTGCCTGTGTTTCCAGGGACAGCTGTGGGACCTGGGCTGCAAGACAGCTGAGAAAAGCAGGAGAAAGTGGCGGAGAGACAAGTCACCTGGTCAGAGATAAAAAGAAGGTTAAAGTGAAGGAGACTGAGCCAGCTCGGTGGCAGGCAGGGAAAGCAAGAGAAGGGTCCCCTCCTGCCTCCACCCCATCATCCCTATTCTCCCCCAGGACCCATTCCCACCATCTTCCACAACCTTCCCCAGCAGCCCCTCCCCCAGCAACCCCCCTCCCTCCACCCCCCCTTCCTCCCCCACCCCCCCCCCCCCCCCCCGCCACAGTCCAAGGAGAGCTGGGCGGTCACCAGACAGTGTTTGGTTAACCTTAGAGTCATACACCCAGCACGAGGGTTGGGTGTATCTTCTTCCTACCCTCCCTCAAGCTTCCCAGGAGAGTAGGAAACAGACCCAGCCCAGAAAGCCAGGCCCCAAGGGCTCCTGGCATCCCGCCCCAGCCCCAAAGAGCCCCGTCTAACACGCAGCGGGAGAAATGGGGCCCTGGGAGAGCAGGCAGGGCACAGACCCCCCTGAGGAGGGACGGGCCCCAGCCCCCGGCTGAGCTGGCAGCGGTCTGCTTGGCTCAGACAGACTCCCTGGAAACAAATCTTTGCTACTCACTTCTTTCCTCTATTTGGCTGAAAACGCAGTCGGAGCTGTTGGCTTGAATCCTTTTTTTTTTTTTTTTCTTTTTAACCTCGCCTCCCTCCTTTTTTTCTGCTGCTTACAAAAAATTTTGACACCAAGAACCTAGTGCCAAGTCTTTTGCTTCTTAAACTTTCTTTAAGAAAACACGATGGTGCTCACAGTTGAAAACGTGATGACCCCGGTGTTTGCGCATTACTTCACAGGGTAATAAGCTACTTACAGGACTCTTGGACGGCCCTGAGCTACAGTCGAGGCAGCTGCTATCCTACCCACGCCCAGGGCAGAAGGCGTTGCCCCGGGTCCCACGGCTGGTCAGGTAAGGACACAGGGTGCCCGGATTCTGCCGGAGAAGACCCGGGGCAAGTTTCCCTTGGTGCCTCTCTAGGCCACCCGCAGCACGAATGTGGAAGGAAGCCCAGCTCCCCACAAGATGCATTTCCCTCGAACTTTCTGCCCAGGGCAACCTCCAACCAGACAACTGGGTGGCATACAGATGTAATCAGATCTGAGGAAGTGGCTCGCCAGTCCCCACAGGGACGAATCTTACCTCCTTCCTCCGCCCGAGAGGGAAGGGTAGCGACTGGCGCTACGTTTCTTGAGCACCTACTGTGTGCCCAGCGGTCTGCCAACGCTATCTCGTTTGAAACACGACAGCAAACCTTGTGAGGTGGGTATTATCGCCCTCCCATAAGTAAGAAAAGCAAAGCCCAGAAATGTGACGTTCTTGTCCAGGGCAACACACAGGGAGAGGTGGAGTCAGAATTCAAACACGGGCCTCTTTTTTAAAAAAACAATTTTAACATTTATTTTATTTATTTTATTTTTTAATGTTTACTTATTATGTTTGAAAAAGAGAGAGACAGAGTGCAAGCAGAGGAAGGGCAGCGAGAGAGGGAGACACAGAATCCAAAGCAGGCTCCAGGCTCTGAGCTGTCAACACAGAGCCCGACGCAGGGCTTGAACTCACGAGCCGTGAGATCATGACCTGAGCTGAAGTCAGACGCTCAACCGACCGAGCCACCCAGGTGCCTCATCGTTTATTTTTGAGAGAGAGAGAGAAAGGGAGCAGGGGAGGGGCAGAGGGAGAGGGAGGTAAACACAGAATCCGAAGCAGGCTCCAGGCTCTGAGCTGTCAGCACAGACCTGGACACCCATGGACTGTGAGATCATGACTGAGCCGAAGTCAGACGCTTAACCAACTGAGCCACCCAGGTGCCCCTGAACCCAGGCCTTATTGACTCCAAAGCCCATGCTCTCTTACCGCCCCTGTGCCCCACCTCCTGCACGCCCCTGTGGAGCTACCCCCCACCCCCCATGCAGGGAGAAGCCAGAGTCTAATGAATGAATGTGGGCAGATGGTTCTGAGAAAATCTCCTCGTAGATGGTCAGGCAGCCCGAAATGGGGCTGGACCCATCACAGCACTGAAGTCCTTGAAGTCAACAGTCCTGAGACAAACTGGAAGAATAGATTCCATCGACTCCAAACATCCTTCACTGAGTCCCTTCCATGTGCCCTCACACAGAGTGAGGTGCCAGGACAGGCTTAAACCGTACTCAGTCCTCGTCCTCACTGGGCTTCTAACAGGATGTGAATGGACCGTGGACGGTGAGAATGACCCACTGGCATCCTCTGGCTCCCCGGTGTTGAAGGTGGAAGCAAGATGTGAAAAGAGGGAGGGGTTGCATACAGTCTCGACAACTCAGAGGGCTGGCGTCCTCTGTGTGCTCAGCAAGCTTCTTTCCACAGGCAAGTACAGGGGATCCCATACCCTACTCCCCTGCCTGATCTGGGGGAGCCTGCAGGCAGGCCCCTCTGAGGGCAGTGCTAACAGCACGGAATCCTTCTCAGCCCCTGTCCTCTGCAGCAGGTGCTTCGCCATACAGGAACGTGTACCCCACGTGCTGGAATGGGGGTTCTACAGTCTCACCTCTGAGCCCTGGCGGAGGCTGGGGGGTATGTGGCAGAATTGGGGAACCCGCATATGGAGGCAGGGGACCCTCTGAGTAACTTCACACACTCGATGGAGCCTTCCGTGCACTCCACTATAATGGGCTGGGAGAGAAAGACAACAAGAGGAAACCCCAGCCTTCCAGGGGCTCCCAGTCCCCTGGGGCAAGAAGACTGTCTCTGGTCTAAGGAGAAGTGAAGGGGGCAAGAGAAGGGTAGACAAAGTGTTACAGGGGTTCTGGTGGGAGGAGCCATAGGCTCTGCTCACCTCAGGGAAGGCTCCACTCTGCCCTGGCAGCTGGGGTTTTGACAAGGGGAGTTGGAAGGAAAAGGGCAGGGATGGTTTTCTAGAAAGAACAAAGCAAAACGTGGCCCGAGCTGTGGCCCAGCCACACTCCAGCTGGTGGACTGGCCCAGCTTCTCTGAGGCTATCTCTTCCTCACCTACGGAATGGAGGAAACTGTCTTCTGCCCCTGGAAACGCCTGCCTGTGCACACCCACCATCAAGACCCCTCTTCCTGTCTCCTCAGCCACACCTTGGCGCAAACACATTCTGGGAACTGCACACTTACACAACAGAAACGAAACAAGCACACGAATGCTGGGGCGGCTCTTAGCTGTCAGTCGGTGTATCCTGATGTTTTACAAATAGGGAAATGGAGTCCCAGCAATGTTGTATGACTTCCCCAACGTCGCCCAGCCAGGACTAGAAGCTCCTTATTAATCACAGCCTTGATCACATGTTTGTGATAGTCACATCTTAGGATCGTCTTCTTTTTTTGAGGGGGAGAGGGTCAACCTTGCCCAACCCATCCCCCACCCTGGTCCTCAGGGTCAGATCAGGCCCTCGTGTTTCTCTTCCATTCACAGCAGCCTCTTGCGACCACCCTGTTCCCGTGTTGACTACTGCCGTGTGTCTGAGTCAGGATTTACAAGACAGCCCCTGGCTGTGGAACTCAGTATCCAGTTAACAGAACAGGTCCTGCCCCTCCTATCTGTCCTCGGTGTGGGCCCAGGGCAGAAGGTGGGCAGCTCCTATTCCCAAGCGACTTCCTTCCTAGGGCCTGTGGGGAGGACTGGACGGACAACAGCTTGCCGAGGGCAGCCAAGGAGTCTTGGCAACAGGCAAGGTAGGGAATGGACACGCGATGGGGGACACCAAGGGCAGATCACCGCGGGAGGTTATATAATTGCCGGCCTGAGTGACATCTCGCAAGACCTGAGATGTCAGCGGTGGAAACGCCTGAGGGCGCGGGGAAAGCAAGGGTGGAGAGGAGGGTGGCAGGGCGATGCACATGACCCCCTGGCTGGTGTTCCCAGGCTGCAGACGAGTGTGTCCACACACAGGGGAGAACAGCTGTTGGGGCTGTGAGTTCGTGCCTGTGCCTGTGTCACACTTCCGGTCCTCTCTGCTGCCTTTGTTTAGATCCATCGCATCTCCCACTGTGCCTCCGCCCGCTTCCGTCACCGGTGGGTGCTCCTCCTCAGGAGGGCAGCAGTTTTGGAGAAATGTCTTGGGGGGAATTCAGACATCCCAGGCCTCCAGCAGAGCTCCAAAGCCAGCAGCCGCTCACTGAGCCCGTGCCCCCTCCACAGTCGGTAGGGCAGCTGGAAGTAAAGGGTCGCGGGCATGTTTGCAGGCCTCAGCACCTTCTAACCCCTTGAGCCTGCACCTCGCTCAGATGGACCTACACTGTTAGTCGGCTTGGATTTCACAGGATTGGGGTCTGGACCCTTGCTTTTTTTCCTCCACCAACAGAATAATGGACCAAGCTGTGAACACCATGGGTGCAGGCCGCCTCAGGGAGGGGAAGAGGTCAGGCACGTCTGGGGCAGGATCTAGGAGGTACTGAGTGACCCCTGTCCACAGCAGATAACCACAGAACTTGAACTAGAAAGGGCCTCCCGGACCGTCTACTCAGAACCTCTCAGATCACAGCTGGGGCCACTGAAGCCCAGTGCAGGGAGCTGTCACCCTCACAGAGGAATGTGGGACATTGCATGAACGCCAAGCTTCCTCAGCTCGGGGGAAGCAGTGAACAGAAGTGCTGGGGAACTGGCCCCGCGGAGACTGTGGGAGGGGCAATGAGAGGGTTCGGTAGGAGCTCAGTCCTCTAGCACAGCCTCAAAGTCCTCCGTGGTCCCTGTTGCTTGCTGGCTCCCCCTGTAGACCCACCCCCAACGTAGTGTGCATACAAAGCCAACTCGCAGAGACCAAGAGTGAAGCATTAGCCCTTATTTTGGGGGGGAGCCGATAATTGCCAGTTCCTTCCTTGGACGCCATTCCCTAGGCTTCCAACAGGAAACCAGCAGACCAATGAGAATGACATCCTGCCTTCTTCTGACCTCCTGTTGCCTTAGGTGAGAACGGGTCGTGGCAAGAGATAAAGATAGACGGCAAGAGAAAACTGAGGTGGGAGGAAGACCCAGTGCAGCCAAGGGCTCAGGTCAGAGAATCGAGGGTTGCTTTTGACTATCTCTCCAAAGTTGGCCAGGCCAACCAGCAGTTTTAAAAGCTCTATTAAAGGGCCACCTAGGTGGCTCAGTGGGTTAAGCTTCTGGCTCAGCTCGGGTCATGGTCTCACGGGTCATGAGTTCAGGAGCCTGCTTCAGATCCTCTGTCTGCCCCCCCCTTCCCCCTCTCCCACTTGCTGTCTCTCTCTCTTTCTCTTTCAAAAATAAATAAACTTTTTTTTTTTTTAAAAAAAGCTCTGTATTATAAATAAAAAGAGGGAGCAAAACCATAGTCTCAAATTGTGCTGAGTGTAGGGGCCCTGCAAAAATGCAGATTCCTAGGTCCCTTCCCCAGACACCAAAACGGTGGGTGAGGGCCCAGCAACTCACACCAACCAGTGATTCGGATACGGGTGGAGGGGTATTACACGCTGAGAACGCGGGCCTGGTGAGCTGGGGAAATGCGGGTGTCCTTAGCAGCGACAAGCCAGGCCCCTCAGCGGCAGGCAGGCTGTGCGCACTGTGTCCCCACTTCCGCCATATGAGGAGCCAAGAGACCAGCCCTCAGTGGAGGCAGAGAGAGTGCCAAGACCCCGGGCCATGCCACACAGTGCGTTCCAACGACTGCACCATGCCGAGAGGCCTTGGGTCAGGGAGCTGGGGCCACCCCACAATGAGCGGAAAGTGGGTGAGCTGGGCCAACGGGAGGGTGGTCTGGGAGAGTGCCAGACACAACGGGCTCTGAGTTCCCAACCGCGCGGGACCTGGGGGACAACAGACACTTGCCCAGTGAGGAAGGCGAAACTCTTACAGTCTACACAGGCCATTACAGCTGTGCAAAGAGCACTCCCAGGGAGAATTTGGAGAGATGTAAATAGCTCTGTTTCATGATCATCGGGTTCCTTTTTTTTCCATAAACTTTGCTTAAGTTCATCATAAAAAAATAAACACAGGCAAATTACACTTACTTCACACGGTCATTTCTGGGTGGTAAGTTCTGTATTAAATTCAGAATTCATATGTGTGGGTTGAACTTCCTACTTCAGCCAAAACACGAGCCCTGGGAAGGGGGGGGTGGCGATGTGGGCTCCGTTACCCTCTCAGCCCATGCATGATCCCCTCTTTCCCCCCAAGACCCTGTGTCACAGCTGCATCCCCTGCCGTATCCAAACACCTGAGCTCACAGGCAGGCAGAGGCTTGTGGGATTAAATCCTTCTCCTCCCTTAGCGGCAAGTGGGGGTGAAAGGGGGTCTGATATGGTGCAAAGAGCACGTGACGAGACGTCAAAATATCTGAATTCATTTCAAGAACTGACTTGTCATTTGTGAAAATGGGTAAGTCACTTCCCCACCCCCACTGCGCCTCCATTCTCCCAAGCAATCAAAGAGGAAGCGCTTGGAAACAACTTCCCCCAAATGTAGCAGTTTCGGCAACAGCCCTTACGGTCTCAAGGTTTCAGAGGGCCTGGAACCTGGCCACAGCCTGACTGCTTTTCAGTTCAAGGGGTCTCCTGACGTTGCAGTAAGTAAATCCACCAGGGCCACGGGGAAGCTGGGATCTGCTTCCAGGTCGCTCACGTGGTTGTCGGCAGGCTCAGAAGACCATTTCCACGCTTGTTCATGCAGTGGCTGGCAGGTTTCTCCATAGGCTGCTTCACAGCATGGCAGCTGGCTTTCCCCAGAGCAAGTGATGAGAGAGAAAGAGGGAGAGAGAGAGAGAGAGACAGAGAGAATCCAAGACAGAAACTACTGTCTTTTTATAACCCAATCTTGGAAGTGATATCCCATCAGGTCTGCTCTGTTCCCTAGTGGGCTAGTCACTAAGTCCAGTCCACACTCAGGAAGAGGGTAACTGAGATCTGCCTCTTGAGGGGAGCAGTGTCAAAGAATTTATGGACACATCTTTAGAAGCACCATAGGGTGGGGCACCTGGGTGGCTCGGTGGGTTAAGGGTCCGACTTGACCTCAGGTCATGACGTCACGGTTTGTGGGTTCGAGCCCTACGCCAGGCTCTGTGCAGACAGCTCAGAGCCTGGAGCCCGCTTCCAATTCTGTGTCTCCTTCTCTCTCTGCCCCTCCCCCACTTGTGCTCTCTCTCTGTCTGTCTAAAATAAACACATGTAAAAAAAAAAAAAATTAGAAGCACCACAGGGAGTTAGATCCAATGATCCCTACAGGTTCCAGGTCTGTGACTATGGCTCCCTGACCCCTTGGAACGTCAGGTGTGGTGGATGTAAAAGAATCACAGGTGTCTGCTGACTTTTTCTAAGTGGGAGGCATTCTCCACTCACTAGAGGGGACCTGAAGAATGAGAAAGTATGCTTCTCAGAAGGTGTGTGCCAATCAGTGAGGCCAGTGCCTTAGAGTAAGCGACTGCTGGATAGAGTTCTGTTGGCCAGTGGACGAAACACCTGACTTGGGTGCCCTCCTGGTTCGGGGGAGGAACAATGTCCAACCACCTCCATGTCTGGGGCCTGGCAGCTGGTGTGGAACCCTCCCCAGCCCACAACAGCCTCCAGCTCCCCCAAGTATCCCTCAGTCCTCCAAAAGAATGACGAGAAGAGACACTGCCGCAATACGGGATGAACCAGGTAGGACAAGGTCAATCCCTTCCTACTGACCAAGAAAAGAAAAGAACAGAAAATGTTTCAGAGTCAAGTTCTCTCAGGAGGTCTTGAAACTCGAGGTCAGGTGCCAAAGCTTGGCGTTAGAGGGGTCTGGGTTTGAATACTGGCTCTGTCTATCCCAGCTTCTCTGGTCTTGTTTCCAGAGCTACAAAATAGGCGTAAGAGAGTTCTATGGAATGCAGCCGTGAAAATTAAGTGAAGTAATCCATTAAGGCCCTTAGAAGAGTGCCTAGTACATAGTTAGTACTCATAAATAATGATATTATTATTAATATCATGATGACAAAAGACGTCGAGTTCACCCAGTGCTACTGCACATCTAGCATGGGACTCCCAACCAATTAACGATGATACATGACAGAGGGTTCAGAGCCCATTGCTTGTTGAACACTTTGAGAGCCTGGGAGCTCACTATCTGCCCTGGCAGCCCAGGACCACAGTACCGACCCACGGATGGACAGCTTGAACCAGACCTGGAGCCATAATCGGCCTTCCTGCATCTGCCCCCTTCACTTCCATTCTTTCGGTAACCCAACAGCAAGCAATGGTTTTGAACTTCGAAGAGCCCCCTTACCTACCAAGGGAGAAATAAAAGTGCACTCTCCTCCTTTAGCTTAAAGTCTCCTTGGCGGTCTCCAAAACATTTTACTTATCCTCACTTGCATCTTGTTTCATTCTAGAGCCAAATCGTAACTGAAACATTTGGTTAAAAAACAAACAAACAAACAAACAAACAAAAAAAAACCACAACACAACAACTGTGTGCTAAGGAGATGGGTAAGGAAGACGTTTGCCCATAGGCTAAACTAAAACAGTCCAGACTGGGAGAGGGTGGGTGACTGTGGGGGCTCGGGGGCGGTGATGTTGTGTGTGTATTTATAACTGCAAGGATGCCCCTACGCGGGAGAACATTGAATGAGTTGTTATATGAGCATAGGCGTGGGTATGTGTGTGCCGAGGGGAATGCGTTCCTGCGTGTAGGGCGAGGGGCAGGGGGGGTATACGTGTGAGTGCGGTGAGGACCATCTCAGAGCACTCCTGCCAGGGTACAAGGGCAAAACAATCGCAAATCTGGGAGCACGTTTCTTTTCGCGCCAACCTGCGCTGCATCCGTTGGCCAGAATTTGAGATCGCTCCCGTTGAGGCCTCTGGAGAGCCATTCCAATGGTGAACATAGAGCACAACCTCCCCCCCCCCCAAATAAAATCACACCAGCACCTGGAAGGCACCAGGCAGGAGGGTGTGGAAAACTCCCCGGGGGAAGATACAAAGGCTCCGGGTTCTGTAACCCACACCCCTTGAAAGGAGAGAGGAGGGTCAGCTCCTCCCCCACCCCAAATTCCCAGTTTGAATTTTTTACATCAGTCTTATAAGCAAACATCTGCCGCTCTCCCTCCATCTTCTGAATGAAAGGTGAAGATCAGAATGAGAAATCTTTGTGTTTTCATTAGGTATTTTAGCAAATGCAATGAGGGCATTCAGATTCGATTTCCCTGTTTTGTACACACACATAAGTAGTGCTAAGAGGATTACTTTTCCTGGGGCCGCATCCTTCCTAAAGGCCCCAGTCAAAAGGGACTCTTGTTAAACAGCGTTTTTTCTAATTCCCCCCTTGCCTCACGGGCAGACACCTCGCCCCATGCCCAAATCCAGCCCCCTCGCCACAGCCACAGCCCGCGCAATAAAGAGGGTCCGGGAACTCCGTTCTCCTCCTGCCCCTGGTTCCTTAACAAAGCTGGAGATGAACATTAGGGCCCGCTTCAGCAGCAGCGCAGTGGGAAAGGCGGCCTCATGGAACCCTCGACGCCCCCATAGAAAAATGTAGCCTTTTTGCCTCTGTGCCCGTGAATGAATGGCTTTTCCAGGGTTTTCATTAGGCCCTGGGTCTGCTGGTGCAGAAAGCCTCACAGATGTTGACATTTTTTTCATCCCTGGGTTAAGATGTCTTCCATAAGCTTTTATTCCTCATTTGTTACTTCTTTATTATCCGGGAGGTTTGGCCGCCTCCCTCTTCTCCTCTCTCTGAAGAGAGCAGCGGTAGCTGAGCCTGTCATTATCTGGGCCCTTTTCTCTTGCCTCCAGAGGCAACCGGGGCCTCGGGCCCCATTGTGGGGAACAGCAGGTAGCTGAGGCAGGCCGGGTCACTCCTCAGACCCTTTTGTGCTGCAGCTCCCTCCTCCACACAGCTTGGCTCTGGGGATGTGAAAGGTCAGGGGCACGCCATGCTTCCATACCTGAGCTTTTGTTTGGGGCTGGAGGCAAATGATTCTAGAAGCAATTCCTTGGAAAGCGGCCTAGAGCCTCCCTTCTCTCTTGTGACTTTGCACAACTGTACCACAGCCCTTGGGGCTGGGAGTGCGGGGACAGGGGACTCGTTTAGATCCTCTGAATCCAAAAATGCCCTTAAGAAAATAATTTCTAGGCGGAAGATGGCCCAGAGATGCATCTGAATGGAAGCCTGAAGCCTCTGAGACATTGAGAAAAGGGTTTTGTGATAAACAGAGAGAGCATTCCATCGGTTTTGATGTCCTTTCTCCCTATTCCCAGCAGCCTGGAGCCTACTTGCAGCCTCAGTTTCTTCATCTGTCCAATGGGAATATTACACCCACATCTGCACACATCATTCAGTCATTCTGCTTATTCCACGCATCCAAAGAGGTGATATAGAAACTGTTTCACAAACTATAAGTTTCCATACAGTATCTTGTCCGGTGGTGACTGTGCGGACGCTGACCTGAATGTAAACCATCACACGCTGCAGAGCAGACGGATCATTCTGAAAACTACAGAGCAGAAATGCAAACAGATTCAAGGGCCCTGAGGCATTCAATTCCAAGCTCTGGCCAGGCCTGATGCTCAGAGGGCGATTGGAAGTCTCAGGGCAAGACGGGGTTTGACAATGGCAAATCCTCTGAAGCTTGATTTTGCCCTCCTTAGACAGCAGCAGAAGGACCCAGGGGTGCTTACCTACCCCCAGCTTCATAGGAGCAATTGCAGCATGGCTGGAAGTACATCGGTGGGTAACCTAAGCTCGGGAGAAGGAGATTCGAATCTGGAAAGGTCTAGAAACCCACACCACAAATACTGGTTGTCAGAGCTAAAGCTGCATCCCGCACTTGAGGGCACAGTGATTGTGTGGGAAAAGGGGATTGGGCTCCCTCTATGTGGCCCTGAGGATTGGGACTGGAACTGAAGAGAAAACGCTGAAGTGACAACATTTTGAGTACATGGAAAGAAAATACCTCAAATGGTCAGATTGCCTAAAGTGGTGTGAGCTGCTTCGTGGGGTGAGCCCTCTGTCACCAAGAGCAATCCAGCAGAGTGGGATTCGGGAAGAAGCTTTATCCCTGAGCATGAATTTAGGGCTGTCACACCCAGCAAGCTCTTTGTAATTCTGAAAGTCCTGAAATTCCTCCATTCTTTGCACTTATTAAGAAATAGATCGTTCATTTTCTAAGTTAAATGCAGTCCACTTCCGCTGCTGGTAATGGTTGGGTAATATCACACTCAGTGAACAAAAAGCAGGTAGAATATGATGGAAAGAGCAAATTTCCACACTTGCAGCTTTTGGGTGACACCAGATCAATTGCTACAATATGTGATGAGGAGCTGGGTGGGCACTGGCGGTAAAAATAATCTTTTCTGGGGGCACCCGGGTGGCTCAGTCGGTTCAGTGTCCGAGTTCAGCTCAGGTCTTGATCTCAGAGTTCGTGAGTTCGGAGCCCATGTTGGGCTCTGTGCTGACAGCTCAGAGCCTGGAGTCTGCTTCAGATTCTATGTCTCCCTCTCTCTGCCCCTCCCCCCACTTATACTCTTTCTCTCTCTCTCTCAAAAATAAAACAAACATATATTTTTTCATTTTTAATAATAATCTTTTCTAGTCTGGCAACCAGAGAAACTACGATAGTGAAGAAAAAGAGGGTAGATCCTTAATGGGAAAAAGGAAGAAAGAAGCTCCCAGAATTCTCTCTGTCTACATCTCTGTCTGAACCCTGAACCACACATACAAAGAGAAGACAGCTAAACTATTGAAGAAAGAAAACCGATAATGTCATTGTTGCCTAAGAAACAGAGTCCACAGTTGGAAGCCAAGCAAGATAACTGCCTGATAAAACAAAAGAAATAATATCCAGTCAAGGAAAAAATACTAAAATCCGGAATCCATACAATGTAACATAATGTCCAGAAAATAATCCAAAATTATTTGAAATACATAGAACTGGGAAAAAAAGACACATTCCCAGGATAAAAGAGTACCACCTGAGACAATCACAGATGACCCAGATGTTTCAATTAGCAAACAAGGAATTTCTAGTATGCATTAGAACTATCTCATGGGGCGCCTGGGTGGCTCAGTCGGTTAAGCGGCCGACTTCGGCTCAGGTCACAATCTCACGGTCTGTGAGTTCGAGCCCCACGTTGGGCTCTGTGCTGATGGCTCAGAGCCTGGAGCCTGTTTCGGATTCTGTGTCTCCCTCTCTCTGACCCTCCCCGGTTCATGCTTTGTCTCTCGCTGTCTCAAAAATAAATAAACATTAAAAAATAAAATAAAATAAAATTAAAAAAAGAACTATCTTCAGTGAAACAAATGAAAATGTGCTCACAATGAAATCTCAGGAAAAGGAAATCGCAGAAATAAAAAGAAAAAGGAAATTCTAGAATTGAAAACCATAACATCAAATTTTTATTCTAAATCACTAGATGGAAAATTAAAGAAGAAAAGAGAAAGTGAACTTGAACATGCAACAATAGAAATTATTGAATTTAAAGAAAAAAGAGTAAAGGTATAAAGTAGACATCCATGTAGTCTCTAAAGAAGAGAGAGGAAAAAGAAGCAAGAAAAAAACCTGAAGAAAGTCAAAGCAAAATTTTCTCGGGGTGCCTGGGTGTCTCAATCGGTTAAGTGTCCAACTTCAGCTCAGGTCATGATCTCAGGATTCCTGAGTTCGAGCCCTGCCTTGGGCTCTGTGCTGACAGCTCAGAGACTGGAGCCTGCTTTGGATTCTCCCTCCTCTCTGCCCCTCCCCTGCTTATGCTCCCCTCCCCCCTCTCAAAATAAATAAACTTTAAAATTTTTTTTAATTTTTCTCAAATATGAAGATATAAATTTACAGATTCAAGATGTTCAATGAAAAGCAAGCAGTGTAAACATAAAGAAAATCTCATTAACACCATAGTCAAATGTTGAAAGCCAACGGTAAAGAAAAATCTTGCAAGAAGAAAGAGGAAATGACACATTATATGCAGGAGAATAATAATCCAATTAAGAGCTGATATCTCATCAGGTATTATGAAAGCCAGAAGAGAGTAGAACAACATTTTAAGTTCCAAAATTAAAAAAAAAAAAAAAAAATCTTGTCAACCCAGAACACTAGATTCAGTGAAAATATTCAAGGATAAAAGAGAAATAAATTATCAAATAAAGAAAAACTAAACAAATCTGTCACCAATAGACTTGCACTGCAGAGAATGTAAAAAAGTTTTCCAAACTGAAAGGAAATGATACCAAATGAGAACTCAGATCCTCAGAAAGAAAAGAACAATTAGAAATAAAAAATATCTGGGGATGCCTGGGTGGCTTAGTTGGTTGAGCATCTGACTTCGGCTCAGGTCATGATCTTGTGGTTCGTGAGCTCCAGCCCTGCATTGGACTCCTTACTGACAGCTCAGAGCCTGGAGCCTGTTTCAGATTCTGTCTCCCTCTCTCTCTGCCCCTCCCCCGCTCATTTTCTCTCTCTCTCTCTCTCTCTCTCTCTGTTTCTCAAAAATAAACATTAAAAAATATAATATATATGTATAATACAAAACTCTATTTTTCCTCTTAATTTCTTCATAATACAAAACAAGACAAAACCTGTATCTCCTTTTAATTTCTTTATAATATATACAACTGTTTAAACAAAAACTATATTACTGCCTTGAGTGGTTTATAACATATATAATTGCAACATATATAATAACTTGGGCATAAGGAATGGGGGGGTATGAAATTATAAGGTTGCAAATTTTCTCCATTTTGTGTGAAATATTAGCCATAAGGTAGACTGAAAAGTTAAGGATACATCAAATGCAGTCCTTAGAGAAACCCTGAAAAAATTTTTAAATGTTTTCTAAAAGTTAATATGTAAGTTAAAATGGAATTCTAAAAGCTATCCAAATAATCCAACAAAAGGCAGGCAACGAGGAATCAAAGGAAAAAACAACCAACCCAGTATATGTTTATATACACACACACACACACACACACACCCTTTAAATATAAAGACAAAGATAGGCTTAAGGTAAATGGATGGTAAAAAAAAAATATTTGCCCTGCAAACAATAACCATTAGAAAGTTAGAGGGGCACCTGGCTGGCTCAGTCAGTAAAGTATGCACCTCTCAATATTGAGGTTGTGAGTTCAAGCCCCACACTGGGTGTGGAGATTACTGAAAAATAAAGTCTTTAGAAAAAAAAGAGAAAGTATGAGAAGTTATATTAATACAGATAAAATAGATTTCAAGACAAAAAAAATTAAAGAAATAGGGGCACCTGGGTGGCTCAGGCAGTTAAGTGTCTGACTTTGGCTCAGGTCATGATCTCGCAGTTTGTGAGTTTGAGCCCCGCACCGGGCTCTGTATTGATAGCTCAGAGCCCGGAGCCTGCTTCAGATTCTGTGTCTCCCTTTCTCTCTGCTCCTCCCCACTCTCACTCTGTCTCTCTCTTTCTCTCAAAAATAAATAAAGATTTAAAAAATTTTTTAATTAAAGAAATAAAAATTTATAATGAAAAAGGATCAATTCAACAAAAGACTTGATATATATATGTTATATATATACATATATACATATATTTATATATACACTATATACATATATATATATACATATACATATACAATGAAACACAAAAAATCACAATGAAACACAATGAAATACAAAATCGATGAAACAAAAACTGGTTTTCTAAAGACATCAATAAAATTAATTTCTAGCTAAGCTGATCAAGAAACAGAGAAGATACAGTTTGTCAATATCGAAAGTAAAAGATAACATTAGACATCAAAAGGCTAATAATTTTCACTATTAATAATGTTACATCGATGTACTTGACAACTTAGATAAAGTGGATAAATCCATCGTAAGACACAATTTGCCAGAACTGATCCAAGAAGTAAAAAAAAACCAATAACCTCGTATCAACTAAAGAAATTGAACTTGAAATTAAAAACTTGCTTATTAGAAAATTTCAGACCCAAAGGTTTCACTGGTGTATGCTACCGAGTATTTAAAGAAAAAATAATGCTAATCCTATGTAAACTTTTCAAAAGTGAAGGAGGAGGGACCACATCTCAGCCTATTTTAGAAGGCCAATAGTACCCTGACACCAAAACCAGACAAAGAGATCAAAAGAAAAGAAAACTACAGACCAATATCCTTCATGAACTTAAGCAGGCCCCCAAATCAAAATTTTAAATAATAAAATCTAACAATTTATGAAAAAAGATAACATATCATGCTGGTAGGTTTAACACAGGAATTCAAGATTGGTTTAAATTCAAAAGTCAGGCCACCTGGGTGGCTCAGTCGGTTAAGCATCTGACTTGGGCTCAGGTGATGATCTCACAGTTCGTGAGTTCGAGCCCCATGTCGGGCTCTGTACCGACAGCTCAGAGCCTGGAGCCTGCTTCAGATTCTGTGTCTCCCTCTCTCTCTGCCCGTCCCCCACTTGTGTTTGCTCTATCTCTCTCTCTCTCAAAAATAAACAAATAAACATCTAAGAAAATTTTAAAAATAAATTCAAAAGTCAATCAATGTAATTTACCATATTAATAGCATAAATGAGAAAAACATTTGAATGTGTCAATAAATATAGAAAAAGCATTGTGCAAAATTCAGCATCAATTCATGATTTTAAAAACTCTCCAAAAAGTGAACTTCCTCACCTTCATTTAAAAAAATATTTTTAAGTTTATTTATCTATTTTTGAGAGAGAGAGAGGGTGAGGGAGCAAGGGAGGGGCAGAGAGAGAGAGGAGATGAGAGAGAATCCCAAGCAGGCTCCACACTGTCAGCACAGAGCCCAACATGGGGCTCAAACTCACGAACTGTGAGATCATGACCTAAGCCAAAACCAAGAATCAAACACTTGACTAAGCCACCCATGCAACCCTAAAAAACATATTTTTTTAAACCTGCAGCTAACATCATACTTAATGGTGACAGACTGAACACTTTCCCCCTAAGATCAGAAACAATCCAAGAATTATCTTAGAAGTCTCATTAGTGCTATTCAACATAATACTAGAAGGTCTCGTCAGGGTAATAAGGTAAGAAAAGGAAATAAAAGACATACAAGCTGAAAAAAGGAGAAATAAAAGTTTCCCTCTTGTTGGGGCACCTGGGTGGCTCAGTCCGTTAAGCGTTTTACTTCGGCTCAGGTCATGATCTCACCGGTTCGTGAGTTCCAGCCCCATATTAGGCTCTCTGCTATCAGCACAGAGCCTGCTTCAGATCCTCTGTCCCGGCCTCTCTCTGCCCCTCCCCTGCTCTCTCTCTCTCTCTCTCTCTCTCTCAAATATAAACATTTTTTAAAAATTGGCAAAGTATCTGCACAGACACTTCATCAAAGAGGATATGCAGATTAAAAAAGAAAGTCTCCCTTTTGCAAATCACATGGCTATCTATTAGAAAATCCAAAACACACTACAAAACGCATTGTTTAGAAGTAATAGGTGAGTTCAGCAAAATTGTAGGATACAAGATAACATACAAAAATCAACTGTATTTCTACATACTAACAAAAAGACAAGGACACTGAAATTTGTCCACTTACCACCCAAAAGAAAAAATACTTGGGGGTAAATCTAACGAAACATGTACAACACTTATATGCTGAAAACTTCAAAATGCTGATGAGAAAAGGTCAAAGCAAATCTAAGTACATGGAGAGACAAGGATACTCACGGATGGGAAGATGCGACATAAAATGTGTTAATTCTCCTGAAGTTGATGTACAGGTGTCACAAAATTTCTACCAAAACCCAGTAAATTTTTTACAGATATGGACAAGCTTATTCTACATTTTCATGGAAAGGCAAACAACTTTGAAAACGAATAAACTGGGAGAAATCATTGTACCTGATTTTTAAGACAACATAACTACAGTAATCAAAGAGGTAGATATGTAGATGAATGGAACAGAATGCAGAGCCCGGAAATAGACCCACACAAGTAGGGCCAACTGATTTTTTAATTAAGGTACAGAAGCAATTCAAAGGAGGAAGGCTAGTCTTTTTAATAAGTGGTGCTGGAGCAAAGGGATATTCAAAAACAAAAGAAAAAAAAAGAACCTAAACTTCATATTTTTTACAAAAAAATTAATTCAAAACAAATCATGGATTTAAATGTAAAACATAAAATTGTAAAACTTTTAGGAGATAACATAGGAGAAAATCCTCAGGATCCAGAGCTCGGTGAAGAGTTCTTAGACAAAAAAGCATCATCCATAAATTTAAAAAACTGATAAACTGGACTTCATGAACATTAAAAAATTTGCTGTGCAAAACACACTCTTAAGAGGTTGAAAAGACAAGTTACAGAATGGGGAAGATATTTGCAAACCACATATTTTACAAAGAACTCATATTTAGGATATAAAGAACTCTGGAAACTCAAGAAAAAAAAAAAACACACCAACAATTCAGTTAGGAAATGGGAAAAAAGGCTTGAAGACATTTCACCACAGAGGGTATACAGATGGTAAATAAGCATATGAAAAGATGGTAAACATCACCGGCTATTAGAGAAAAGCAAATTAAAACCATAATGAGATATCACTACACCTCTATTAGAACAACTAAAATTTTAAAAATAGTCACAATACCAAAAACCTACAAGGATGCAAAGAAACCAGATCTCTCCTTCACCGCTGGTGGGAATGTAAAACGTATACAGTCACTCTGAAAAACCAGCTTGGCAGTTTCTTTTAAAACTAAGCACAGGGGCGCCTGGGTGGCTCAGTCGTTAAGCGTCCGACTTCAGCTCAGGTCGTGATCTCTCGGTCTGTGAGTTCGAGCCCCGCATTGGGCTCTGGGCTAATGGCTCAGAGCCTGGAGCCTGCTTCCAATTCTGTGTCTCCATCTCTCTCTCTGCTCCTCCCCTGTTCATGCTCTGTCTCAAACATAAATAAACGTTAAGAAAAAATTAAAAAAAATAAATAAATAAAACTAAGCACACAAACAACAATGAAAACAACAACAAAGTTTTTAATAAAAATTTTAAAAAACTAAACACACACTTAACCATATCTCACAGCATTTGCATTTTGGGGCATTTATCCCAGAGAAATAAAAATGTATGTCAACACAAAAACTATACATGACTGTTCTTAGCCTCTTTATTTGTAACATCTAAAAACTGAAAACAAACAAAATGTCTCTCAGTAAGTGAAAGGTGAAGCAAACAGTGGTATATTCATACTATAGAATATTGCTTAGCAATAAAAAAAAAATTGTAACTATTGATACATGCAACTATTTGGATTGATCTTAAAGGGCATATGCTTAGTGAAAAAAGTCAAGCTCAAAGTCAACTCCTTTTATATAACATTCTTAAAATGTAAGGTTATAGTGATAGAAAATTGGTTGGTTGTGTCCAGAGGTCAAGGATGAGGATGATGGGTGTGATTATGAAGAGGTAACACAACAGAGATCTTTGGGGTGATGGAATAATTCTGTATCTTGCTTATAGTGGTGGTTATGTGAATACATACATACAATAATGATATACATACACATTGTACCCATGTCAAATTTCTGGTTTGTACTGTGTTGTACTGTAACCATCGGAGGAAACTGGTGAACAGTATTTGGGTCGTCTCCCCTTGTAACTTTCTGTGAATCGCTATTATTATTTCAAAATAAAAGTTTAATAAAGCATTCACTGTATTTCTATATACAAGTAATGAACAACAGGGAATTAAAAGCTTTTAAACACTCCATTTACAAATAATGTAAAAAATATCTAGGAATAAGTTTAAAGAAAGATGTGTCAGACTTGCACTCCAAAAACTATAAAGTACTATTAAAGGAAATTAAAGAAACCTAAATAAATGGAGACGTATACCACATTCACAGATTTCAAGATTCAATATTGTTAAAATCTTCATTTTCTCCAATACAAACCGATCTACAGATTTAATGCAATCCTAATCAAATCCTAGCAAGCTGTGTTGGAGAAAGTGATGAGGTGATTCTAAAATTACATGGAAAGCGAGGAATCAAAAATAGTAAAAATAATCTTTAAAATACAAACAAGTTTTGGGTGCCAGGGTGACTCAGCCGGTTGAGTGTCTGACTCTTGATTTGGCTCAGGTCATGGCCCCAGGTCATGGGATCGAGCCCCACATTAGGCTCCTTGCTGAGCATGAAGGCTACTTAAGATACTCTCTTTCTCCCTCTGCCCCCTCCCCTGCTCCATCGTGCTCTCTCTCTAAAAAGAAAGAAAGAAAGAAAAAAAAAATAATATATATATATATATGTATAACTTACATTACCTGACTTCAAGTAATCCAGCATAGTAGCATTGGCATAATTACAATTACAAAATATACTATATATTATATTATATAATTATAATTATAGACCTAGAGAACAGAACAGAGTCCAAGAATCGACTTGCGCTTACATAGTCAATTGATTTTTTTTTTTTTTACAAAAGTGCCGTAGTTCTTTAATGAGGAATGAGTAGTCTTTTGTTTGTTTGTTTTGAAGTCGGCTCCATGCCCAAGGTGGGGCTTGAACTCATGACCCTGAGATCAAGAATCACATGCTCTAGAACTGAGCCAGCCAGGCACCCAGGAATGAGTAATCTTCTTAAGAAGTGATACTGGGGATGCCTGGGTGGCTCAGTCAGTTGAATGACTGATTCTTGATTTCTGCTCAGGTCATGATCCCAGGGTCATGGAGATTGAGCCCTGCACTGGGTGTGGGGACCACTTGGAATTTTAGAATTCTCCCTCCCTCTCTCTCTCTCCCTCTGACCCTCTCCCCAACTTACACTCTCCCCTACCCACCCCCCCCAAAATGATACTGGATATCTGCATGAGGGAAAAACTAAATCTTAGATTTTGTCTCACACCATATACAAAATGATCAAAATGGATCATAGGCCTGAATCTAAGAACTAAAATAATAAAATTTCTGGAAGAAAACATAGGAGAAAATCCTTGTGATATTGTGTTGGCAAAGATTACCTAAACATGACCCAAACAGCATGAGTCACAATATATATCTATATACAGAGATATACGTATCTATCTATACAGATAGATATACATAGATATACATATGTATACCTATGTATACATATGTATACATACATATACATAGATATACATAGATACATAGAGATACGTATCTATCTATACATAGATACGTATGTGAGATATAGATATAGATATGTGAGATATATATAACATATGTATATATATGTGATATGTGATATATGTGATATATCATGTATATATATATGATAAAATTAAAAACTTTTGTTCGTCTAAGGACACATGTAAGAAAATAAAAAACAAGCCAAGGACTGGAAGAAAATATTTTCAAAATACATATCTGATAAAGGGCTTGTCTCCACAATAACAAGAAAGCAAATAGTGCAATTAAAAATGGGCAAAAGACTTGAACAGATACCTCCTCAACAAAGATATGTGACTGCCCAATATGGGCATGACCAATCATCGGGGAAATAAAGATAAAACCACAGTGAAACATTATCACATACCCACTAGGCTGGGTAAAATGGAATGACCATCAACACCCGGTGTTAGATGGAGAGAAACTGGAGTTTCATACACTGCTGGTGGGAATGACAGAGGCGCAGCCACTTTGAAAAGTGTTTACCAGTGTCTTGTAGAGTTCAACATATATCCATCATACACGCCGGCTGTTCACCCAAGAGAAATGAAGACATATGTCCCCACAAAGACTTGTAGGTGAAGGTTCATAAGCAACATTATTCATGGCCACAGATGCAAGAGTCCAAATCTGAAAGTAAGCCAAACGTCCATCCATTGGTGAATGGACAAGTTGTAGTTATCCTATGAAATACTTCTCAGCAATAAAAAGAAACAAAACATTGATTCAATATAGATGAATCTCCCAAACCTCATGGTAAGTGAAAGGAGTCAAATACGAAAGACAACACAACGTACCATTCTAGTTACATCAAACTCTAGAAAAGGCCAAACTACAATGATAAGATCAGCAGGTGCTTGGAGCAGGGGCTCTAGGGAGGGTTCTGACGATGACAGGGCATGAGGGAACTTTGGGGGATGATGGATATTCTCCGTATCTTGATGGTGGTAGTAGCTAGATGACTGTGCATGACTGCCAAAAACTCACCAAACTGCACCCATAAAGTATGTAAATATTGTTGTGTAAACGATACTGCAATTAAAAAAAAAAGACTTTGACCTAAAAAATTGAATATAATTTTTGGTAACTTTTTATTATCATCAGCTATGCCCTGCTACCATATTGAACGGAGCCCAAACGGAAAGAGAACAAAAGACAGAGACACTTTACATGACAGCAGGCCCTGCACCCTTATCTCTGGCTTTTCGAAATATTGGAACGGGTCAAAGAGCCTGGTTCACTACTTTTATGAATCCTTGGTGGTCCAGAGACCCCACACTTAGAAACTACAGGAAGAGATGCTCTCCTGCTCACAGCATTCTCTGAATGTGTAAACACGGAATTGAGAAACAGGACTTGTGCCCCTGGGTCCCGGCCGGAGTGTGAGGTTCATACCATACCATGGACTCGTGCACAAGGGGCATTTTGTGAGCCGGAGCCTGAGCAAGAGCTGCCTTGCCATCCACTTGGCCAGGAACCATTTCTGCAGAAATTTCTTAACGTCACTTAGGAGGCAGCAAAGGAATGCCTTATTGGGCAGGACTAACCCACTTGGAAAGGAGGCATAATTAAACTGACATTGCCAACTACACTGAAGCAATTTTTCAGATTTTCAAATCGGCTGGGATTCAAGGCAAAAACCAAAGATGGATGTGGTTTAAATAAACGTGAAAAGACAAGATTTCATCTTTTCCTCCCCTTCCACAGTCCCTCATGTCCCTCTCTGACACACCGAGTGGGGACAATGCAATTCAAGGGGCGCCTGGGGGGCTCAGTCAGTTAAGTGTCCGACTCTTGATTTCGGCTCAGATCATGATGTCACAGCTCATGAGTTCGAGCCCCACATCGGGCTCTGTGCTGACGGTGCAGAGCCTGCTTGGGATGCTCTCTCTCCTTCTCTCTGCCCCTCTCCTGCTTGCTCTCGCTCTCCCTCTCAAAATAAATAAAAATAAAACTTAAAAAAAGAATGCAATTTAAGATTTAGTGCATAGGGGCGCCTGGGTGGCGCAGTCGGTTAAGCGTCCGACTTCAGCCAGGTCACGATCTCGCGGTCCGGGAGTTCGAGCCCCGCGTCAGGCTCTGGGCTGATGGCTCAGGGCCTGGAGCCTGTTTCCGATTCTGTGTCTCCCTCTCTCTCTGCCCCTCCCCCGTTCATGCTCTGTCTCTCTCTGTCCCAAAAATAAAAAATAAACGTTGAAAAAAAAAAAAAAAAAAGATTTAGTGCATAAATTACTGTGCACCAGCAGCTGTACTAGGGACCAGGGAACCCCAAGAGGAATTAGTGTTTCTGCAGCTGAGAAGCTCAGAGTAAGCAAGGAGAGAGGTGCATACTAATACAAAACGGACCGATGGGGCAAAGGACAGGACAATGTTTCACAGTGGGGACAGTCAGTTGTGACTGGGCTAAGAGTTTGAAGACTGTGGCTTCACAACAGTGACACTGCATAGGACCCTGAAGGGTGAAACAGATTTAATAGGCAGAGAAAGTGGATAGATGATAGAGAGGAAACGGCAGAAGCAAAAATGATGGAGGAGGACCTCATGTGATGCTTGGGAGAGTGGTGGATATTTTGTGGGGAGGGGCTTAGGGCAGACAAACTGGAAAGTAACGAATGAAGGGCACTCAGTCCCTATTCTAGCTTTTTGCTGTCTGATTATCTCTGTGTTTGGGCCCCAGGGCCCCAGCCCTGCCTGTGCCCACAGGGCCACCCCTCAGGAGATGGAAGTCAGCGAAGCACCCTATATCTGTTGGTTCCCAGAGAGCCGCCAGATGTTAACTCCAAATGAAGAATCCTCTTTCGAGCCAGACCATCGGTGACATTGGATCCATATAGTCAGGTCCACAAGGCCGTGAAATTCCCCGTGTTCTTTCAGGCTCCAGGTAAAGGGTCAATAATAGTCTTTTATGAGTGTGTGTGCGTGTGCGTGTGGGTATGCACAGCATAAACCCATCTAGCGCCTTCCACGTTAGTTACAAAGCATTTTCTCACCTGTTAACCAGTCGATTCCACCAATGCTCCCGTGAGTTAGAGACGCCGAGAAGTATGCCCCGTCTTATAGATGAGGAAACAGTCTGGAGCTGCCACTGGGTTCGAGGTTGATACCCCCTGTCACGAAGTGGCCACGGAATATAAACACAGTCTGAAGGGCAGGCAGGGGAAGGAGTGATTTGTTGGTCAGGTCTCCTCCTACTTTTTAAGGCTATTAGTCCTCCAACAGAACGTCCAAAAGTCCAGTTTTCTGTGGGCTTCAGAAAAGTTGCTTCTGATCAGATCAACAGGTCCCATGGAGTGTTAAAAGTCATATCCTCCAGCTTTTCCTACTCATGGCCGTGAAATTCGCATTCAGTGATCAACTTATTCTCTGGATGACATGCTCTCATATTAATGCTAATTAATAATGCTCTTCTTCTCCTGTTCCTCTTTGGAACATCAAATCATAGGGCATTGATGCTGGAAGGACTTTAGAGGCATTGTTAATGTGGTTTTAAAGTTTTTTCATTACTAGATAGACAGATTCTTCAGCATTTATCGTCACATTGACTCATAACCTGCGAAGTGGTGTAACTGCGTGGATCGTTATCCCCCTCTTTTTATAAGTGAAATAACCAGGACAAAAGAGGCCAAGCCACTTCCCCAGGTCACAGAGCTAGGCCTGGAGCACACGTCTCACGACCCCACCCAACATTCCATCTACTACACTCAACGCCTCTCCCTTCCACCCTGCAGCCTGCATATAAATTACACCTGTGAATTTCACAAACAGGGACATGCAGGTCAAAGAAAAGCAGAGGTCTGGCCTTGATGGCATCCTGTAGAACGCCCTACTTCTCACACTCCCCACAGAGAGGGAGAAACATAAATACCCCCATCGTGCCACCATGAGTGTTGTGGCTTGCCAGCCCTGTCGTAATTTAAATATGAGTCCAAGCCAATATCAAAAGGAAGGAGACCGTGTCTACCTACCCATTTATGGGTAGCTGGCCACATTGTGTTGTCCTGGCCACAGCCGAGCCTGCTCCAGGGCATTCTCTTGAAACACATAATAGCATCCCCTGCTGACAGGCAGGCTCTGAAGCCAGCAGGCTGCAGCCAGAAGCAGCTCCCAGCAGGAGCTGGACGAGGCCGACAAGGTTACAGGTGCTTTTCATCCAGCCTCGCAGGAGAGCACCAACTTCCTGCTGCTAGAAATTTGTCTGCAAATTTTTGTCTTCATTCAAATCGATGGATGGAGGCCTGGAGACACCGGGGTGATATGATAACTTGATTAAGCCCCAGGACAGATGACATGGTAGCTCAAAGGCCATGTGCTCTCCTCCTTAACCTCTCCAAGGGAGACCGCTGGCTTTGCTGGTAATTGGCCCATTGTCCCTTCCACTGCACTTCCTACAGAAGCCCCCTAATCACCATGTCCCTGGGCTCCTCTCTAGGGCAGCCTTCAATACTCTCAGACCCATCAGACCCAGTGAACTATGAAAAATACCTGTCCAGTGTGACATACCAGAGCCATAATTTGAGAGGCCAAAAGTGACCCTTACTGGAAACAATTACTTGTTAAGATACCCTTACACCCTCCAGCCTGGGTGTAAATGGCAACACATTAGGGATGAAAGCCTGAGATGGCTTTGTTTAAAGATGAGTTCAAACTTGTACAATAATTTTATTCTCTGGTGGAAATACACCCCCTCACCTTCCATTCTTTTCCAGTTCAGTGTCTCCTGTTGGACTACACAATATTGAGAGTGGTTTTGATCAGACTTTTCCAGATACTCTGGCAGACACAGAGGTACATCTGCCTTTGGTGAGCCAGTATGTGTACGTCATTGTTTTCTGGAACAGATGTGAGGTGTGGGTCTGGGGAAGCAGAGCACCAACCAGAATCGGGGTGGATAGCAGACAGATTAGATCGATCATTTATCATGGTGATAGGTTCCCCCCCCCACTCTGTTTTAAAATCCACCAGCCTCTGTGCACTGATAGACTTAAAGAACTTTAGAGTTCAGAGGGGGTTCAAAAGGAGTCTCCTCAATCCTCTTTCTTTCTGTTTTCTTTGAGGAATATTGTAAAAATAAAATTTGGAAATGGGTTCTTTCTGAGGGAAATCAAGACACAGAACTGTCAGCAGCTCTCTGAAAATAAGGAAAGCACACCCTTAAAAGCTAAAGAAATGTTATTTTAAATTGTGATTCATTATGACTTACTGCCTGAATTTCCCTATAAGAGAGAGGGCCACGGTAAGCCAGCCTCACCAAGCCAGCCTCACCGTTTCTGTTTCGGTCATGGGAATGGAATGTCTTTTGAACTGCTAAAGGAGATAATTCCATGCCTGGAAGAAAAACGAAGGGAGGGGGAAGGGGCAAGAACGGTAGGAAAAAAAAAAAAAAAAAAAAAAGATCCTCGCGTTTCCCAATAATTGCAAAGGCCAGGAATGTGCCACAGTGGCATTCAGGGAAACGCAACCATGCGTCCCACGGTTGCGTGCGCGCCTCATTCCCCGGGTGCCAGGTGGGCGCCTGCGGAGCCGCTCTGGCCATCTGCCAAGGACCCACGGGGCCCAAGCCTTCCGCGACTGCACCATTTTTTAAACCCTCGCTGTTGTTTTAGTGGTGGCCTCGTGGCCCCTATGCGCAGGGCGAGCCCGCGGGCAGAGCCCCGGCCTCGCCCCGGCCTCGCTGCGCCCGGAGCCTCCAAGCCCGGGCCCCGCGGCTGGAAAGGCCTCTCTAAAGGGGGCGTTCCGCTCGGCCCACTGTGCCGCCGGCCATTGTCCCCAATCGCCCCGCAAGGGGGCTGAGGAAGGGGTTTTTAAAAAGGTTTCCCGGGAACAAAGGGGGCCCAGACTCTCGGCTTCATTACGGGCTCATCGGCCACACCAGCGGGCCCGCCCCTCGTCCGCACGCCGCCCCAGGCTCGCGGCCACCGCCCACTTTCCCGACCGGCCCTGCCCCCTGGTCCTCTCCTCCCCTCCCCTTCCCCTCCTGGGCCCTCCTCCCCTCGCCCTCCCCCTTCTGTCCTCCCTTTCCTTCCCCTCCCCCCTCTCCCCGCCTTCTCCTCCCCACTCTGGCCTCCCAACCTCGTGGAGCCTCCGCCCCCCAGCCCGGGAGGCTCCTAGCTGCCTGATAAAGGCCAGGCTCCTGGAGAAACCTCGCCCCGGCGCTCTGCACCTGCTTCCTTGCCCTGGTGGAGAAGCTCTAGGACCTGGGGTGGAGAGGCATAGCTGCCGGAGGGGACACGTTTCTACGATCCTGGCCCAGTGAACACGGGCTCGGCCTGACCACTATCTGACCCTCCTCTGACACCGTGGCTGAGCGGACTTGGCTGACCATAACCACGAGTGGGGCTTCCGAGGGCCAGGATTCTGACCTAAAATATAGACATATGGCTGACCCCAGACGTCCACTCTGAGCCTCCCGTTGGGCAGAACGGAGAGAGGCAGTTTTGAGGGTGGGCAATGAAGTATGCGCCGCTTCTCTTTTTGGTAGGTGCTGCAGAAATCCTAATTACAACGTCATTAGAGCAGGGAATGGACTGCGTCCAACAGCAGTCACTTGGGAAGGTGCCTCCAAAGTGATGAGGTCTGGGGGGGGGAGGCAGAGGGCAGGCCCACTGGATGCCCTTTTCCTGAGAGAAAGCTTGCCCCAGATTCCCACCCTTCCCCCCACGGCCCCACCAACTCCTCTTCTGAGGCACCTGCTAAGCCTGAGACAGGCCCTGTGAACAGGCGCTTCCCTTCCGGAAAATCCCAAAGGCCTGCAGACAGGTCAGATGGGCCGTTTCCAGGAAGCCTGGGGGTAAGAGGAGGAGGCAGACTTCCTGGATGGCTGGGAGGGAATATTCATTGACCATATGCCTTGCTCATTTCTCCCAGAGGATTTGGCCAGGGCCCACACAGAACCTGGGTGAGAGAACATTCACCATCAGAATAAGAGCACAGCCTCCCCCTGGGGAACTTCCCAAAGGACCAAAGAGCCCTTCACTCCAGCTTCTGAGTGCCGTCCTCTGTTGAGTTAGAAGGCTGCCTCTTGGGTGCCCACACAGAGGACTGGTGATAACACTGGCCGATGGGCTTGAGAAGGACACAAGTGGGAAGCACAAACCCGCAAGCAGCCAGGGACACCTAGACCTCCTGCCACTGTCCCAACAGCAGACTGTTTGCTCCTTCACACTTGCAGTACGCCATGAAGAAAGCAATTTGTTGCAGAGCGGAGCAGACGGTGGTTCAGGCTGGAGATCGGAAGCCTAAGCCCGGATCCCAGATCCCAGATCCCAGATCCCAGCCTAGTCAGGACTACCCACTGGGAGTCTCGAGGGAGAATGTAGCATGGCGGCCCTTCAGAGGGGTCAGCGCATGCCTGCTCCTCAATGCTGTTCATACCCGGCGTCAGTGATGCCCGCCATTTGTGGCACACCAGCTGTTGTGCTGTGGTCCCCAAAGGAGAATAGGGAAGGAGCAACAGTGTAGAGGGTCCAAAGCGCACCATCCTTTTCTTGCCGGATTGATTTCAGAGAGACCTACCTACTAACTGGTCTGGAGGTCCATCACTTTCTTTGATGTGTATATATTTTAACCTCCTGGTATTAATTTTTAATATTTTCCTTTTATTTACACTTCCTCCCTATTTTTCTACAATGACCACGGATTAACTGTGAATTTTTTTTTTTTAATTTTTAAAAAAGAAATAAGAACCCCCTGGGTAGTCTGAGAACGTAGATATTCCAGTGACTGAGACTCCTAGCTGAGACTAAAACAGACTTTAAAACTACCCCCAAGATGTTGAGGTGTTCGGGTACTCATGTCCCAGCACGGGTGGGGCATGGACGAGGAAGGGTCGGGCTCCCAGCCCTAGACCCCAGGTCTATAGAGTGTCTCCATTTGTGCCCTCTCACTGCTGAAGGCAAACCTCCCAAAGCCTCCCAGCCTGCTAACTACGATGCGGTCTGTCCGGTATGAAGGGATACCGTCCCAGAAGTGCAAGGAAGCTCACTGCAGTCTTCCTGGAGTGGGAAACGTGCCACGCAAGTTTTGCCCCCGTCTGGGATGGTGGAGCGAATGATGGTCCCACTGTTGGGATGCTCCAAAAGCACTTGTGGTGAGCTGGCCTCAAACAAGGCGGGCTGCGGCCCGCGATGGATGATGTAACCCTGGCCGCCTCTCCCAGGCTGGCTTGGGAGAGAGGTGGAAGGCTTTCATAATGCGATTCCCAGCCCCGCTCAGTCAACCAGAGGCGGTGAAATGATCCGAGAGCCAGAAACCTTGCTCTGGCTGGAGCAGAATGCTACGCGCTGCTCTCTTGGAAGGAGAATCTGTTTAATCTGGAGCAACAGGACCTCAGAATGAGTGGTATTTGCGTGTGCCTGGGGAAACGCTTTGGGGAGGGGGAGAAATATGTAAATATTTATTGGTGGTGGTTTTAAAAGTCTGGGGAGGGATCGGCTAAATGAAATTTAACATATATTTAATACTCAAATGCATTGCCTATAATGAAACAGTCGATTTTAAAGTCTCAAGTTTTGGGGTTGTTGTTTTTTTTTTAAAGCCTATGAAAGTTTCCAAATTAATTTTGTTCAACCTCCTGTCTTAACTGGATACTTACATGTTCACTGAACTGGTTTTGAACTCTGATTTTGAACTAGTGAAAAATCGCATTTCATTAGGCTGGTTTCTGAAGCCTGTAAGATTTCTCTGTAGTGGGGTAGGGCCCACCTGTCAATTGTGGCTGGATCAGTGCACTGGCATATGAGCTGATCTCCACGCCTCAGACTAGTTACACACATAAAACCAGCATTTCAGGTTAACTCCACTTAATTAAAAAAAGAAAAAAAAACATTGGTCTTCGGCCCAATGCACTCTTTTTTGGAAGCCATAACATATTTGATGCTTAATAGGCACTCTGCGTCAGTAATGTTTGAACGATTGTGGATGATACTGGGCCTCTGGAACTTTAAAAAACAGAGTTAAGTGACCTATGACCTTCCAGAAAGAATTATTTATATCTGTATTCTATTTTAATTGATCACTGGGACTACTCGTCACTCGTTATCAGGATTGTCATTCAAAAGCATCATCACGATAAACATTATATTCATTTGATAGTGGTACAGCCCTTTATTCGATATCTCTCTGTCATTTGTGCACTCAGCAAACATTTATGGATTCCTCCAGTGTGCCAGCTGCTATGCTAGGGACCAGGAATTGAAATGAATGGGCATCATTTCTGTTCTGGGGTCAGTTTTCAGTAGAAGATACAAACATGGGAGCAAATAAAGACAGTAACACATTATAAATGTTAAAGAAGTAAACGTGAGGCCACGAGGAAAAAGGTATACACTCTTCCCTCACGAGGTGGCATTGAGAATGTCTCCCGGCTCTCATTGTCACTTTCTGGGACTGTTCCTCCTGAGTGGTTTCCCAGAGTCCACACTTTAACTCAAGATGTAAGTGAAGGTTCTGACCTTGTGTACGAGGCCCTAAGCCTCCAGTTCTTCAGCAGGAGTGGAAAATAGCCATTCTGATTAAAAGCAACAGCCACGGGCACCTGGGTGCTCAGTCAGTTAAGCATCCGGCTTCTGGTCAGGTCATGATCTCACAGTTCATGAGTTTGAGCCCCACATAGGTCTCTGTGCTGACAGCATGGAGCCTGGAGCCTGCTTCAGATTCTCTGTCTCCCTCTCTCTGCCCCTCCCCAGCTCATGCTCTCTCTCTGTCTCTCAAAAATAAATAAACATTAAAAAAATAAAAAATAACAGTGACAGCCAGCCGTCTCTGCAAGACATCCCCATGGACCCTCGGCCATCTACAAATAAAGGAACACATTTATTCACTCAACATTAACATTACGAAGGAAACACTTTTAATAATGACACTCAGGAATTCTGACTCCTATGCTTGGCTTGGTGACCCTGAAAGTGAAGTTGCTTAGGCTTTTGTAACTAGACCACTTAGCCATGGATTTATCCAGGAAACCGTCCTGATAACCCTCAGCTGTTGGGTACTCATGGAACCCTCTCCTTCCTTCATTCATTCTACGGAAGCTCACTGAGCATTTACCACGCAGCAAACATTAGAGAAACAACAATGAACAAGACAGACAAAACATCCTACATTCTAGTGGAGGGAAAAGAACAATAAGCAAATAAATAAGGGAAATGCAGTGCATTAACCCGGGAGAGTTAGTGGGAGCTGCCACCCTGATGGGGCATTATTTAGAACGGCCAGTACATGGGGCTAAAACCGACTGACCTTTAGTACATTTCATGATTATTCCTAAAGCTTCTACAGATGATGCATCTCCTTATGCCCTGAACACAGGGAAGTTTCCCCACCCCCACCCCACCACTGAATTGCTATGGCAAAATATCAGAGAATGATAAGTACAATGTAAAAAATAGAATAGGGATGGGGATGGGGAATGAGAGTGGGATAGGTAGCAATTTTAATAAGGAGATCAGGAAGGACTAACTAAAGCAACGTTTGAGGAAGATCTGGGAGGAAAAGAGTTCTAAGCAAAAGAAACTGTAAGTGCAAGGGTCCTGAGGCAAGAGAGAGTGAGCAAAGGAGAAAGCAGAGGGGAGGCAGTCAGAGAGGTAATAGGAGGACAACATCATATAGGCATCTACAGGCCTTTGGATGAATGTGGTTGACACTCGGAGTGAGACGGGAAGGAAGAGACATGATCTAACTTACTTTTGAAAGGGTTATTCCTGGAAGCTGTGTGCAGAATAGACTGAAGGCAGGGAGGGGGTTGTGGGGAAGGGTGGAAGCAGGCAGAACCAGTTATGTCTTGTAATGCTCAAGCCAAGACGTATTATGGGTGAGCCCAAGGTGGACAGCAGCAAAAGGTGACGATCAGACCTTGGAGGTAGAGCTTCAGATTTGATGATTCACTCAAACTGAGCCTAGAAGAAGCCTCAAGAGGATACAGAGGTTTTTTCAGACTGCCATTAGCTGAGACGGGAAAAACTGCAGGCAAGAGAGGGTTTGCGTGGGGGAGGGGTAGGTGCGAGCAGAGCTGGGTTCTGGAAGAGACCAGCATTCAGCTGCCCAGCAAGATGCCTCATACACAGCGAGCTTCCAAGGAGACACAGCCCTGGGAGTCAGCGTGAAAGCGTCATTTAAAGTCACTCGGGAGGGATAGATAGAGGAGAGTTCTGAGGGCTGAGGCTTGATGTCCTTCTTTGTACCTCCTTTTTCAGGAAGCTGTGGAGAAGCATGGGGAGGAGACAGATGGTGGAGCCAGAAGTAGAAAAGAAACCCCAGGAGCGTGGGCACTAGAAGCTGTTTGAGCAGCAGAGGGGACGGGCCGACTGCTGTCTAATGGCTGCTGACGGGTCAGGCCCCGATGAGCCCAAGAAGTGTCCGCTGGATTTAGCAAAATGAGGACACTGATGACATTGACAAGATGGTTTGTGAGTGACAGTATGACAGGGGTGGACCCAAAGCAGAATGCAGGAGAGGGTTTGGAGCCACAGGTACAAGGCTGCTGTGGTCAGAGTTTAGCTTTAAGGAGAAGAGCACTGAGGCCATTTTTCTCAGGGAGGAAGCGGGGTCCAGAGAGGGTATATTGGGTGGAAGAATGACAGCGCAGTCCCCCACTGTCAGGAGAGACCCAGTAAAGAGGGAGAGACTAAGTGAAGCAGCATCCCTGAGCAGCCAGGAGGGCACGGGAGGGCTCGTGCAGGTGGGGGGCCGACCTTGGCCAGCATGGAACGTTCATCCTTCATCCATAGTAACAGGGCAGAGGTGGGACAAGGGCACCGAGGCAGGCGTGGGCGGGGGGTGTGGGTGTCTCTTGTCACCAGAGTTTCTCCGGTACTGGTGCAGCACAGTGTTCCAAAGGCACTTCCTGGAAGATGAATGATTGACTACTTAAATGAATGTTTAACAGGCCGATTCTCACAGGACCTGGAACTCTTTCCTAAGTGGTCTCCAGCCCACTGCCCAGTGCCCTGCCAGTTGCACTTGCATTCATAGCCATCAAACCCAGGGCTGTCTGGGCCAGCGTGGGACACAGGCGAGTCCCTGCTCCTCCCTGTCTCGCTGCTGAGGCTGGAAGGGGTTGGCCTAGCCGCCTGGTAAAACAACCAGCTTATCTCATTTAAGATTAATGTGGCATATCATGCTTGTCTCCATGCCTCACTCTTTTTCTCTTTCCTGATCACTCTCATGCTGCCACGTTATTGCCAAGCCTCAAGGAGGCCACCACGGGACCCGTGTACCACCTGATTGCACAAGGGAAAGTTCGAAAACCACAACACGTGACCCATTTGCTTTATAGGCGCATTACAACTCAGTGGCTTCGTCAAGCCCCAGGGAATGTTTTCTATTAATATTACTAATATTCTATTCATATTACTAATAGTTGGAACCGCTTGGAATTTCTGAGTCCATGGAGGAGAGAGTCCTGTCTGGCCATCCTACAGGGCCCTTCAAGCGTGGGCGTGGGTCCTCAGCCAGGGACCACACGGCCTGGAGCCCACCAGTGGGAAAGCTCCCTGCCCCACTGCAAGCCACCTGGGATCACTCAAGGGAGTGCCCAGGACTCTGCCCAACCCCCTCCAATGCAGAACTGCTTATGTGGTCAGGTGGTCAGCTGGTCTCCACCTTCTGGGTGAACTATGGGTTTAAAAACAATTTGCTGGGGGCGCCTGGGTGGCTCAGTCGGTTGAACATCCGACTTCAGCTCAGGTCATGATCTCATGGCTCATGAGTTCAAGCCCCGCGCGGGCTCTGTGCTGACAGCTCAGAGCCTGGAGCCTGCTTCGGATTCTGTGTCTCCCTCTCTCTCTGCCCCTAACCCACTCGCATTCTGTCTCTGTCTCTCTCAAAAATAAATAAACATTAAAAAAATTTTTTTTTTAAATAAAAGAAATCTGTTGGAGAAGCAGTTGCCCCTCATGGCTGTGTGTTTCAGTCCCTTGATATCCTCACTTCGCATGCTGGATTTCAGTCCACAGTCCTTAGGAGAGGGTGGAGGAGGGAGAGAATTGAGCCATCATCTTACAAACATGTGACAACCCTGGCCTGGTGTTTGCATACTGGGGACGCACTTCCTCTCCCTAGCCATCTCTTGGAACCCCTGTAGAAAGGTGACAGTCTTTGCCACCAGGGCACCAGAAGAGCGGCTGACAGCCAGGGACAAGGCCTGAAATTCCTTTCCCATCGGGTTTGAGAGGAGGCTTGGGGTGGGGGACAGGAATTCATTATTCAGTCAACAAATATTTATTAAGAACCTACCGTGTGCCAGGCACTGTGGGGAATAAAACCAGTAAAATTCCACGTCTGGGGAGCTTGCGTGCAGTGAATGAGGCCAGGGCTCAGGCAGAGAGCATCAGTACAAAACGGACTGGGCCCGGGTTCGTCTCGCATGCACTCAGAGCGAGAGAGCGGCAGCGCTGGACCCCGGCAGACCTCCTTTCCCTGACAGAGCCCCAGATGCCTCCCACCCCCGGCCTGTAGCACCGGATCTGCAGGGGACATCAGCCAATTCATCTCCTCAGAGAGGCTCCCTGTCTCTGGCAATCAGTGAGATCAGCACCGGCCACAGTTGGTGGCAAACCCCGGCCTGCTCTGGGGGATCTGTGGGGTCAGCTCCCTGCCACCTGCTTCCTGCCTCAGTAGCCACAAGGGAAATACCGCCTTCTGGGGAGGTAGAGCCCGTCACCCAGATAAGCCACCACTGCCAGTACCAACCCTGCAACAGGAAAACCCACTTGCTGAGAAGCTGCCTCTCTCCTAGCTGTTTTCCTGGCAAGTCGACGCAGCTCGAACACCTGCAGATCGCAGGGCGATGGGTGGATTCAAGGTAACTCTCCTTGCTTTTAAACACCCCCGTGTCCTCAAATCCAAGGCCGCTGCCCGAATACAACATTTTTAGAGAAAAAGAAAACAAACTCAGATCTACCACTGTTGGCAAACGCTAGACAACTTAGGGTACATCTTCTCCGTGTCAAGGGCAATCAGAAGAGGCTCCTGACATCTGTTTCCTCTAAGGAGCCTGTCAAAAACATAACGCAGGCCCGCATGCTGGCTCATGGTCAGCAGGCAACTGCCCACCGCCCGCGGTTCCTGGTGCTGCAACCTCCCAAGCTGGCGAGGAGGGGCAGTTTCCGGGGCGGGAGGGGGGTGTCCTGGGGGGACTGTCACCTCCCAACCCCTCCTGTGCAAGCTACTCAGACGGGTTTTCCCAACCACTCTGACGAAACTTCTTCTCCTTCTTTCAGACTCCGCGAGTATACGTTCAGTCCTTAGACACAACTCTGCAGAGACATCTCCAGGCCGTGCAACAGGTCACTCTGCGACGGAATAAAATTTCCAAAGCTTAAAAAAAAAAAAAAAAAAAAAAAAAAAATCATCAAAATACAAAGAGTGTGGCATGACCGAGCCCTTCCAATGCATAATTAGTTCTAGATGAAGGATTTTCAAATAGGGTAGGGTAGGTCGGGGAAAAGACATCATCATCTTTTTAGGGGGTTTTTCAAACCACACAGGCCACCCACACGCCCAGTTCCGGAGATTCTGGCACATGCCTCAGTGGCTCTCAAACATGAGTGGCATTGGAGTCACAGAGGGTTTGGTAAAACACAAACCGCTCCACCCACCCCCAGAGTTCTGATTTAGTAATTCTGAGATCGGGGTCAAGAATGCGCATATTCTTTTCTTTCTTTCTTTTCTTTCTTTCTTTCTTCTTTCTTTCTTTTTAATGTTTAGTTTTGAGAGAGCGCAAGTGGGGGAGGGCAGAGAGAGGGGGACAGAGGATCCGAAGTGGGCTGTGTGCGCTGACAGGCTGACAGCAGTGAGCCCGACACGGGGCTCGAACTCACGATCTGTGAGATCACGACCTGAGCCCAAGTCTGACTCTTAACCGACTGAGCCACCCGGGCGCCCCAAGAATGTGCCATTTCTAACAAGTCCTCGGGGGGGATGCCTATGGTACCGATCCCCTGGTCCAGGACCATGACTAAAAATTCCTCCAGGTGTTTCGATGTAGAAAACGGTGAAGAAACATCGGTTGTCAAAAAGAAACCATCTGCTTCTGTTTATTGCAAAGGAACAAGATCAAACTTCCCTATCACTTCTCTTGCTGCTGAGAGATCCGCACACACAAAAGATATTGGGGGGGCAATGGCTTTGAGATGAGCATATGACCAAGACACTAGCTCTGTCAGAGCCAGTGGCTCTCTTGGTTGCAGACCACGGTCAGGCTGGAAAGTTCCCGCTGGTCAGGGGGCTGAAACAAGGCTGGGAATCACCAGCTGCTTTTTTTAAGCCGGAGCCTGGATGTAAGAATAGGGCAGAAGGAGGCCAGGAAGCTTGGCCTGTCCTGTGGCCATGGTCGGGGGCCTCTTAGGGTCAGTCCTCAGGCCGTAGGGGAAAGCAAGGTGGACACCCCTCGCAGACAGCCAGTCCCCTGCAGAGCTACCCTGGTCCCTGGCAATAACTTGCCCCTTGGAGACGAACGCCACATTCTCAGAATTCAGAGGGGACTTCGTGGCCACCGAACTTACAGCTTTTAAGCCTAGTCATGCCCTTGACCCCAAGGGTAGCAGTCACGATGATAGAGAAAGGAAGATGGCCTGGGGTTCCATGGAAGGAAAACCACAATCTGGGAGAAGAATTTTTTAGAACTTGCTTTCATCTCCTCTTATGGGCTCATCACATAAGAGGGTTGTATTGCCTCATCACAACATGGAGGGGGAATGGATTTCTCCACTTCCTCCAGGGCTGGGAACCACATGGCAGAGCCTCCGGGGCCTAGCGCAGCGCCTCGAATACGCTGGGTCCTCAGTGAAAGATAAACGAATAAATCCTTTAAATTTGGTTTACAAGTCAAATGCCTCCCCAAAGGGGGCAAAAATACCATCACAGGGCAGAGCTGTGGGGCCTGTGAGCTGTGTTCAGCTCAGGGGGACTCAGCTCAGTCTAACAAGGAACCCCACAGTCATGGGCAAAGATTCCTTCTCCCGATTCTGGTTGGCTCTCCTGACTCCATTGTAAACATTCAGTAATTGGAGTAATTGAGGCTATCACCCACAGACGGTCACCCTGAGCTTTCAGAAACTGTCCTGTTATTCTTCCAAAGAGTTAGTGACCTTCAGACCTTGAAAAGACCCTCTACTTTGGCTGGTTATCAAAATTACCGACAGAGGAACTGATTCCAGAAACTGAGTCTTCTCCGTGGCGGTGTGTATGTTGGGGGCGAGGGGGAGAAGTAGGCAGGGAAGAAGGGCTTGTATTCACATCCACTCCCATACATGCATGCCACGGATACCAACAGCAAACAAAACTTAGTTATTAGCCGTTCAACCAGATGATTCATTTTCTGCTCAGTGCGGCGGGGGAACGGGGCACAGGAAGGAAAGTTGGCCACATGTGGAGTTAGTGACTCTCTGGAGATAAGCCTTTAGTAGCTTGCCTTTCGTCTTTTTTTTGCATCTAACTTGAAGTGCCCTTCAGTAAGGAAGGCATGATATACGTGCCAGATGATTTTACCAGTGCTCTTAGAATTTCCCACATTCCAGGGGCGCCTGGGCGGCTCAGTTGGTTATGCGTCCGACTGCGGCTCAGGTCACGATCTCACGTTCCGTGAGTTCAAGCCCTGCGTCAGGCTCTGCATTGACAGCTCAGAGCCTGGAGCCTGGTTTGGATTCTGTGTCTCCCCCTCTCTCTGTGCGCCCCCCTTCGCACTCTGTCTCTCTCTCTCTCTTAAAAAGAAATGTGTTAAAAAAAATGAAAAAAAAAAAAGAATTTCCCACATTCCATTGTACCCCAAGATCCTTCCACTTCCCAGACTAGTCTTAGTGGTGTCCTAAATGCTGGCCAAGATCATGATAGAAAATATGCATGTGTTTAGCATAAAACTGTTGCTGACACATTGGTCCACTGTATCACCCTCCAGGAGCCCCTCAAAAAATTAGAACTCAAAGACAAGATAAACTATATTTCCCCTAAGGAATCAATCTACTTCCTTTTTTTTTTTTTTTTTTTTTCAAATTGGCTACTAGGAGCCTCGGAGTTCACTTTCATAATAGTTTTAAGTTTTGTATTTTTACTCCCCTCCTCTTCCCTGTGGTCCTGAAAATAGGACAATTTTAATAACCTTATTGAGTGTGTGTTCTTTGTTCTAAAGCACCCAATTTTTTTCATGTTTTATTTTTGGCTAAATTCAAGGTATCAGTCATCTTAGTGTAAGGCAGAGATAAATGCAAGATCCTACTCTCAGAGAAGAAACCAGCTGCATAAATGACGATTTTCCATAAACAAAAATCCCTGAAAACGATGAAGGGGTCAGAGTGGGGCACAAGCCGATGCTACAACAATAATCTTGTGCAAGGGGGCTATTCCTTCTCCAGACCACTATTTTCTTTCAATTTTCCATGAAGCTTGAGTTTTAGTCTCACACTGGCCTCAGAAGAAGATAATGGTTTTACTAAGACTCGTACGAAAAGATTGTATCAAGCTTAACTGCAATCTTTCTGCATACGAGAGCTGGTTTAACATCCATTAGACACCTACTGTTGTCAGAATCCTGCCCAAGTTCTAGAAAAGGGAGCATCAGGAGGACAAAGAAAACAGTACAGGTTTTCTCCCACTTGCGGTCACCAGTGTGATAAACGCCTCTGGAAGCAGGTTTGCCGGCAGCATTTCCTACTGAGAGGGCTGATCAGCTCCTGGTTGGGTGTCCGAAGGCTTTAGATTCTCCTGTTTGCCCAGGCTTTTAGAAAATTGTCATGTGATTGGACTGGTCTGGTCCCTCAGGACTCCTGCTCTGCATGGCCCAGGTCACACCATGGCCTGGCCTCAAAAGCATGCTGCGAATTCCCAGAAGGCTGGCGCGAAGCATCACCATACCGTACAGTCCTGATTCTCTCCTCTAATCCTCCCCAGCCTTCCTTCCTGGAGCTGCCGTGTTGGGGGTTCTGGCACCAGTGGCCGTGTGAGCTGTGCTGGCTGGCCCCTTTCCCTGACTTTTTTTTTTTTTAAATATAAATTTTAAAATGTGACTTTGAGATGAAAGCAAGAATGCCAAAGGAGGCCGATGCTTTCTTGTGTTCAATTACAGCCCTGGGGAGTACCCCACAGAAGGAGCCGCTCAGAGCTCCAGCCAAGATGAAATCTGCTTTTCCAATAAGCACTTCAAACAGTGAAGGAGGTTTTTGGCTGCATTCAGCACCTGGGAAGCCAACAGTTAATGGGGCTGGGCACTGAGGCCGGGCTCCCGGCCATCAGGGGAGATCTGAGGTTGCCTTTACCGCCGCTTTCGCTGCAACTGAAGTTACAAGGCACTTGTCTGCTTCCCCCAGACGAGAGCACGAACCCCACCTTTGGACCTCATTGAGCAGATCTTCCAAGATTAAAGATTTCAGTACCCCAGTTAATTACTCTCCATACAATTTTTCTACATTATTTTCTCAGGCCACATTCTTTTATAATAAGTTCTAGGCATGGAATGGGCCACATTAGAAATGCAGATAATAATACAATAAGGAAATTGATGGCAGTGGAGATGACTGCTGAGGGAATGGATGGGCGGATGGATGGATGGATGGGGTGGGTGGTTGGATGGATGGATGGGTGGATGGATGGACTGTTGGGTGGGTGGATGGATGGATGGGTGGATGGTTGGACTGATGGATGGGTAGATGGATGGATGGATGGACTGATGGGTGGGTGGATGGATGGACGGATGGGTGGATGGATGGATGGATGGATGGTTGGACTAATGGATGGGTAGATGGATGGATGGATGGACTGATGGGTGGGTGGATGGATGGATGGATGGATGGGTGGATGGTTGGACTGATGGATGGATGGACTGATGGGTGGGTGGATGGATGGATGGATGGATGGATGGGTGGATGGTTGGACTGATGGATGGGTAGATGGATGGATGGATGGACTGATGGGTGGGTGGATGGATGGACGGATGGGTGGATGGATGGATGGATGGATGGACTGATGGGTGGGTGGATGGATGGATGGATGGATGGACTGAGGGTGGGTGGATGGATGGACGGATGGGTGGATGGATGGATGGATGGACTGATGGGTGGGTGGATGGATGGATGGATGGTTGGACTAATGGATGTTCAATTACAGCCCTGGGGAGTACCCCACAGAAGGAGCCGCTCAGAGCTCCAGCCAAGAGCGGATGGATGGATGGACTGATGGGTGGGTGGATGGATGGATGGATGGACTGATGGGTGGGTGGATGGATGGACGGATGGGTGGATGGATGGATGGATGGATGGACTGATGGGTGGGTGGATGGATGGATGGATGGACTGAGGGTGGGTGGATGGATGGATGGACTGATGGGTTGGTGGATGGATAGATGGATCGATGGATGGATGGATGGACAGACGGATGGATGGACTGATGGATACACAGACTGGCTGGTGGCAAAGTTGAAGCAGCATAGTGACATAAGTAGGGGAACCTTCAGCAGCTCCATTTCATAAACCTGGAAGTTGAAACTCCTTAAAGTGAATGACCTGCCCAAGCTCACCACAGTCAAGCCCAGTCTAGACCCCAAGTCTTCCAAGTCACACCCTTCTCATGACACCGGCCTGTAGCTTCAAGAAGCTGGGTTGCCCCTCAACTTGACAAAATCAACATCTTGCCCTGCACTAAGGGCTCTCCAGACCCACTCATGGTCAGGGGTGTGTTTTGACTGCTTGAATTACTAAATATTAGCCAATTATCAAGTCAGGATCCTTGATTTTAGCAGCACTCTTTTTTGTTTGTTTGTTTTTAATGTTTATTTATTTTTGGAGACAGAGAGACAGAGTGGGGGAGGGGCAGAGAGTGAGGGAGACACAGAATCCGAAGCAGGCTCCAGGCTCTGAGCTGTCAGCACAGAGCCCGACGCGGGGCTCGAACCCACGAAGCGCGGGATCATGACCTGGGCTGAAGTCAGACGCTCAACCGACTGAGCCACCCAGGCGCCCCTCCAGCTGCACCCTTAAACTCCTAAAGTCACGCATAGATTTGGGCCAATATTTCCTGAACTGTTAGGTCAGAGTCTTTTGCATGGAGAAAAAGCACCAGGGTGCCAGGCAGGAATTTCCCAGTTTTGGTGTGCCTAAGTGGCTTGTCAAAAATACATATTCCCAGACCCCACTCCTGGAGGCTCTGAGTGAGCCGGTAGGTCTAAGTAGGTACAGGAAACACAGGGTCAATAGTTAAACACTGGCCTCTCAAGTCTTGGTTCAATGCCACCTTCTCAGTAAAGCCTATCCTGACCGTTACATTTAAAACCACAACCCATACACCACCTCCCTGGTCCCCATCCCCTCCCCTGCTCCTTCTCCTCACAACACTACACCCTCTGTCACGCCATTGCTGGAGACTGCATGTTTGCGTCCTCCCCACAAATTCGTATGTTGAAGTCCTAACTCCAAATGCGCCGGTATTTGGAGGGAGGGCCTCTGGGAGGTGATTAAGTTGAGGCGAGGTTATGAGGGTGGAGCCCCCATGATGGGATTAGTGCCCTTATAAAAAGGAGGGAGACCAGAGCTCTCTCCCCGCCCTGTGAGGACACAGCAAGAAGGCAGACATCTGTAAATCAGGAAGACAATCCTTACCAGAACCCCAAATCTGCTTGCACCTTGACCTTAGATCTCTCAGCCTCCAAAACAGTGAGAAATAAGGGTTCGTTAAGCGACCCAGCGTACAGTATTTTGTTACAGCAGCCCAAGCTAAGACAACTGTATAACGGATTTGTTTCTTATAATTATTTTGGTCTCCCCAGTAACGCAAGTTCCACAAAGGGAGGACCGGTCTTGTTTCCTGCTGAATCTCACGAGCCTGGATCAGTGCCTGGGTCGGTCCTATCCGTTTAACGGAACTGACTGAATGAAGAAGGGATTCCAACGCAGGGGGCCCGCAACACACTCCTGAGGAACCCTGGTCAAGGAAGAGCATGCTATGGTATTGGCCAGACAAGAGTTCAGATGCCAACTCTATCCGCCTCCATATCACTTCAGGCTGTGTAAGCCCCCGGAGCATGAGTTCTCTCATCTGTAAACGGAGACAATACCCAAATCTTAGGGTCACAACACAAGGATCCAGTGAGATAACGGGGCTCAGAGCAGTGCTCCGTGCATTCCTTCCTTCCTTCATCCTCCTCTTCTGGGTGGAATTTTGCATTCGATGTCCTCTGAGCAGAAAAGGTGCTTGAAGCCTCCCAGGTGGGAGGGAAGTGCATTCTGCTTCGCATCAGGTGGAGAAAGGCAGGGAGGAAGAGTTCGTAGAGGTCACTGTCGGAGGGAGGTGAGAAGTCATCCCTGCTGGCTTCCTCTGCAGCTCAGAGGACACGTGTTCACCGCCCTCCGTCCCCCATCCCTTCCCACCGGCAGAAGTGAACAAGCAGTGTCTGGGGGGAAGCGGACAATAAATCACTAGCTGGGATCAGCGCCCCCAAAAGCAGCACCATTCAAGATCCCAGGCAGAGAGAGCATGTGCTGGAGACAGCAGTGTGGACACCCTGAGCAGGCATTCCTCGGGAAACAGCCCGGCCCATTTTCCTGGGGGCCCTTGGAACATGTCCCAGACTCTGCCAGCCCCACCTGGAAGGACTTAAACTAGAGCATGGCAGATTCAGGAGAGGTGGGGACAAGGGTTTCCTGATAGTGATCCTGGAATCGGTGGCTAAGGTTATAGAATCTCTTTTCTCTGGGTTTTCGTGAAGCAGAGAGAGGATTTGGAGGCAGGCATACCGGAAACAGGAAATGTCTGTGCACGTGCACATGCACATGCACACAGATACATTCATTACGCATCCCAAAGGGAGGAAAAGAGGCAGCCCGCATAGGGTGGGGTCAGGGCCTCTTTCCACATGGGAAACAGGACAGTGGTGGGACACACGACTCAGAGTCCAGAGCCTGTGTCTAAGCGCTGGCTCTAACTGCTCAGGGACCTGGGCCAGTCCCCTCCTGCCACACCCAAATTTCTCACCCATATGCCATGAACACGGATCTCCGTGATCCTTTCCATGCTGATGGCACAGGAGTCCCTGATGCCGGATGGGCTGCTGGGGCAGCAGGGACACAAGTCCAAATGCACCAGTGTCTCGATATCCTTGCCCCCCCCCCCACCCCAGACCCATCTGAGATCCAATTCAAGGCTCAGGCCCTCGCTATCAGAGGCTACCCCGGAAGGAGCAGGATGTGTACTCCCCTGGCCTTCCGTCCCTCTTGAAGGCCATTGCGGGGCAGGCTAAATTCCCCGAGTCCCGGGGAGGCTGTTTCCACCCACACCCCTGCTGGATCGGTGACTCAGTGTTGCCCTAACTTCAGGCTAAGCCCGGGAGTGACATCTGCTTTGACAAGAGGTCACTCATCTGGATTCAAGGAGAAACTAGATTTCTTCAAATTAAACCCAATTGGTTCCCTTTGGATCCCAGCCACCACTCCCTCAACACTGCCTTAAAATGTCATACCCGGGACCTAGTAGGAGCTCGGAGGGGCCTTGGCAGGGGCTTCTGAGGAATCAGCTTGAAAAGGGATCTGCCAAGAACCAGTTGTGTGACCTTGAGCAACTCCCTTCCCCTCTCTGGGCCTCTGTTCCCCTCTGAGCTGGCTGGCTCTCCGCCATCGGCCCAGTGTTGACACCCTCCGCCAACGTCCCTCACCAACGTCCAAGCAGCCACCCTCCTGTGGGGCTGCAGGGACATCCACCTCACTGGCTGGTCATGGCCGGGGGTGGATGCTGTGGGACTCAAATGAGAGAAACTAGGAACAGGTACTTGAAGGCAAGGCCAGAGGGAGAAATGAAGCCTGCTTCCTGCTTCCCAGAATTACCTCTTCCCCTCTGAGAAGGAGCTGTTGAAGCCATACCGGTCATGAGGCATCATCCAGACCAGAGGTAGTCAAGCTGTTTTTACCCACAGTCTTTCTCCAGATGAAATCTCACACCAGGGAGCCCAGACACCAAACAGATTTGAGGGGGTGGGGGGACATGCAGAAGCAGGGATGAAATGGAACGTTTATGATAAAAAGCAACACTGGCGTGGACGCTGGGAAAAGCAACTCCAGGGAAAGGAAGAGTCTTCAGCCAGTGAGGGAAGTTAGGACAGCATCACTGTACCTGCCTGGGCTCTCATCTCCACCTCTCATTCCCACCTCTGCTTGAAGGGGTACTTTTTTTTTTTCTTTTTAATTACATCAACATCCAGAACTCACCCAGTTCCCACCCACCAAGAGAGCCGATGTTGCTTACAAATGGCACTGCCTTATCTGTCATACGAAACCGTGGCAATCTGGCCCCATCTATGCCACTCCTGCGTACGAAAACACAGTAGCTTGGAATATCTGATCCACACAGCTCAGATAAGACAGAAGAGGGAAGGGCAGGCAGCAAGGAAGGAACTGAGCAGAGGAGAGTCAAGGAAAAGAAAAACTCCTAAGAAAGGTTTGAGTTGGTTCCTGTCGCTGACCTGGCAAATCCAAGGACTTGGGCCTGGGGGATTTCCCGGGACCTTCGGATCCCTGACAAGGCACAGAGCTGCCGGGGAAGATGGGGAAGGGCACTGGGTCTCAGTCCGAGTCATCGTCGGAGGGGCGTGAACAAAGGCTCAGTACCCAGAGTGAGCCCGGCATCCTGCTTGGAGGAGGCGCGCAGTACGTGTGGCTGCGTCAAGCAACTTGTCTCGTGGGGCCGCAAAGGCCGCATCTCCGCTGCACGGAGCACTTCACTGACGCCAAGCGCAGCGGGGCCACGGCCTGCACTAACGAGGTACAGATGCCCGGGAGAGGACGGCCTGGGCGAGGAGCCGCTCCCGTGGGCGCCGACCCCCCAGCCCTGGCTCTGCCCCTGCCGCGGGCGGGGAGGAGTCTGAGCCTCCCGCCGCCTCCCAGGCGGTGCGACAGCGCACTCTAGTGGCCACGGCTCAGGGAGCGTGTCTAGGAGCCCCGCAGGCCTAGGCGTGGAGCCTGACACCTCTCATACCTTCTAACGTTCATCGGCCTCGCATTAGAGTCGCTTGGAAAGCTTTCAAAAATCTTAGTGCCCAAAAGGCACCACATCCCAATTAAATTAGAACCCCTGGAAGCGGGACCTAGGCGCCAGTATTTGTAAAAACTCTAAGGGGGTGGGTCAGAGGCTAAAGGCAACCACTCTCAGTTTTTGACACAGGAACTCTATAAATCTATATGGACAAAAATCACTACATAAAAAAATTTAAGGGGTCCCTGGGTGGCTCAGTCAGTTAAGCGTCCCGCACTTGATCTCAGCTCAGGTCGGGCTCTCCCGTTTCGTTAGGTCAAGCCCTCGTCCCGGCACTGTTAGTGTGGAGCCTGCTAGCAAAATCCTCCCCAAAATCTCTGGGTCAGAGAGCTGGAAGGAATGTTCCAGATTATCTGATCCAATTCTCTTGCATGACGGATGGGGGAAAACTGAGACCCAAAGAAGGGAAAGAACTCGTCCAGGGTCAATCATCCTGGGCACCTCAAATTTCATACATGCATAAACATCCCCTCCTTCTCCCCAAGAGGTCGCACTTGTGAGTTCTGATCTTTATCCACAAGTCAGGCACCTCATGAACTTGAGGAGGCCTGTGGAGGTCCACGGCCTTCTTGTCCTGTCTGCTTGGGGTGCACTGAGGCAGCGAGTAGAGACACAGGAAAACTGCAACAGAGCACAGTGGAGGTGGCCTGTACAAGGTGACCCAGGAGAGGACAGGGTAGAGATTTGAGTGTCAGCCCGATTTTTTGTTCACGGATTCTCCTTCTGAATTGTCAAGGAAGAGACATCAGAGGCCGATCTTACACGTACCTATCTTGTAGACAAATGTGCACACGCTGAGCAGCCTGTCCCCAGAGCGGGCTGAACGGCCAGCTCTGGCCAAAGTGCACAGTGGGTTTCCATCTTTAGATATAACTCATGCAGGCAGTCTGAGGGGCACACAGAGCCTGGGTGGAGACTAGACAAACACACAAATAAATGACAATGAAATAGACATCACAAGACTGGAGGTTTTGATGTCCATGGGAGTGCTGGGAAGGATGGTATTTGGAACAGGTGGACACTGGGAGTATGCACAACGTGGGTCAGAGAAATCAGAGAGGGCTTCCTGGAGGCTGTGTGGCCCTCACAATTGGGGCGTGATGGAGCTTGGACGTGATCTCTAGCCTGTCCAAATTTGGACCTCGCACTTCTAATCGCTCCTCTACTCTGTCCTCCAAAGGTGCAGAGACGAGACCCACCTCGTGGCCTGTCTGGAACCCGTACACGCGATGTCTGGCTGGAAAAGGTCCAGGCCGAACAGAGAGGGAGGAGCGGGAGGTGGGGCTTGGATATAAAGTTGATGAGTTTGAACTTTATCCAGGATCCCACTGGAATCTTGCCTGTGATGCAGGAAAGCGACCTTGGTAAAAGTTCCGGGAAGGCTGAGGCTCTTCAGAGCCCAGCATATTGCTGATGCCTACAGCTCCAGCTTTAGGGGCTTTACGAGATTATAAAATTTCATTCCCCAGAATCTGGGGGAGTGCAAACAATCAATTGCAACTGTTAAGTAAAACTGGTGGGTACTTGTTGTCCTCTGGTGGTCTTTTACATTCCCGGCTACAGCACGCTGTTCTCAGCTTCACAGAAAACAAAGAGACTGAAATTAAACATTAACCAGGATCATTGAGAATGTCAGGGAATGGTAAGCCCTGGGGTTAGGAGAAGAACACCTGACTCTCTGGTGGCTGTCGTCCCAACAGGAAAGGGACCTGGGGGCAGGCCCCATCTGCAGGGTGCAGGGGGGCAGGAAGCACACTAACCCTTCAGACAGAGGGAATCTAATACAGAGGACCAGTCACACAGCAATGTAAAAGCTAAGAAGCCCAACAGGCTGTGGAGGCAGCACAGAGGTTAGCCATGGTGAGAAGCCACCAGCATCATCTAGGGCAAGAAGGACAAAAAAGGGAGGCTTGCACCGGGAGCCAGGAGCCGGGAACCACCGGGCCCTGCACAAACCAAAGCAGGCCTGTGCAGTGCAGTGCGGGCTGAGGCCGCGTGGAGGAAGCCTAGCGCAGGGACAAGGGACAGAATGGCCTGGCTTCTCTCCTCGCCCACCCTCCCACCTCGCGCCTGCTATTGGCCAAGCCTACTTGAAAGCCCAGAGATCAGGACGCCTGGGAAATGTGTCCCCAGCACAGAAAGCAAGCAGAGAAGGCCAGGACTCTGCGTGAAAGCGGCAGGCTGGTGCGTAGCACGGGCAGAACAGAGTAGGCAGCTGAGGGGAGGACAGCGGGAACACAGAGAGCGTGAGGCGCCTCCCCGAAAGGACAGCTAGTCCACACTGAAGATGTGGACTGGGAGGGCTGGCAGATGTGGACGGGTCAGCATGGCTCTGTTGGAGGTTTCCCTGGCTGAGGCAACAGCTGACTCACAGCTAGGCCACACTGTCCCAGAGCCGAGCCTCACGGGTGGGGCCGGGCAAGGTGCTGTCTGGTGCCTCAATGATATCAGGGACACCGGACGGTGCTGTGGAGACGGGGCTGTCCTGGAGAGGCTGCTAGGCTCACGGCAGCGGCCAGTCCTGACAGCAACTAGCCGTGTAACTTTGGGCAAGTGAACAGTGCCTTCTGGGCCTCGGTTTCCCATCTGTGAAGAGCGTACCCTCCCGCCTCTCCCCCCAGTGGGAGACTGGAAACCATACAGAGGCACTCTGTGAACAGTGAGGCTCTAGCTACTGCAGGAAGACCCGGGGTGCCAAGCAGATGCCAGACCTGGCCAGGGCTCAGTGATGCCACTGAGGCGCTGGGGACGAGGGCTGGGTTGAATCTGACGCACTCCTGGGGCCTCCTGGGACTACCTACACCCGCAGAGAGGCTGGTGCCATCGGCCTGCTGCCGACTGCTGGACTCGAAGGCTAGTTTCTGGTGAGTTTCAACCGCCCGGCCACGCCTCTGTCCTTTCTGTTATGATGAGCCACCCTATTCTAAATGAGTGAGAAGGCAGAGTGGCAGGTGAGGCCCCAAGGAGAGACAGACTGTCTGGTCCTTATGAGGCCTGTGACCCCATCCCTGGTAGCAGGGAGGCAAGCAAGCTAAGAGTAAGTACCCTTGACACCACGGATGCCGGTGGGCGTGCAGGCAGGAGCCGGGCCACCGGAGGGCCAGGGAAGGGCGTGAGAGACGGGGCACAGGAACAGCGCGGCATACGGGCGCATCTGTGTGTCTGCACCATGGCTGGCTGTATCACAAGGGCAGAGAGACGGCGACTGTCAGTGTTCTCACTTGACAAGGTAAACCTGCACTTGTTTTGTTTTGTTTTGTTTTGTTTTGCTAGACAACGAATCGAAGTGTTGAAACGCTGACCTAAAAAATGTAATGTTCACTCACCTTCACACCCCTCACACAGATGGGGATGATTGAGCCCTGCTCACAGGGAGGCCCGGTCCTTCCCGAAGGCCCGGCCCCGAGAGCTCCGCCCAAGCACTCACGTTATCCCAGCGCAGCGCAATGCGTCGTGTCCCCACAGCCAAGCCACTCACCTGGGATGGCTGGGGATTGGGGGCAGAGCAGAGGACACGGCCTTTCAGCAGCAGGCATTGACCCACGGACACGTCCCCCACATGAAGTTCAAACTCTCCTTTTCCTGATACAGCGGGGGGTGAATTCCTCACCCCCTGCCCTTAGCGCCCCGCTCACAGCCACTGGCAAGCGTGGGGCCCACTCTGGCTCCAGAGAATGCAGGGCGGGAAGGGGTCTTTGAGGTCCTCTTGGGTTGGAGGCCTTGCCCCGGTCCCTGAAATGGTGTATAATATCCTGTGCACCATTTCCTGAGAGAGGGGCCATAGCTTCTGTCAGGTTCTGAGAAGAGTTGGCAGACCCCGGGGGGGTCACGACCTCCAGGTTGAGCCCCCCCCCACTCCACAGCCTCGTCCCCTGCCGTCTCCGCCTCACACAAGTGGCTTCAGCACCACGGAACTGCTTGCAGTTACCAAAGTCTCCATGCTTCGTCAACATCCTGGTGCCTAGTGGTGCTGCCTCGCTACCTGGAGCCCCTCTCCGCCCCCCTCGCCACACATCTTAGCTTTACCAGTCGTTAAGACTCGGTGTGAGCGTCTGCCCCTCCCCCCTCTCCCATACAGCACGGCACATGGTATTTTCCGAAGATGGCCACTCCCATGCACTTGTCCCATCCCACGGGACCTCCTGGCAGTGTGACTGACATTGGTCCTGTGGAGAGGTGGGTCTCAGGCCCTCCCCTTGGGTCTGGGTCTGTCTGGTGAGAGCTCTGACCCGTCGAGTGGAGGGGAAGTGAGGCCTTGTGACTTCCAAGGCTAGGTCAGAAGAGGTCAGCATTTCCACTTGGTTCTTATTCGTATTTGTGTTTATTCTCTGTCTCTGTCTCTCTCTCTCTCTCTCACACCTGCTCTTGGACCCCAGCCACCATGCTCAGGAGGCCCCCGGGCCAACAGGTCACAACAGGTGTGCCTTCAGGTAATCCCATGATGGCGCCGAGACAAAGTGTTCCCGCCATGCCTGTCTGCGTGCTGACCCGCGGAAACCCAGAGAGGTAATAAATAATTGCTGTTGCTTGAAACCACTCTGTTTTAGGGTAATTTGCTGTGCAGCAATTGATAAAAGTACTTCTCTGGAGGCCCAGGACGCCTGGGCTTCTCTCTGCCAGCACATTTTATCCATGAGCCGTAACTGTTGGCAGACAGCTCTGGCTCCTCGCTAGACCCTGAGGACCCAGGGCCCAGACCACCTGCCATCCCCACAAGGCCGGGCCAGCCTCCCTTCTGGGGCCCCAAGGGCACTCAGCAAACCTGTACCCAACGAAACCCAGGAACTAGCAGGAAGATGATTCGTTGTATCAAAAATGAACTCCTAGGGGCGCCTGGGTGGCTCAGTCGGTTAAGCGTCTGACTTCGGCTCAGGTCATGATCTCGTGGTCCGTGAGTTCGAGCCCCACGTCGGGCTCTGGGCTGACGGCTCAGAGCCTGGAGCCTGTTTCCGATTCTGTGTCTCCCTCTCTCTCTGACCCTCCCCCATTCATCCTCTGTCTCTCTCTGTCTCAAAAATAAATAAACGTTAAAAAAAAAATGAACTCCTAGCTGAGTTACTCCTCTAAAGATGGCAGATGCGTGATTTTTATTCACTTTTTTTAAAAGTTTTTACTTATTTACTTTGAGAGAGACAGGGAGCAGGGAAGGGGCAGAGAAAGAGGGGGAGACAGAATCCCAGAATCCCACTGACAGTGCAGAGCCCGACGCGGGGCTCAAATTCGTAAACCATGAGATTATGACCCGAGCTGAGATCAAGAGTCGGATGCTTAACCGACTGAGCCATCCAGGTGCCCCGGGAGATATGTGTTTTTTAGATGAATTAAGTATCAGAGAGAATATATTCATTTAAACCTTGAACGCCTCACGAAATGGTCACACTAGCCTTGGTCTCCTACAGCTTGCAGACATTCATCTGTGGAGTAAACAGATGAAGGACATAGAGGGACCGATGGCCGCCATGTCCCTCCAGCCTAAATGACCTCAGGGAACCACCAAGTTGTATTTACAGCTCACTGGATTCCAGAGTGTCCTTCTTCTCATGGAGCCTCACTTTCTCCCTCCCCGCTGCTGCCCCGGGGACTCTATGAGACCCCCAGAGAGAACCCCCCACTCCCCGAGGCTGTACCCCACAGGGAGCCACCCCGAACACAGAACACCGCTCTGCAGTCACAGACCAAACCATTCTCCACGGCTGGACCCACACTTCCTTCCCAGAAAGGCCCCCCACTCAGAGCCGTCTCATGAGGACACGGACCTTGGCGTGGGGAGGCTTTTCTCCTGCCTCATTCCACCTGATTGCCACACGGCCATGGGGGCAGATCCGCAGGAATGACAAGGCCCGTGTTGTAAAGGGAACGGGTCCCACTGGCACTCCAGCCCAGACTTGTGCCTGCACACCTCGCCCCATGCTGGCCACCATCAGCCGGGCTGCTGCTAAACCACCGTGCTGAGCCCGGCTGCATGGGCCTGGGTGGCTGAATCAGCCACACACACCTGACCGGCTTGGCTCAGCCCTCAGCACCCGGAACATTTCTAGGCCTCTTGACTTGCAGCGTCAGTTAAGCACAGGGAAAAAAAAAAAAAAAAAAAAAAAAAGGCGCGGGTAAATCAAATAGGATGAGAACCGGCACCATGGCTACCAAAAGATACACGCGCGCGCAGAGCAAAACCAAACAAACCGAGAAGACAAACACACAAAAACCTTCAGCGTACATTCCCCAAGCCAATGACAAAGAACTGGTTTTGGGTGACTTACTATTCGGGGCTGTTGGAGCTCCCTTGCCCAGGACCAAGAGTACCAGTCCATTTAGCTGTGCTCTATTTCACCAATGTCTGCTTCTATAAATATTTAGGGGGTCCCAGCGTGTGTCCCACATGCACACGCACACACACCTCCCTCTGGATAAAGAGGTCTGTGCGTTCTGGAATCTTTCCTCCCACACCTACCGGGTCTGGTCACTGTCTTTGAGGCCGACATTCCTCACGTTGAGGGATGAGCAGGCAGAAGGCCGCAGGCCATGCACCAACCGGGTCAGGTTACGGGGAGCTGTCAACCTGGTTTCTGACACCCTAGCAGGGCCATAAATAACCACAGTGGAACTGCAGCGGGCTGCCGGGGCCTCCCCTGCAAAGCACGGCCGTCCATCAATCTCCCCTAATGACTGCTTGGCATTCAGGCTTCCTCCTCGACCCGACCCCGGCCCCAGGCATTCTTTGGGGGTGCAGCGGCCCTTCCCAGGCACAGACTGGGTCAGCCAGGAGCACACTGCTTTGAGCCGTCCCCGTGCCCTGCCAGTATACTTTATGGGTGCCGGAGACAGGCAGGAAAACCCTCATCGCTCAAAACGCCACCCCTTCCTGGATGGGCTCCAGAAAGCAGACCCACGGCCGCATCCACGAGGTGGATCTGGTCACGGTGAATCCTACACCACAGATGACCCCACACGGCAACCACAGCCACCCCACTCCGTATAACAGCTACTACTCCAGGCAGAAATCTGGCCTTTGTGTTCTCCGCTACGTGGGTGGGCAAAAGCCAGATGACAGTGGAGCTCCACTGTTTACTCTCCTTTGGCCCTGGTCTCAAGTGGCAATTACCTTTTATTCTTTCATTCGTACCTTTTGTTCTTAAACTTGGTTTGTCTCGACTATCTCAACACCCTGGAGATATCCACCTAAAATCACATACCTCACCCTATTTCCTCTCTGCCTCTCTCTCTCTCTCTCTCTCCCTCTGCGGAACTCTTGTGATGGAATTTACATAAGTAAAATGGTCGTGTGATTCTACCCTACCACCGAAGAAAACAATCTGACTGTCTCATCAGCAGCCTTATAGCAGAGTTTTAATCGTATGCTTCTAGAAAAAAAACAAGATGACGCGATTGCTAAAATGTGTACTGTTCTTCAGTGCATATGTGCCATAACGTTAAGCCTCAGTGACCAACCACGCCACTTGTCAGTGTAGAAGGGGAGAGGTCTTACAGAGTCTAACCCCCTCACTTATATACGGGAAACCAAGCTCTTAAGTTACAGGGTTGGGTAGAGGACCTCGCGTCTCCTAGGGTCTAGTGCACTTGGGGACAGGAATAGCCAAAATCAGTTCTTCCCAGAGTTCTTGGTAAAGCCCCACCCTGCACCGGGCTCAGAGTAAAGCCTAACTGTATTGGGCACCGGCAAAGCTCCTCCAGATCCCCGGGGCCCCTTTATCTTGTTTTGTGTGCTCTTCCTCGGCCTCTGGGTATTTTCACTCCTCACCTGAGCTCCTGTGCCTCTTTGGAGAGCTGTCCCCAGGCTGCTGGGGCTGCTTCGCATCCTGGGGAGCAGCTGGGATGCGGGGGACTTGTCCTTGGCAGTGGCTGACTGATGAGGGGTAGAAAGCCCAGCTCCTTGCCTTGGGTTGGGGCAAACTGAGAAACAATTTGCACTCCAGAGCTTTCCTGCTGGATTGGGCGGGAGGCTGACTCTCCACCTGAAATCACATGCTGCATGGCTTCCTGTCCTTGTCCTGCTTCTCTCACTGGGATCATTTCCTTTCAAGAAATCACTGGGGCACCTGAGGGGCTCAGTTGGTTAAGCATCCAACTCTTGGGGTGCCTGGGTGGCTCAGTCAGATAAGCATCCAACTTCGGCTCAGGTCACGATCTCGCAGTTCGTGAGTTCGAGCCCCACGTTGGGCTCTGTGCTAATAGCTCAGAGCCTGGAGCCTGCTTCGGATTCTGTGTCTCCCTCTCTCTCTGCCCCTCCCCCGCTCATGCTCTGTCTCCGTCTCTCTCTCAAAAATAAACATTAAAAAAATGTTTTTAAAAAAAAAGCATCCAACTCTTGATCATGGCTCAGGCCACGGTCTCACAGTTTGTGGGATCGAGCCCCATGTCAGGCTCAAGGTAGAGCCTGCTTCAGATTCTCTCTCTCTCCCTCTCTCTCTGCCCCTCCCCAGCTCGCACTCTTGCTCACACACTCTCTCTCTTAAAATAAGTAAAATAAACTTAAAAAAAAAAAAAAAAAAGAAATCACCTTCATCTGGACCCTCATCTCAACGTCTATTTCCGGGGAGCCTGACCCAAGACATCGGGAAACATTTGTGGAATGAATGAAGGGATGGACCCTAATATCAGCCCAGGAGAGGGGCAAATGAAACATAATAGGTGACTAGGGGAATTTGTCACACTAGGGAAGCAGCCCTGGCCCAAAGACGGTGTGCGGAGGGCTGAAGCCAGGATTAATGATAAGTGCCCAGGTGCCTGCACTTACAGAAGCTCACGTAGGTACTGCACCCACAGCACCCCCGTGACCATACCCACGAGCACGGGTTCTTCAACACTCCTAGGGACGCCCCGTGAGCCCACAGCCCGCTTGCATTGCCACTCTGGGTTGGCTCATCTGGATAACTGAGTACCCGCGCTGTTGATGGATACCGCATCCAACGTTTACACCGCTTGGAGTTCACAGCTGCTGCTGTAGACAGAGGGTGCTTGTGGCAGGTGCCTCCGGCCCGCCCATTCTCAGCGACAGCTTGGGCACGTGGGAGCTGCCCGCCTCAAAACTGGCTGTCGCTGTCTCTCTGCCCCTTGGCCTTCCCCAGGGCCACTTCCAGAAGTGGGGATGAAGGGAAGCTGGGGGTAGGTGCGGGGCGAGTAAGGGCAGCTCCGGGACCTTCTGGGTGCTTCTCAGGCAGGTCCTTAGGGACTTGAGCCCCGTGGGCAACAGCAGCATCCACAGAACATCCTTGTGTGGTTTGTCCTTCTGTAATGGTGCTGCTTCCTGGGATTCCCTCCCCATCAAACTACATCCAAGTTCTTGCCCCAAGTTCTGCTTTCATGAGCACGCAAACCAAAACCATATTCTTCCTAATGTCCACTTTTCCTGGGCAGCTCAGGGTCATGGCCACCCGCCTCAGCTCATTATTTACCCCCAGCTTTGTGCTGGAGTGATGTGTTGCCTCGGGAGCTCGGGAGGTGCCCTCCGCTAAACAGCCCGGGCTGGTGCTCTTTGGGAGTTTGTGTCTGATTTTTGCCATGTTTCCATCTCTTTCTTTGTTGCAAGTCTCCAGCAGGACCTCCACCCTCCTCCCAGTTTGTGATTTTTGCCTTTAATCTACCACAGTCTGGAAGCCATATGACCAAACTTGATAGATTTGTGTCTGACATAAAAGTGAACGGACTCTGAGCGGAGGAATGTTCCTTTGAGCAACGCACAAGCTTTCATCTAAGGCATTGGAAACTTCTTTTCGCTGCTTGGGAGATGTTTTTATTTTTTTCCTGGTTTGGAGCTCTAACTTGGAGAGTGTAGTAGTTGGGTAGTGAAATTTTGCATGAATGACTTCTCCTATTTCAATCTAAACACGGGATGTGTTTGTGGGCAAACGCAGTGGGTCTAATAATACTTATCGCAAAGGCCCTACGGCTTTTGGCTTGCCATTTATTAGGATATGCTCATCTCATAGATCCAATTTTCAAAACTCTAGCAGACTTCGCCAGTTCGCCAGCTTCACAGATGTCAAAACAATATCGTACACAAAGAATAGTGGCTGACACACAGATTTGAGAACAAAAATGAATTGAGTCCAGAGATTGAATACAGATCTCCCCGTCTGGTCTCCAACTCTAAGCCAGAGGCCCCTTCTCCTCTCCCGAGAAGTCACATGCCTGCTCTCGTGGGTGGGAAAAGAGATGTGCACGTCAGCTGTGGCCCAGGAGTCTAGCTGCCCCCCCCCGCAAGGCTGAGAGTTTCCACTCTGGCCCGGGCCCTGTTCCCGGGGGACCCATCACCCCCCAGGCCAGGTGGGCAGACCCGGGAGGGCAGGGGCAGAAGGTTGGACCCTCCACACACCCATCTGAAGAGAACATGTGTGCACAAAGCCCCTGGTTACTGTCCCTAATCTTTTCTCTCCCTCCACACCCGACTTCAATCTCTATTCCCATTTACAAAGCCTCTCTGGTAAAGTGGAAATGAGCGGTGCTCTCCCATAGCGAGGGAAGGGGGAGCCACAGGCAGGGACCCGGGACCTCCACCTCATAAGAGGAAAAGTGCTGGGAAATAATCCAAATCAGTAAAGACTGTGACGGTTCATTTCATGGGTCACCTTGACTGGGCTTGAGAACATCCAGAGAGCTGGTAAAACATTCCTTCTGGGTGTATCTCGTGAGGGTGTTTCCAGAAGAGGGGCCGGAATAGAACAAAAGGGTGGAGGAAGGGACAATTATAATCAGATCAGGTAGAGAATTTAAAAATTAAGTGTCCTAACAGCAACCAATTAGAAATAAAAGGTAGTTTAGGATAAAAGAATATTCATTTCCATATGCAAATGCCTCAGTAAGACCTCACTAGAGATCTGATGAAGCAGTCAGCAGCTTTTGCCTACTAGATACTGAGCAAAGGATCAATTTAAGAGAACCTGCTTTCTGTTTGTATTGGTCTTCTTGAAAATACGGGGTAAGCCTCGTCAAGGGTGTAAGATTTTCCAAAATGCTGAACACCTCTGGTAAAATTGCAAAGAAAAAGCCGTCTTCCCAGCACGTATATGCTAAGGTGCCGTCCTGGGAAACCAGAAGTGTCCCATCAGGGAGGACAACTTTGTGTCCACCTGTGACAGGGTCAATGACGGGCGGAGACCCCTACAGGATTTCACCCACAGCAGTGCCTCGCAGCCCGCTGGCAAGTCGTGGGCGACGCGTGACCACTCCCTGTCGCGCGGGGCTGTCCCACGGTGCGGGACACGCAGCCTCACTGGGGCAAACGAGAACGCCCCAGCGTGTCCGGACGCCACCGGACGCCCCTCGGGCGCGGGCACCGAGCGGCCTGGCCCTTGCCCAGAGTTGCAGGAGACAGACGCCTCGACAGCTCCGTCCGCCTGCCCGGGAACGGCCCCTGCGCCACCGAGTCAAAGTGCCCCTCTGTCTCTCGCAGCGGACCGGGCAGCGCCCGCGCCGCTTCGTTAGGCCCCGCGAGGAGAGCCGTTCCTCCAGTGTGCCACAAGGGGGAGCCCTGGGACGCCGAATCGGCCCGTGTGCCGTTGGTGAACTGTGGAAAAGTCTGCAGATGGGGACGCGGAGGCAGGTTGAAAACACAGGGTGGGAAAGAACTTGTTGGGCTTACACTGTGCTAAACTGATTTTTGGCATTGCTGTCCAGCTTTCCAGTATCCCCGGCAAGTACTGCACAGTTTGTCAATGGCTTCTCCGGTCCTCCCAAACAATACAATTTCCACATGCAGACAGCAATTTTAATGGCCTCCCAGAAACACCAGTGGAAACAGGTTGGCCAGTTCTTGCCTCCTGCCACAGCCACCACACTTCTCTAGAAATAATAATAACAGATAGCATTCCTGGGAGCCCACGTGTCATTGCTCTGGCCACCTTACATGAATGCATTTATTTTCTCTTCACCAATAATAGCACTGTGCCGGTGATAAACAGGATGGATGAGGAAACTGAGGCACAGAGAGCTATGGTAACTTGCCCAAGAGTACACTGCGAGCAAATGGCAGGCAACCACCGAACTGTGGAAGGTTCAAGACAGCAGGGCGAGGGGCCCCGCCTGTTGGAAGGAGGTGCTTTGGGACGACTTAGCCATTCCTGTACTTCAGGAAAACAAGGCAGCATGCATCCAGCTTGTTTGTTCAAAATCTACGGGGGGCAGGAGGATGGTGAAATAAAAAAAAACACCAACGAGAAAAAAGAAACCCTATGAAATATTTTTACATGCAGCTTTGGGGCTTGTTTCATTCCTGAGTTCATCCGGAGCATCACAGGAGGTGGGTCTGACTGCCTCGAGTGTAGCTACAAATGGCTGTGAGACCCAGGACAGGACAAAATCGAGCCCGAGTTTTCAACCCTTGGCTGAGTATTAGGGTCCCTGCAGGAACTAAAAATGAAACAGGTACCTGGGTCGGCCCCAGGCCACCTGAATCAGAATCTCTGGAAGTGGGGCCCAGGTACCCGCTGTTGGGGGTTTGCTTAACCTCCCCAGGTGATTCTGAGGTTCAATCCACATTGAGAACCAAACTCCTTTTTGTATAGCTGAGGAAAGGCCCGGAGAGGCTCCATGATGTGCCAGAGGCTGAAGGTTCAGGAAGTGGGGGGAGTCAAGTATCCTGATTTCTATTCCAGAACCCATCAAAAGCTTTACTGCTGCCCCAGACTGGGACGGCTCCACAAGGGGACAGACAGCAGGGCATGAGGACGCTTGGGGGGTGCGGCACACTGGGAGCCTCTTCTCTGCTTCCCCCTGTCTGAGCTGGAGGGAAGCTCACACCTCCTGCTTCCCGGCAAGGTCCTGTGGTCAGTGGTCAGGACTCCTACCACTGCAGACTCAGCCCCGGCCTCCCTCTGGCCCTGAGGAGAACCATCCGCTCCCCACCACCTCTGCCCCACTGTTTTCCCGACATTCATCATGTGGTTGGGTCGCCAGATAAAACACTGGATACCCAGTTAAATTTGGATTCCAGATAAACTACCAGTTGTTCTGTAGTATAAGTATGTCCCACGCAACATGTTTAGGTTTATTTGTTTATTTGCAGAATCCAGCAGTCCTACCCGAAAGAACACAGTGCATCTGGGGTCAGTCACATAGCCAGGAGGGGGAGCAAGCAGCTTGCCCAGACCGCACAGCCCCTGGCCGCCAGCCAGTGCTCTTTCCCCAGCATCATTCAGCACAGACAGAAGTGATTATACTTTAATTGAATAAAGAGTTCTAGTTTGGGGGAAAATATAATTAAGAGAAATGTCCGCTTGATTATTTTGTTCCTTTATCCCTGGCCATCGACGCATGACAGTTTGGACCCTGGGCTGTAGCTCATTCATTGGATGGAGGTTCGTGAAGCACCAGATATGCTAGGTGTGACGATGCTTTACCCAAATAGTGTCACCCCCTGATGGCCGCCAGCAGCCTAACGCAGCCAGGCCTCCAGCCTGGGCTGTGCCAGCAGCCTGGGGCTGGTGTTACCCGGCTCTCAGACACCCAGGGCTTCAGCTTTTCTGGGATGGCAGGGTTCCCAGCCTTGGAGGACCGATTGAGATTATGAAACCAAATGCTTCTGGGAACTGAACCCAGTAAATTTGGGAGAGAGTCTGTTCCTCTGGCAAATCTGCTGAACTCTATCTTCCATCACCTTAGAATCTATTGTGATTTTGATCGGAGCCTCAGGAAGTGTGGGGTTTTTTTAATTTAATTTTTTTAAGTTTATTTATTTGTGTTGAAAGAGAGAAGGCATGAGAAGCCCCTGAGAAGGGGCAGAGAGAGAGGGAGAGAGAAAGAATCCCAAGCAGGCTCTGCACTGTCAGCACAGAGCCCGATGCAGGACTCGATCCCACAAACCGCGAGATCATGACCGGAGTCGAAATCCAGAGTTGGACGCTTAACCGACTGAGACACCCAGGTGCCCCAGGAAGCATGTTTTTTTTTTTTAATTTTTTTTTAACATTTATTTATTTTTGAGACAGAGAGAGAGCATGAACGGGGGGAGGGGCAGAGAGAGAGGGAGACACAGAATCGGAAGCGGGCCCAGAGCCTGACGCAGGGCTCGAACTCACGGACCATGAGATCGTGACCTGAGCTGAAGTCGGCCGCTCAACCAACTGAGCCACCCAGGCGCCCTGGAAGCACGTTTTTTTAAAAGGGCATCCCCGGACATGAAGGAGGAATTCCACTTCCTTGTCTGAAACTAACCTCTTGCTCCTCCCGTCCCCCAAATCTGTTCCTGTCCTTGGTTAATGGTTTCGCTGTCCTCCCCGCCACCCAGGAGAGAAAGCTGGGAGTCACTCCACTCACATGCCCCCTCATCTGATCTCTCCCACCAGACCTCAAGTGAGTTCCTGGAGGGCCTGCCATAAGTCAGATTCATTTCTCCCTCCCCCACCGAGCGGTTCTCTCAGACCCATCCGCACTACACACAGAGAACCAGGTAAGACGCTGCACTGTGGTTCCCTGGGCTGGGAATGGGGGAGGCGAGAGGGGTACTCATGGGCATCCACCAACTGGTAGGCCGTGGGGATCAAGGCCGAGCAGAGACTGGAGAACACGCTCGGCCCCTGGCCTTGGCAATCTGCTCCATGGGAATCCGGGAGGAACTGGGGACAGGGGTTTGGTCTACACGTGTTTGTGGCTGCATGATTGTACATGGGAAGTATGATATCTCGTCAGGGGGCCAGAAGGACGGGAGCCCGGGATGAAGATTTGGGTCATCATGCATCGGACCCCAGGGACATGCGTGAGATTCCTCAGGGAGGTTGACCATCAGGGCAGCAGCATGGAAGAGGTGGCCGGGGGGCTGAAGAGTGGCCAGGGCTATAAGCAAACCAGAGAAGCACTGCGGTGAGCGAGTGGCCCACAGCGTCAGATGCCATCAGAAAGCTAAGAACCGAAGCACCTCCGTGCCAGGCCACCCAGTTCATGCCCCCTCCTCCCTTCCTCCTCAAGGAGCAGCCCGGTCGTCTGCTGGACGTGAGGGGCAGCGGGCTTGGTGTGGGGAGAGCCAGACAGCTCGTGTCTGCTCTCCTGAGGCACCATTCATCCTGGTTTCTCCCGGCCATGCTGCCAGAGGTGGCCCCTAATGACACAAGTGCCCCGCACAGCAGTCACACCTCTGCCCCTAAACCTTCCGGTCACTCCCGCTTCTATCACCTCCTTTGTTTTCCTCAGTGTCAATGAAAAACAAATTTCCAGGGAGAGAGATGGAAAGGGACATCTGGCCTTTGGACATCTGGTAGCTTCTGTGCTGTGGACGTGGACTGGAGGTTCCGGAACCTCAGGGCAGGATGAGAGTGAGATGGGTATTAGAGGATCAAGAAACACCAGGGAGAATGTTCTTTTATTCTCCAGACCTTGGTGCAGCTTTAACGGCTGCTTTGCAAAGCTTGAGGAAGGCCGAGGCAGGTCTCGGCCAGGTCGCTCAGCCTCTGAGCTGGGGTGGTAATCATGGAAGAGGAGGAGGACGGGGGGACCCTGGCTGGTGGAGCTGGCCGCGCGGCCTCCTCTCCCTTGGAGATGTAGCTCTGTCCCTCTGAAAAAGCAAAGCACCAGCTCCCCCTCCGCCCCCACCTCCCGCCTGGTCAGGCCCCGGGGGTCATCCATGCAGGCTCCCGGCTCGGTGACCCTATACTTAGTCTCCCCCGGGCCGAGCCTCGATAGACACAGTGAGCCTCACGGAGCCGCAGCTCGACCTCAGGTCCCACTCCTGACTGGCATTGTGGGTCAGTCCCGGGGAGCCCGACCCCTGCCTCGGGGACAGCTGGATGTTCAGCCAGCGACACCAGGTCTCGTCGCAAGCGAGCACCACGGTGCCCTCGGGGTTGCTGTAGGTGCACCGGCTCCCGGCTGCCCTCTCCTCCGCTACCAGATCCCAGCTTTCCCCGGGCTCCCTGTCCTCCATCCTCGGGGCCTGGATGCCCAAGCGGTCCCGGGTGACGGGACACACCAGCTGTTCCTCCTTTAGGGCGGGCAACACCTGGCCCTTCAGGTAGGCGGGGCCTGCACAGTAGGTCTGGATGTTGAAGAGCCGGTCGCTGTACTGGTTCAGCCAGCTGAAGAGGTAAGCCAGGTGGCAGTCGCACTGCCAGGGGTTGCCGTGCAGGGCCAGGTTGAACAGGTTGTAGTTGGTGTCAAAGATGCCCTCGGGAAGCGTGGTCAGCAGGTTCCTGGAGAGACTGAGCAGCTCAAGCTTGGACAGGTTCTGGAAGACGGCTGGGTGCAAGGCTGTCAGGTTGTTGCTGCCCAGGTAGAGCTTGACCAGCCCCTCCAGGTCTCTGAAGACGCCGGCGGGGAGACAGGCGATGGCGTTGTGCGAGAGCGTGAGGGAACCGAGGCTGGACAGGTTAGCAAAGGTGCCCTCGCCGACAGCCTCCAGCTGGTTGTAGGACAGAGACAGGCTGACCAGGGCGGGGGTGTGAGCGAAGAGGCCGGCGGGCAGCGTCCGCAGCGCGTTCCCCTGCAAGTTCAGGAAGGTCAGGCGGCCCAGGGAGGAGAAGACGGAGCCGGGCAGGTGCCTGATGGTGTTGTGCTGCAGCCACAGCTTCTCCAGACGGAAGAGCCCCGAAAACACCGTGGGTGGCAGCTCGGAGATGGAGTTGCCATCCAGGAAGAGCTCCCGGAGGCAGCCCAGTTTGTCAAACACGCCATGGGGCAGGCTGGAGAGCGCGTTGCTGCTGAGCCTCAGGGTCTGCAGGCTGCCGAGGGGGTCGAACAGCTCCTCGGGCAGCTGGGCCAGCAGGTTCTGAGCAAGGTTGAGGGTCTTCAGACGGGCCAGGGGCCGGAAGAGCCTCCCGGGCAGGCTCTGGAGCCGGTTGCCTTGCAGCTGGAGAGACTCCAGGGTGCCCATTTGGTGGAAGAGGCCATCGGGCAGGGCCTCCAGCATGTTGAAGTTGAGGGTGAACTTGCCCAGCGAGGTCAGGTTGGAGAAGGTGTCGGTGCTGAGGTTGGAGAAGGCGCTGCCAGTGATCTCCAGGTCCTGGAGCCTGGGCAGCCCCCCGAAGGCGTCCGGCCCCAAGTGGCGGAGCTGCGTGTTGAGGAAGACCACCTTGGTCAGGTTGGGGCTGCCGCTGAAGGCCCCAGCTCCCACTGTGGCGAACGAGGTCTCTACGAAGATGACGTCTGTGGCGTGTGGTGGGAGGTCTGGCGGGATGGCAGCCAGCCCCTCATCGGAGCAGAACACCTCTCCGATGAAGCAGTCACACCCCTCCGGGCAGGGCTGGGCGTGCCTGGCCAGGAGCAGGAGGCAGGCCCAGGGTAGCCAGGCTCTGGGCAGCATCTCCTGACCCCAGTGGGAAGAGAAAACAGAAGTGACGCCTTAAGGGTAGTGCAGCACGGTGGCCAGCGCACCGCTGGGTCAGCCAGAAGACCCGGGGTGGGGGGACAGGGACGGGGATCAGCTGTCAGGGAGGCCACCCGTTGGGGCAGCCGTTTGTGTTTTCAGTGGTTGTTCCCATACTGCCTCCGGCAGCCTCGTGAGGTCAGCAGGACCAGCATTCTGAGCTCCTGACACTGTGGGTGTCATGTGGCCTGTGCCCAGTCACCCTGCAGGTTAGTGGCAGGACAGCGACCCAGGCCTCTGGGACTTCCCATGCTCTTTCCAGATGAGAGAAAGGGCGGAAATGGGATAAAAAGGCATGAAAGACAGGGTGTAAGGAGAGCATGGGTATTTTTGCCCATGGAATTTTTTAAGGTCATGGGTCAAATATGGGCAGATTATTAGTGAGTTGGAAATCTTTAAACTGTAATTCTTCCTGAGCTTTCAGACCTCAGCACATTTCGGACCCTAATTATGAGGAGATTTCAGCGTCTGTTCCTGTGTATCCGCTGAGGGTGAGAGCAGCAGAAGGGACAAGACAGGTTCTTACCTCGAATGATCCCTGCTCCTCACTACGGCTGCCCAGTGCTCTCCTGCCCACCTGCCTGTGCCCCCCACCTCGGAGCCCCTAGAACTCTCCAACATTGTGTGGACAAAGAGGGTCCCAGCTGCAGGGATTCCACAGACCAGTAGGTTTCTGTTTTCAAGGGAAAAGGACTGAGTTTTTAGTTAACTAAAAAAAAAATTTTTAATGCCAGCATCCAACCACAGGATTGGATTGGCGCTGCGGGTCATAAGTGTGTTTTAGGGCTCAGTCTGTTTTGTATGTGAACTATCAGCCAACATGTAAACATGGAGGAATCTCACATTAAAAGTCCAGATTTCAGGGGGCCCCTGGGTGGCTCAGTCGGTTAAGCATCTGACTTCAGCCGGGTCGTGATCTCACAGTTCGTGGGTTCGAGCCCCGCGTCAGGCTCTGTGCTGACAGCTCAGAGCCTGGAGCCTGCTTCAGGTTCTGTGTCTCCCTCTCTCTCTCTGCCCCTCCCCTGCTCACGCTCTTTCTCTCCTTCAAAAATAAATAAACATTAAAAAAGATTTTTTTTTTAAAGTCCAGATTTCAGGATGATTTAGGGGCTGTGGGCTCACATTGCCAGATGACAAGACCGACTGGGGCTTTGCTGCCCCATTAGGGGGTGTGCAACCCACCCCCCTCCCCCCCACCCATCGTTTCCATGGCTTGTAGTGGCCCAAGCTCCGTGAGTTTGAATACAAGCTCCATCACATTCTAGCTGTGGGACCGTGGGCGTCTTACTTCATCTGTAGTGCCTACCATGTCAGGGGAATTGCGAGGACTCAATGACAACAAATAAGCAAAAGTTTTAGGCCAGTGTCTAACATGGAATGAGAAATTAATAAAGTGTGTTAATTATGGTTCAAGGTTGCAAGCCACCTTGCATCATTACTCATCATTACATCGTTACTCTTTTAAACACCGAAAGAGTGGGAAGAGCAGAATGTCCTTTAGACAGAATACATTTGACTTTACCAAAAAAGACAGAAAAGAAGTTAGGAAGGGAGAGCGGAAGGAAGAAAAGAGACAAGGGAAAAGGAAGAAATACAGAAACAACCTGTCCCCAGTAAGCACTCACAATTGGCTTGGTTTTGGAGAATCTGGACCCCAGCGGCCTCTTTGCTGGCTGCTTCTCTGCTGCCCTCTGCTGGCTGCCTCTTCCATCCCAAGATTCCACTTCTGGCCAAAGGGCTCCGTTTGCAAACACAGTGCTTACAAAAGCCCCCTGTACCCTCCCCCCATTCAGACACTCAATAACTCAGTTTTTCCAGGAACTTTTCTGCCGAATCAATAGAGAAGGGACCGTTTGTCCCACAGAAAGTGCATACCTCCCTTGATGCTTGCAGAGACACTGAGTCAGCCACAGGAGGTGGCCGGGAAGGACACATAGTAACTGAGCCTGCCTGCCACTCAGGCACAGGCGGGAAAGTAACAAGCGTCAGACAAGCGTGTGCCCCCTGGTGCTACAAGGCTTAGACCAGCGGTTACAGAGTTCAGCTTGAGCACAAGACTTTATTCTCTTGAGGTCGTACGTATAGGATACAGATAAGAAGCAGAGGTTCTGGAGAAGGATGAGGCAGCCACTGCCCCACCCCCACCCAGGCTGCCCCTAGGGATCCTGACAGAAGACTTCCTTGAGCCCAGAAATGAGGTGCCTGGTGGTTGCTTCTCCACCTTGACAGCTAGCTGGGCCCTCCAGAACGGTGGCCTTTCATGGCTGTCCTTTTTTGTGAGATGAGGCTGCTCATCTCTGTGCTCAGCGTCCAGCACGGTGCTGACTTACCGTGGACTTGGTTAGGGTTTGTGGCCCCAAACACTTCATCGCTGGTATGAGCAGCGTGGGAGGTAGATTTGCCCTTCCCTAGCATGGTTCGAGCCCAAGTGAATGACCATCAGCCAGGCCGTGAGAGCAGACTCGAATGCTTCTCCTCCAGAGTAGGAGAGGAGAACAATTTTTATGTTAAACGTGCCATAATGCATAAAAACGCATACTGCGCCAGTATCCTTCCTTGCAAACCCCTTTAGTCTTTGGTTCTCAAAGGCAGTTTCCAGAAAGACTTCCACTAGTATGGACATGAAGGCCCTGGAGTGAATATATACAAGGGACTTCACGTGCTGTCTGTCCCCAGATCCCTAAGGGCATGCACTTCCGTGACATAATCAGCGTAGTGAAAATGGACCTGGGAAGGCAGCCCACATGAGCCGTGGCCCCTGGGTACCTGAAGCATGATTTCAAATGTGGGCACTGGGGGGCCTGGGGGGCTCAGTCAGTTACGTATCCAACTGTTGATTTTGGCTCAGGTCACGATCTCGTGGTCATGAGATCGAGCCCAGCATCAGGCTCTATGCTGGGCATGGAGCCTGTCTGAGATTCTCTCTCCCTCTGCCCTTCATCTGCTTTCACGCACACTCTCTCCCCTCCCTTTCTAAAAAATAAAAAATAATAATAAAATATAAAATAAAATAAAATAAAATAAAATAGGGGCATAGCCTCCGGATGGCTATGTCCCTATGGTTTTGCAAACTTCTCACCCCTTGGAGGTGTCGTGGTAGGAAGAGGGCCAGAACAGGGCCTCTGAAGTTCAGGAAAGAAAGAGCCCCGGTCTGGGGGGGTTGGAGGAAGCAGGGGACAGCACTCACAGTGAAGGTGTGGAACACTGACCACTTCCAAACGATCTACTCTCAGCCCGAGACTCATTGTCACCACTCTAGAATGGCTAAGAGTTTGTGCTCTGGAGTCAGACAGTATGGGTTCAAATCCTGTCTCCATCCCTCATTAGCTGTGTGGCCTTGGCTGAATTACTTAACCTCTCTGTGCTTCAAGGTCCTAATCTTCAAAACAGCAAGCTTCAATACTACCTTCCTCATGGAGTTGTTCTGAGGATTGAATGAGAAAATGTGTTGAAAGCCACAAACCCAGAGCCCTGCCCACAGTGAGTGTTCAGCAACAGAGGGTTAATGACCCTGATTATTCTGAGTTCAGGCCAGTCCCAGCTTTGTTCTGAAGTCATCACAGAAGTTAGCTATGGAAAACCTGATGAGATCGTCCAACCACCCCATTTATGGACCAGCGAGATACCTCTCTGTAGCACTTTTTCTGGCTCTTTCCTCCCAGCCAAGGGAAACATGTCATTGCTTTGCCCTTGGTTTAGAAGAGCACAGATTTTGATGGCTCTGGCTAGGATGCCCTGGACTTGGGCCCCTTCCTCAACCGCCCTTAAGAGCAGGTCACCGGGGGCTCTGGAGATGGGAAGTGCCCCTGCCTAGGCACCATGGAGCCTGGTACCAGAAGGGACTGTGGGGCGGCAGCCAGAAGATTCCTGCTTCTCATCCGAGAAACCACCTCTGCATTGATGCAGAGACCAGCCAATGCCCGCAAAAACTGTTCCATGCCTTTAGCAAGCCAAGGAAGTCTGGCTTTGGCGGGGGCAGGGAGGGCGGTTCACTGCTTGCAGATGAACTTTTTCCTCTTCTCAAGTTGCTTTTGGGTTGATACATTTCTGTGTGTGCCACAAGCCAGTCTCTCATCCACCACAAAGCCAACGCTCACTCCTTCCAGAGGGCGACGGGAGCCCAGAGCCCCAGCCCTAAACCCCCAGCGGACTGCTGCTATACTCAGAGATGTCGACACTGGCGTCTGCACGGCCAACAGGGCTGCCTTCTGCCTCTTGGACCCCAGGGCATCCGAGAGCAGCAAGAGGGGCTTCAGAGGTTGGAGCCACCGACTGCTTCATCCCGGTCCCCGGGGAACGCCTGCCACTGCCTGGATCCCAGCCTCCTTTCCTGGGCTCCTGCCTCCACCCCAGCCAGCCGGCCCTCCCCACCCTGCTGCCCACTGTGTCCCAGGCAGGGGAGTGGCCCCTCGGGGACAGTTTCTGCACTCGTAAATTGAGAACAGTCACGATAGTAACACTACTCCCTAAATTAAGGCTTTGTTACAGTTAGTGCGGTAATCACGTAAGAGAACTGGTAATGACGTAAGATAAGTGACATGGTGATATAAGAAATATACATTTGTGGTTCGAGCCCTGGGTCGGCCTCTGTGCTGACAGCTCTGAACCTGGAGCCTGCTTCAGATGCCGTGTCTCTGTCTCTCTCTGCCCCTTCCCCACTTGTGTTTCTTTCTCTTTCTCTCTCTCAAAAAAAAAAAAAAAATACACTTAAAAAAATTGGGGGCACCTGGGTGGCTCAGTCAGTTGAGCGTCTGTCTGACTTCAGCTCAGGTCATGATCTCATGGGTTTGTGAGTTCAAGCCCTGTGTCAGGCTCTGTGCTAACAACTCAGAGCCGGGAGCCTGCTTTGGATTCCGTGTCTCCCTCTCTCTCTCTCTCTGCCCCTGCCCTACTCTCACTCTGTCTCTCTCTCTCTCTCTCTCTCAAAAATAAATAAAAATTAAAAAACAAAAAAGAAATATACATTTGCTCTCTTTATCCTGGTTCTTGACACAGCTCCAAAAACCCTTGAAGCTTCCTGAGAGATAATAGGGGGCTTCTTTTGTTATTCAGAATCAGCGCCTTTCAACCCACATCTTTATGTCAATGAAGTGACTCTCCGTGGGCCCCTAGATAAAGTTCAGATTGTACACCAAGTATTTCCTGGGGTAATCTTTGAAAAATAGAACTGTGGGATTTTACTTTTTTCCTTTTGCTTTTATCATATATGTTTTACATTCTAAAAATATAACAAACCAGTGGCTTTTGTAATAAGGTCAAAAGTTATAAAAATTCAGGTCATCCTGTAAAACACACAGCACAGTTCCAAACACATAATGGGCTCCCTTGATTTCTCTCCCTCCTTGCAATTACACTGCAAAAGCCTGGAAGAGCCCGTCTCCCAGCTGCCATGGTGTTCTTAAAGATAGCCAGCCTTGTGAAATCAGACAAGTTGTGAACTGAGCACGGTGTTTCCTCGAACGCTTTCCACAGGGTGCCACCTCTAACTCCTGCTTCTACAGCCCTTTTCATTTTAGAATGCCCCCATGACTCCCCATCCTGCCTGCACCCCCAGCCCGTGCAAGTCACACCTCCTCCAGGAAGCCCTCCTTGACTGCATCTCCTGGGGATCCCACAGGCCATTCCCGTCCTCAGTGGAACGCTTGGGTTCCTCTGCTCTAAATTCTGATCACTTGCAGCCATCTGACTGTGAGCCTCAGGGGGCTGGGCTTCTGTCCTCTGCAGCGGGTCCAACCTGACGGAGCGCCCCCAGCACCGAGCTGAGCCCGGGCGAGGTGCTGTGTGCTGAATTGAACCACAAGTGTCTGTGGCTCGTGGCACCCTGTACATCACGCCTTATGTTCCTTCTGCTTAGTGGAGCCGGGGGGCACCTGAGCTCTGCCGGGGCTGTGACCTGGGTTCAAATTCTGACACTGCTATCTACAAGCTGTGTGGGCTTGGCCAGGTCATCCAGCCTCCGTTTTCCCCTGCATGATTATAACCCCGTCCCTCGGGGTTAAAATTAGTATTCAATGCGTAAGTCAGATAGTAAATATAAAGCATTTAACACAGTACCTGGGCAACAGTAAATGTTCAGTAAAAGGTAGCTACATACGTATTTTATTCCTAGAGGGACTGTAGACTTTATCAACTAAGCCAGGACTAAAACAGGAGCTATGGATAATTATGCCAGGGTGACATTAACAAGGCATAAGCGAGGCTGGAACCAGACAAACCTGGGCATGTGGTTGTCTGCTTATCCCCACGGTTCACTATGTGCCCCCAGAGCACAGGGACCGGGTCACCTTGATCTCAGGAAAGCCTTGCCTCAGGCCAGCACCTGAGCACCCGGCTGAGCACTTCAGGGGCTTCTCCTCCCATGGCAGAGGACGCGGATAGTGCAGCCTGCCTGGAGTTGGGGACAGGCTCTGAAACCTGGGAGAGTGGCCTTCCCCTCTCGTGCCCCACAGCCGGGACTGAGGCCAGATTCCTCCCACGTCCCCACAGACCCCAGGAGACCTACCGTGAGGGGCTGAGCAGGTGCACACCGGCCGCCCTGGCTCTTCCAGTGGAGTGGAAGGGTCTGGTGTGGTCTGTGATCAGTATGAACCCAACAGTGCCAGCACGGAACAAAGTTCCAGGCAGTGGTTCCTCCCCTCACGTGGCCTAAGTGTTCCCGGAATGTCACCAGGGTCACAGGACAGGAGAACAGAATCTGGCACAAGGCCTCTAAAGATTACAAAATAACCCTGAACTGTTTCCATGGACAGATCCACACTGAGGCCAAAATCTGGCTAAGATCCCAGGCCTGGCACCTGCAGGAGGACCCCGGGGCATCCACTAGGCCCTAGAAAGTTTCCAATAGGCCTATCCCGAGGTGAGGACTAGGACCGGGGGGCCACGCCTACATCCTCTCCTGGTGAAGGGCCAGGCCAGTGCTGGGAGCCTGACCTCGGCCAAACAGCCAGCCACAGACATCTGCTGCGCTATCAATGACAGGAGACATTCTAAGAGGGCTGTGGGCTGGTTCCTTGGTTTGTCTGTCTGTTTCATAAACCAACTTTCTAAAGCCTTTCTGGGTTAAAAAGGGAGAAGATAGAAGGCGGTGGATTTGGGCCCAATATGGAGAGGCATGCTTTCACCACAGGGCTAGCCAAGGATGAAAGACATTGCCTTGGGAGGCAGTGGTTTTCCTGTTTGGAAAGGTTCATCCAGGGGCTACAGAATGAGGCAAACTGTGTGTGGGAGGAGGGGGAGGAGGGGGGGAGGGGGGGAGGGGAGGAGGGGGGGAGGGGTGTATATGAGCATATATCTGTTTTTTTATTTTTTTAATGTTTATTTATTTTTAAAGGAGAGAGATGGAACATGAGCAGGGGAGGGGCAGAGAGAGAGGGAGACACAGAATCCAAAACAGACTCCAGGCTCTGAGCTGTCAGCACAGAGCCCGATGCGGGGCTCGAACTCATGAACTGTGAGATCACGACCTGAGCCGAAGTCGGACGCTTAACCGACTGAGCCACCCAGGCGCCCCAAGCATGTATATGTTTTAAGGGATGCAGGGTGAAGGCATGACCCAGATAAGCAATCTCAGATGATTTTCAATGTCCAGTCTACCATTCAAAGCAGACTGTTGACTTTAAAATTCGTTGCATGGTATTAATATTTATCTCACTCCTTTTCAAATATTAACTAATATTTCATCAGCCAAACCACAAAGGTCTGATAAAATGTAGCAAGAAAACATTTTTCAATAGAGACATATTACAAATCCACACTTTGGCGGAGGAAAATGGGAGCATGTCAGAGGGGAGAAAACCTGTGGACCTCCATAGCTCCTACCCTTCATAGCACCTGCCCTCCAAAGCACCCGCTCTCCATAGCTCCCACCCTCCAAAGCACCCGCCCTTCATAGCACCCACCTTCATAGCACCCAGGCTGACAGAGGCAAGATGGCACATTGGAAGAATGGCCAGAGGCCAAGGGGTGAATGAAGGGGGCACACCGCTGGAGAAGACTCACAGCCAGGCTAGGGGAACAGTCCAATCTGCCCTGTGCTCTGAATAGGTTCTTATCACGTTGACACTCATCTGCAGAAAGAGAGTTTGTCTGTCAATATCATGGTGAACAAGAGAAATTGGGTATCAGTGGATCCGGGTTGGAATCCTGGCTCTTCACCTAATTAACCAGACTTCACACAAGTTATTTTATCTCTACAAGTCTTTGCGTTCCCATCTGTGGAATGGGTGTGATAGAGGGCTGATGTGTGTGTGTGAAGGGGAGATTTGCATTAGGAACTCTAGGGACCTTCTGGGAAATGGGATAAAGACTCTAACCCCTTTTTCCATTACCCAGAACTCCAGAAACTTGTCTAAGAGGCCAGGTCCAGTGGTGAAGGAAGGACAACAAACGTTGCCCCAAGTCATTGAAGCACAACAAGCACACTATTGACCCCCATTCAGGTCCAGCTTCCTGGGACAAGCTTACACCTGGCAGAAGGGATCTAAGAGCTAAAAAGGGCCCGGGAAAATACAGTTTCAAGCTCCTTTATTGGGCATAGCAGTGGGATAAAGGAACAGCAGAGTCATTCCTCTCTGAAGCACTATGCCAGCCACTATGGCAGCCCCTGTAATCTGGAGACCTGAACGAGTCCTGGGGACACCTGGACACGATGGAGGGAGCTAGTGTCTTCTGACAGCTCACAGGCTGTCACCGAGCCTGGTGCTCAGCACTGATAGGAGTCCTGAGGTGTGCAGGAGAGCCCTGTCCGCCTGAGTCTGAGTGTGTGCGTGTGCGTGTGTGTGTGTGCACGTGCACGGTCAATGAAGGCTGAGTGGACTTCGTGGCCTTTCTGGTGACATAGAAGAACCTCCAGTCTGGGGGTCTGGGGACCCGCGGCAGTCCAAGCTCAGCTGAGTTCACTAGGTGACTATGGGAAACTCATTTCCCCCTTGGATCTCACTTTCTTCAGGTTGAACCTATTCTTAAGACTCCTTCCAGCCACAGTGGCCTATAGATAGCATTTGTTACTCCATTTTTGCTCCCCCTCACTTTCGAAAGGCCTTTTCCCTGCTCGGAATCTACTCTCTGTCAGGGGCTGTCTGGGTCAGCCTTGCACGCATGTGACAGGAGTAGAATCAACAGGTGTGAGATTCCTTAGCCAAGACGTCCATAGAGAGCACAGGCGTCCTGTGTATACCATTTATTGTTGATTCTGTACACCACGGTTGTTACGGGCAGCGTCCAGCGAAGTTGGACCCCCAACCCTGCCCACCAGGGCTCACACTCTATAAAACCCTGGGGGCCTGGAAATCTCTAAACGCATCACCAAGCACCTGGGATTATTTGCAGTGAATCTCTAAGCGAGGCGAATATGATCTACTTTTGAATGCAGCATGAAGGCAACAGGTTGGTGAGAAGGAGCTCTCCGTAGGTGAAGGAGAGATCCAGGCTGGGAGGAGTCTGGCCTGGAGAAGCACCCGCCCGGCCCCCCTCTCCGAACCCCAGTGATGGCTTCTTCCTCGAGCCCTCCACCACCTCCCCAGCACCCTGGATTCGGTTCTGACTGTAGGATCTGTGGGCTGAGCTCGGAGTGGTTTGTAGCTAAAGGCTGGGATACAGCCGACATCTGGTTACCGGCTCTAGTTACCTAGTTATCTCTAGCTGTCTGCTCTCCGGAAGCTTCCTGAGTTTGCAAAACAGATTCCTGAAACTGCTCTGCACTGACATCTGAAGGGTCGTGAACTTGTGTTGTTGCCCATGAAGAGTCCTGAGAGCTGAGCTGCGCCCTTAACTCCTAAAGAGGAAGAGAGCACACACACACACAGCCCCAACAGTTTCCATGAGAGGGGCCTTTTTTCTGTAAGGGACGGGTGAACTTCATGTTTTCCTGTATTGACCAGGCTTCTGGTCCACACACTACCACATGAGGTTCCCATGCCTGGGACTATAAGAAGCAACAGGAAAGTGACTCCCATTTTCTCGACTGATGAAAGTGCAGGACAGGCCACAAGGTCTCGTACAAAGTTTGAAGACAGAAAGGAAACCCACAGCCCACTGAATAACGTTGCGGAAGAAAGTGATTTTAGACCCATTTCAAAGGGATAAAGGTAGTACCTATGCACAAGGGTGTTGTGAAGTTTAAAAAGAAAATGCTCATTAAGTGCTTTAAAGGGTATCTACGCACTTAAGTAAGCATCGTCGCTAAACAGTGGTTCTAACTGGCTTTTATTATCTTTCCTGCAACATTAACATTAATGGAAGCTGCTAGTACCGGCAAGGTGAAAAATTAAAGTGAACTCTGTGCCCTACCTCAGCCTTGGGGGACAAAGCAGCTCGCTCCAGCGCTGAGAAGTGAGCAAATGCAATGTCTTGTGGGAAAGGAAACTCCACCCAGCTTTTCTGGTAGCTTCCTGACCAGACACCATGGTGCAGAGAGGCCAAGACGCCTGCCGAAGAATTGGAGGCCCAGTGGCTCCATCCAAGCCACTCTGATGAAAGAAAGGGACAGGCAAGCCAGAGGGTCAGGTAAAGGGGACACACTGGGTGAAGATGACTCCTTCCTCACCTCCCTGCCATCTCGGGCCCACTTGCACCCTTGTACAACGAGACACCAGAGGCGGTGCCACACCATGCTTCCTGTCTGGAGGAAAGCAGGCCGCTTCCCCTGATGGCCCCAGGATCGAATAGGGCAGCACCATCAGTGGAATGATGCCCATGCCCCAAGCTCTGGGCTCACTTCCTTTCATGCTCTGGCAAGTGTCAGTACCTGTCCACTAGTTGCTATAAATATTTTGAAAACATTTTGGAGGCCCAGATTTACCTTGGAGAGAAGATGTCTTTTGCCTTTGACAAGCCCTGTCTCTCCCAGATTCTCTGGGACAGAGAGTATAACGCTACTAAGTGTACTAGTTAGCACATCCCTTCATGGACCCTTTGTGTTGGGAACCTCGTAGCACCGTGCTGCTAAGACCTCGCGGGATTTCCCATTCGTCTTGTGCTACAGAGGAAACTAGTAAGAGCCAGTCAGGGTTTCCCAATCGTGATAGCATTGGCTGCAGCTCTTTCCTGGGCAGACATAGGCACCCGAAATTCTCCATTTCACTGTTTTTACCTCTCAACTGATAGACCAGTTGTCCAGACGAAGATGTGAGTTGCCCTGAGCAAAATTTCTTTACCAGTGTGAATGTGTGTGGAGCAGGAAGGGTGACAAAGGCAGGCATTTATGTGACTATTATAACCCCGGACCAAACAACTCCACTCTCATAACCAGGCCACAGGCACAAGGAGTCCCAGAGAGCCCCCTGACCCAGCGTGACCTCTCTGTATGCCCTGATGTTGCCTGCTGTATGTGATGAATGTCTGTGTCTGGCTGACTGATGGGGGATTTTACCACACTAACAGGATTACCGGGTTCCATTACACTTGGCTTTTCAATTAAAGGATCTCATCTCTGAACTATTTCACTTCCCTCAAATGGGGAGTGAAAATTAAAAACAGATATAAGGCATAGCATGCCCATAAAAGGACCAGGCAGAGGGGCCTCCGATCAGCAGCAGACAGCTTGCGGGCAGAGAAAGGTCTTCTGCAGTCGAGATGCCTCTAACCTGGCCATCCTGGGTGCCTTGGGGCGTGGGGATCTAATAACATCTGCTGTCTAGGCCGGAATGTACCCACATCCTCTCCGCCACCCCTGGCAGCTGGGCCTTTGCAAGGGCTGGCTGGCAGGGACAGTGAGGGGCTGGCTTGGCTCATGGAGACCCATCTCCAAAAGCCTGTATTCTCTAGTTAAAGCCCAGGATCGATACAGTGATACTCTGTTTCTTGATGTGGATGCTGATTACATGGGTATGAACTGTTTGTGAGGATCCATCCAACTCTACATGATCACACTCCCACGTTTCTGTACGTATGCTACACTTCAGTAAAAAGTTAAAAGAGAAAAACCCTAGGGGTGAACATAAGGGCCCCCTGGTACCTGGGTGCTTTCTCCATCCAGTACCAATAAGCTGATTTTAAATGTTTTTAGGGGGCAGACATTCTACATGATCTTATTCCCCAAGGGACCAAAATTTTCAAAGCAAAGTCTGCAGTTCAGAAATATTCTCCACGAGGCTGACTTATTGCACTGGTGCCCTTCTTCCTTTTCCAGATAACGATCCCGTGAGAGATGTTGACAGCGGCCCTCTCCACAGGAACTGAGCGACATGGTCCCTCCTTGTCTTTTTCACAGCATCCGAAAGCCAGGGTGCTTGGCCACTCTCAGGAAGCCAGTTGAGTGGGTGGAAGCCTTCTTTGAGGACAGAACTCACCCTGCCTTCAGGAGCAGAACATTGAGGGAAAACTTTCATTTCAGGGGACAGGGGACAGCCATGCCACAGGGGGGGGGGGGGGGAAGCGAAGGAAGGGGAATCAACTTACATCATACTTGGGAGAGGAGCTCCCCCCCCCCCCCGGGGAGAACCATTCCCACAAAGTGAGCAGACATGGGAACGGAGTCTACAGAGGCCAGCAGGGCCGTGGACACAGGGAAGCTTGTTCTTGGAGGAGAGCTGGTGAGGCTGTGGAGAGGGGCCTTCTCGAGTGAATTAGACATGAATTAGAAACCCCAGGGGGGTTTTGCCATGGCCAGTTCGATCTCCCTGGTGGTTACGAAGGCCCTGAAAGAGCTGATTCTCCTGTAGTTCTCTATAGGAGAACCAGGCAGGTCAGGAAAAAGTGGGGGGGGGGGAGCCTTTCTCTTGGGGAGCAGAGAGGAAGCAGGGGATGGCTCTGTGGACCCAGGGGTGGAGGTGGAACAATGAAATTCCCAGATCTTCCAGTGGTCCCACTGTCCCCCAGCTCCGCCTCCAGCCCGCCTCTTCAACACTCGTTGGGTGCCTTCATCTGCATCAGGACCGCATGGCTCCTCTTCCTGCAGCAGCAACAGCAGATGCAGGCAGCCAGGGAACAGGCCAGGGCAATGATGCCAATGACAATGGCGGCAATGGCCAGCCCGCTCTGGGCCTGGGTCATGCCCCACGTGCCACGGTCATCGGTGACCTCAACGGTGGTCAGGTCGGTGTAGTCCTCCACGGAGCTGGTGAACTCAGTAGTGGAGGAGATGGGGGTGGTGTCGGGGTAGCTGGGTGTGTCCGGGTACTGTGGTGTTTCCGGGTAGCTGGGCACCTCGGGGATCACTGGGACCTGGACACTGGGGACAGCGGCGCTGACGCTGACGATGATGAGGGACTGGCCTCGGACACTGGGTGGGCTGAAACATACCGGGAGAGTATCTGTCCCCAACCTGGGCTTGTTGAGCAGAAGCCAACTGCGGAGTGGTAGGATGTCTGAGTCGCATCTCCAGGGGTTGTCATAGAGCCTCAGCTCACACAGGTGCCCCAGGTGATCGAAGATGCCCATGGGCAGGTTCTCCAGCTGGTTGTTCTGCAGCTGGATGGTCATGAGGCCATTGACATTGGCAAAGATATTCCCTGGGAGCTGTCTGAGGCGGTTGTTCTGCAAGGAGATGTTCTGTAGATTGACCAACATGCGGAAGACATTCCCATCCAGCTCTTGAAGCGCATTGGTGTGGAGGGACAGCTCCCGCAGCTCCACCAGCCCATTGAAGGCATCTGGGGAGATGTAGTTGATCTGGTTACGGCTGAGAATCAGGACCTGCAGCTGGCGGAGGTTGCTGAAGACATTGTCAGGCAGAGAAGTGATGTGGTTGTCGTAGAGCCAAAGCTCACGCAGGTTGTGCATGGGCCCAAAGATCCCCGGAGAGAGCTCCTTCAGGGAATTCCCAAAAAGCGTGAGACGGTTGAGCTGGGGCAGCTGCATGAAGATGCCAGGGGGCAACTGGGAGATGTGGTTGTTGGACAGATAGAGCTTCTGGAGGTTACGGTTGTTGTGGAAGAGGCCAGGGGAGAGCATACCAATCTGGTTCTGCTGCAGGGCCAGCTCCTGGAGGTTTCCACACCCATCAAAAGTGCCCATGGGGATTTCTGAGAGCCTGTTCTCATACAGCCGGAGGACCTGTAGGTTGCCCAGGCGCTGGAAGACCCTGGGCGAGAGATGGGTGAGGCTATTCTTGCCGAGATTGAGCTTGGTGAGGCCCACCAGGTGGTCGAAGACACCATCAGGGATATATTCCAGGTGGTTGCCGTGCAACTGCAGCTCCTTGAGGTTGCTGAACTGGGAGAAGTGTGCCGGCTGGATCTGCACCAGCTGGTTGCTGGACAGGAGGAGCGACTCGAGGTTGTCCAGGCCCTGGAAGAGGCCGATAGGCAGCACCTGAAGCTTGTTGTTGGCAAGGCTGAGGTAACGCAGCGAGCCCAGGCTACGGAAGGCACCAGGCACGATGTGGGACAGCTCGTTCTTCTCAATCCTCAGGGCAATGAGGGCTGAGATGTTGAGGAATGGGGACTCGTTGAGTTCAGTGATGTGCGTGTTGAGGATCTGCAGGCTCATGGCGTTCCAGGGCAGGGGAGTGGGCACTGCCACGATGCGTGCCCCAGTGCACTCCACCTGGGAGGCCCTGGAGCAGGTACACTCAGTTGGGCAGCCATAGTAGGCCAGCCCTGCACTCCAGGCTTGGCAGCCCACCAGCAAAAGAAGGTAATGTTTCAGCGACATGGCCTCTGCAAGGGGAGAGAGCACACGTGAGTCAGGGTCATCTCACCAACACTGCTGTTATTTTTAAGCCCACGTCAACCTTTGGTGCCAAACACCAGCTTGCCTTTGAACCCCACAACCACATGCCCTGCCATATGCTACTTACGGTCCGGTCAGCAAGCCCCTTCACCTTTCCCACATGCCAAGCAATTCCCCCACCCGGAGTGCTCTTTGTCCTCATCTAAATCTTCCCTATACTTCCAAGTCTAGCTCAAATGCAGTAGCCTCTAGGAAGCTTTCCCCAGATTCTGTGAGTCAGCATTAGTTACCCTCCCATGCAGGTGGTCTTCCCAGTGTCCATTATGGCCATGCCACAGCTGGCCTCGTTTGGAATTCGTTGCGTCCCCGTCTCTGTCCTTCTCTAGTCAATAAGTTTTTCAAGGGCAGGGATGTTCATCATTCATCCCCAGAGATTCCTTAAGGCAGGAACAGTATCTTGTCTGGGTTGTACCCTGGATCCAGCCCCTTGGATCAGACGCATCCTTGTATCCCTCACAGCGCAACTAACTTGCTGGTTGAACATGACCTCCTGGGGAGGAGCAGATAGGAAATGAGACCTGGCAGAAGATGCTAAGACCACAAACATGGACCTCTTCTGGGAAAGCAGCAGCAGCCAACAAAGGTGGGATGCGCTGCTGATCTGGCAGAAAGGACGAGAGGGCAAGTTCAGCTTTTCCTCTGCCTGGCACTTCTCGGCACTGCCCTGCCCCATCACCACCACTGACAACCTGGCCCTTCGGTACCCCTTCCCGGCTTTAATTCAAACCCTTCCCAGTGAAAGGAAATTATCTATGCCACTTCCTGTCTCTCTGGAAGGAGCCAATGCCTGAGGTCTACCTTCTGGGTATAGTTCCAGTTTCCACAAAGAAACATTGAGTGGCCTTGAGTAAGTCCCAGAAAACTTGGGATGCACTTTGAGCTAAAAGGTGGTAGGGCCATATGCTCCCACAGGGCATGGTGCTGATCTGGGAATGGAGCCCAAACCCATGAAAGGTTCGATATTTGAGGTCAGAGGTGATATTTAAGATCAGAGGTCAGAAGTGATACATATACAGATATGTGTACATATATATATATATAGATAGATATAGATATAGATATAGATATATAACGTATACAATGTGGTGGAGCCATGAGCTGTGGGCACTGAGCCCTACGTAGAGTTAAGAACCACTAACTAGCTGTTTGACCTGAAAGGAAACTTGAAACCTTCAAGCTCAGCTTTCTCGTGTGTTAAATTGGGAGGATAGCCTCTGCCCCTTCTTGAGGCCGCTGGGAGGAGCAAACAGAAGAATGGATGTGGGGGTGTCCTGCACAGTGTTGTGCAAATGTGTGCAGTTGTTCAAGGTCATCCACGACTTGGACTCTATAGACTCATGGAGGCAAGAAGGCCTCAAAGTGTTTTTAATCTTGGAAATCTTACCTAAGGGGATTAGAGATTCCTGAGTATGTGTAAAGCAGTATCTGTAACTTCCAACTGAGGTTCAAAGGGGTCTCTAACTTCCAAAGGGTGAAGAACGGCTGATCATACATCCCCACTATTTTCTGGGGATGAAGGAAGCAGGGAAACTGAGGCTCAGAGCTTAAATCCGGGACCTCCAGATTCTTGGGTGAGTGCTCTGAGTGTTATTGCAATGCAGTACAGGTCAGAGCAAGGAATCTGAAATGATGGCATGTGAGGCATAAACTGGCTGGGTGGGGAAGGTATTTCTCTAGCCTCTCTTCCTGAACTCATGGAGTCCAAAGTCTGGCCCATAACTCAGAATAATCCAGGCTTCCCAACCTGGCCTTAACTCAGTGCACCTTTTCCTGCCCTCTCAACAAGCCTACTCTGAGGACAGAACCCAAGTTTATCTCTACCCACCCAGACCTTGATTTTTCATTTATTCACAGCCCATCCAAGCCCCGACCTGTTGTATTTTTGCATTAAGGACTTGAGTAACTATGTAACGTGTTGGAGAAAAGAAAGAAAGAAAGAAAAACTTGGCCACCAGAGTCTAGATGCAGAGGAATGGGGTCCGATGAAGCTATAGACACATCCAGAAGCACAAATTTGTATAGACAAAAGAGGTCCAGAACTTAAGAGTAGAAAATGAACAGCCTAAACAGGGGGCACAGAAAAAGTGACTCAACATCCACCCCAGGGGAAAGACTTAAGACTTTTTATTGATAGTAGCAGAGAAAGAAGACTGACCAGAAAAACTAATGTTGATCTTAGCCTGCATTAACAGAAGTATTAAGTGTGGCACAAAGAAAGTGATGGTCTTCTTCTACATGGCCCTCATCAGGCCACACCTGTGCTTCTGTGCCCCAGCTTCAAGAAGGCCAATAACAAACTGGTCCCTGGAAGGCCCTGAAGAGAGGGGTAAGAGGACGGTGAGGGGACCTAGAAATGAGAACCTCCGAGCACCCGTTGAAGGAAACTGGAAGAAGATAGGAGGAGGCTATAAGCACTTGCCAAGAATACATGAAGGACTACCCTGGGATACAGAAGGCAGCCTTACTGTGGCTCCAGAGGTCAAAAGTGGTGTGCAGAAACTTTAGGGGAGCACATTTCAGCTCACCACTGTCTGAATCAGAATGGACAACCCATGGAGTTAGTAAGCTCCCCATCACTGGAAGTGTTCAAGCAGAGGCAGACCAACTCTCTGGAAAGGAGGCTGGAGGGGAGATTCCTACAGCTGGGAGGGTATTGAACTGGATGACAGCTGATGTCCTGTCTATCCCCCAAGATTTTGGGATTCTAAGGCTGAGTCCAGAGCAAGGATGTGAGATCCATATACCCAGCTGGTTGTGCCTGTGCTCCCAAGGGTCTGTGTGGACAGGTGTGGGTGTTTGCCCATCTCCTTGGTACATGTGTGTGTGAAAGACTTACCCCCTGGACTGGCTTAACAAAATGGGGCGCCTGGGTGGCTCAGTTGGTTAAGCGTCCGACTTCAGCTCAGGTCAGGTACTCATAGTCTGTGGGTTCGAGCCCCACGTCGGCCTCTGTGCCAACAGCTCAGGGCCTGGAGCCTGCTACGGATTCTGTGTCTTCCTCTCTTTCTGCCCCTCCCCCCCCTCATGCTCTGCCTCTGTCTCTCTCTCAAAAATAAATAAACATTAAAAAATTAAAAAAAAAAAAAGGAGAAGCTCTAAATGTTCCTGGTAATGCGATGTGCTTCATTTATTTTTAATGTCTACTTCTATGCTCACCATGCTTCAAAATGGTGCCGTGGTCCCAATGTCGGGGACTAACTTAAGTGCCCACAACCTGGCAAGTCCAAGGCAGTCCCTGTCAGATTTCCCCATCTGTAAGTGAGGGTGCGGGATGAGATGCCCTCTGAGGAAGCCATCTCAGACCTTCCCTGAGTCTGCATTCCCCAGCTGGGGCGGGGGGAGGTGGGGAGGGCGTCATGCCAGTCTCAGGGAGGGCCCAGGGCCAGGGGAGGGTGCCTCATGGCTTGAGAAGAAGAGAGAAAAGATAATTCCCTTATGGGAACAGAGCCACTGTTGTTCAAAATGGACCACACTCAGCTTGACAAACATTGCAAGAATTTGCAGATTTTCCTTCTTATAAATCCTTATGTCTGCGGAGTCCGCCCCAGCGCCACACGCAGCAGCTTCCTGTTTTCCAGCACTTGTTCCCGCCACAAGGCACCGACTGCTCCAGAGGACCTCCAGAGGGCCCACCTCCAACCCAGCTACAGAGCCCTCAAGGGACGGAGGGGCCACAGGCGCGGGGCTGGCCAGCCAGCGAGTGCTGCGGGCGTGCTCAGGAGCCCGGCACACAGCAGCCTAATAGCACACGCTGCCCGGTGCCGCTTGGCAGCCGTGACAAATGCCAGTTAAAGACCCACAAAGCTACCCTAATTATACCCTCCTCCTCCAGGCGGCCAAAGGCGTCCTCAGTCACCGCAGCGACCCAGCCCAGCCCCTGTCCTAGGAGGAGGGACAGCCCGGGGTCTGTCGCCGGCCCAGGAATTCAGTAAGCCAAGCAGACGGACAGGCAGCTCACCCGGACACCCCGACGCGGTCCCTCCCCAGGAGTAGAAGCGCTTGGCCCAGGCACTTTGTGAGTCTCTTCAGCAAGAACTGCCTGTGACTCATGAGTGAACACATAATTAGCGTTGAAGCCCTGGGCTTTGTTGGTTGGTGGGTTGGCACTTTTTTGGTTTATTACCATCATTCACATCCCCTAAACATGAGGTTCCCTGGGAGGAGATGCCTTCTTATTGCAATGCCACGGAGCAAACTTCTGGAAAAAGCCTGGGAGACAGATGTACGACGCCGGTCTTGATGTTAAACTGGAGTGTGAGTTTGGGTACATTCTCCAGGCCTCCTGTAAAGACTTCCAAGGGCCCTTGACTGGAGACAGCAGGGAAATCTGGCCTGAAGCCCCACCATTCACCTACCCTCCCTCCCATAGACCACGCAGGTTACCCTGAACGGCCGGCAACGCTACCTGGCCTGGCCCCTTCATGCCAAGACTGAGGAACTCATTCCCATCTTTTCAGGTCTACCTTGTTGCAGAAGTTTCCCAGGCAGGGCAACCCCGCTTCTTAATCAGTGCATCTTCAAATAGCCAAGAGCCATTTCATGGGATTGGGGAGCCTCTGGTCCTGACCCCCTCCGGTGCACCCGGGGAAACTGAGGACCCGAGAGAAGATCTCCTTCCCTGGCCTGTGCCCTCTCCCCACAGAGGTCTTCCCCTAAGCATGGCCTCACCTGCAGTGACATGTTGCCCCATCCAGCCGAGGGAGATGTCAGGCTTGGAGCTGTTGAGGGGTTGTCTTCCCCCACCCCCAGCAACTCTGCCACCCCCTTCAGCCAGTATCAGCCTCTATCAAGTTGCTCATCAGTGCTTGGTCAACGGGCTTAAAGCCACTGATTGAGAGGCTCAGTGCATCCAGACGTCCCCATCGCACTAAACGGGGGGTAACCACCCTACACCCCAAATCAGTAGATAAAAATCACCTGGAAGATCCTGGGATGCTTGTTGAATAGAAGTAGCATTGCAGCTGTGGGGATTAAATGAATCCTACCCACAAAGCACTGAGAGTCGTTCTTGGCACAGAATGAGTACCCAATAAATGTCACTGATAGTTACTGTTCGTTCTGTTGAGTAAAACCAGGATCTCTTGAGACTCCACCCACAGAGATCCTGATTCCTAGGCCTGGGTGGGCCCCAGACTCTGCAGCGTTTAACAAATTCCCCAAGGGACACTGATGTAGGTGTCCATGGTCTATACTCAGAAGCACTCATTGGGGTCTAGCCCAGCTCAGATACATACTCCTGACCTGTGTCATTTCCTGCCAAGAACAGAGAGACTGATCTCAGGATCAAGGAGGCTGAAGGCCAAATCACAGACCTCGCCCAGAGACCTCTACCAATATTCCCTTCCCTCGCCCTTTCGTCACCACTGTCAGAAATCTGAGATTTGTGCTAATTTGAACGTAGCAGTAGAGGCTATTTCCAAAAGCAGCACTTAGAGCCCAGGGCATCGGAGGTGCAAGGACCTTTTGACTATCCTGTCAAACCATCTGGTCATTTTGTAGAAGGGAAAACTAAGGGGCCCAGAGGAGGAACGGACTCGTTCAAGGTCACAGTCAGTTGAAGATTCCTGACATCCAGATCAGGACTCTGCCTAACTGTAGAGCTTGGTGAGCCCCTGAACCTTATCACGAGGCTTCAGGACCTTATCCGCCACGTGTCTGGCAGCGCCTGAAAGGGGGGAAGAGGTGGCTTTACTCCCTCTGTCCTAAAATGATCTCAGGCTCACATGCAATCCACCCTCCAGCTGCCCAGCATTATTAACCAAGATCAAGTACCCCTCCCTACTCCCAGCCTGCATTGTTTGAGGGATGTCCTTCCTTAAGGCTGCTCTGATGCTATGTTGGCTCAAGTTCACCTGAGTGGCCTGGAAGAGCAGAGGGCAGGGACAGAAGGGGTTGCCAGAAGGGATTAATCCCATAATCTGAACACACAGCCCCCTCAGGGTTTTACCCAAATTAGGAATGCTCTACCCCAAACACAAAGCATGCTGGAGCCCCAAGGCTCATCCCCCACCTGACTCGATTGTTGACCCCATCTCTCCTGGTCCTTCAAAGCCAAAACATTCTTCACTTGTTTAAAAATGAACATGAGTAAGAAAAAGCAAGTCCTTTCCAGCCCCAGGGTTAGGGGAGGTAGGGCTTCCTGCAGAGGCCAAAGCAGGCCTGTAATTAGCTCGCAGGAAGGGGCAGGAGATACTAACAAAGTTGCCAGCGGAGCAGGGGAGAAGCTCCCACTCGACCGACGCTTTTATGAAAGAAGCCACCGGCTACAGCCCCCTGCTCGGGGTGACCCCCAGGGGACCCAAAACAGACAGAAATGGATGAACCTCTCAACAAAGCATCTTGGAAAAAGTTTCTAAATCCTATGTCCCAAAAGCCCCAGAGAGGCAGTGAAACCAGAAGTTATAGTCATTCGTTCGTGGTCGGGATTTAGGGAAGCAATTTGCCATGTGTAATCACAGCCTCGGGAGCATGTGCTGGCAGGACCGAGTGGGGACAGCTTCTCCCCCATCTCTCCTTATGTCTCGGCATCTGGAACTACTCCCATCCGCAGCCCACCACGCCCGGCATTTACGGAGCAAGCCCAGGTAGCCTCCAGTGCCCTGACTTTCTGCAGGGTCTGTTTACAACCTGACCTCTCTCCCAGGCCTGTCTCATCACTGCCGAGCCCACCCACTGACTCAAGACCACAGGCAAATGGGACTGTCCGGTCCTGACTGTACCCCCGATGTCCCATCAGTGCAGTGAAAGAAGTGACAGCCGTTAGAGAATTTCTAAATTATGGAGACGGTGGCACCAGCATATCTGGGAGTCGCTGGAGATCCAGTGCTATAATCCCAGAAGGTGCTGGCACCTTCAGTCTGAGTGACACCTTAATCCAAGAGCATCGAGGCCTGCCCTGAGGTAATACATCTGGCCCTGGAGGTAGACTGGCTCTCTCACACTTCAGCACAGGGGGGAAGCTCTAGAAAAGTTCTGCTTTTCCACAGTTGGTCCCGTGGCCCCACTCCTGCCTCTACATTTGAGCAGAGATGCGGGTAAGGGTGCCTCAGTCACAGGATTTTACATGCACACCCAGCCCCGACTCCCAGCTCAGAGCCAGCAGCCCCAGCCACCCCCAGACACATCTGGCTGGCGAGAGGGCAAGGCTGCCGGCCGCCTAAGCCACACACAAACTTAGACCCCGAAACGATGCTCAGTCCACAGCCGAAATCCAAATTGGAGATCCGAACTGGGCGGGCACTTCTGCTGAAGCCACTTTTGTAGCAATGATAAGGCCCGGAAAAGAGGACAGATCTGTCTTCTGGGAAACCCTCCACTGGTCCTGGACAGACCCACATGCTGGGCAGGCCACTGGCGGCCACCACAGTAAGTGCTGGGGGAAAGGACGTGGGTTCGAAATAACCCGAACCTTGGAAAAAGGGAACTTCTTCCCCTAATAGCACAGTCCCAGTGATAATTTAGTTAACTTTCGGGGCATCTGAAAACTACCTGGGCAGCACCGCAGACTGACCTCATGGGGCGGTAAGGGTAAGTGGGGCAGGGGGCGGGTGGCCCCAGGCTGGGGGGGGGGCGGTTGGCCCCCTCCGGAGAGCATCCCCAGGCACCCCGCCAGCCTCTCCCCGGGACGCCGGCCTGCCAGACGCGAGGTGGGGGACAGAGCCGGGTCGCTGGCCGGCAGGAGGGAGGGAGGGAGGGAGGGAGGGAGGGAGGGAGGGCGCGGCGGCCGGCCTGCCCACTTACCAGCAGCTCGGCGCCTGCCCGCCGTCGACCAGAGGGAGCCCGAGAGCAGGACGCGGCCGGCTCAAGGCGGCAGCATGAGTGCGGCGAGCCCGGCACTCCCCGTATTTAAACGGTCCTGGCGTGAGTCACCGCCGGGGGCAGTGTCGGCGCGGTGGCGGGGAGGGGCCGGGGCCGGCGGGCGGCCCAGCCGTGGGCACAGCCTCCTCGGAGATGCAGGGTGCGGGGGCTTCTCCTGCATGATTTAGTTGTGTTTTTTTTTTTTTTTTTTCTTTTCTTTTTTTTTTTTTTTACAGAACACGTTCTCCTCCTGCCTCCAATGCTCCATTGGGAGTCACTGCCTTGGCCATTTCGGCTCTGGGAAAGCTCCGTGGCTGTAGAAAAGCATTGATTTTTTTTTCCCTTTTTCTTTGAAATTCAGAAGTAATTTCAAATTTACGGATAATTTGCAAGAATAATACAAGGAACACTCTTCTGTGCCTAATCCAATTTGCTTATTTGTTAACATGGTGGGAAAAGCATTTAAGTTCCAAAGAGAGATAAAGTACCCCCCAACCGTGCCCCCCCCTAAAAACAAAGTTTCGTTTCCCTTCTGATATCATCCTCTGCTCCCTGGCTGCCGCCCAGCAGAGATAGGGGCTTGCAGTCAAGGGGCATATTTAAGAATGAGAGGCTCCCTGTGACCTTCACCTCTGCATTGGAGCCCACTCCCGGCTGCCCTAGTGGGGGACAAGAAACCATTTCTGTTCTTGGTATCACCAAGAGGACCTGGGGAAGAAGAGAAAGAAGTCATAGTTTATGGGGTGAGGAGGCAGCCAAACCCTAGCATCTTCTCCAAGATGCAGCCTCAATAAGGCAGGAACTGCGCTGGGCTGAGCCACGTGCCCTTCCCTGGCTCAGTTTACCTTTTCAGCCCAGTGGGGAGAGTGATATTTACATACAATGCCTCATGGAATGCCAGGAGCCTTAATTAATGTTTGCACTGTGCTTTGAGATGGGTGATGAAAGGAAGATATAAAACTGCATAGTGTTATTACCGAAATAGTCACTTGGGTGGCTTGCGATGGTCAAGCCCTACAGCCTGAATCATGTCACATTCCTCCTCACTGGTGGCACCATGATTCAGAGCCAGAAACAAAAAGCACCCTGTCCATTAAGTGACATGAGCCCAAGAGGGGCAGGCACCACTTGGAGGGATCACCAAGCCCTGGTTCTTCAATGACCAACCTCCCTTCCAAATAACATTCTGTGTGGAGAACCCCCTCCCTCTTACTAACCAGGCACCTTCACCTCCCCAAACTGAAGCCGTCAACCGCCTTTTTGTAGAACCTGGAAGAATAAAAATATCCCCTCTTTACCTTCTTTCTTTCCTTCCTGATTCTAACATTCAGCCACTCTGCACTGGCTGCCGAGGTCCGCACAGGAATGAATCAGATACTTTTCTTGCCCGTGAAGAGCTGAGAGAAGGACGGACATTTATGAAGCACCTACTGTGAACCATAGAGCCCACAGGCACCTTATTACATCTCTACAGTATTTTATCTATACCGGGTTTCTAAATGTTGCCACTACTGAGATTTGGGGCCAGAGGATTCTTTACTGTGGGGAGCTGTCCCAGGTACATGCATTCCTCAAAGATATTGTGGGTTCAGTTTCAGACCACCACAATAAAGCCAGTATCACAGTAAAGCGAGTCAAATGAATTTTTTAGTTTCCTAGAACGTATAAAGTTGCCTTTACACTCTACTGTAGTCTATTAAGTAAAGAATAGCATCATGTCTAAAACAAAGTACATACCTTAATTTCAAAATACTTCATTGCTAAAAAATGCTAACCATCGGGGCGTCTGGGTGGCTCAGTCGGTTAACTTCAGCTCAGGTCATGATCTTGCGGTCTGTGAGTTCAAGCCCCGCGTCAGGCTCTGTGCTGACAGCTCAGCGCCTGGAGCCTGCTTCGGATTCTGTGTCTCATTCTCTCTCTGCCCCTCCCCCACTGTGCTCTGTCTCTCAAAAATAAATAAATGTAGAAAAGATTTTTTTTCAAAATGCTAACTATCATCCGAGCTTTCAGCAAGTCATAATGTTTTTGCTGATAGGAACTTATGCCTCAGTGTGGGAGGCTGCTGATTTGTCAGGGTGGTGGCTGCTGAAAACTGTGGCCACTGGTGACTTCTTAAGACAAAGCAACAACGGAGTTTGCCACTTCCTATCACGAAAAATTTCTCTGGAACACGTGGTGCTGTTTGATAGCAGTTTACCCACAGAACTTCCTTTAAAATCGGAGTCAGACCTCTCAAACCCTGCCACTGCTTTATCAACTAAGTTTATGTAATATTCTCAATCCTCTGTTATCATTTCAACCATCTTCACAGCATCTTCACCAGAAGTCTCTTCCATCTCAAGGAACCACCCTCTTTGCTCATCCCTAAGAAGCCACTTCTCATCCATTCAAATTTTATCAAGAGGTTGCAGCAATCAGTCCCATATTCAGGCTCCACTTCTGATTCTGGTTCTCTGGCTATTTCTACCACATCGGCAGTTCCTTCCTGCACGGGAGTCTTGAGCCCTCAAAGTCATCCATGAGGGTTGGAATCAACTTCTTCCAAACTCCCGTTTATGTTGATATTTTGACTTCCTCCTATGAATCATGAATGTTCTTCATGGCATCTAGAACGGTGAAGCCTTGCCAGAAGGTTTTCAGTGTACTTTGCCCAGATCCATCAGAGGAATCACTATCTATGACGGCTAGAGCTTTCTGAGATGTATTTCTTTAGGACTAAGACCTCAAAGTAGAAATGACTCCTTGACCCGTGAGCTGCAGAATGGATGTCGGGCTAGCAAACGTGAAAACCTCATTTCCCCTCTCCAACAGAGCTCTTGGGTGACCAGGTGCTTTGTCCATGAGCAGTCATATTCTTAAAAGAATCTTTTTTTTCCTGAGCAGTAGGTCTCAACAGTGGGCTTAAATTATTCAGTAAACACGTTGTAAACAGATGTGCTGTCATCCAGGTGCTGTTATTACCTTTACAGAGCTCAGGGAGAGCAGATTTAGCATAATTCTTAAAGGCCTTAGGATTTTCAGCATGGTAACTGAGCACTGGCTTCAACTTCAAGTCACCAAAGAGTCAGCTTGTGCTTTCAAGTTCTGAGGCCAGGCATTGACTTCTCCTCTCTAGCTGTGAAAGTCCTAGATGGCATCTTCTTTCAAGAGACGGTTATTTCGTCTACATTGAGCATCTGTTGCTTAGTGCAGCCACTTTCATTAATTATCCAAGCTAGATCTTCGGGAAAACTTCCTGCTTCACCTTGCACGTTTATATCATGGAGACGGCTTCTTTCTTTAAACCTCATGAGCCAACCTCTGCTAGCTTCAATCTTTAATTGTGCAGCTTCCTCTCTCCTCTCAGCTTCATAGGATTGAAGAGAGTTAGGGCCGTGCTCTGGATTAGGCTTTGGCTTAAGGGAATATTGTGGCTGGTTTGATCTTCTCTCCAGACCACTCAGACATTCGCCATATCAGCAATAAGGTTGTTTTGTTTTGTTTTGTTTTTGTTTGTTTGTTTGTTTGTTTATCATTCATGTGCTCACTGGAGTAGCACTTTTAATTTTCCTTCAAGAACTTTCCTTTGCATTCACAACTTGGCTAACTCTTTGGCACTAGAGGCCAAGCTTTCAGCCTGTCTCAGCTTTCGGCCTGCCTTCCTCATGAAGCTTAATCATTTCTAGCTTTTGATTTAAAGCAAGAGACGTGTGGTTCTTCCTTTCACTTGAACACCTAGAGGCCAATGTGAGGGCAATTAATTGTCCTAATTTCAATATTGCTATGGGTCAGGGAATTAGGAGGCTCAAAAGGAGGAAGACAGATGGGGGGAGCAGCTAGTCAGTGAAGCAGTCAGAACACATACATTTATGGATTAAGTCCACCATGCTATGTGGGTGTGGTTTGTGGATCCCCAAAACAATTACTATAGTAGATTAAAGATGATGGATCAGAGATCACCACAACAAATATAATAATGATGAAAAAGTTATAATATTGCAAAAATTACCAAAACATGACACAGAGACATGAAGTGAGCAAATGTTATTGGAAAAATGGCACCCATAGACTTGTTTGATGCAGGGTTGCCACAAATCTTGAATTTGTAAAAAAAAAAAAAAAATGCAAAAAGGTGAGATATGCCTGTATCATAGGATGCTTAAAGTATCCCTGGGCTCAACCCACTAGATACCATTAGTGTCCCTCCCAAGTTGAGACAACCAAAAATGCTTGTTGCCAGAGCATGCACACCCACCCACCCACCCACACACGCACAGAGCTGAGAGCCACTGATCTACCAATAATCCTGTGAGTGGGAGTAACTGTTCCTGTTTTACAAATAAGAAAACTAAGGCTCAGGGCAGTTAACTAATTTCCCTGAGATCACACTCTAAGTGACAGAACCAAAATTCAAACCCTGGACGTGCGTTGTATGCTTTCCCTCCCACTGTGTGCTTACACTCACTTAACTCTTGCAGATAGGAGTGTGGCCATGTTTAAATTAGAGTAAGGATTTCAAGAAGTCGAGGGACGTGAAGTCCTCAGCATAAGTTGGATAAATGTGGATGCATTTGAGTTTCGTGAAGAAGGTGGCCTTCAAAGATGAGCAGGATCTGGAAATATGAGAGCAGCGAGTTAAGGAAAACCATTGAATCAGAGCAAGGAGAGGGGGCTTTCCAAAAACTCTGAGCCTAGGCTTTGTGGCAGGTCTTCCTGGAGAGGGCTGGGACTCCTCCCTGAGGAACATGAGGTCCCTTACAGGCAGTAGGGAGACACCGAGGGTTTGGGAGGAGAGTAGAGGCACAGTCAGAGCCACACTGCAGGAAGCATAGTATGGCAGGAGTTTCAGGTTTAATGGAGGACCCTTGGCTGTCCACAGGGCATCCAGTTTCCAAAGCACTCCTACCATCCTCTCTGGTCTTCATGACAGGACATGGATTTCAAGACAGTAAGCAGCCCATGCAGGAAGGACCAGTTTTCCAGACTGGGGATCCAGCTACGGGACCTGTGAGCTTTAGCTCACCGAGAACCCCTCTTTCATGGAGCAGCACGTTCTTTGCTACTGAGAAAGCAAAATGGCCCCAGTCAGCCCCCAGAAGTGAGATCTCCTGGTGAAAGTAAGAGCCTGATTCACCACCCACAGGCCCTATAAACCTCAGGGTTCACTTTCCAGGCCCCCCTCCCCTCCCCTAGAACCAGAAGGGCCGGGGTTGCCTTAGGGCTTCAAAGAAGTCTATCCCTCCCACCCATGCATGTTTCCCAAGTCTAGTTAATATGCATAGAACCCAGGGAGCTGAGGTCATGAAAGCCCTTCACAGCAACCTCAAGAGACAGAGTTATAGCTCTGCTTGGTCCACCTCCGGGAGAGGGGAGTCAGGACTGCACAATGAAGTCCCTGGGGTGGGGGGGGGGGGAATTGGCAAGATAAAAAAGGTGGAGAACGCTCAGGGCTCCTAAGGATGTGGGTACTGTTGATGGGAATATAAATTGGTAGAGCAGCAGCTATCAAAATTCAAAATGTGTAAACCCATTCACCACGGTCAGTGCAACACCACACACGATCGTATGTGTGCACAGAGCTACATGCCCAAGAACACTCAGCGCAGAATTGTTTGCAACAATAGGTTGTGTTAACAATGTGAATGTCCTTCCACAAGACAATGATTCCGTGTATCATAAAAACCCATACCAAGTACCCAATTTAAAAAGATTGCATACATCTTCATTTGCCAAAGAAGAAAAATATACTTCATGTATTAAGAGATTAATATATAGGGGCGCCTGGGTGGCTCAGTTGGTTGAGCGGCCGACTTCGGCTCAGGTCATGATCTCTCGGTCCGTGAGTTCGAGCTCCGTGTCGGGCTCTGTGCTGACAGCTCAGAGCCTGGAGCCCATTTCGGATTCTGTGTCTCCCTCTCTCTGACCCTCCCCTGTTCATGCTCTGTCTCTCCCTGTCTCAAAAATAAGTTAAAAAAGCATTAAAAAAAGAGATTAATATATATACATTATTAAAATTATTATAATTAATATACATTATATTACTCATATATTATAGTTAATATTATATATATATTTTTATATATTGCACTTACTGGTTTTAGGGGGAAACACATACATGTATAACTCCTCAGTTATATTTCAATATATGGGAAACATAGTGAGGAAAACAATGTCACTATTTGCCCATCATGATCACACAAGATGCCAGAAGATGGTACAGAAATCAGTTTTCCTACCGAATGGCTCATGGAATCGGCCTCAAATGAGCACCCAAGGCTCTTGTCTTTGCCTGTCCCCCACCCCTCTTCTTCCCCAGGTCACTCTGCTCTGCTCCCACCTGCTGGTCCCCAGGGGCAGGGGGTGGCGCCCAGCCATGCTGGAATCAGAGAAGGCCACGGGGCGCCACCTGGTTTCCAGCTCATTCCCAAAGCCCTGACCTTTGAAGGAAGAATTTTAGGTCGCTTCTCAGAGCAGTGACTCTCAAAGACCAACAGCCATCTCTCTCGCTCGTGTGGACAGCTTCTCACAACAGGACTGAAAAACTACGTTACCAGCCAAGTCTCTGTCGATTTTCTCAGTTTTATAAAACAGCTTTCATAACACAGATGAGGAGGAACCAGAAAGAACAGTGCAGGTGAGATAAAGTTTCAGCCAGTTTTATATCTATATGTATGTGTGTGTGTGTATTCGCACATGTGCGTGCACACATACACACACGTATGTACACATGTGCACATGTACACACATGTGCGTGCACACACATGTATGCGTGTGCGTGCGTGTGTTCAGTGCATGTAAACGCGCACATCTGTGTATGCACACGTGTGTGCATGTGTGTGCACACGTGCATGTGTGTGTGCACATATATGTGTGCACACGTGTGCACATGTGTGATCTCTGTCTATAGCTATGTATAAATGCTTAGGAAAGGACAAGGACGTGGAAGGACACACAGAACTGCTGCAGTAGCAGAGGGAGTGATGGATAAGGATTTTTTTATAACTGTGTGTTGTCTTATGTTACATTTAAATAGAAACACATTCCTGAATTGCATCTCATGGACAATTAGAACAACTATTTGAAATGACAATTAAAAATTTTATTCTTTTGTTTTTCTGAAGTTTAGTTATTTATTTTGAAAGAGAGAGAGAAAGAAAGAGACAGCACAAGCAGGGGAGGAACAGAGAAAGGGAGAGAGAGAATCCCACTCTGTCAGCACAGAGCCCAACGCAGGGCTTGAACTCACAAACTGTGAGGTCATGCCTGAGCCAAAATCAAGAGTTGACGCTGAACCGACTGCGCCACCGAGGCGCCCCTAAAGTTCTATGCTTTTAAACATTTTATTACACCGAAACCCACCTCCTGGAACCTCCACCGGTGGATTCCCTTCCCCTCTTCAGGCCCCATAGTGCCTGCCCTGGCCTGGGGGCCATCACCTCAGATGTTTGAGACCCATGAACAGGCTCATCCCCTTCCAAAGCCTCCGTGCCATCTGCCCCTTTGGACACAACACACGTAGTCCCTTCCCTCAACTGTCCTGGTTGCTCACCACGGGGCTTTGCATTCACTCAGCAAACGGAGCATTCAGTAAGTGGCAGGCCCTGGCTGAGTGCCAGTATACGGGGTGAATTTGTTCTGGGAGGCACTCAAATACAGGAACAGTCCTATTCAGATGGAAGGTATACATGGGTTGGGGCCAACAAGGGAGCCGCTGAGCCTTCCTGGACCATGGGAGGAAGGCTTCCCCAAGGAGGAGGCCCTTGGACTAAACCCAGTAGGATGAGTGGGCATTTGGGCCTCTGAGAACAAATAGCATTTGCAAAGTCTCAAAGGCGCTGAAGACCATGGCACATCCAGCATGTGGCAAACAGTTCAGGGTAAGTGGAGAGCAGGGTGCACGTGAGGGCTTAGGAGAAACACCATCCTGGGAAGAAGGCAAGACCCAACGTATGAGGGGCCTCACCAAATGGGACTCAGTCTGTAGGTGGCCATGGAGGGCCACAGAAGGGTTTGGCCAGGGACAGATGTAGTCAGATGGGTGTAGGGCAGTGGTTGCAACAGGGGTGATTCTTCCCCATCCCGCAGAACATTTGGCAGTATCTGGAGACATTTGGGTTTGTCACAACTTGAGAATGCAAGTGGCGTCTAGTGAGTACAGCCAAGAGATGAGGCTAGACATCCTCCAGTGGACAGGACAGTCTCCTGCAGCCAAGTATTATTTGGACTGAGATGTCAATGGTGCTGAGGTTGAGAAACACAGATATGGAAGGTGGATAGTTTTAGCAGCAGCATAGAGGATGGATCACTGAGGGGGTGTGGGTTGGAGAGGGTAAGAAGACCTGATAAAAAATTATAGCAACAGCTCGGATGCGAGGCAATGAAAACCTGAATGAAGACAGGGCAGTGAGAATGGAGAAGAAACTGAATCAGGAGGTGATAATAAGGAGTGAACTGGTACAACACGGTGATGGATTGGTTATAGTGGGAAGTGAGGTGATACAGTGGGGCTGTTACAATACAGGTTAGGCCACCATAACAAAGTGAGCCAAACATAGCAAGAGCTTAAGCAAGACGGATGTTTATTTCCCATCAAGCCTGGAATGGTGGCTTGACTATATCAGGGACCAAGACCCCATCCATCCAATTGCTCAGCCATCTTCAACCCATGCCCACCATGGTTGCTCTAGCTCCTGCTTTCATGTTCATATTCTAGCCAGGCAGGAGAGAGGAAGCATCTCAGTCCTTCTCTTTAAAGGCATGACCTAAAAGCTACACACATCACTTCCACTCATATTCCATTGGCCAGAACCTAGTCATGTGGCTGCCCCTATCTGCAAGGGAAAAGTAGTCTTGAGTTGGGCACCATATAGAAATGAACACTTTTAGGGGCGCCTGGTGGCTCAGTCGATTGAGCATCTGACTCTTGATTTCAGCACAGGTCATGATCCCAGGGTTGTGGGATGGAGTCCCATATCAGGCTCCACACTGAGTGTGGGCTGCTTAAGAGTCTCTCTTAGCCTCTCTCTCTGACCCTCCCCTGCTCTCTCTATCTCTCTCTCAAAATAAAATAAAACTTAATTAATTAATTAAAACTTTTATAACAGTAGAAGAGGAGGGAAGCAGCCTTTGGTAGGCTATTAGCAGTCCATGCCATGGGTGATAAAAGAAAAAGCCATGAAAGGAACAGCCAGGTTTTTGGCCTGAGAGACCCAGTAGATGGTGGGTAACATTAAGAGGACTCGTGAACATGGAAGTGGTAAGAAGCAAGGGGGCAGACTCATTTTGAACAGGCTGCCTTTGAGCCCTGCGGGACCACAATGTGGACTGTCCCACGGAGCCTGAAATCAGGGTCTGAGCTCAGGGCAAGGGTCTGGGTGGGAACAGAACTCTAAGAAACCACAGAACCATAAAGGGGAGATAGTCTAGCAATGGTACTTAATCTGGAGTCCATAAGCCCCAGCCATTAAAGCAGCCTCCCTACACCTAAAGTACTGACAGGAAGTTGCAGCCTATGAATTCCCTGAAATTGTCTGTAGGTTACGTGGAAATGTGCTGTACGCTTTTCCAGGAAGGCAGCTCATGACTTTCATCAGATTCTCAAGGATCTGGATGCAGAAGAAGAGGGTTCAGAATGGCAGCCTGGGTATTTCCCCCGTCTTATTACTGAGGCAGGTAGAGGAAGAAGAGCGAACCAAAGGGACCAGGAAAGAGCAATGAAGGTGGTCTTAGGAGCAGCAAGACAGAGGGTTTGGATGGGCAACATGGAGCAGGGTTTAAGAAGAATGGGTGGTAAATCAGTGAGGCCCATGGATGTTGGGAAGCCTGTGACAAGGACAGTCAGTGGTTTCGAGGGAGCGGAAGGAGCAGGTGGAGGAGACACATCCCAGAGGGAAAGATTGGTGGGAAGGCCAGGCCCGGCTTTTACGATGGCAGCAGATTAAACATGGCAGAGGTTGAATGGAAATGTCCAGCAGAGAAGGAGGTAATGAGAAGTGCAGAGGTAGAGCAAACGATATCTTCTGGAAACAGGCTCCTAGCACCAACTTTAGCACTCGGGTGTGGTCCCAGCAGCAGAAACAGAAGTGCTCGCTGTCACAGAAAGGGTTCAGACTTGTAGGGTGCTTTCCACCTCTGCCTGGCACTGATCGGGGACCTTGGCGACTTAATCCACCTCTCTGAGCCTCTTTGTCCCCGTGTGTGAACTCAGATAACCACCTGCCTGATGTGAATAATGAAAGGACTAGAAGAAAAATCATGTGTGGAAATGTCCAACTCAGGTCCTGGTCGCAGCAGATGCCCAGTAAGTGGGAGGGCCTTTCTCCCTTCCCAGTCCTTCCCTTCTGATAGGATCGTTGCTTTTTAGCTCACATCAAAAGGGCAGTCTTTGAGGAAAGGACCTTATAATCTTCCTACTTGTCCCAAAGGGGCAGAATTCAGTCTATTTCAAGTACTGCACGCCATCCTCTTGTGGAAGAATGAAGCTAGAAACACTGACCATATATAGAATAATACCAACGGGGCCAACAAGCAGACAGTCACCTTCTTAAAATCCCCAGTGACAGCTGCCAGACTCATCTCCATCCATAGCTGGTTATTAGTGATGTTTCTGCAAAGACAAGTGTCATGAGATTGTCCTCGGTCCCCCGCATTCTGTTCCCGATGATGATGATGATGATGTGTTCAGAGTCATGAGTGTTCCAAGGAGGCTATTTGGTCGGAGGCTGTCAGGCCTGGAAGCAGTGGGTGGAGGAGAGAGGATTTCACACGTGAAAGAGCAACCTTCAAACAAACAACTCAATTAAAACACCGGCAAAGGACCTGAGCAGACATTTCAACAAGGAAGATACACCGATGGCCAACAAGCACATGAGGAGATGCTCAGCATCACTAGTCATCAGGGAAACGCAAACCCAAAACCACAGTGAGGTACCACCTCACACCCACAAGGATGGCTGCTATCCAAAAAATGGAAAATAATAAAGGGTTGGAAAGGATGTGGAGGAACTGGAGCCCTGGTACATCACTGCTGGGAATGTAAACGATGTCGCTGCTATGGGAAATGGGATGGCTGTTCCTCAAGAGTTGAAACACAGAACTACCCTAGGCCCGGCGATTCTTCTAGGGGTGCACCCAAAAGACTGAAAAGCGGGTGGTGGCACTCCAGCGTGCCACCAAACCACGCAAAAAAATGGTCACAGTGGTAAATTTTATGTTCCGTAGATTTTATCACACACGCGCGCGTGCACACACACGAAACGATCCTCAGATTGAATTATGCTGGACAGAGTCGAAGACCATTGTTGAACTCGTGAAACGTTTTTCTGGGAAATGAAAAATTAGGCCTTCGTGCAAACGTTATCAAAAATAGAGAACACGCAAAGCCAATCTAAGCTGGTTCCTGGTTGACCTGCATGTGGACAGGTCGCCGAACGCACCCCTCTGCTCCGGCCTGAACTCAGCTCCCCTGGCCCAGCGGCTGTGTCCCCAGCCTTTGAGGAAGGCTGGCCTGCCTTTGGATGATGTGCATGTGAGCCATCATTCCCTCCCCTATAATTTTGTCTTTTATATTTTTTTCCACATTTTCCGTATATGACTTGACAGTTTTTATAATGAAGTGAACATTCCTTAAATGCTCCATATTTTAAAGACCCCGCCCTCCATGCCAGCCCTTGTGAGCAAGGGCGCAGTGTTTCTCAGAAGGGACCTCCGCTGCCCAGCATTAGCCCCCGGCGTGCAATGCTCTCTTCTCCCAGGTGAGTCACGAAGGACAGAGGACGGAAAGGTTTGCTCAGCCAGGATAGGGCAAGGAAGGCATGGCGGGGTGGACACAGGCCTTTGAGGGTGAATGAAAGTGTTGGAAGGGGGTAGGTGGGCATTTTAGGCGAGGGCCCAAAGAATAGATGCTGTGTTTGTGGGGAGTGAGTTTTGACAGAGAGCTGGATTATGAAGCCCTTCTAAGCTGGGCTGAGAAACTTGAACTTTTCTCCATAGGTGACAGCGAACCGGGAAGGGTGGCGGTCATTATTGTTTCATTTGTTTTATCAAGACCCAGCCTGCCCGGTCCAAGAAGCCCCAGGGTCTGCCTTCTCATCCCATCAGCCTCCAGAACAGCCTGAGCCCAGCCACGTCCCGGAACGAACAGATGGACTCAGGTTAAGTTTGCCAAGTGTCTTCTTAAACACTGTTTTTCAAAGAGCCCATCCATCCCTTTCCTTCAAAGGGATTCAGAGAGTTTGAGGCCAGACAGCTGACAGATGGGGGTAGGAAAGAGTCGGGGCTGGCTGCAGGAGGAAGGGAAAAGTTCTCTTTGGCCTAAAGCAATTCCAGTTACATTTACTGGCACATTTTAATATGAGACTTCCAAATTTTATGCCACAGTAAAACAGAGCAGCCTTTGAAATGATTAAACTAGCAACTTCGTAGTCCTCACGGCTGGAGCGTCACCACACCTAATTAAAGGTCAGAGACGGGTGCTGGAGGAGCTGTTGTGTTTTCCTTAATTATTACATGAACGAACAGGTCTGTTTTGAAGGACATACATGACTGAAGTTTGCACAGAAACACAGGGGCACGTGGGCTCAATCCAGGGAGCCCTAGCCTCCCCCTGCTCCCCCACTTTGAGAAACCTGCCTTGCTCATCTCCCTACAAATTCTTCTCAGTGTACAATCCAAAAAGGAACAGGAGAAGGTCACTTGGCCAGATTCAAGGTTCAAGAAAGACATGGAAGGCTAGGAGCTCAGAACACGGACTTCAGCAAGTCCTTTCCCCCTTTGGGTGCCAGTTTTCACATCCGTAAAGTGGGACCGGGCATTACACTAGATAATCACTTATGGCAGCCTGTTATTCTATGGAAAAAAAAATCCTATCTTTTCGGCTCATCTCATCTGATAAAGGAGAAGGGAAGGGAGGGAGGGAGGCAGAAATTGTCCAGAGTTCCTATTTGCATCCACCTTGACTAACCGCAAGCTTTCCTAACTCCTTGCACTGCCTACCACACACGGTGCCCAGACCAAACAGCTGTTTAATAAATGCTCATTGAGACCCTCTTTCCATCCTTCTCCCATGGCGCCGGTACAGAGAGAGAACCAAGATGGTGGATCTGGAGTTGAAGAAGGTGAAAGCAGGTCTTGAGCAAGGGAGAGGTTTCCCTTAGGAGGTTTAGGGGACTGTGGACAAGAATTTCCAGTGAGGTCTGAGTCCTGGGGATGGAAATAGTCTCCAGGGGCCTGGAGAATGTTTGCACAGAGTCCTGGGGTTGGCCTTGGTCTCCTCAAGCTGGGTGGGAGCCAGAAGTTCTTGCAGAGTAGGAGGTGGTTTGCCTGGATCCAGGTAAGGCTATGGCCAATCGCTGGCTCTTGTTCCGAGCCTCACAGCCTTCTGGAACTCAGTTCCATAGTAAGTCCTGAAGACAGCCTTTTAAACTGGAGCCCCTTTGGATGGCTTGCGCAAGCTGAGGCATCTATATAATTCTGTCTCCTCTCTTGCTTTGAAAATCTCTAAGTCCAACCTGGGTTGGATTCCAGGCCATTTATCCGATCCCATACTTTGAAAGGTCACAGTAGCTACAGTTCAGAAAGTCAGACTCCCTCATAGACATTTTCGTCTCAGGCCTTTGCCTCTCCCCACCCCTCAACATCCCCTTTTCTGAAGGGCTTGTCAAGAAAAGGAATAAATCCAGTAGAGTTTTCCAAATAAAATTGGTATCAGAGGAACAGAGTTCTTCCTTGGTTCAAACAATTGCTTAAAACTGTGTCATCCAGAAACATTTTTGCCACCTTAGAGTGGTCAAGATTCTCACACCATTACTGACCCCAAACCACAGGTTTTTTTTGAGAGGGGAGAAAGAGGATGGGGATTGAAAGGACCCTAGATGTCATCTAGTTTAACTATGTACTTTTCTAGAAAAGGCAACTGATTCCAGAAAAGTGTCAGACAGTGGTTGGGATTAGAATCCAGTATTCCCTGTCTTACCCCACACTTTCTTACTATTACTCTCTGTTCTTCAGAAGAACAACATGTTACTTTTTAAGACTGCCTTCTGGTCAACCTTAGCATAAGAAATAAGACAGATAAAATAGCTGTTGCTCCTAATAAATGAAGCTATGTTATTGCTCCAAAGGGGAAAACACTGCCACTTGATTGTAATGAGTCTAGGTCCCATGTGAGAGCTACAACCTAGATCCTTGGAATGACAGACTGTCTTCTCTGGCATTGGCCATTTCCATGCTGGCAAATTAAGGGAAATGATTGGGCTTCGTTTCTGACAGGAGAGGAGTGTGAAGACAGGAGTGCCATGATGGTGCTTATTATAGCTGGGAACCTACAATGAGGCAGAGAATGGTTAACAGGATGGAGGGGAGGTCCAGATGACAAGTGACAAGAAGGAGAGAGCTGGCATCTGGGCTGAATAAGGATGTGCCCTGGGCTCTCCCCCTGCTCTGATCCACCCACCCCCTCTTTCCCGGGGGGGGGGCATTTCCTCACATTTAGGGCAGAATCATGGTTCTCAGACTGGTGACTCTGGGTAGATCCATTGCCTGGTCATGCCAGAGAACTGTATGTCCACCCACCCACCCATCCATCTATTTGCGTATTCTTTCTTATCCTGCCTGGCTCCAAAAAAGATTTGAGATAACTCAAATAAAACATAGCAAAAAAGGGGCGCCTGGGTGGCTCAGTTAAGCATCTGACTTTGGTTCAGGTCATGATCTCACTGCTTGTGGACTCGAGCATCGCGTCGGGGTCTGTGCTGACAGCTCAGAGCCTGGAGCTCGCTTCAGATTCAGCCCGTTGTTTCTCAGCACATTCCTCCATGAGCCAATGGGAATTGCCGTAAAATAGGAAGCAAATTCTACAGAGGGCCCGGTATGTGCGGTCCAGACCCCAGCCCTCTGCAACTCTGGTGTGTTTGGGGGACAGAGTTTAGGCTGTCAGGAGGAGCGGTGAGCCACAGCACATGTCTCCTTCCACCAACTCTCCCTAAGTATCGTTCCCCTCATCGGATGGCCACTATCGAGGTGCGGGGCTTCTCTCCAGAAAATACAGACCCACCCTTACTGGAGTTGACCTTTTATGAAATCAAGTTGCCTAAAAAGAAGTGCCCAACAAAGAAACCATCTGGTTAACCTGAGCAAAAACAAGAATTCCTCCAAAAGAAAGGAAGATGCAGGAATTGGTTTTCAACTGGGCATTTCAGTGATATCCCAAAACTCAACCTATAAACCAAGTCCAAAGGGCTGGGCAGTTTAAGAGGCTGACACTGCCAGGGCACCTGGGTGGCTCAGTTAAGCGACTTCAACTCAGGTCATGATCTCACGGTTCGTGAGTTCGAGCCCCGCATCGGGCTCTGTGCTGACAGCTCAGAGCCTGGGTTCTGCTTCGGATTCTGTGTCTTCTTCTCTCTTTGCCCCTCCCCTGCTTGTGTTCTGCTTGTGTGTCTCTCTCTTTCAAAAATAAATAAAAACATTTTAAAAATTAAAAAAATAAAAAGAGTCCAGCATTGCAAGCCTGTCAGGAGGATGACATTCTCGGGAAGATGTGACATTTCACGGGCATGTGGAACAGCCCCACTTTCCTCACAGGCACCTCGGGAAGGGAGGCTCGGGGGCAGCTCAAGCAGGGGTGTCCATGGCCCTTCTGGCCGCTCATCCACTCACTGCTCAGACCACCCTAGTCTCCCTGCTGCCTCAGCCTCAGCCACAACTCCAGGGCAGTGTGGACCAGGAGTCCCAGGTAGGCAGAGAAGATCCTTGAGTTCACAGAATCTCACCCACACTAAGGATGTGTGGGTGTCTATGGCATCGAAAGGAAACTTCTCGACTTACAGGAAACTGAGTCCAGAGGGGAGGAGAACTTGCCCAGGGTCATACAGTGAGGGGCACAGCCAAGTCAGGAGTCCACAAGCTTTCTCTCTGTCTCTGTCTCTGTCTCTGTCTCTCTCTCTCTGTGTCTCTCCAGGGAGCACCTGAACTCAACACTTCTGACCCCAGGTACAATACACTTGCTGACATGACGCACCTGTGCAGATGTTACTAAGGAGAGACCAAGTCCAGGGGAGGGCCTGCCCCTGGGGGAGGACCAGGGGTGCCCAGGGGACCTTTTGGATTCAGTAATTGCTCACACAGAGTTTTGTTGGTCACAGAGCACTTTCTCACCCTGGTCTCACCATGATCGTTCCAAGAACGCCTATTCCTGGCCATCCGTGGGGGTTAAGAGCAGGGTTGCAGCAACTGGGACATTTCCTGCTGTCGCAGTAGGAAAAGTGACACTCCATGCTCAATGGCAGAGGATGCGTCTTCTCTCCCAGGCAGTAGGGAGCCTTGGGCCCAGCCCCAGCACAGACTGAGTGACTCCGACAGAACCTCGCCAGGGTTCCCCACAACAAGGAGTCATGAGAACCAGCCAAAGTGCATTCCTGCAAAGCATGGTGAGGGCAGTGGGAATGCGTATGGGGACAGGGACACAGAAGTGGGCGCTTACCCTGATTTCCCATGTCCCAGGAAAGGCCCTTTCGGTAGCCGCTTAAGTGTTAGGTGATGAGCAAGGTCAGCCATTCAAGTGAGGCCTGAGGGTGGGAGGGAGGGTCAGGTGACAGGGATATGTCTTTGAAAGGACAGAGGTAGATGGATGGACAAGGGAGGGAAAGTGATTCGATTCAAGACGTAGACTTGGGGTTCCTGTAGCATCAGAGTGGGAAGGACTTTCTGGTCCAGACCTCCATTTTATGGATGGGGGTCTAAGGCCCAAGGAGGAGGAAAAAATGGACTCAAAGCTACGCAAGCTGGTCAAGAGCAGAGCGAAGATTTGATCCCCGGGAAGGCAACCCTGGGTATCTTGAGGGAGGGCAAAAGGAGATGTGAGAAAGCCAGACACACGCTTTGGCTAGGGGCCAGCCCTGCAAAGGATCATGTGGGAACCCAAGATTGAGATTTTTCAAAGCAATCTGGGAATACCAGTGAGAAGCCCCCTTCCCAGAGCAGCCAGCTGCAAAAAGCCCGCTGTTGGGGCAGCTGGTTTTACGCGTGTCTGTTTGAGAACATGGATGGATCCCAGGGTACTAAGCACCCACGCCAACACAATGCCTACAAACTGGTCTTCCACTCAGCACAGGTCAGCTCAACAAGGCCGTGACCAACGTCTCCAGTGGCCAGTGCCCGGGCAGAGGGTTACACCCATATCCACCCAGTTCAACCCAGGGCTGGGTCGATTAATCACAGACCGTGTGAGGGAAAAGGGACCTTAATGAGCATTTACCAGCCTCACACCTATCTCTATCAAACACTGGGATTCCTTCCATCTTGGGGTTGCTCAGACACCATCTGAACTCCTCCAAAGACAGCTCACAGCCCCAGGTGGCGGGCCACTCCAACCCTTGATGGCAGCCGGCCAAGTTCTTGGACTCACCCCAAATCTCCTCCCCTGCTCACTCTGTATTTCCTAATCGATCCTCATTCTATCCCTTGAAACCATATGGAACACATCCCTTCCTCTTCCCTATACCAACCCTCTAATTGGTTAAGCACAGTGACCAGGACCCCCAAATCCTCCCCTTTCCAGGCTGAATCCCCTTGGCTCTCTAAACCAGTTCCCACAGGACTGCATTCAGTCTTTCTTCCAGCCTCTCTCCATCCTGCTTATTTCTGACTCCACTCTCTCCACTCGACGGATTGTGGATCCCCAGGATTGAACATGATGTTGAAGTTGAAGGCCAGCATCTCAAAGCGTTACACACGTGCCCCTTCTGCTTTCTGTTTTCTGGTGTTTAAACTCCCTGATCCAAGCTTCCGAGACCCAGACAGGGAGGCCATACTTGCTCAGAGAAAGCAGAGTTACAGGCACCCCGTGGCTCATACTTGCACACGTGTGGCAAACCCTGATTTTCCAAAACACCAGTAAGGAAGAGTAACTCTGCAAAAGGCCGCGAGGTCCGGGGTGAAATCCCCCAATAGCACAGTGTGTGCTGAGGCTAATCTGTCAGGTCCCATTCTGGAGGCCAGCTGATGCCTGCACCCAGAGCTCCAGGGTAGAAAGACTATTTAGTATATAACTTTTATCCCAAGGAGCCCAAGTGGGGAGATCAGCACATGTAGAAGTACAATAAAGTGTGCTAGAAGCTATCGTGGAGGCATGAGAACCGCGAGAGGTCAATCCTATTACTGCTGTAACAAATGACCACAAACCCAAAATGGGTCTCACTGACCTCAAATCAAGGTGTCAGCGGGACTGGGTTCTTTCCGGAGACGCGCGGATCTTCTTTGCCAGCTTCTGGAGACTGCCTGCCTTTCTTGGCTCACGGCACTTTGTCCACGTTCAAAGCCAGCAGTGTTGCTGCTTCTTCGAATCTCTCTCTCTGTAACCTCCTGCCTCTTCCTTTCACTTAGGAGGGCCCGTGTGATTACATTGGGCTCCCCTGGACAATTCATGATAACCTTCCCATCCCAAGGGTCTTAACCCGACCACTTCTGCAAAGTCCCTTTGCCCTGTTAGGTAAAATGTATTCGTGGCTTCTGGGGACTAGGACCTGGACATCTTTGCAGCCCCAGAAACAACTAACTCTGCCTGGGGGAAGACGCGTTACATTTGAATGGATCCTTTAAGGCTCTTCAAGGACAACCCTGGCACAAAAGGGAAAAGGGACTTACACAAAGAATGTGCTCCTACAAGGCCTGGAGACAAGAAAGCATAGACAATTTTTTCCTTTATTTGATTTCTTTTCTGAAAGACCCAGCCTCTGCCTGATTGCAGCTAAGGTTTAGAAAGTCACTCATTACCCTTCAAGGCAGCTCTTGTCTTCCCATTGACAGCTCCAGAGAAAAACCATCCTTAAATTGAACCCTCCTGTCTTTGTCATCACTGGAAATGTTAATAGATCTCTCAGTGCCCAGGAGTTACCTTAGTCGGACCAGAAATGGGTACTGGGCAGTGGGAGGGTCATGGTACACAGGGGTCGGATACATCCAGAAGGTTCTCTGAGGTTCATCCTTATTCCACCTAAATGCCTCAGAACAGGTCATGAGGCCAATAGCTTTTTAGAACAATATCAGTCCCAAAGATGGATGGTCTCCAGAATTCCACTGAGGCCACCTCCTCTACTCCTGTGCTACAAGTCAACTGAGAAAAATTTGAGCTGAGGCTGAATTGGAACTTGAGCGTGAAAAGACAATAACTCAGAAGTGCTGACATATTCCGCTTCTCTTTCGGTGTCCCTGCAAACATAAATTGCTAGAGGTTTGCAGCCAGGAAGGAAGCCCAGCTTTCTGCCTTCTGCCTGAGGCGACCTTGAGTTCTGGCAGCCTCTGTCCAGGTAGTCTTTGCTGTGGCCATTGAGGGGATAGGGGTGGGCAGGAGCTCTGGGCTGTGGGGCCTGTGGAGGGAGGACAGTGCCACAAAGAGGCTGGCTGACAAGACACATCCTGCATCCTTGGTATCTCTCTACATCCTCTGTTGATGTCCTTTGTCCCTGGGTCTCCTCTATGTCAGGCAGTACTGTTCCTGGTGATGCTCTGGGGTGTGAAGCAATGGAGCGGCGGCCACCTTGCCCTCAGTGCTGAACAGAGCTTTAGTTTACAGTGCATTTATATATCCATTATCGTCTTTGACTGTTGTAACACCCCAGTGAGGGAAACTGAGTCAGTGGCATGGCTGGGACCCACATCTGAGACCAACTCTCCTCTGTTCCCACCACATGTGGATGCCTCCTGTGGACTCTGGATCGCTCCTGCTGGGTCAGGGCCGGGCCTGCAGCAACTGTCAACAATGGCCTACACTTAAGGTTTCCCACTCCTGGGGCGCCTGGGTGGCTCAGTCAGTTGAGTGTCAGACTTCTGATTTTGGCTCAGGTCATGATGTCATGGTTTGTGGGAACAAGCCCCGCATCAGGCTCTGCACTGACAGCGCGGAGCCTGCTTGGGATCCTCTCTCTTCCTCTCTCTGCCCCTTCCCCAAGCACATGAGCTCTCTGTCTCTCTCAAAATGAATAAATAAACTTAAAAAAAAAAGAAAAAGATTTCCAGTTCCTTTCTCTCATTCCTCCCCTCTCCTCCACCTCTCTCCCCATGCCTTTTTCTTCTGTATCTGTATTCCTCTCTTCATTTTCTCTTTCTTTCTCCTTCTCACCAGCCAAGAGTGCCACAAATGATGTTCAGTTCTCAGGGGCCCCTGCTAGGTTGGAGGGACTAGAACCCCTGAATCAGGATGCCTACAACCACGAACTTGAGTGTGCTCCCGGTGCCTGTGTCCCCAAGTCAATAGGTCCCCGTTGAGTAGCTGAGCCCATCCCTACCAGAAGCAGCAGTAGGGTCAGGATCTTGGAAAGCTCTAGGCCTGAAGCCAGGAGAGGGGTTCACATGACAGATCTGCCAGTCATAACCTCAGATATGTTACTGCCCCACCCTGGACCTCAGTTTCCTCATCAGTAAAGTAGGATAATAATACCTACCTCCCAAGGCAGTTGTGAGGGCTTGAAAAATTGATTTCATGGTGCCGGGAATGTATTCGATATTTAATAAACGTTGGTAGAATGCGTCAGTAGCTGGAGTACAGAAGTCTCCTGAGGGACTTGGAAATATCAATATCTGTGTTGGGGTAATAAGAGCCAGGAAGGACCAACAGAGGTAGAAAGTGATGGAGGGAAGGGTGTCACGAAGCAGAGGCTGTTCATTGCTTTTCCCCCAAGGCATCTCAGGCTCCCGGTACTCTGGATCCAGCCACTGAATGCAATTAATGCTTGTCTCTTTATGATGTTGATGAAATCATCTTGTAACATTCCAGATGCCTAATGAGGGTGTGTGCAGCTACTGGGCAGTGAGTCCTGGAATCTCCCTGCCTTCGGCACGCCCTAGCAGTAATGGTGATTTTTAAAGGCTGGGAAGCCCAGAGTGACTTCTCCCCAAACAGACTTGGTCAGTCCCAATGTCAGTAGAGATTCAGAGCCCAACCTGCAATGGTTCCAGGAAGAGAAGCCAATGATAACAGTGGGGGGTGAGGATGGGAGGGATTATGGGACCCCAAAGTATAGGAGGAACCCAGGACCCAGGACAAGCAAGACCCAGTTTTGCCCAGGGGCAAAGAAGCTCCAGGGCTAGAAATTTATAAACTAGAAATGGATGGGCTTTCAGTTAAATGTGTGAATTTGTCATGCCCAGTTGTCTCCTCTCCCTCCTCTCCCTACTTAGATGGGAGTAAAGGAGTTGAAATGGTATAAACCCACAACATCAGAGAGAATGGGAGAGGAGTATCAGTGGACTGGAGAACTCAGCAAGTTTATTGAACCGAACAGTTGTAGGTGAGGAGGAGGAAGCCACGGCCATCGTGAGCCATTTTCTTTAACAGAGCCCCATGGAGGCCTAAAGACTGACCACACCAGGTACAGTGCAGGACAGGTGAGATGAACTGTGGAAGTAAAAACCAGGAAGTTATTTGAAAGCTAGTATGTGGAACAGTTGCCTCTACTCCCATCCCTATGAAAACAAACAAAAAAGTTATTTAAAGAATAAGGTCCTGGAGAAAACAACCCTCCACAAACATCCCTGCTTGTAGAGATTCCCAGCATAGTACTCAGCTTGCTACCCCAGGGCCCTAAAGTGAAGCTTGCCAGTCAACAACACTTGCCCGCATGTACAAAAGTCTCAAAGTTGGCTACCCCTATTGCCTCACTTTTAAAATATGAACCAACAAACAAGGATTTAAGGGAAGCAAACAACAAACAAGTGCAACAACAAATCCCAGAGAAAACATACAGTTCAGAAAATAAAAGGGAACTTTAAAAACTATAAAATGTAAACTCTAGTATCCTAAGAAAAATCCAAAAGAGACTGCATTCATAAAACAAGAATATGAGTCTATGAAAAGGAACAATTAAAGAATAAGAATCATGGAAATTAAGAATACAATTGCAGAACTTAAAATTTTAATTAAAGTGTTAGAAGATAGAGTTGAGAAGTTTCCAGAAAGTACAAGAGAGATTAAAAAAGGAAGAAATAAGAGAAGAAAAATTAAAAGAGAGGACAAAAAATTATAGATAATATAATTAGTAGATAGAAATATTAGAAAAGAATTTCACAAAACTTAAGGACACCAGTCTCCCGAGAACCTGGATGTTTCCAGCAGTGTGAACGAAATAAAGAGCAACACATGGCACATGATACTGAAACCAGAACATAAAGGACATAGAGAAGATACTAAAGTCTTCTAAAAAGAAACAATGAGTCAACTATAAATAATAACAAATGCTCACCAGCAACCTTGGGGGAAGAAGATAATTTGAATTCAGAATTCTATTTCCAGCTAAACTAGCAATCAAGCATGAATGGAGAATAAAGTTTTACACAAGGACTCAGAAAAGAGGATACTCTCTGTATGCCCTTTCTTAAGAAGTTACAAAATAAGGGAGTAAACTTGAAAGAGGAAGATATGGAATTTAGGAAACAGTGGAAGCAACTGAGGAAAGCCATGAAGAGGAGCTCCAGGAAACAGCTGGGTAGCAGGCCTAAAGCGATTTCTCGAAATTCGAGAAAAACGAAGGAATTGCTAGAAAGGAAGTGTAATTACGATGTACTACCTGACATCGTAGCAAACAATCTTTACAAAGAAGCAATAACATCAATTCTTTTTTATTCATGTTCAAGTTTTTTAACAGTCAGCAAAAATTTAATTACAATAAGAGAATATAAAAGTCATCACTTTTTAAAAAAAATGTTTATTTATTTATTTTGAATTGGGGGTGGAGGGACAGAGAGAGAGGGAGACAGAGAATCCCAAGAAGCCTCCTTGGGGTCAGCTCAGAGCCCCCGCAGAACTTGAAATCATAAACTGTGAGATCATGACTTAAGCCAAAATCAAGAGTTGGACACTTAACCAACTGAGCCACCCAGGCATCCCTAAAAGTCACCACTCTTAACAGCAATTGGCAGGCAGAAGGGAAAAGTTGGCATGGGACAACTTGGAGCACTGATGGCGACTTATGGAAAGAGGTATCAAGAGAGACTGTAGCTGATGGACCAAGACGGGAAAGTTGCAATGTAAGTACAAAAGTAACCTTTGGAACAACTGTACATGGTGCTGGAACTATACAGCTGAATCACACAAAGCTGTGTGTGTGTGGTTTTTTGTTTTTAGGCTAAAATGGTTGAATATCAGAAATTTCATTTGGTTCACACTAATGTATATGAGCATAAATGCATAATGCATCAGAAGATTAAGTTCAATTACAAAAAAAAAAGCATAATACATCAGAAGGTTAAGTTCAATTACACACACACAAAAAAAGCCTTCAGGGTGCCTGGGTGGCTTAGTTGGTTAAGCGTCTGACTTCAGCTCATGATCTTGCGGTTTGTGAGTTCGAGCCCCACATCAGGCTCTGTGCTGACAGCTCGGAACCTGGAGCCTGCTTCAGATTCTGTGTCTTCCTCTCTCTCTGTCCCTCCCCCGCTCGCACTCTGCCTCTCTCTCACTCTCTCAAAAATAAATAAACATTAAAAAAAAATTTTTTAAGCTTTAATCAAGTTTGTAAAGGTCAAACCCAAAGTTAAATTGTGTGTTCACTGGGGAGCAAAGACAGTAAAATCCACGCCATGTTTAGAAAGAGAAAAGAAAGACTGAATACTTTAAAATTTGTTGGAAAATTTTATAATTTATATAATTTAATTTTATAATTTATTATGCATATTAAAATAACCACTAAAAAAAACAGACAGCAAACAAACAAAAGAAAACCCCTAATGTATATGAGAGAGAGAGAGGGAGTAATATAAATTTATCAATCCACCAGAGGGTGTGAAGAGAGGGGGACAATAAAGCAAAGAGAGAAAATGGGAAATAGAAAACACAGAATAACTCCTTAGTAACAATACATCAGTGAGCAGCTAAAATAAATGTAAACAGATGAACTTCAGTTATGGACAGAAAGATACTATCTAAATAAAATTTAGAAAAATCCAACTATATGCTGCCTACAAAATGTACACCTAAAGTAAAAACAAAGAGAAAAGGTAAAAATAAAGAATGAAAAAACATGTGTCATAGAGATGGTAACCAAAATAAACTGCTATGGCTAAAAAACCAAACAAATCCCACATAAAATAGTCTTTAAAAGGAAAATGCTATAGGGATAAAAACTAAACACTACATAATAAAACATTTTTTTTTCAACGTTTATTTATTTTTCAGACAGAGAGAGACAGAGCATGAACGGGGGAGGGGCAGAGAGAGAGGGAGACACAGAATCGGAAACAGGCTCCAGGCTCTGAGCCATCAGCCCAGAGCCCGACGCGGGGCTTGAACTCCTGGACCGCGAGATCGTGACCTGGCTGAAGTCGGACGCTTAACCGACTGCGCCACCCAGGCGCTCCAACATTTTTTAAAACCTAATAACCTTAGAACCTTAAAAAGACAAAACAACATAAATAACCTTACAAAATATTAAGTTAACCAGGAATTTAAAATTTCCATGTGGCTATCTACTGTTAGATGATAGATAGATGATAGACAGATACATGATAGAATTGTAATAGGAACTTAAGAAATTCACAAACCTTTTTCTGTAGGTAAGCAAACTAAAACTTAGTAAGATTATAGAAGTGTCAAACAACACAATTAATAAGCTTTATTTAATGGATGTTTAATAACCTGATCCCTATTTATTTATTTATTTATTTTTTAAGTAATCTCTACACCCAACATGGGGCTTGAAACCAGGACCCCAAGATCAACAGTCACATACTCCACCGACTAAGCCAGCCAGGCACTCCATGAACCTGATTTAAAAGAGAATTTTTTTTTTCTCAAGCACATAGAAACATTTACAAAAACTGCCTATGTACTAGGCCAGAAAATGAGTCTCAAAAACGTTCAAAGAATTGAGATCATAGGGGCGCTGGCTGGCTCAGTAGAGGGAGCGTGTGACCCTTGATCTCAGGTCACGAGTTTGAGTCCCACATTAGACATAGAGATTACTTAACAATAAAACCTCCAAGGACGCCTGGGTGGCTCAGTCGATTAAGCAATTGACTCTTGATTTAGGCTCAGGTGATGATCTGAGGGTAGTAAGATAGAGCCCCACATCGAGCCCTCCTCAGCCTCCATGCTGAGTATAGAGCCTGCTTAAGATTCTCTTTCTCCCTGTCTCTCTGCCCCTTCCCTGCTCATGCATGCATGTGCACGCACTCTCTCTCTCAAATAAATAAATAAATAAGAAAAAATATCTTTAAAAAACAACAACTCGACACAAAGAATTGGCATCATACAGACCACAAGTGAGTTAGAAATCAATACAGGAAAGTTATTTAAATATTGGAATAAAAAGCACACTTCTAAATAACTCCGTTCGAAGAGCAACTCATAATGGAAATGAGAAAATGCAGAAGTGGATGAAAATGGAGGCCAAGTGTTAATAATACCCCAGCCTAAAACAGGAGCTGCTGCTAAAGCAGTACTTGGGGGGGGGGGGGCGGGGGGAGAGCCGAGGAAGAAAGGATGAAAACGAATGGGCTGAGAATCCGACCTACGGAGTCATGAAGAAGAAAAAACTAAACAGACCCAAAGAAAACAGAAGAAGGAGATAATAAAGATGAACAGCGTCAATGAATGTGATAGGAAACAATCAGACCATAGAGCGCTGTCCCGAAGCCCAGTTTGTTCTTAGGAAAAGCTAATAAAATAGAAAAAATATTGCAATTTGGATCAAGAAAGAGGAAGGTGGATATGAACAATAGTAGGCATGAGAAAAAGAAGACAATCGCAGATGCAACAGTTGTTTTTTTTTTTTTAATTTTTTTTTTCAAATTTTATTTATTTTTGGGACAGAGAGAGACAGAGCATGAACGGGGGAGGGGCAGAGAGAGAGGGAGACACAGAATCGGAAACAGGCTCCAGGCTCCGAGCCATCAGCCCAGAGCCCGACGCGGGGCTCGAACTCACGGACCGCGAGATCGTGACCTGGCTGAAGTCGGACGCTTAACCGACTGCGCCACCCAGGCGCCCCAACAGTTTTTTTTTTTTTTAAGTATATTTTTGAGAGAGTGAGCGCACAAATGGGGAGGGGCAGAGAGAGAGAGGGAGAGAGAGGGAGACACAGAATCCGAAGCAGGCTCCAGGCTCTGAGCTGTCAGCACAGAGCTCGACGCAGGGCTTGAACTCACAAACGGCGAGATCATGACTTTAGCCTAAGTTGTGCACTTAACCCACTGAGCCACCTAGGTGCCCTGAAATGTAATCTTATTTTCTACAAACTGTTCCCAGGGAGATTGTCCCCACCCACTTTATGAGGCTGTATAATTTGGATTATACAGTCAAAATCAGTCCAAGATATTATTTTTTAAAATTTTACAAGGGAATCTCATTAATGAACAGATAATAAAAGTCATTAGCAAACTGAATCCAACGTGTATTTTTTAAATGCATGACTTGGCTTGGGTTTACTTTATAGGATTGTAAGGATGAATTTATTTTTCAAAATCTATAAATTTTATTCACCACTTTAACACATTGGTGGAGAAAAACTACATGAGATCTTAATCGATGAAAAAATTAAAATTCAACACGTACGCACAATTAAAAAAAAAACTTCTTAGTAAACTAAAGCTATAAAAGTCACATTTATTGATGAAACATTCAAAGTATTCCAATTGCAGGTGCCTGGGTGGCTCAGTCCGTTAAGCATCCGATTTCAACTCAGGTCATGATCTCACAGCTCGTGAGTTCAAGCCCCGCATTGGGCTCTGTGCTGACAGCTCAGAGCCTGGAACCTGCTTCAGATTCTGTGTCTCCCTCTCTCTCTGCCCCTCCCCCGTTCATGCTCTGTCTCTCTCTGTCTCAAAAATAAATAAACATTAAAAAAAATTTTTAAACAAAACAAGGGGAGAAGAATTAGGAATAAATCTAACAAAATCTGTGCAAGTTTTTTTTTTTTTTTTGAGAGAGAGAGAGAGCAGGGTGGCAGGATAGAGGGAGAGAGACAATCCTAAGCAGACTCCATGCCTGATGTGGGGCTCAATCTCACAACCATGAGATCATGACCTGAGCTGAAATCAACAGTCAGATGCTTAACAGACTGAGCCACGCAGGTGCCCTGTGCAGGATTCTTATGCAAAACATTCTGAAACCTCATTGAAAGATTAGAAAAGACCCAAATAAATAGAAAGACAAACCATGTTTACAGACAGTTGCACTAGACCATGTACAGAATGCAAATTCTGCCCCAGACTGGTTTACAAATTCACTGCTATCCCTATCAGAATTCCAGCAGGTGTCTCAGTGGAGCTTGGCATGCTAATCTTAAAATGTGTTTAGAATTGCAAAGGGTCCAGCATGGATGAGACTTTTTCTAAGGAAGAACAGGGTGGAGTGGTGACCCCGTACCAAGAATTATGAAAGCTATGATGATAAATACAGTGAGTATAAGATGAGATCCATAGGCCAGTGGTTGACCCATGCAAAAGCCAGGGACCAACCCATGCACATCAGGAAACTTGACAAATGACAGAGGTAGCTTTGCAAACCGGCGCGGAAAGGATGGATTATGTGACAAATGGGCTGGGGCAATGGCGTGCACGTTTGGAAAAAATACAGTTCGTTCCCTATGTCACACCATATAAAAAAACACAAATTCCCGGGTGCCTGGCTGGCTTAGTTGCTTAAGCATCAGACTCTTGATACAGGCTCAGGTCATGATCTTACGGTTGTGAGACTGAGCCTCATGGCACGCCCCGCATGGGGATCCTCGCTGAGCAAGGAACTGAGAACCTGCTTGGGATTCTCTCTCTCCCTGTCTCTCTGTCCCTCTCCTGTGCTCTCTCTCTCTCTCTCTCTCTCTCTGTCTCTCAAAATAAATAAGTAAACATTAAAAAAAAATCCATGTGGACTAAAGACCTGAATGTGAAAAGCAAACCTTTACAACTTTTAGAAGAAAATATAGGAGGCTACTTTTATGACTTGAGAGTAGGAAGAATTTCTTAAACAATTTCTTTTAAAAGCACAAACCATAAAGTTATACTGCTAAGTTTGACTAGATTAGAATTAAAACTTCTCTTCCACAAAAGACAACATAACTACTGTGAAATAAGACAAAAACCGCAAAAGGAGAGTTCCAAAGCATACAATTTACAGAGGATTAGTGCCCAGAAAATGTAAAGAATCCTACAAATCAATTAAAAAAAAGAGACAAATTGGTCAATGTATATGCACAGATAATTTTCAGAAGAAGGAATCTAAATATTTAAGTTTAAACATTTAAAAATAAGTTCAACTTCTCGGGCACCAGGGTGGCTCAGTCAGTTAAGCATCTGGCTTCGGCTCAGGTCATGATCTCACAGTTCTTGGGTTCAAGCCCTGTGTCAGGCCCTGCGCTGAGAGCTCAGAGCCTAGAGCCTGCTTCAGATTCTGTGTCTCCCCCTCTCTCTGCCCCTCCCCTGCTTGTGCTCTCTCTCTCTCAAAAATAAATAAATAAACATTAAAAAAAAGTAAGTTAACTTCACCAGTTATCAGGGAAATGTAAGATAAATCAACAATGAGATACCATTCCATGCCTAACAGATTTACAAAAATTCAAAATTATGGTATTATCATGAGGAGGATGTGGAATAATGGGGAATAAAAGAAAAAAGAAAGCACAATGGGAATACATGTCCATCAAAGATAGAAGAAGTAAGTTGTGGAAAATTGATTCAACAGAATATTATGCATTTATTAAGATGAATGAACGAAAGCCAAATGTTTCTTACGGATAAATCTCAGAAATACGTGAGGGGCGCCTGGTTGGCTCAGTCAGAAAAGCATGCGACTGTTGATCTCAGGGTCATGAGTTTGAGCCCCCGGTTGGGTGTAGAGATTAAATAAACAAACTTGCTTAAAAAACTGTGAGCCCAGAGAAAAAAGTTTGAAGAATGCTACATGCCGAGTCGCATCATTTATAGAAAACTTTTTAAAAAGGCAAAGCATTACTTTCCGCTGTTCAAGGTTGTAGACAGGTGTAAAGAGTATAAAAACACCACTGACGGGGAGCCTGGGTGGCGCAGTCGGTTAAGCGTCCGACTTCAGCCAGGTCACGATCTCACGGTCTGTGAGTTCGAGCCCCGCGTCGGGCTCTGGGCTGATGGCTCAGAGCCTGGAGCCTGCTTCCAGTTCTATGTCTCCCTCTCTCTCTGTCCCTCCCCCGTTCATGCTCTGTCTCTCTCTGTCCCAAAAATAAATAAAAACATTGAAAAAAAACCAAAACACCACTGAGAATGTAAAACACCAAATGTATTAAGTAGCTTACCTCTAAGGAGGGTAGAAGAACAAGCACAGAAAAGAGATACAGGCAGGCACTTGCAACTTTGTCATATTTTATTGTGTTAAAAAAAAATATCTGAAGCAAATATAGCAGCTTTTTATAAAGCTGGTTGAGGTATCCAAGGTTGCTCTCCATACTCTTCTGAATGTTTGAAGATAATGGCCAGGAGTTCCAGGGAGATGTTTTCGTTGGAGGGGACACTGAAATGTAAAGCGTGTACTTTGCTCTACGCTCTGCTCTCTCCCTGCACTTAGAAGAGTGCCTGGTGGGGCGCCTGGGTGGCTCAGTCGGTTAAACGTCCGACTTCGGCCCAGGTCACGATCTCGCGGTCCGTGAGTTCGAGCCCCGCGTCGGGCTCTGGGCTGATGGCTCAGAGCCTGGAGCCTGCTTCTGATTCTGTCTCCCTCTCTCTCTGCCCCTCCCCCATTCATGCTCTGCCTCTCTCTGTCTCAAAAATAAATAAACGTTAAAACAAAATTTTTTTTAAAAAAAAGAAGAGTGCCTGGTACAGAGGAGGTACTCCACAAATAGCTGCTGAATGAATGAACATATGCAAAGGCCCTGAGGCATGTTAGAACACTGTGTGTTCTGAAAGAGCTAATCATAAGGATAGCCAACTTTTGTTGAGCTCCATACGCACCAGTCACCGGCTTTACTATTTGGTTAGGTCATTTCATCCTTGCCACAATGGTATGGGCCATTATTATCCTCACTCCCCAGGTGAAGAAACAGAGGCTTTGAGAGCTAGGTAGCTTGCCCAAGAACACAGTGGTTAGGACTAGAGTTCACATTCCATCAAAAAGTCTGGGTTTCATGATTTGGATAAGTTTCAGTTTTTGGAGCAGTCGAAATAAATAAGACAAGGTCGGGCCAAGAAGCCTACAGTGCAGGGGTCACATTAACACACACATGCCCTAGAGGGAAGGGTGAGCCGGGCCGGACAGGGGTGCTAAGGGTGCTTAGTGCATGGTAGTCTGGGAGGAGAGTACACGACACAACAGGGAACACTTGAGTCTGCCTGGGCAGTCATGGAAGGCTTTACCAGTTGAACTTGGTCTTGAAGGAGAAGTCTGCCTACCAACGCCAGGAACGCAGCCCTTCCAGCTCCACAACGGTTGGTGTTCAGAGGACCTACTGCTCGGGACTGTGAGCACAGAGCCCGACTACCCAGGGCCAAGACCAACCAAGGGGAAGACAAAGTGATTGAATGTAATCTCCCATCTGAGAAAGTTTGCTCTCACCTTTAAATGCACAGAGAAGAAACCAGCTCATAGCTTTTCTTCAGCGATCATGACAGCAGTAATAATTGCTTGCTCTTTAATAATAAGAGCTAACATTTATTGAGCATTGACTGTATGCAGGGCACTGGGCGAAGTCAGCACACGCTTTATTGCCCTTAACTCTCACAACAACTCTGTGAGGCAGGCACTATTTATCCCTTGCCAGGCAGGAGGACACCGGAGGCTTAGGGAGTTTAGGTGTCTTGCCCAAAGCCCTGTGCAGTTGGTGGGGGTGGGATTTGACACCACGATTGTCCAGTGTCCGGCCCATGTTTAAACCACTGCTTCTCAAGAGCACAGACATCCAATTAAAGCAATAAGAGCTTTATGGCCCTCAGTTGGAAGACTAATTGAGAACGTGATGCCACCATAATAAACTAGAAACCAAGCTTATCATTAAAATTCATGAACAGCTGTCACATGTTAGGTGTTCCATAAATGCTTGTGAAATGAGGTAGCATTTAGTGCCAGGAAATGGAAACCAACCCAGTGTCACAATGACACGCTTCACCCATGCAGGAAGCAAGGAGAAACAGAGAAGGCAAACAGGCGGGCAGAGCAGTGGTCGCCGGGCAGGCACGGACAGGGACTCCGAGGATCCAGGGCCCCTACTCCCTGGGCACTTAGACCTCTGGGGACCTGCTCCTCCTCGAGCAAGCAGAGGGTTGCAGAGGGTCCCTCTGCTCCAGTCCCCTCCAGTTTCTCCTGCTGCCCCTCACTTAGCCCGCACCACTGACCCTCGTGGCTTCTCTCCCTGGGGGCCGAGCTCCTGGTGGGAAGGCTTTGTGTTGTCTCCCGCCTATCACAGAGGAGGCCTCCAAAAATAAACGCTGAACGAAGGAAACCCAGCGCTCCCCCAAATAGTGCACGGGTCTGAGACACACAACGTGAGAAAAAGACAGGACAAAGGAAAGAACTGCAAGAGTTCTGCTTTTCAAAAGTAGCTTAAGAGAACAATCCATCCTGTAAGGCAGACAAGGATGCCTGCTGAGGGGAGGGACGGAGGAGGGAGACGGGGAGGTGGGATTGAGGAGAAAGGGAGGGAAGAAGGAAGGGAGGAGGGGAGGAGGGGAGGAGGGGAGGAGGTGTGAAGGGAGGGAGAGGGGAGAGGAAGACAGCAGCAGCCCGTCCGGATTCTCCCCCGAGCCACCTCTGACAGTACTCTGGCCACGTTTTAATTAGCGGCGAGGTTGTCCCATTGACTCAAACAAAAGCTCGCTCGCTCGCTCGCTCGCTCGCTCTCTGATTAATTTTCGAAAGAGCCCGCCGAGTTTAATCATAGCAAACACGATGACCCCCGTTATTACGGCCTGAGCAGCCAAAAGCAGGAAGTAAAGACCCCAGAACAGGCTGTGGTCTTGGCGACTGCCGTCGGCCACGAGCTGCGCCGGGGCCCGGGGTTCCGAGCTGTCGGGCACCGAGGCCGTGTGGCCCGGGGCCGCGGGGGCTGCGGCGGAGCGGGGAGGCGGGCCGCGGGCGCCCCGGCACTCGGGGTGGTCGTCCGGCAGGGCCCAGAGCGGCAGGCCGGCGCGGGGTCCGGGGCCGCGGCACCGCGGGGGCTCGGCTCGGCCCACGAGGCCCGGGTGCCGCCGCAGCCACGCCAGGAACGGCCCCAGGTCGCAGTCGCAGCGCCAGGGATTGTGCCCCAGCAGGACCTCCGCCAGCCGGGGCAGATCCGCGAACACGTCTCCGGGCAGGGTCTCCAGCAGGTTGTGCTCGAGCCGGACTCCCTCCAGGCTGCCGAGGTTGCGGAAGAGCGCGCGGGGCAGGGCCCGCAGCCGGTTGTGGCTCAGCGACACGCGGCGCAGCCCGCCGAGGCCGCGCAGCAAGCCGCCGGGGAGCGCGGCCAGGCTGTTGGAGTGCAGGGCGAGTACCTGGAGCTCGCCCAGGCCCCGGAAGGCGTCCTCGGGGAGCGCGCTCAGACGCGGGCTCAGGGTCGCCCCGAACGCCCGCAGGCGGCTCAGGTTGCGGAAGGCGGCGGCCGGCAGGGTGCGCAGCCGCGTGCAGTTCAGCCACAGCTCCTGCAGGCCGGCCAGCTCCCCGAAGAGCACCTCCGGGAGCTCCTCCAGCGGGTTCTCGAACAGGGTCAGGAAAGTCAAATTGTGCGAATAAAGGAAGAGGGCCGGGGGCAGGAACTCCAGGTGGTTTCTGGAAAGCGTCAAGGAGCTCAGGCTCCGGAGCCGGTCGAAGGCCCCCGGTGCGATGGAGCGGATGCGGTTTCTGTCCAGCTGCAGCTCCACCAGGGCACGCAGGCTACTCAACAGCCCCGAATCCAGAGAGACGAGCTGGTTCGAGTGCAGCACGAGTTTCTCCAGCTTAGCCTGTGCGCCAAACAATCCCCGGGGCAGGTGGGTCAAATTATTTCTCGATAAATCCAACACTTTCAGGTTCCCCAGGTTTGTGAAGAGGCGAGAGGGAAGGAAAGCGAGTTGATTTTGGTTCAAAAAGAGCTCCTGCAGGTTAACCAGTTTCTGAAACATGTTTTGGTCAATGTCCTTTAGTTCGTTGCGGTCCAGAAACAACTGTTCCAGGAGCACCGTCTTATCCAACAGCGCACCTGGAAGATGAGTGATCTTGTTGCGCGACAGCCTCAGGGTTTTAAGTTTTATCAGGTCGTCGAAGGTGCCGGGGGCAATGGCGGAAATGTGGCTGTCCGACAGCATCAGGCGCTGCAGGACGGTCATGCCACTGAAGCTGTGATTCTGTAAGGTGCCGCGGCCCATTTGGAAGAGCAGGATGTGCGTGAGGTTGACGGGCAGGCCGAGCTCGGCGATGCGCGCTACGCTGCTCCCGGTGCACTGCGCGGCATCCCGGAACACACACTTGCAGGCGGGGGGGCAGGGGAGAGGCTGGGCGCGCAGGAGCCCCAGCGCCGCGCACAGCAGGGCGCTTCTCAGCATGTCTGCAAGGGCCGCAGCGGGAGGTCTGGAGGCGACACACAAAACGCTCACATTGGATCTTGCAACCCTGCGGAGGCAAGAGCCTTCCACCAGGATTATCACTGGCTTTAAGTGTTACCCAGATACAACTAAGTATCCCTCTTTTCTTAGAAATGCAGATTTTCCTGGGGCGGGGGGGGGGGGGGGGATGGGGGGGAGGGGGTGGTGAAAAGACTTTCATTCTACACTGCGAGGTCTCATCCTTTTGTTCTACCGATTTTCTACTCTCAGTTTAAAGCCTTAAAATTAAAGCGTTTTCAAAGCCAATACTTTAAAATCCTTACATGGAACTGATGAAAATAATTATTCTCACATTCAAGAATGTCTCACATGCATCACTGAGCAGTGCCCAAGGTGAAGAGAGCCCTGATCTTCTCGCCTTTACCCAGAGGTGGCTATAACCAGCAGTCATGAAGGGAACGGCAAAGTCTGTAAAAAACAACAGCAACCACCACCCGATTCCTTTTACCACACTCATGCTGTATGCACGGTACTTATTCTACTAAAACAATAACACCCTCGAATAGCGAACACCTCTATTTAGCCACAGTGAGAAAAACAGGTAATATCTATCACGTTATGCCATACATGGTTCTCAGCACTTGATTTGCATTAATTCATTCACTCCTTACGCTAACCCTATGAGGTAGCTATTATTAACCCCAGCTAAAGGATGATGAAACTAAGACACAGAAAGGGTACGTAACTTACCCAGGGTCATAGAGCTAGAATTGTTGACAGGGAGCTGTCATTCCTAAGATGCTTAACAAAAAATTAATACCAACTCGTGGCATTGAAGTACACGTGAAATATGCACAGTAGTACTAATCTGCCAAAACAATGTTTCCCAAGTGGAATTGTACACAAATCATTTCTTGTACTAAATTTCATATATCTTGTGCACATATAGACTAACCAAGCCCTCCAGTTGCCCATCCCTAATTTTTAAAGTATTTGGCCTTACCTGAAATGGTGCTGCACCCCAAAGCAACTGAAAGGCTTAGGGCTTTGCCTGTGATTCAACACTTTCCAAAGGAAGAGGGAAGTATCCTTGCATCCTGAGGATAAAGACTTTACCAGAATAAAAGTCATGGAAAGGACTTTATCTCAGAGGGCATATTCTGGTTTTTAATGACAGATATCTTCAAACGGAAGAGACCATTTGTAACCTGAGTCTTACTGTCAAAGGAATGATAAGAGCAGGAGAGAAGTTTCTCCATAAAATAGCACATTATGACTCTGTGATGCTAGGAAAGTTTAGTGACATGGTGGGCTTATTGTGGCAGCCATACCCCAAATGGACCACACTTCGAGTCTTCCTTTTCTTGCCATGTTGTCCCAATTCTTTTTTTTTTTTTTTTAATTTTATCATTACTTTTATTTTTGAGAGAGACAGAGTGAGAGCAGAGAGGGTCAGAGAGAGGGAGACACAGAATCTGAAGCAGGCTCCAGGCTCCGAGCTGTCAGCACAGAGCCCGACACGGGCCTTGAACTCACAAACTGTGAGATCATGACCTGAGCCGAAGTCGGACGCTTAACCGACTGAGCCACCCAGGTGCCCCCCAATTCTTTATTCCAGTTCTTCTCTTCCCCATTTAGGAATAATAAAGCAAAGAACATTCTCCAATGCTCCACTCATTTTCTTCTTCTTCTTAGAAATAATAAGACTAAAAACATTCTAGAATATGTTAAAAAATGGCATTACTGAGTTGAAGGGTGTTCACATGTTCAATTTAATTTAGGAATGTCCAACTGCATTTCAAAGTAGTTGTACCAATATATGATGCCTAGTGTGTGGCAGTTCCTGTGCTTCATACCTACCTCTGCCCATACCTGGAATTGATTTTTTAAATTTAATTTTTACCATTCATAGGAAGTAATTTTCTCCAGGTGTTTTTTTTCATTTCCCCCATTTAATGATAAACTTGGGCATCTTTTCATATTTTTTTAAAGTTTATTTACTTTTGAGAGAGAGAGACAGAGACAGAACGGGGGAGGGACAGACAGGGAGAGAGAGGGAATCCCAAGCAGGCTTCCCACTGTCAGCGCAGAGCCTGACACTGGGCTGGATCCCACAAACCATGGGATCATGACCTGAGCAGAGACCGAGAGTCATGCATGTAACCCACTGAGCCACCCAGGTGCCCCATCTTTTCATATTTTTAATGCTCACTTGTGCTTCATCTTCTAAAAAATTTGGGTGCTTTTCTTTTGTCCATTTTCCTATATGCAAATATGTATGTTTATGTCTTTCAGAAAACTGAACTGTAGGCATTCTTTATGTATTCTGGATACTAATCTTTTGTCAGTTATAGATGTCAATTATCTTCAATTAGTTGGTAGTTTGCTTTTTCATCTTCTTCATGATGTCCTTTTATGGATGTTGTCTTTTTTTTTTTTTAATTTGATGTTTATTTTTGAGAGAGAGAGAGCACGCAAGCGCATGAGTGGGGGGGGGAGGGGCAGAGAGGGAGGGAGTCACAGAATCCAAAGCAGGCTCCAGGCTCCGAGCTGTCAGCACAGAGCCTGATGTGGGGCTTGAACTCACAGACCATGAGATCATGACCTGAGCCAAAGTCAGATGCTTAACCAACTGAGCCACCCAGGTGCCCCGGATATTAAGTCTTAATATAGCCAAAGTTATCAATCTTTTATGATTTTTTTTGTATTGAAATAAATCCTCCACTCCTCCTCCCCCCCATCAAATCTCCTATAATGCCTTCGTTTTATAGTTTTGTCTTTTGTTTTTAGATCTTTAACCCATTTAGAATTCATTTTTGTGTATGATGTGTGAGTTGAATCCATTTTTTCCCCCCACTAAGATAATCTGCTGGCCTAGCCCCATTTATATATAATTAAATCAATTCCTTCTGCCATTAGAACAACAATGTTACCACAGTCATGAACCAACCATCTCATGAATGTGTGGGTCTGTTTCTGGGCTATTTAATAACCCCTGTACCAATACCATACTGAAATAACCTTTTTATGTTTAAAAACTGCAAATATCTAGCACTTTATGAAGTGTGAAGAAATACACATTCTCATACTACAGTGGTAGAACTATAAATTGGAGCAAACTTTTGGGGGAAAATTTAGCGGTATCAACCAATTACAAATATACATATACATCCTCTGTCCAGTTCTGCTAAAAATACACCGTGTCTATGCTCATTAAGATTTGTACACAAAATGGGGCACCTATGGGCTTAGTCAGTAGAGTATGCAACTCTTGATCTCAGGGTCATGAGTTCAAGCCCCACATTGGGTGTGGAGCCTACTTAAAAAAAAAAAAACTGTGCACAAAAACACTTCAGGGTTGTTTGTAACAGAAAAAGAAAATTAAATGACCATCAACAGGGAAGTAGTCATCTAAATTATGAAAATACCCATGCAATGGAATGCCATGTGGACTTTGAAAAAATCAGAGCTGCAAGTGTTGATGTCTAACAGAATGATGTATAACAAGGGCAACATAGTATATATACATGATTTGTATAGATTTTAAATCAGCATAAGACTTCGTGTCAAATTCTGGTAGGCTTCTGTGGCCTACTTCCCCAGGAAGCACTCCAATCAGAATGACCTCCAAGTGTTAATTCTTTGAAGAGAGCAGGACATTCGAATGCCCAAGAAGGGTATGGAATTTGCAGACGGTAGAGGAAAATTGTGAGTCCATTCGTTGAAAATCTGGATGGGATATTGAGAAGTATTTTTTTTAATATTTATTTTGGGAGAGCGCAGGCGGGGGAGGGGACAGAGGATCTGAAGCAGGCTCTGCGACGACAGGCTGACAACAGAGATCCCCCAAGGCGTGAGATCATGACCTGAGCTGAAGTCAGACGCTCGACTGAGCCACCCAGATGCCCCGAGAAGTTATTTTGAACAACGAATGAAGTTGGTGGCTCCAGTGTTTTGCGTCCTTCGTATTTTGGATTCACGGAACAGGTTAGAAATCTGCTGTCCTAAGAGGCAACTCCTGTATAAAAGTCACCCTGGCCTGTAAGATTTGGCCTGTCTGCCTGGATGAGATAGGCTTTTCTCCTCGGTGGATGGTGACTCAGAGACCAGGGCACTCTGAACGCTGACAGTCTCATCCAGACTCCTACAACTCCCTCCTTCCCTGCAATACATACTCAAAATATGGCAACTGGAAGCAACACACAGGGAAGACAGAGACATGCAGGACGGTGGTGCCCACACACAGGCTGTGGGGACATGGCATTTGCTACACAAACCATAGTGAATGGAAAGAATGTGGACTCAAACTAAACCTTCACACCATCCATTCAATCCATCACACCACAGCCAGCCACACAGGCCACAGCAGAGGACGCACATCTCCTGTAGGACCCATGACGTCCGGAGAGACCTCCTGGCCCAGCACAAACCCTGCCTTCTCTGGGGTTTCTAGCACCAAGTAATTAATTCCACAGTTACTCTTTCCCTGGAATGCTCTTTTTGCACCCACAGCTGCCATTTTGCTTCAAACTTACCATGTTTTACATGGCATTAGCTCTGGGTTTGATCTTCCCAACTGTTAATAGATTATAAGCCTCCAGTCTTGTATTTCACTATTTCCCTCAGACCTTCTTACGCTGTTAACATTTGATTCTACATTGTATCTGACAGATGGGTTTCCACAGGATGGTCACACACACGATGTGATAAATATGTGGGATGTGGTACTTATTCCCTTCAAAAATCCAAAGTTAAAAAAAAAAGGGGGGGAGGGAATGGAGAAGTATTAAGTAGGAAAGTAGATCCAGAGAGGGCAGTACTTGTATAGCTAAATGGCACACAAATGTAGAAGGACGCAGGAAAAAAAATGTCATTTCAATCATTTAAATTTTTATTTTGAATAGCTTTCAATCCAAAAAAGATTTCATAAGGTTATTTACAGTGCTGAATGTACAATTATGAATGTATGCCTTTTTGACATCAGGGTACCATTCTTGAGCAGCAATACAATTTAAAAAATATAAAGATGCAGTATCATTTCTGATATAAAGTTACTTAAAAAAATCCAAAGTCTTAGGGAATTCACAAATCATAACAGGAAGTAACTATCTTATTAATTTAATGTGCACATAATTACCAAATTTTATTACATTAAAAATATGTGTAAATGCCCACAGACTGTACAAAAATTAACACCCCACATTTTGTCAAAAGTTCCCAACCACCTCCCACCATAAATATACAAAAACCTATTTTCAGATATGTCAAAATTGCATGCGTGAGATCTTATAGAATGTTTTCTAAAGCTTGAATTTTGCTCTTCTCTGGATAGTGGATCTATAGCCAGTTGGGGAACAGAATACATAGACAATGATGTGTTATTTACCATGCCTCTGAAACTGTGCAGTATCTTCACAAACACGGGAGACAAAATAAATAAGAGTCAAGACTGCAACAGTTCTGTTTAAATCCAAGTGCAATTTGGAAAGCTCTCAAATGTAAGAATTATAAAACTAATATAAAAAGTATTTCTTTTGTTGTTGGCTTAGCCACTTTTCTTCAAGCATTATTTGCAGCATTGCTTTACAGCAGTTGGTGCTAGAAGATACAAAACATATAGTTACCACTATTTATATTTGAGGGAGGAAAAAAAAAAAACAAAAAACTTTAAACAACCCTGAGGGAGACACACATTAAAAATCTTGTTATTTATTTAAAAAGTTAAAAAGTTACATATCATTATTTAACAATTACTTTCCTGGACATTTCTGTCCTTTAAGTATGTGCATAAATAAAATTTAAATCGGCAATATTTATTAATCTTTAATACATCAAAATAATATATGTACAGATTTTTAAATTTAGGTCTGTATACACTCAAATAATTTAATGTGAAATTCAGAATCAAAATTACTATGTCATGGTGATCTACAGAGAGAGAACTCAGTCTATCGATGGCACTGAGTAGGACCCACACCTGGATTCACAGACATTCTTCAAATAACATTCTGGAAACCATCAATTACAACTTGAGCAACCCACCTTGTCTATGTTGAAATGTAACTTCCTACAAATGCTTTTCCACCTACCTAAAAACCTCATTCCTTTGAAAACAATATGGACAAATGAGATATAAAACCCTTATAAAATCTAAATGTTAAAAAAAAGGGTGTAAAAAATATAGCTTTTTATGATCATGCTCTTAAAGATGTTAAATACAATCCGATAACTGGATTTTTAAGCTGCTACTTAGCAATTACTTTAATTATATGCTTCAGTATTTAAATCAAATAATAAAATTTACAATTCTGGGAAATCACTTAAGAATAACACTGTTACATATCAGAAATGAATGTGGAAATTAAAAAATGATCGAGATAAGTAACTATAGAAAACAGTGCTAAATCACAGCTCAAGAGGTCTAAGATGCATAGCTTCATAGAATCATTCATGGAACAACTGTTCTTACCTAAGGTGTATTAATATCATACTTTTTGATGGAAAACTTCGATTGTATTTTTATAAGAATCATTCATCAGTGGCAATAAGCAATAACAGTGATCCTGAGTGTAACTTACATTTTCCTATAGTTACCAAACATCATTCAGGTCTCTGCAGCATAAGAAATGAGAACCGTGTGGTTCTATAGTTCCAGCTAACATTTGATAAATTGGTACGTATCTATCAGGAAAATAATGATTAGCTAGAAGTGGAAAGCACAAGCATGCTACCAGTTAAGGAAAAACATAGGATAACGTCCCACAGTTTTAGCAGTTTAGTGTCCATTTTATAGCAATATCAGTTTCCTTGTTTATCGTAACTGTGGGCTTTTGCCAAGCTGCTGGATCTTACCTAGAAAGGCATTTTTAAAGTTACTTTAATTTTGTTTAAAATTTAAACATTAACCAGATAAAACAGGCGAAAAATCTTTTTCACATTTCTTTTGGCTCAATTAATGTCTAGTCTTAACTTTATTCCAATTTCCACCCCCCCAGAAATTTTTACAACCAAAAAATGCTCCTTTGTAAACATCCAATCCAAAATAAGCTCTGACCTCTGGCGCCATCTAATGGCATAAAACAAATTCACCAAGTTCATCCTGCTTTGAAAAAGTAGCAGTCATTCAAAACCACTCATTTTTAAGCCTCATTATTGATAGGAGACTTATATCAACCCTTAAAATTTTTAGGAGGTAAAAGTCTAACTCAAAAAACTAAAAAAAACAAAAAACAAAAAACAAACCAACAACTCACTATTATCTTGTCTTTAAGTAATTAAAAACCTAGAAGAAAAGAAAAATCTTTAAAATGATAAAACCTGAGAGAAAAAAACAGCTATGAAGAGATATTAGAAATACAGATCTATATCTATTGCCAAAGGAAATAATCTTTTTTTCCTAGTGAAAATGGTTCTATGGTTCTACAACATTTAACTGAAGTAAATCGTACTATTGACAGCAGACAGATCACAAGATCCATTCAATAGCTTTGAGGGACATCTGAAGAAGGCAGTGAAGCACCTTGCTAATTAGAAAAATAAAACTCAGGCAGTTTGTACAGAAATTATAAAACCGTAAATGGAAATTACCTGAGTTGTTCTATAAGCAACATCATAAAACTCACCCCTAGGCTATCAAAGGGAACTGGTCCGTGTATATACGGAATTCTTTGGAAGAAATATTGGAATCAAATGAAAACAGGCTTTCTACCTATTTTCACTAGAGGCTAATTAACACCCATTTTATTTATCAATCACAAATTTAGGGGTGGTAAATAAATGAGGGCTTTTTCTGATAAGGGTTTGTGAAAATATATTTAAACGCATTAACCAAGTCTCAGAAGCTGATGTCTAAAAACCTATCAAATATCAACTTTCTTCTGTACCCTATTTAAAGAGCATCACTGAGGGTAACAAGAAAATTCTGGAAATATATGTAATATGTAGTTCCTGAATACAGACATAAGACTTTACAGACTGATTATGAATTTAACTGGCAGGCCCACTGTCTTATTTAAAAAAAAAAAAAAAAAAAAAAAAAAAAAAAAAAAAAACCTCTCAAATCAGCTATACTAGAAGAGACATAAATTGAAATGGTGCCATTCTGACGCACAGGATCGGAAAGTCCGGAAATTACATTCTCCTGCTACCAGCATACCACTGAGAGTGACGCAGTGCTACGTTATGGTGATGATTTGACATGATCCATTCTCCTTAACTAAAGCTTTAGCCTCTGTTGTTGTTTGAGGTTTGGGTGGCCATTCTGGATCAACCAAGAGCTCCTGAGCCAGATACATGTACTTTGCCTTTGGTATCTTCTTTCTACAGCCCAGGGCCCAGGACAAGCAGCATTTTCCCCACCGATCCACTGATGCCTAAGAAAATAAGGGGGGGGGGGGGAACACACTAGTAGATTAAGGGCTGCTTGTTTTTAACACGTTTTTTAAAGCACAGTACATCAACACAGAAAAGTAAGAGGAAATGACTTCTGCATATGACAAATGAAAAAAACTCAAGTAAAAAAGGTCAGCTTTCAATTATTTAGGAACATATTTTTTAAGATTTTTTAAATTATCAATGCAATTTCATTTTATTTAGTTTTATGTACCTATCCTCTTGTGTGCAGATACATTTTTTAAAAAATTTGCAGATCTGGGTTTTATAATTCTATAACACATAAAACATCAAGTGTACGAAGAATAACTTTAAACTATTCAGAAAGAAAACATTTTTCATATTTAATATAGAGACCCTCATATTCTATCTCAAATTATCTCTTAATACCATTCCTCCTGGCAACTTAGCCGCTGATCATTTTTTGGAAGAAAGCATTGTTAAATATTATTGTTACTGTTAGTGAATGTCACCTTTCAAAAAATGAAGCACGATGAAAATATTGTTAGGTCAAAATTAGAATTTATATCATGTTTATTGTCAATCACTTCTTTTAACACACTTTCATTAACATAAAAAAATTTTCATTTTTTAATTATAGTGTCCCCTGGTGTTCCACTATGGGAAAGAAGTACACAGAAAATTACTTCTGAAAAGGTAAACTGAGTACTGTTTCTTAGAATTATTTCGTAATAAAAAGCTCTGCTGGCACTGAAATCCTTCTGGATCAATCCTGATGTTTTTAATGAATGTGATCTTAGATAAACAGTCTCTGAAGAACAAGAAAGCAGTCCCTAGTAATTGTACAAAAATGTAAATTCAATATAGGCCCTCAGAACTGGTCTTAATTGAAATTTGAGATAAATAACTAAACCTGAAATCAGGTAACTAAAATGACTATTCAGAGACCTGTGGTCATATTCACCTCTGAAGATCAACAGTCAATTTCTAATTATTTTGGCTGTTGCTTCTCCAAAGCAAAATCTAAATCCCAGGTTGTTTTGTTTTGCCATCAAACTACGAGTAGGTTTAATCTCAACGGAGGCAATCTCACAAAGTGCAAGTGTAACATAACCGAGGTAGACAACATTCTAACACCCAAATGGCTTCATCATTGAGAGAGGCAAATTTGCTATAACACCGGTTTTGAACCATATGTTTCTAAATTGGCCAGTGGAGAGCAGCAAAAAGACTTTAAAATAAAAACTTTAATGGGGCGCCTGGGTGGCTCAGTCAGTTAAGCGTCCGACTTCGGCTCAGGTCATGATCTCACAGTTCGTGGGTTCGAGCCCCACGTCGGGCTCTGTTCTGACAGCTCAGAGCCTGGAGCCCGTTTCAGATTCTGCGTCTCCTCTCTCTCTCTGCCCCTCCCCTGTTCATGCTCTGTCTCTGTCTCAAAAATAAAAAATAAACAGTAAAAAAAAATTTTTTTAAAACTTTAAAAAAATTTTAAAGGTCTTCTAGTTTTGTCAACAAACATGGTAAGCTGCACTGGTACCAGGAATTCACAGGCACAAACTGTGGTCACAAGTAAGGTGCAGGGGGTTGGGGGGCAGGTAGATGCTGGAGATCATTTATCTAGTAGCGTCTTTACTGTCATAGCTAAAAAGAGTTTATCATCATCATCTTAAAACAAGTCTACAAGAAAATATTTGGCATTAGGATACAGAAGAGACTAGATATAGGATTCTCAAGGTGATCCAAATAACAAATACGGATGACCCTTGAACGACATGGGTTTGAACTGTGTAGGTCCGATTATGCACATTTTGATAAATACAGTACTTCCTTATGATTTCTGTAGTCACAAGTTTTATCTAACTTACTTTATTGTAAAAATACAGTATATGATACATACAACACACAATATATGTGTTAACTTTATTTTATCAGTAAGGCCAACAGTAGGCTATCTATCAGTAGTTAAGTTTTTGAGAAGTCAAAAGTTATACACAGATTCTGGACCGTGCAGTGAGGGGGGTGGTTAGCACCTCTCACACGTGTGTTGTTAAAGGGTCAACTGTAATTCCTTTCCACATACACATGTCATGCAAGCACATATACAATAACCCTTGACATTTAACCTGAGGTGAGGCTCACTACTTGGATCTATCTTTTCCCAAAGGTGTTTAATTCTTCAATGTAATTGTAGGAAAGATCATTGTTCCTAAATCAATCCAAAAGCTGTCACTTTTTATTTTACAGCCTACAGCACTGTTAAAGGACCACAAGACAAGACAAAAAAAAAAAAAAAAAAGAAAAAAAAAAAGGCAAGAAAAGATAGGCCTTGTCTGTCCAGATGAGCCATCCAGGTTAAAGGGCAATGTGGCAAGCATAGCACGCTGAGTTAAGGAAAATCATAGCCCAGGGTCTCCAAATTTAAGAGACACACACACATACACTACACACAAATAGACACATATATACCTATATCCACTGTTTCCTACCTGTAGAAAGTGTGGCAAGCAATAAAATTAAAACAAATTTCATTGCAAACAGAATCACAATTAAATAGAACTCCTTCCACATTAAGGTGAATATTTTTTTAAAAAATCCTATTTCCTTATAAAAACAAGTACACTTGTTATAATTTAGAAAAAATAAATTAAGTCACAAGAAACACTAGGGGATCCCCATTCTGCTTACATTGGAAACATTTTGTTCCTGTACCCTCCCCTCCCCCAAATATCATACACATGAAGTACACGACAGGCAAGCACAGGTTTGTTAGTTGAAACAAACATACCACATGCATCCTCAAATACAACAGAATTCACTGGTAGAGAAAATAACAGGTGCTACAGGCATGCTAGAATGAGAAATGAACCAAGGGAGAGATGATGGTAGCAAGAAGAGAAAGAAGCTCTGTGCACCAAGAAGGCAGATGTGGAGCAGCACAGGGCTCAGAATGAGCACTCGGGTCTCCCCAAACACCTAGGCATAAGTCCCTGAAGCAGGAGAACACAGTAGCCGTAGCAACTGGAAGGAGTGGTTAAACAACCAAGTGTATCCCTCAAAGATGGGAAAGAAGCTGCCACAGTCCAACAGAGAAACCACAAGGAACTTGCAAAAAGATCTACAGCTAAAATTCTCCTGCTTCTTAGACCATTCCAAGCTGTTGGTTCCAGAACCCCAATGCCAGTTTACTTTCAGCAGTGTCTTTTACAAAATGTTTTCATGAGTAGCATGTAAAGGAATAAAGCCATGCTTGTGGGAAAAATGCTGTAATGATACTGTGGTTTTCATAATAGTCTTCTTCCATACCAATCCCAAATATAAAAATAAAGACAACCAGAATTAGCATTCTATCTACGTAAGCTCAAACAATGTTTCAGTGGCATAAGGACTACAACTAATACTTGCTTTCCCCCGCAAAAGGAAAACAATCAGGCACAAATCCTCAGGCGGGATTCAAACTACATGATGATGTAATCCTAGTTCCACATCTACCACTAAGTGGCCTCAGTTTACCAGACATGGGATATGCACCAATGCTTCTTAGCAAGAGAATGTGCTGCACAGATCTTCCCAAACAGGGTAAAGCTCTATAGAAAACTCTTCTTAAAATCAGAAACCCTGGTTTCAACGCCCAACTCTGTCACTCAGTAGATGGCATAACCATGGCAAGTTGACTGAATGTTGCTTCTTTACGTATATAGTGAAGTGAGAAATACCTTAAGATTTTGGGAGGATCCTGGAGGTGTTGCACAGTACCTTACAGATTATCAGGTATTTTAGAAAAGGTTATCAGAGATTTCCAGATGAGGCTCTTGACTTCCCAATCCAACTGTCTAAGACCCGGAGCCTAGTCCAGGGCCTCTTGTTTTGAAACTTTCAACCTATATGGGTCTATATGGTTAGGAAGACAAAAAAGAAATAGGGCTTTTCATCCCCCAGAAATAATATAGACAGTTGGGACTTGCAGTCTGAGAAGATCTCCTGTGATTCTTGGTAGAAAAGAGCACAGAGCAGGCAGACACGAACAACAGTTTGTGGCACAGGAGAATTACGGCAGCCACAGAAGTTCCTGATGCAGCAGGCCACTCTCACCTCTAGTCTCTTTTCACCTTCAACCTTGACACCAGTGACATCTTGGACTAAAAATTCTCTGTTGGGAAGGGTTTGTCCTGCGTACTACCATAGGATGTTCATTTAGCAGCATCCTTGGCCTCTACCCACTACATGCCAGTAGCAACCCCTCTTCCCCTCCAATTGTGATAACCAAAAATGTCTCCAGACACCATCAAATGTCTGGGGACGGGGGGTGGCGAGCAACAGAGTGGTCTCTGATTGAGACCTTATGGTAATGTAACTAGCTGACTGGTTCTTGAAGGGTCACAAATATGAACAGGGAAGCCACATTACACATTCTGAAAGTGTCAGAAGATGAAAGTGTATCATTCTGTGCTAACATATTATAAGAACTCTTTTCTAAAGCCAGTAATTTTAAAAATGCTTTCTTAATCACAATCACAGAAACTGAAGACTAAAATCGTTGTCTGCTCAGTGATTCTCAGAACAAGGTGGCAAACACACAGGGGATGCTAGACCACTTTCTGCCTTCACTCTCTCCTCTGAACACTTCAGAGATAGGAAGCCACATGAGAGACACAGACTTTTAAAATAAGGAGGAGGGGCCCCTGGGTGGCTCAGTCAGTTAAGTATCCGACTTCGGCTCAGGTCATGATCTCACGGTTTGTGAGTTCAAGCCCCACATCGGGCTCTGTGCTGACAGTTCAGAGCCTGGAGCCTGCTTCGGATTCTGTGTCTCCCTCTCTCTCTCTCTGCCCCTCTCCTGCTCACTCTCTCTCTCTCTCTCAAAATAAATAAATATTTTAAAAATTCATTTAAAAAATAAATAAAATAAAATAAGGAGGACAGATACTAACAAATTTCTAGGAAACAGAGACTTAGCAAATAATAGAATTGTCTCTCATTTAATTTTGTTTGAAAAGTGAGGAGAAATGTCCAATTCAAATATTTTAAAGGAGGCTTATGACCCCCCACTTTTGACTAAATAGGGATATATAATGCCTCCTCAGAATCTGCATTTCTTATTTAAAAATTTTATTTATTTTTTTAAAGTAATCTCTACACCCAATGTGGGGCTTGAACTCATGACCCTGAGATCAAGAGTCGCACGCTCCACCAACCGAGCCAGCCAGGCACCCCTGCATTTTCTGGATCAACAGTGAGAGCTGAAAACTCAATGTAAATGTTTTCCTTGGCCTGGGCCTTGCCAATGCAAACATGTCATATGAGGACTGATGATAGGAGCCGAAATCCACCCCTTGAAGTAATGTAGTGAGGTAACCCAAAGGAAAAAAAAACTCAGACACAGAGGAGATTTCACTAATGGACGTGAGCCCTGATACAGTTCTAGCCATATCACTATACTGTTTTGAGAAAAAGGAACTAAAGGTGAAGCCAGACACATGCCATTAGTACCAAACTTTCACTCTTCATCATAAAACATTAAAAAAGGAAATGGCACTCCACAGGACCTCTTAAAAAGAAAGCAATCTGTGATATTACTCTGGGCATCGAGCCTACTAAACTACCAAAATAAAGTTCAGGAAGTTGCTACTTAGGTAAAAGAAGGCTAAAAATAAGTGAGTGACCCAACTCAGAAATGCCAGGGAATCCTCTTGAACTCTGACAGCTTTCCTCTTGGCTGAGGATGAGCAGAAGATTTAGGACTTGGCATATGTAAAAAGCCCATCACGCACCTACAAATAGCAATGGGTCAGATCATGAGGCAAGGAGACACTGTATTGTCAAGTTCTCTACAGCTAAACAAGTGGATCAGAGCTGATTCGATGTTTATCAGTTTAAAAAAAACTAAGACGGACCTTATATGTTTCGTTATGTGTTGTAGAAGTACATACATGTGTATTAGTCATATACTACATGACTAGAGGTTACAGTATATGACTACAGCATCCAAACACTAGGAAATGGGTTTTCTTCATCTCTTTCTCTTCTCTTTTTACCATGGAGCTTGTGTATCTTTCAAATAGTAAGCTGCTTAATGGATCTAAAAACTCCAAAGTCCTAAGCGATGGTTTATATAAAGATCTGCACAGTCTCTCTGAGATTTTTTCTGAATGAAGAGAGACATACGTCTGGAAAAGCCAAAGAGCTGCCCCAAATTAAGGCACAGTAACTGCTGACAAGCAATCAGAAATAATTCCTCAAAATTTTGTTCTCTGGACTCTGATTCATGAACAATTCCCATTTCATAACTTTGTTTACATGAATCTCATTTAGCTTCTAATGGGACTCATGAAAACTGTAAACATGTAAGCCAGAGAGAAATGGAAAAATGAACTCTCACTACTGAGAAAAAGATCTTCAGACACAGAGAAGATAAGGATTGGAATGGAAAAGAGACTTATGAAATTCCTGAAGTCCTGAAAAGCCTGTAACAAATGTTGCCAAGAATTTTCTAGGACTCCTTACAGGAAATGGAATGCCAGGTGCAGGGGAAAGGTGGAGGTAACACACAACAGAACACCACCCTACAGAAGGCACAGTACACAACTAAAGGAGCCTAGATACACGTGAAGAATGGAGAGCAAGTGCTGATTTCCAACCTGTGGCGGCTGTGTGGTGGTGAAGCGGTATTCTCCTTGTTTGTCTCGATTGAACACAACTTTCCAAAGGACCATGTCAAGGAAGAAGTTCTGAGAGATATTCCAGTGAGTTAAGAATTAAAAATGACTAAGTCATTCTTTATTAATGCGCACATTTTTAAAAGGCTCACACAATGCTGCATCATTAGTGAAAAACATGACTTGGTTTTCATACAATTTCAGTTAATATTGAAAAAGGATAAAGTATAATAGAACTTTTTTTGTTTTACACAACAGAACTTTTGTAACAAATATAAATCATCATAAAATTCTTGATAAAATGGGACCTCTAAACTTTCCACAAAATATGGCTTTTATTTGAATCCTCAGGCCTTTCCCATATTAAAATAATGGTTATAATCTGAGTTAACAATGAATTATTTTCACTGAGTTAAACATAATATGTATAAATGTGTATGACTTCATCAGAGTCCAACATAAATAATTCTTGATGGTGAGCAAGAATAATAAATTAAGAGAAATTATGAGAGGATTCCCTTAAAAATTTTTTTAAAATTTTATTTGAAATAACATTTATATGAACGGATGAACTTCTGTAGAAAAAGGAAAGCTTTTAAAATATAGTATCTTGGATGTACTTTCTCGTGTCCATAAAACAGAAAACCATTTTCACTGGGCAATTTAAAAAGATCAGTACCATAATATCCATGCTGCCCACTATGGCCCAAATTTAAATACCAAGTCATCTTTTAGATAACAAATTAAACATAATTTCCAAGTTGAGAACAATTATCACCAAGGCACACACAGTTCCCCACAAATTACCTAATTTTAGTTCAAAAGCCTGCCTCATAAACAAACCCTTAACTTAAAAATCACAACTGCATCTCCTTCTTCCATTTCACCTATTGCTACTAGAGGAGTGAATTAGAATAGTAGTTCTGAGAACAGACACAATCTTATTAAAAAGAGCAAATGAGAACTTACTCGCTCCCTTTATAGAAGCCAAATTAAAGGCAATCCTACTAGGAGAGTAACTATAAAATACACAATGGATCAAAGAGGACTTAAGACCTCTAGAGGAAACTTAGAAGTAACTACCAAGTACGAAGTTCCAGCAATCAGTGCTGGTAAGTTCACAGTGGTCGTTATTTTATACTTTCGATAAACTGTTATTAAAATTCACTACAATTCATGGAGAAAGCCCCTCCCTCCTTTCTTTCCTTCAATGGGAGATTTTACTGTATATCACAGGTCACTGGTGGTACATGCCCACTGTGATTTCATGATCACTGGTTTACTATGAGCACCAATCTTCTCTCCCTTCTAAAGATCACTGCTTTTTGCTATCTCACTGGTTACTTTCTCCTATCTGTATGAGTGCAGCTAAGTTATATCCCTTAACAGGACTATGGAAAAGGTCAAGAAGAAAAAGCTAAATGATTTTAACCAAAATGAAACTGAGATTCTTGGTAGATTTCCATGCTGCCACCTGTCCTCTTCCTCCAGGAGTATTAAATCACCAAGAATCCCAAAACAGCAACATAGTCATTTGATCATCTGAAGTGCTTACCTCCACCATGATAGATACAAGGGCATTGACAAGAACAATCATAAGCATAGTTATACGCCACTGATATGGTACACACACTATCTGTAAGACAAAAATTTTTAAGTTAAAATTGTAGTACGCAATTAACATTACTGCATTATATAATAATTTCTACATTTACCGAATTCCTATTATATACCAAGTACCTTCACATACATTATCTACTCTATCCTTAACAATGCCACAAGGTATATCCACTTTTCCGATGACAAAAGTGTAACTCAAGGTTAAAAGAATACAGTAAAGCGGCTGAGCTTAGAGTCAAATCCTAATCACTAAGACTCAAAAGCCCATACTTTCTACTGGTTCATGAACTTCTAACAAGTCCCTATTTTTAAAGTAAAGTCTTGTCTTTAAACAATGAGGCAGATACCAATCTAATAATGAAGTATCACTCAAAACTCTACATATTGATATAAAGACAAATTCATAAAAGGACTATCCAAATCAATTTAACAAACAGTCTACGTTTTCACTTTAAAATCTATGTTTAATTTCTAAGGTCTAAAAAAGAAAAAGAAAAAAATTCCATTCATGCATTCACCTTTTAGTCGACTAGCAAATATTTACTGAGCACCTAAGATACTATGCTAGGTGCTGTGGAGTTGATACGATCTAAGAGGTTTTAGAAAAACCCCTATGACTCCAGCAAGAAAGATTTCAGGGGTGGAGACTGCTATAGTGATCAAGGCAAGAGATGATGGAAGCTGAAACTAGTGATGGGGCCACAAAATAAGAAAAATATATGTGGTTTCTGTGTAACACAGAGCTTTTAAAACTCTTTTAATTTCCCAAGTGATGTTGGCAATAGAAGCATCTTACCCAGAGCTTCTAAATCTCCTGGAATATCCTGGGTATCATGTTTTTTATTCTAATGAGGCTACTCTTGGTGGGCTCTGGATAGCTTCAGGGTGGGGGTTGGTCATCAGAAAGACTAAGCCATGATTAGAAGCTCAGAACTTTCAGCCCCGCTCTCCCATCCTCCACAGAAGGGAGAGAGACCAGAGATTGAGTTAATAATGGACCATGACTACATAATGAAGCCTCCATTTTAAAAAAATGTTCCTCAACTTCAGGGTTTGGAGAGCTTCTGGTTCGGTCAACACATGCATGTGCTGGGAGGGTGGTGCAGCCCCAACTCCACAGGAACATAAGCTCTTATGCTCAAGACCTTTCTAGACCTCGGCCTATCTGCCTTTTAACCAGGTTGTACATTTGTACCTTTATTATAATCTTTATTATAAACCAATAAACATAAGTGTTTCCCTGAGTTTTACAGCAAATTCTCAAACCTGAGAAGTGGGTTCTGGGAACTCTGGTTCATAGCTAATTAGTCAGAAGTACAGGTGATGACTTGGGACTTGCAATTCGTTGGGGAGCACTCTTGTGGGACACAGCCCTTAACCTGTAGGGTCTGGCTAATTCCAGGTAGTGCCAGAACTGAACTGTAAGATACTGAGTTTGAGTCCAGAGTTGGAGATGAGTGTGGGAACAACCCCCACACAACTAGTGTCAGAAGTTTTGTGAATAGAGGAAACAACGGTTTCTTTTTAGGTGGCAAATGGGATGGATTAAAGCTAAAAGATTCAGAGTAAGAAAATGGAGAGAATCTAGGAAAAGACTGGCTTTGAAAAGAAAAGGAGAAGACAAGGACACATATACACACTTCTGACTTGGATAAATGGTGGTACTAAAAAAACCAAGACAAAGCAGGGTTGAGGAAGAATATGATGATAAGCTTAGTTATAAAAATGCTGAATCAGAGAACTGATGGGTGAACCACGCATATAATATTCGGTATGTCAGTGCATATTCAATCCTAAGGCTCAGTTGTGAGAGCTAGACCAACACAGATGGCACCATGGGTGAAGCTGGCACTATAGAGCAGCTCACCCAAATGTACAGAGTAACACAAGCGAGAAGAACAAGAATGTGTGGAACACTAACATTTAAGGAACAGGAAGAGTCTGAATCCATCACAGAGAATGAGAACTAGTCATAAGAGTAGGAAAAAATCAGAAGGGAGCACAGCATCACAAAATTGTAGAGGGAGTCTCAAGAATAATCACATGGCTAACTTTTCAAATACTGCTGAAGAGTCAAGTAAGGTTGGGAAAAAAATAATTAAAAGGACAAGTCCACTGAACTTAAGAAGACAGATGTGAAGCAGCAGAAAGACACATGTGGTGGGAGAAACATAAGTGGTTTTTGTTTTCTTCTTTTGCTTAAAGTGCTTATCTAAATCCCTCCATGAAGCATGTGGGGAAACAGACACTCATACACTGCTGGTAAGGACTATAAATCGTCAATCTCTTCCAAGTTGAGTAACACAGCTGCTTGTACCTGGGATAAACCACTCCATTCCCACTCTGTGGTATGTCAACACTCACTCCCATACACTGCGGAACCTGTACTGCACGTTCATACCGGCACTGTTAACACAGGAAAAGACTACAAACAACCTAATTATTTACCAATGGAGAATGGAGAAATGCATGAAAATATATCCCTACAATGGAATTCTATATAGTAGTGAAAATGAAATGCATGTATCAACATGGATGCCTCTTAAAAATAATGCTAATGGGAAAAAGCAAGTCACAGAAAAATACAAATAGTAAGATAACATTGTCATATAGGTCAAAAGCAAGCAAAACTTCTATGGCTTCATACAGTATGGTAATTGTATAATGAAAAGCAAGCCAATGAGATAAAAAATTAGAATAGTGGTTCCCTCAGAATGTTTGGAAAAAGGTACATGATAGTGCCTTACTGATGCTGGTAGTGTTATCTTTTTAGGTTGGATGATGAACTCATGGGTGTTCTTTTATTACTATTATGCTTAACAACTTAAATAGGTGTGCATTTTCTTCTATATAAAACAGGTATTTCAGCATTCATAAAGTTTTTAATGAAAAAAAGAACTCAGTGGACAGTGAAGAAGAGGCAGTAGGTATAGACTACTCAAGAAGTGGATCGATAAGAGACAGATCAAATAACAGGGTCAAAGTTTTTTTATTTTTAAAGACCAAGCAACGTTTGTTTGTAGACAGGGAAATGGAACCAGAAGCAAAGACTGAAGGAACAGGAAAGAAACATAAAATAACAGGTAGAGCAATAAAAGTTGATGTTCCAATTATGTTCTTTATTCTTTCTAGGGTATTTTTGGGTCACTTTAACTGCATTTTAGAAAATTCAGAAAGAAGAGGTCCTGGGGGGGAAAGACCTTCAGAGTTGAGTCTCTGTCCCCAGTAACCCGAGAACAAAGGAGGGGGTAGATCATAAGCCCTAGCAAACATCCAGAAGTCCTATTTGGCTGTGTAACTTTCATGAACTATTAGTGTGTCATCTTCTATCACTGCCTTACTAGATAGTATCACCCTCAGACAACCAGTAGTAATTGATGTGCTGAACCCTTACCTGAAGAACCTGGTCAATAGAGGCAACTGGATGCAACATGATGAGTAATATGAAAACATACAAAATAATCACAGACACAACAAAAAAATCTGAAAAAGAAAGTAAAACAATTAAATTAGAAGTTCCTTTAAATAAAAATGCATATAATAACAACTGGTATACTGGCAATCCTAAATTTGGTTTTGGATACATCTATTTAGGTTGATGAAGTACATAAAATGTATGTTTTATGTTATTTCCTAGAGTACGGCACATCATCCAGGTCCAAAGGATTCATTATGTGACATAGAAATAATCAGCATTTATAAAAATAGGAGACATTTTGTAGTTCTCCTAGATAGCTAATTTATAAGATAATCAAGTCAATATATAATTCACAGATAGGAGACTAGATTATGTAGAGCAAAATGAAATTATCATTTAAAACATGTATGTAATAATTATTGTTGAATATAAAAATACTGAATAACATTTATTCCCAGTATTAAGTATGTTATAATCCTAAATGGAGACATTCTAATTTGACTGTAAGTATATTTCTGTTAAGTGTATCCCACTTTCTTAATGACTTCCTCCATGAAATATTTCTACAGAAAATGTACGCTAAAACCCAGAAACTGAATATCTACTATTTTAAATGTGGGTTAATCCATTTGCTGCAGTAGCTAGGAGCGGTAAATTCAGTCTCAGAGTACTTTGCATTACTTTCCTAACTCCAAAATAAAACTCCCTGCTTGTGGTCATTTTGTTAACCGTGTACATACATGCATACACCTGCAAATATACAAACATACTCTCATATAATGAGCCTTAAGGCTCAGAACTTTCCCCATTATATTGCTACCCCCCCCCCCAACTTTTTCCCCTTGTTTCTTTGGTTTGGATATTTACTTACAAGTTCTTATTTGAGGTCATCTTGAAACTCAAATTTTACTAACACCATGTAAAACCAAAATTTTATCACGAAGCCTTCAGATTGGGTAAAGAAGTTAATATCCAATTTTTGGACTTTAAATGAGGAATCTCATACTATTTTTAAATGTGGGAGCCATTTACAAACACTGTTAATATGTCAGTTCAAAACTATAAGCCAATATTTATTGTTTTGTAGAAATAACATTATGTTCTATATATATGTATTTATTGTTTACATGTATTAATATCTAGATTTACTGTTCTAACAACTTGGGCTGGAAGTTTTATTAACATTCATGTCAAAGTGGGGACACTTTTTTTATTATAAGTCACTGACCAACAGGCTGAACGCTAGATTAAAAAAAAATATTTTTTCTAGATCTTTATTTTTAAAACATACTACTAAGCTATAAACAGGAACTATAACATTCTATTCAATAAACGTAGCAACTAAAGTAATATGTAAGTTACACAGTCACTCATACAGTTATTGTGGTCAGTTAAAGTGTTTGGACAGTGCTAATTTCAAGTACAGAAGCACACAAAAGACAAATTCAGAAAAAGGACAAGAAATGGTCAGAATACAAATGCCAGAGAGATATGGAGACAGAAAAGAAAGCTGGTTCAAAATAGTAATAGGCCATATTGAATGTTTTCCAAATTCGAATGCATTTTTACAGCCATAAGCAAAACAGATTTGCAATCTACTTCCTGACATGTTGCCAGAAAAAAACAATTTTTTTTTTTCCTTTACTCAGGCTCACAAATGTCTTACATCTACCTCAACAGTGTTTCTCAAATGTTCCTGTCTTTCTCCTAGAAAGACACACCTTTGATCACACCTCTAAAAATCTGCCAAGATTTTCCATGTGAAGCAGAAAATAAGCAGTTGAACCTCTCCTCTGTTTAGCCAGGGGAGAAAAAGAGGCACTATTCAAAGAAATCTGATGGGGAGGTGCATGGTTGGCAGATGTATATAACCACTGCAATGAAAAGATCAATAGGGAAACCAAGAATGAGAAAATCAGGTATTCGTTTTTGAGAGGTACAGAGTTTCTAGTAAACTGTGCTCTCTGCTCCTGGACTCTGCTGGCATTGCTACTGAAGTACAAGTAATGCTCTTCACCAGAAGACAGCAATCAAAACAAATTCTGTGTTGGTGGTAACTGGAGATCAGGGAACAATGTTCCGTAAGTTAAAAGATTTAGATTCTACCACAAAGCTGTGTGAACAGGGAACAAGTCCTTTGGAGTCAAGGTATTTTAACTAACATGATGAGGATACCATAGGGAAGAGCAGACTTAGTCCTTAAAAGGCAAAGCAATAAGTAAATTAAAGTTATTAAATATGTCCCAGCTTAGGGCATCACAGATTTGTTGTTGATGATACCAGACCATTTTGATGGAATGTGGCAACAAAATCAAGCACCAGAAGGATTTCCTTTATATTCCCCTTGGTATGTGACTCAAAAATAAACCCTTACATAGGATAAATAAGCCTACAAACTTGTTTACGACTCTGATATATACTTCTCTAGCTGTTCCTTCCTCAAAAAATATGAACTGGGATCTTCTGACCCATAACCACAAATTTCAAGTCTTTTTATTCCTAATTCTCCCTCCTCTCCCCCCACCCCCTCGCCCTTCCTTACTCAGTTTCTTATCTTTGAAAGGCCAGCTTATCCTGCAGGGCCTCTAGGTATCTGCTCCAACCAATTCAGGCCTGGCAGATGAACAGGAAAAAATGCATATACCCTGAGGAAGAGAGATCCTGGCAGTTCAGTAGTGATGTCTTCACAGACTGAGAGAGGACTAGGATGTCACAAGCAGGAGTTATAGGGGTCAAGTCAAGAAACTGGAGCAAAAACTGAAGCCAAATCCCAAGAAATCACATCTAGTTAAATGAGAGTGTAAGAATTAAGTCTGTATCATCATGGGCCTCGAAATGATAGCATGGTCAAAGGAGAAAATATAAGTGGGCTAAGCTAAAGTTGAAAATGGGTCACCACAGACTGAAATTTGGTTTTATTTAGAATCCAACCAGTAGAAGAGAACAAAAAAAAAAAAAAAAAAAAAAAAAACCAACTCTGAAGAGACTGCCTTAAATGCCTAAGACAGATATTAATTTTTAAAAACAGTAATCGCAAGATAGGTTTCACACGTTTTACTATTTAGATACAGAGAACAGCAACTAGCAAGTCCTGGCAAAGAACTGTTAACTGTATTCTACAGTAAAAAATGAAAAGCTAATGTCAACTCTAGTAAAGCCTTAACCTTTTCTCCATTTATTTCAACTATATTTATACTTTACATTGTATATTCCTTTATAAAGTTAGACTTTATTTCTGTCACTTCTTATTTTCTACTTTTCTTTCTTTATTCATCAGTAACTCCAAGATTAGGAGACTCCAATGACAGGCAGACAAGATGTGAAAATTAGCAAAATATGTATATGTTGACTTTAGTGTTCCTATTTTATTTTCTAGCAGGCATGTTTTAAGATAGCATGCACTTCTGTTTATCCACTGACAGACATGCACAAACTGCTTATATTAAGGACAAAAGTTTTGTGCCAAACCACAATTTTTAATCATGTTCTAACAAAAATAGGCCAGTGATCAACAATTGGGATTATTTTTTATTCAAGTGAATTTGAAATTAAATTGGAATATAAAATACCTTAATACAAAATTACATGGGAATACAAAGCCTTTAAGTTTTTTGAAGTTTTCTAAATAACACAAAAGATGCGTTTAAAATAGGAAAACAATCTTTTTTTTAATTGGAGAAGCATGGATATGGTAGATTTTCTCAGACCTCTAAAATTAACTTTCCTGACACAGCTGTCTTGCTTACCAAACAGTCTGAACACCAGTTTTCTTAATTAAAAAAAGGGGGGGAGGCATTATTCTCTGACAGATGTTTCAGCTAACCTTGGGCATGCTAAATATTTCCTTGAAATTTAAAAATATGGAACTAAAACTAAAACACATACATCAACTTTCACTAAGTTCACCTCAACTAAAGCTAACTTAGGTACAAAGTCCTCTTAGAAGAAGTGATTGACCTTCTATGGAAGGCTTTTTGTCCCAAAGCATGCTTCCAATATGGTCTCAGTAATATAATATACTTTCTACTTATTAGATAATATCAGTTTTTGTGAAAAAAAAAAAAAGTAAAAACAGATGACAATATTGATAATTGAATCATCTTAACCTGTCCAAATGTATGAAGCAATAAAACTTGACCTACAAACCACATAGGGTAGAAGAATAAAATAATGTGAAAATGCGCTGTAAACTGACGTGACAGGTATAATTTACTGAAATCTGTGACCAGTTTGCCAAGTAGAACACCAGCATTTCTTTACATCTACAACAAAGAATAACTACTATTCATTCTATACTATAATATTGCAAATATCTGAAGTTTTATATGAAAAAAATTAAGTTGTCCCAGACATTAGTATATTCTCAAATTTTAAAAAAAATTGGCAATTGATGTTTTTCCCTATAAGCTCCAATTTTGATTAATCGAAATGCTATCTCCTACTGCCATAGGTAGACAAGTTTGACATCGGCACAAGACTCCCTTCTACTGGCCCTTTCGGCAGTGGATGCAGAGGTGACAGAAAGAAAGAACTGCAGGTGAACGCTGTCTGCACCAGTGTCAAAAATGACAGGAAGACAGTTGGCACTGTGCAGACCGCCCAGCAGCAGAGAGCAATACCCACTGTTCCAACTGAAGATCCTCTGTTCCTGCTTCTAATTCTAACTCTGTCTGCAACGTGCTGTAAAAATAAAAGCTGGAGCCAGAAGCAATAGGATGTGAAAACCAGGAATGTTTAGAACAGGGTGGCTTCAATTTTAAACTTTAGACTGGCAGCTCCCATGAGAACAAAACAAGACAGTAAACATCTAAATCACTAGGTTCATTCTATTCATGAAGACCTATTTCACATTGAAAGAACAGTTTCAACTCTACTCTTCTTACATTATTTTTAAAGAAAGGAAGCAGGATAAAAGAAATCACAACAAATGCCAAACTTACAATTCTTGTAGCAAGGTTGCCTGAAGGGTTTTCCTTTTGAAAAGGCAATTGCCACTATGAGGTACTGAAAACTGGAGATAAAAAACACTGTGGTATTTTCATAATTTTGTATATTATGTGTATCAGGTTTGGTTTCATTGTCCAAGTATGAAGAATTCCAATACAGGCTTCTCGTCGTATTACAAGCACTAGAACACAAAAAATGTTTACATTACTAAACACAATACTCACTTCCCAAAAGTTCACTGTCCTCAATCACTATCATAACATAAATAGAAATAAGGTGGTGCTTATAGGAAGAGATCCAACAACATCAAGGTAAAATATATGGAACAGGCAACACCAGCGTTAAGTGTCTCTTCTCTTTAGTCACATTCCAATCAGTTTAAAAAACTAGAAGAAACGTCATAATAAATAAGCCCCACTCATTGTTTAAATTTAAGGATGATACTAATATAACACTGTATGTGGATTATACTGGGGTAAAATTTTTTAAAAAATCAAATTTTGAGAGTAATTTTAACACAGTAAAGGTTAACAGACCTTAGGTCTGACCTTAGCTCTACCAATTTTTTGGCTTAATCGAGGAAATATTACTTTATTTCTCAGCCCATTTCCTGACCTATAAGTGTGGATACCACCTGTGCCATCACAGGGTTACTGTTAAGGAATGAGGGATGACTCTGTCAATGCCTAGGAAAGCACCTGGCACCTAGACGACCCTCAATATTCTCACCGATGTATGGTGCTCTTTGAGCTCTACTCCCAGGGGGGCAGGACAGTCAAACACAGGTAATACCCATTACTAAAACACTAACTACATAAGCACAGGCAAGTAGTAACAAAATGTTAATCTGCTACAAATGAACTCTGGAAAGATACTCCGGAACAATTCCATCTATTTCTTTTTATGTGCAGTGTCCATATGTACATATAAGCAAACAGTAATGTTAAATTTCTTAAAGTTTCCTGAAACTTTAAAAAAAAAATTTTTTTTTTAACATTTATTTATTATTGAGAGACAGAGACAGACAGAGCATGTGCATGGGAGGAGCAGAGAGTGGGGGAGACAGAGAATCTGAAGCAGGCTCCAGGCTCCGAGATGTCAGCACAGAGCCCGACGTGGGACTTGAACTCACAAACCGCGAGATCATGACCTGAGCCGAAGTTGGACGCTATACCGACTGAGCCACCCAGGCGCCCCAAGTTTCCTGAAACTTTTAAAGACAATCTCCTTTCATTATAAGCAAACTATAAATAAATGTTTGCATCTAAAAATTTAATTCTACAAAATTACCTTAGTGAATGGCTTACATGTTTGATTAATTAAAATAATGTTATCATAATTTGTCACTGACAGAACACTCTACCTATAAGTAAGAGAAGCACTTGGCACTTTTTTTACGAGTTTTTTTTCTATTGTTTGTTTTAAAATGCTATTTCCTAAACTTAGGGTAGAAAAGTTCGACACAAACATTCTGGGTTTAGGAAAGACTCCAGTGATTAATTTCAACTTTCTCACTTTACAGGTAAGGAAAGCAAAGCTCAGTAGCAAATTAAGAAACTGGTCCAATATCCTCATGTTGGTAGTGACCATGAGGACCTTGCCTGACCATCTTTCTACAGATAAAAGGAGTTACCATAATATTTATAATCAAATATAAGCCAAATAATTTAACTATTTAATCAAGCTGCCTGTGAACTGTTATATAAATTTTAAAACTTATTTTTACATGCATACATGTTACACATATCTTACACACATTTTTTAAATGGATTGACCAACTTACTCTGACTGTGGATGCCATACTTCATACCAAGATTGCTGCTTGACCCAAAAAAAACCCAAAGATTGAAATCCAATGCAGATGATGATCTGAGACAAAACGGAGAAGAGAAGGGCCCCAGATATAAGACCTGAGGGTGGTCTTTGTGCCACAAGTTCCTTCCAGGCAGGATTTAAACTCACTATATTGAGAAGAAAAACAGGAGGAGTTTTTATCTAAATTAGTTGCTATAAAACTCAGATTCATTTAGGAACTTAAATTTATTTCTAACAAATCTTTACTATAAAAATTGTCCAAAACCCAATCCAGATGTCATACAGATTTAAGTAATCTGTAAAAGTAAACAATTTAGGCTTTTTCAAAAGTGTACTATTTTTTTCATGAGTACTTTTACATTACCCCACTGAAATTCAGAGAAACACTAGTATAAGTAAAAAGAATACTAAACATAAACTATAACATCAATCACCATCCTTGTATGTTCAACTAAAAATTTATTTATTTCTCAATCTTTAATTGCAAATCTACAGTAATAATACATATTTTCTCCTCTTAAAAAGACATTAACAAAGGTTGGAAGCTATATAAACATAACCGTAACCAAAAAAGGCTTTGATCACTTATTAAGGTGATGCCCCCCAAGTTTCTCCACAACATTCCTCTTTATAATTGATAAGTAATTTGTAAAAAGATATTGAAACTATGTAAAAATCCTGTTCCTCATTAAACTTTCACTCGCCAGTTTTAGTATCCACTAAAGACGATCTAATCCAGTGGTTCTCAACCAACATGCTTTTGACCCCTGAGAACATCTGGCAATGTCTGGAGATATTCTTGGTTGCCACAACCGTAGCTGTGTTACTGGCACGTAGGGGTAGAGGCCAGAGATGCTGGTCTAATGCACAGGATAGAATTAGCTGTTTTAACAGATGAATCAGATCAGGGTCTTTTCATGGTCTAAGCCCATCATTCCTTCTATATTTATTAGTTTGCATTTTACTCTCAGGAAGAGCTTTCCCTTCTCTCCCTATTTATTTCCAATATGAACTTGTGAATATTCATTTGACTAAATGGGTCATATCCCATTACATCATTACTTATTTTTATATAATCACAAAGACCAGAATAAACCAACATCTTGTGTCTCCTCATATGCTGTACTGAGGATACAACATCACTTCTGCCATGTTCCTGCCAAGAATTCATAGCCCAAGTCTAAAGAGACTACATCAGACATCCATATATTTGGTTTCTCTTCTTTCATAAATGTCAACATCAAGATGCCCAAAAAAGGGTTGATGTAATATTCTGGATTAAAAAAAGACTAAAGAGAAAAGATAATGAAATTTGTGAGCCTGGGTTAGATCCTGGTCTAGAGAATTAGGGGAACAAAATAAGTAGAAAAGATATTATTTGGATATATGACAACACTTGATTATGGGCTGTGGGTTAGATAATATTGTATGAGTGTTAAATTTCCTGATCTTTGTAACTATGGTTTGTTTTGTTTTTTAATGTTTAGTTTTTGAGAGAGCACGAGCAGGCGAGGAACAGACAGAGAGGGAGACACAGAATCCAAAGCAGGCTCTAGGCTCCGAGCTGTCAGCACAGAGCCTTGATGCGGGGCTCGAACCCACAAACTGAGATCATGACCTGAGTCGAAATCGGACGTTTAACTGACTGAACCACCCAGGTGCCCCATAACTATGTTTAATTATGTCAGAGAATGGCTTTGTTTTACGGCAATATACACAATATTCAGAGACAAAGGGGCATGATAACACAAACTTATTCTCAAATATTTCAGAAAAACATGGACAGAGAACAATAAAATAGGGCAAATGAAAACAATGAGTAGTAAAAGAACATATTTACAGGGAATCTGAAGAAGTATGCACTGTTATAATTATTGATATAAATTTACCAAAGTTTAATGAGTTACATCAGAATTTCATATGCTTTTAAATCGATAGTAAAGCAAAATACTCACTTGTAAATACCACTACCAAAATGATTGCCAGATCAATGAAGAGAAACTGGAAGTCTCCCAGGTTACTTAAGATCTACAGAAGTGATTTTTAAAACATAATTAGTTTTCAGAAATTATTTTTATACCATTTTCCCTGGCTTTAGATTTTCCTCCCTTGGTTTCAGTTGCCCCCCTCCATGCACTCCCCCTCAACCCCGATAAAGACAACTTTAAAATGACACTTGGACTTGCTTAAAAATTAAAACACATTTGCCTTTGATATTAGTGACATAGAACATACGTTTGCAAACATTCAATTTATTAATATAAAAGGCATCTCCTAAAAATTCATTCAATATAAATCTTAAACCTTTTGGCAAAAAGGAAACACAAGCTTTTACTCACAATATTCAACATTCTTGAAAATTAGTACCTCAAAGCTTCCTTAATATCTAACACCATCCCTCCTGATACTTTCGACAAGGTAGAAGGGATATTTTCACAAAGACTCCCTGGCAGGTCACTAATGTTAATTTTGAGAAAACTCTAAAGTGATCTCACTGCAATTATAAAATCCAGTGGATTACCTATGGACATCACTGTTTACACTTTTTCTCCAAGTGCATAAAGTCCTACAAACTACTGCTGAAACATCTTTTCTCATTCTGACCTTTTCTGAAAATGTATCGCAAGGTTAACTACAATTCTGAAATATGTCACAGCTTGACATTTTGAAGAGTTCTAAGAAAGACGCCCAATCTGAGCTAAAGGCAAAAAAAGAATACAATCATCTTTTATTCACGAGGCTTTAGCCACAGTTGTCAGCCTTAAAGAAAATGCTATTCTAGATCAATGAGATTTTCAATCTGCTACTCAAAATATAACAAACCAAAGGAAAACTTACAGATGCTAGTTATGTAAGTTTCATAATTAGTAGATGCATACATACTCAATTTTTTAGCTTAAATGCCTTAACACTAAGCAGCATCTCTATAAGCAATGTTGGTACTCACAGAATATAGCAGAGTAACACTGAAGTACTGTATAATGCTGTACAAAGCCATAAATTTAAACACACAGAAAGAAGTCATTAAAGCAGCACGGCCTTCCCTATGAAAACAAATGTTGGCATGTGAATAAAAGCATTTTGAATTCCTCTTCCAAATCACAATTATATCTTGACAGATGAATAGCAACATTCAACAGCTACAACAAAGCACTTTTCTATCAAAAGAACTAAACCAAAGCAGAACTGAAAGAAATGTAAAGTAGCAACCAGTTGGTAACTAAGGTATAGAATATACTAATACACCATTACAACAAATTCATACTCATTTCTATAATTTTTTTCTACATTATTAGAGCAAGCCACAAAGAGATAATGGGAAAATTTTCAATTTGTGCTACCTGATAAGGTTTGGCACACAGGAAATACTAGGAGTTTTGGAGGTAAAGGGAGATGCCACTGAAGCCTCAAGCTCTGATAACGAAATGCCTCCATGTGCCCTCTTCAAAGCCTAATGGTTTGAAGAAGAAAAGGAGTTAAGTTTTGTGAATGGGACTTGGGTAGAGAAAGAATTATAAATCACAGAAACCATACTTACACCACAATCATTTGCCCCATCACCGCACATTCCAACAAAGTAACTGAGAAACAAAAATTATGTCGATTAATTTTTTAAAATAAACAACATTTAACTTAATATTTCTTCAGGGGCACCGGGGTGGCTCAGTCAGTTAAGTGTCTGACTTCAGCTCAGGTCATGATCCGCACTTCATGAGTTTGAGCCTTGCATCGTGCCCTGTGCTGACAGCTCAGAGCCTGGAGTCTGCTTCAGATTCTGTGTCTCCCTCTCTCTCTACCCCTCCTATGCTCACACTCTCTTTCTCTCAAAAATAAACAAACATTAAAAATTTTTTCACTAAAAATTTTTTTTAAAAAAGGATTTTCTAATACATTATGAACAGCTAACAGACCAAGACCTCCCCACTGAAACTGACAAATCTTTTTACCACACTGACCACAGGCATTTTGCTTTGTAAACAGCACCAGCTTGCAAGTCAAATGACCTGGGTTATTGTCCCATTTCTGTCACAAGCTGGGCAAATAGTTTATTATTTGGCATCTTAATTTCCTAATCTGTAGAACAAAGGTCTTGGGCCTGTACAGTCTTTAGTAACCTACTTTTAAGGTTATCAGTAAAGATTTCTCCCTTTAAAACTGGAAACATAATTATTTACAGAAACTATAAAGTCACTTCTAGAAGCTGAGTAAATGAACTCTATCTAAAAGATATTACCTGGGAAAGGAATTGTGGATATTTATTTTTGCTAAATAAATGAGTACATGAGCCTCTTGTAAAGAGGCACTTAGAGTTATCACCTATCTTGCAGGTGACAATTCTATACACATGAAATATCAGTTACTTTTCTGGGTTTGAAAATGAAATTACAATTCATAAAAATAAAACACCACCAATACTTACTCTACATTTTGCAATGCTTCTATTAATTGTGTCTTCTGATCAGGTGCCATACGAGCAAAAACAGTGCCATGCAACATCAACTGAAAAAAATATGAATTTCTTTAAAATACTATTCACAATGTATTCTTGTGAACACAAACATACATAAACCCAAGTCACTAACCTTAGGAGCAAGGTCTTGAAAATGTTCCAATATCACTGAAAATGATTTTCCATTCATTGCAAAATGGTAACGAGTCACTTGAAGATTCTCTAAGCTATTATGGACCAATTTAATTGGAATAGCCTATGTACAAGACATTCAAAACAATATTTAGGCAGCCAAACCGAGTAATACAATCCTATTTTTTAATTAAAAAAAAAAAATTTTTTTTTACATTTATTTATTTATTTTTGAGAGACAGAGACAGAGCACAAGAGGGGGATGGGCAGAGGGAGAAGGAAACACAGAATCCAAAGCAGGTTCCAGGCTCCGAGCTGTCAGCACAGAACCCGATGTGGGGCTTGAACTCACAAACTGTGAGATCATGACCTGAGCCGAAGTCAGATGCTCAACCCACTGAGCCACCCAGGCGCCCCAATCCTATTTTAAATATATCTGATCTATGGGGTGCTTGGATGGCTCAGTCAGTTAAGTGTCCGATTTCAGCTCAGGTCATGATCTCACAGTTCGTGAGTTCAAGCCCCATTTCAGGCTCTCTGCTGGAGCCTGGAGCCTGCTTCTGATTCTGTGTCTCCCTCTCTCTCTGCCCCTCCCCAACTCAGGCTCGCTCTGTCTCTCTCAAAAATAAACATATAAATAAATAAATAAATAAATAAATAAATAAATAAATAAACAAATAAATAAGATCCAAAACTAAATTCTTTCATTTGATAGTTTACATAAAACAATCAAAGTTTAACATTTTTTGAAAGTGAAAAGAAACTCAATGTTAAGGTAATCATCCAGTGATGCTTATTTAAAACAAAGGCTAAACATCAGCTTCAGTTTGAAATAATGCATGAATGAAACATTATGGACCACTTGTATCATTTATCGCTACTTTTAAAATAGGATAGATAAATACCTGGGATTCTTATACTTTAAAATGGTGCTTCTCAGCTTTGGCTAAATATCCACAATTTGAGGTACCTGGGTCTTACCTAGTCCTAATGAATCAATCTCTGAGGAGACAGCCCAGGCGTCTGTTTTCATTTATGTTTTGTTGTGTTGTATTTTAATGCACCACTTTTTATTTCTTCAGACTAAATTCAAACAAGCAAGCTTCAAAAGGAAAAAATCATCTTGACATTACCTCCGAGTCAATGGCTGATGAATTACTGCACTGTGTTAGGGTGTCTGCATAATGCCAGTTTATCTTGGCAACTTTCCCATCCTTCGGAGGTAATGCTTCAGCAATAATAACTTTATCCTGAGGTAGTATCATTCCACAGTCTCTGGCCACAGAGACAGCAGTCAACATGTTGTCACCTAATGTTCAAAATATTGACAATATGTTAAAATTAAAATGGAAACATAAATGTACTTGACAACAATACTTATCCAGAATCTCTATTACCCCCGACTATGCTTGGCAAAATGAGGATCCTGTACAGTCTTACCCTTGGAGCTTCAAAATAGCAAAAATCAAAACATACTTTTCAAAGGAAGCCTCAAATAACTCCAGCACACATATGCTAAACAGACCACTCTTACCCACACTTTTTAAAGTCAGATATATTCTGAATCTTTTTGTCATGCACTGGTAGCACCCACCAATGCCTGGCACCGTGTCACACACACAGCAGGTGCTCAAAAACTATTTGTTGAAATAACTCAAGAGTGACCGGTAGTCTGTACAAGAATGCCTAAAATCACAGGGGAAAAAAAAAAAAAAAAAAGAATGGATTACAAAAGCAAAAAGATAAAGAAGGTAACAAGAATGCAATCTTTACAAGATATAAAGAGAACCTCTCCGTTGTGAAAAGGCAAGAACTGAAAAGAAGTCCTGTAAGGACAGGCTCAAGAGAAGAAAATATAAACATATGTGAAAAGCCAGCAAAGGTATGAGAAGTTCACTGCTGCCAGAACGGAAGGGCAATATTACTTCTTCCCCCAATTTCCACACATTATTTCCAAGGGCATCCTCCTATGACCAGAGTGACCCCCCTTGGGAACCAAAGCCACAGTTTGTCACAGCAGAGAAAGAGGAAAGTGCTTTCAAGGAGGAATCATTAGAGGCAAGGACTTGCTGGGATGCTAATAAATGTATCTACTTGAGCTACATAGTAATAAGTATACTATTGGAAGGGTCTCAGAGTCTAAAACAAACAAAAAAAAAATGTACACATGCCCTTTCCATATAAGGCTTAGTGAATATATAAAGCCATAAAGTGACTACCTTAATTATGATTATTTACTAAGAAAAAACACTTAGGAGCTGCCACAGTTTCACAAAGCTAAGGAATGGGAATTACATAATATTTATCAACAGCATAATACCAGGAGAATCACTTAGAATAGTCAAAAATCACAAACAAATCAAACAATGGCTATCTTCACTAGTATGCATTCAAGCAATGATAATGAACATACTCTTATACATAAAAATGTAATTCTAACAAATATCTGTTAATCATTTTTCATGCATCTAGCGCAGTTTTAAAAATTGCAGAAGACCCCAAAATGAACAAAACATTGTCTTCACCCTCTAGAATCGTATATTCTAATAGGGAAAACAAACCTGCAAATAGCACAAGATATAATAACTGCTATAATGTATTATTAAAGAGAGGTAACAAAAAAGGAGCAGTATCTAAATTTTTACAGTATGCCCTTCACCATTTTACTGTTTCTATAAATAGAATTTGCTAGCCCTTAAAAGAGTATTACAAAGTTATAACTCTGAAGAATATTCTGAGCTGAAATGGGGCATGGGAGGATGAAGCCACTATGTGCTTTTATAACTGTCTGGTCATTCCACCACATTATATAACTTGAACTCTAAGAGTCACACTCAATTTTTCCTGTGTCCTTTTATAAAGTCCAACCTGTGACCATGACCGTGCGAATGTTGGCTTTATGCAAATCTTCAAGTACTCCAGGGGTTTCTTGCTTTAATTTGTTCTGCATTATAATTAATCCCATAAAATCCATGTTGTTTTCAATGACATCTCTGCAGAAAAAGAAATTTTAACACATAATGGTTTAGAAATTTTAACACGTAATGAAACAGTATCTGTTCTCTTTATACTGATAAAGCAATGTAAAATACCCATAAATTGTACATCAAACCATTTTGTATGTTGAATAAAGCATAAATGTGTTTGAGTTCAATATCTCAAACTTATATCTGGAAAAACAATTCCCAAGGGATATAAATGAAATTAAATTTCATCTTTGGAAATGTGAGAATAAGGATAATTTGGAAATGTTATCTTTGTAAGATACTAAACACTTGTAGTACTAAGGAATGTTCATCTTATATTCCACCTGCAAAATGAATAAGCATAAATAAATCTATGCTTTACTGTCCCCACCTCCACACAACATACCCTAACTTAAGTGTCCAGAGAAAAGGAAAAAATTTGACTATAAGCACATTCAATAGTTATACTGTATTATGATCAAGTCTTTGAAGAATTTTAGAAAAGTCTTGATCAAATTCTTTCTTTTTTAAGTTTATTTATTTTGAGAGAGAACGAGATAGCACATGCAAGCAGAGAGAGAGAGAGAGAGAGAGAGAGAGAGAGAGAGAGAGAGAGAGACACACACACACAAAGAGAATCCAAAGCAGGCTCCACACTGTGAGCAGAGCCCAACTCAGGGCTCGATTTCATGAACTGTGAGATCATGACCTGAGCCAAAATCAAGAGTCAGATGCTTAACTGATTGAGCCACCCATGTGCCCTTTGATCAAATTCTTGATTCTAGAAGTGTGATATTAAACCTATTAGCAGTCTGACAATGAGATCTATTTGGGCCCCAGAAATGGGTCTCTGAGAATATTTACAAATATTCAATAGCCATCAGGACACAATTCCTTCAAAATTTGAGTATCCACTCTGTACCAAGTAGTACTACCAGTCATTGGAAGGTCAAAGATGAAAAGGTATGTGATCTGTACTCTCGAGGCGTTTTTTTGATTGTGGTGTGTGTGTGTTTGTGTGTGTGTGTGTGTGTGTGTGTGTGTGTATGAAAGAGAGACAGAGAGAGAGAGAGAGAGAGAGAGAGACAGAGAGAGAGAGAGAGAGAGAGAGAGAGAGAGAGAGAGGTTGAGAGAGAGAGAAAACAGACATGCAAGCAAAAAGATGCATGCAAAAATAACATGTGCATTATCATGGAAATGGATGCATTCTTAAGAAATTTCAAACTACCAGAACCGTATCACAGAAATAGGTTTGGTTTTGTTTTGTTTTTTTTCAATGGAGAAAGAAGGCTGAGATTAGGAACCAAAATTTCAGACTGGCAATAACCAACTGGTTTTTCTACACAAAATTCAATAAAGGTGCTTATTAAGCACATAGCTCTAAAACATAAAACACTCTGAAATATAATTTATATTTATGTATGGGTGGTAAAGGTATCAAAGAACAGTTAAGCAATACAAATGACACTGCTGGTGGTGATAGGAAAAATAAGCCTTGAAGCCTGAAAATGCATTTCAAAGAACACAGTTGTACTGATGTGAAAACTCTGGGGTCAAAGCACTACAAGCCGTGTTCCCATGATCTGCTAGGTTCTGGCTGCTACTGGTTTCCTTACTCTCCAACGAATGATACAGGTCATGGCAATATTGTTCTCTAATGAATGAATAATCCAATATTCAACTCAAGATAGAAAGGTTCAAGCTGTGAGAGAAATGTCAAAACCTGCTCTTGTAAGATAAGATGGAAATACAGAGAGGTTCTTGGTTGAAGCACGTGAAAGGAGAGTAGAGAAAGAGAGAAACAGGGACAGGATATCCTGGGCAGAAGGAACAGCCTACTCAAGGGCACGCAATGATGTCTGGATATGACAGGCTTAAGAACTACAGACAAATCAGTAGTTTTAAAGGTCCCAGCAAAAGGTGAAGCTGTAGAGAAAGAGCCCAACGTGCCCTTCACCAGAATTAGAACGTAACATTGTACATGTGTAGCTCCCAACCATGCATATCCATCAGATCTGGCTAATGCTTTTCTTTTTTTTTTGAAACGTTCATGTTTAAACATGCTTCACCCCCAAATATTGTTTCAATAGGCAGAATTCCTAATGCAGTTTTTCCTTTTAGTTATTGGGCTAGCCCCTCCACTCCTTAGTTCTCATTTGGTAAAACAGGATTGCACAACAAATATAAACACCATCCTACTCTTTTCACTTAGCGTGCCTGAGATACAGGGATCTCCCACTTTTTCCAAGTTCACATTAGGCCATTTCACTTTTACGAAAGGCCTACGTTACTCATTTTCACTAACCAAAAGAAACCTGAAGATTTTTTGCTTTCGAGACAAAAAAATAAGAGGCAAATATAGCGTCCAACATGTGTTTTACAGCAAGCCATTTTAGAAGCAGCGCACTTCCACGCAGAGAGAGAGGTGCTCCCCAGTTCCTTCCCTGGGGATTATAATCTGCATCTCAGCATCAAGCCACATAGTTTTGAACTGTGTCTGTGAGCTTCTTACTCTACCTTGATTTATTCTCTGCCTGAATTAGCAAGATGTGTCCTACGCTATAAGAAAAGCTTCAAAGAGATTATTTTTGGCGTCTGGAAGCAAAAATTTTTCCACATACATTAATTGTAACTGTTTCTTCATTTTAGGCCATTTCAGCTTAGGAACGATTTTATAGGAATGCTCTACTTTGACAGCAGGAGGAGTTGTTATTAACAGCAATGTTAACAGCCCATAGTTTAGCCATTGCCCTATGGGTATTATGTTATTTGCACTATTTAAACATGAACCTTATGCACACATAGAAATAGCTCTTTAATCTGGATTCTTAGAACTGCACTTGCTGGGTCAAACTGTATAAGCAAATTCAAATTTTGATAGGTACTACACATGTTTATTATGAATCTACAATAGTGTAGTAGCAGTATGTTGTTAAAATTTTCCCAAACCATCACTAACATTTGGTATGGTCAAAATTTTCAACTTTTCCAACCTTAGAAGTGATGTCTCACTGTGGTTTTATTTTGTAGTTCCTCAAAGAACTAAATAAAGTGTACTACCCTTTTCATGTGTTCATCTGCCATTTGTATGCCTTTTTCTGATTCTTATCTGCTTGTGTAATTCATCCTTTTTTTTTTTTTTTTCAAATTAAGTGTTGCGTGTTTTGTTTTCTTTCTTTCCTGATACATTTTCCTAACAGTAAACTCTTCCAGTAGACGATGGGAAGCCATTTATAAGAATTCCAACTAGAGGAGCACCTGGACAGCTCAGTCAATTAAGTGTCTGACTTCAGCTCAGGATCTCTCGGTTCGTGGGTTTCAGTCCCATGTTGGGCTCTGTGCTGCCAGTTCAGAGCCTGCAGCCCACTTTGGAATCTGTGTCTCCCTCTCTCTCTGCCTCTCCCATGCTTGTGCTCTGTCTCTTTCAAAAATAAAATAATATACGTTAAAAAAAAAAAAAAAAGAATTCCAACTAGAGACCGGTGTGTTAAAAAGCTCTCTGGAGGCACTATGAAACACAAATTAAAGAGTGGAAAAGACTGGAGAGAAGTAAACGTGATGATGGTTATGTCATTCGACCTTTGGAAGCAGGGAGGTGGGGAATGGTGGTAATTAGTTATTAGGACTCATGCTACTCTGGCCAAAATAATACTTGGTTCGAACAATTGGGCAAAACCAAGTATTTTATTTGGGAAAAACAAACTACTATAGAATTATGTTTATGTTTTCAAACATAATTATGTTCCTAGAACATACGTGACACATAGCAGGCACTAAATAAATATTTAACAAACTGAGAAGGGTTTCAAAGATTTGTACTTGTATCTCAATCACCTAAAACAAACACTGCATAAGGTACAGTTCCATACATTCAATAAATATTTAATAGGGTTTTTGGAAAGCAGCATGGAGATCCTCAGCTTGTCTCGTCCCTGAAACACAGCTAGATCAGCACCAAACCATTTTGCACACCCAGGAAATTGATCTGAGGATTAACACAACAATCTGCATAACTTGAGCCAGAGAACTCGGCAGGTACATAGTGTGTACAGGCGAACTGAGAAAGAGAAAAGCCACAGAGGGTAGGGAGCTATTTTTGCAGAGAAAGGAAAAAGAAAGGGGGAGTGTGCGGCACATCAGGAGAGTGCAGGAAAAACACTGCCCTGAAAGTAGCTGGAGAGAAAGAGAAAGAGTGAAAACACTCACAGGAAACTGAACAAGAAATCTGTCCCCCAAAACCACTGACAGGAAGAAAGGAGAGGATTTCAATACCACCAGGATTGAACAGTGGAGCTCAGTGCCTGGTGGTGCTCTGGTGAGGAAGCAGGGCAAATCACCAGGAGTAGGCAGCAGGGTCTGAGGGGTCTGAGGGAACCACGGGGAGAAGTGGTTCCCTTGCTTGGAGAGCATTTAGTAGAGGCCATACAACCTTCACAAAGGCAAAGGTCCCAGAGGACCCCAGAGAGCAGTCACATTTGCTGGTACCGAGACAAGAGACACCAGAGTACAGCAAACTCTGGCTCTGGCTGTGTGTTCTGATCAGCCACAATCTCCAAACCTCTGCCACTGCACTATCACACAAATGTTTTCTGGGGCAAGCAGGCACACAGCCATTGCTCAGTGAGACCCTCCCCCAAAGAGTCAGCGTGGCTCCAGGCCAGCGAAGGGCAGGGGTGGTGGGGGTGGTGGGGGTGGTGGTGGTGGTGGTGGTGGTGGTGGTGTATGAAGTGTGGGCTTTTGAAACACAACCCCATCTGAGATAAAACTCTGGAAGGAGGTGCTGCCTGACAGGCAAATGGCTTGGACACAGGGTAGAGGCAGGGAGTGGATGGAGGCCTGAGACAAAGGAGGGGTGCTTGATAGCAGGTCGGTGAGATCTATATACTGCTTACAAGAGACATATTTTAGACCCAAAGACACATGCAGTTTGAAAATAAGGAGATGAAGAACCAGCTATCATGCTAATGGTCGTCAAAAGAAAGCTAGAGTAGCCATGCTTCTACCAGACAAACTAGATTTTAAAATAAAGACTGTAACAAGAAATGAAGAAGGGCATTATGTCATAATTAAGGGGTCTATCCACCAAGAAGATCTAACAATTGTAAATATTTATGTCCCCAACGTGGAAGCACCCAAATATATAAGTCAATTAATCCCAAACCTTCTAAAGAAACTCATTGATAACGATACCATAATAGTAGGGGGCTTCAACACCCTTCTTACAGCAATGGACAGATCATCTGAGCAGAAAGTCAATAAGGAACAATGGCTTTGAATGACACACTGGACTGAATGGACTTAACAGATATATTCAGAACATTTCATCCTAAAGCAGAATACATTCTTTTTCAGTGCGCGTGGAACATTCTCCAGAATGGATCACATACTGGGACACAAATCAGCCCTCAACAAGTACAAAAAGACAGAGATCACACCTTGCATATTTTCAGACCACAATGCTATGAAACTCGAAATCAACCACAAGAAAAAATTTGGAAAGACTATGAATACTTGGAGACTAAAGAACATCCTACTAAAGAATGAATGGGTTAAACAAGAAATTAAAGAGGAAATTAAAAAGTACATAGAAGCCAGGGTGCCTGGGTGGCTCAGTTGGTTAAGCGTCCAACTTTGGCTCAGGTCATGATCACAAGATCCATGAGTTCAAGCCCTGCATTGGGTTCTGTGCTGACAGCTCAGAGCCTGGAGCTTGCTTCGATTCTGTGTCTCAGTCTCTCTGCCCCTCCCCTGCTTGCTCGCTCTCTCTCTCTCTCCCCACCAACTCTCTCAAAAATAAATAAAGGTTAAAAAATTTTTTTAATTAAAAATAAAAAGTACATGGAAGCCAATGAAAATGAAAACATGACAGCCCAAAATCTCTGGGATGCAGCAAAGGAGATAAGAGGGATGTATACAGCAATCCAGGCCTTCCTAAAGAAGGAAGAAAAGGTCTCAAATACACAATCTACACTTAACACCTAAAGGAGCTGGAAAAAGAACAGCAGACAAAGCCAAAGTGAGCGCAAGAAGGGAAATAATAAAGATTAAAGCAGAAATCAATGATATTGAAAGAAAAAAAAGAAGAAGAATTATAGTAGAACAGAACAATGAAACCAGGAGCTGTTTCTCTAAAAGAAAGAACAAAATTGATAAACCCGTAGCCAGATTTGATTAAAAAGGAAAAGGAAAGGACCCAAATAAATAAAATCATGAATGAAAGAATAGAAATCACAACCAACACCTCAGAAATACAAATAACAAGAGAATATTATGAAAATTATATGCCAACAAACTGGGCAATCTGGAAGAAATGGATAAATTCCTAGAAACATATAAACTACCAAAACTGAAATAGGAAGAAATAGAAAACTGGAACAGACCCATAACCACTAAAGAAACTGAATCAATAATCAAAAATCTCCCACAAACAAGAGTCCGGGGCCAGATGGTCTCCCAGGGGAATTCTACCAAACATTTAAAGGAGAGTTTATACCTATTCTCCTGAAGCTGTTCCAAAAAACAGAAATGGAAGGAAAACTTCCAAACTCATTCTACGAAACCAGCATTACCTTGATCCAAAACCAGACAAAGACTCCACTAAAAAGGAGAATTACAGACCAATTTCCCTATGAACATGGATGCAAAAATTCTCAAGAAGATACTAGCAAATCAAATCCAACAATACATTAAAAAATTCTTCACCATGATCAAGTGGGGTTTATTTCTGGGCTGTAGGGGTGGTTCAATATCTGCAAATCAATCAATGTAATACATCACATTAATAAAAGAAAGGATAAGAACCACATGATTCTCTCAGTAGATGCAGAGAAAGCATTTTGACAAAACATAGCATCCTTTCTTGATAAAAAAAATCTCAAGAACGTAGGGTTAGAAGGATCATACCTCAACATCATAAAGGCCATTTATGAAAGACCACAGCTAATATCATCCTCAATGGGGGAAAAGTGAAAGCTTCCCTCTAAGGTCAGGAACATGACAGGGATGTGCAATCTTACCACTGCTGTTCAACACAGTACTGGAAGTCCTAGCCTCAGCAATCAGACAACAAAAAGAAAAGGCACACACACTGGCAAGGAGGAAGTTAAACTTTCTCATCACAGATGACATGACACTCTATTGGAAAACCCAAAAGACTCCACCAAAAAAACTGCTTGAACTGATCCATGAATTCAGCAAAGTTGCAGGATATATTAATAATGCACAGAAATCAGTTGCATTCCCATACACCAATAATGAAGTAGCAGAAAGAGAAATCAAGGAATTGATACTGTTTACAATTGTACCAAAAACCATAAAATACCTAGGAATAAACCTAACCAAAGATGTGAAAAAGCTATTCACTGAAAACTATAGAAATCTTATGAAAGAAATCAAAGACACAAAAAAATGGAAAAAACATTCCATGCTCACAGACTGGAAGAACAAAAAATATTGTTAAAATATCAATACTACACAAAGCAATCTGCATATTCAATATAATCCCTATCAAAATAACACCCTCATTCTTCACAGAGCTAGAACAAACAATCCTAAAATTTGTATGGAATCAGAAAAGACCCCAAATAGCCAAAGCAATCCTGAAAAAGAAAACCAAAGCTGGAGGCATCACAATCCCAGACTTCAAATGTATTACAAAACTGTAGTCATCAAGACAGTATAACACTGGCACAAAAACACACACACAGATCAATGAAACACAACAGAGAACCCAGAAATGGACCCACAAACGTATGGCCAACTAATCTTCGACAAAGCAGGAAAGAATATCCAGTGGAATAAAGACAGTCTCTTCAGCAAGTGGTGCTGGGAAAACTGGACAGTGACATGCAGAAGAATGAACCCGGACCACTTTCTTACACCATACACAAAAATAAACTCAAAAAGGATGAAAGACTTAAACGTAAGACAGGAAGTCATCAAAATCCTCGAGGAGAAAGCAGGCAAAAACCTCTTTGACTTCAGCCACAGCAACTTCTTACTCAACACATCTCCAGAGGCAAGGGAAACAAAAGCAAAAATGAACTACTGGGACCTCATTAAGATGAAAAGCCTCTGCACAGTAAAGGAAACAATCAGCAAAACTAAAAGGCAACCAACTGAATGGGAGAAGATATTTGCAAATGACATATCAGATAAAGTGTCAGTATCTAAAATCTATAAAGAACTTATCAAACTCAACGCCCAAAAAACAAATAATCCAGTGAAGAAACAGGCAAAAGACACAAATAGACATTTCTCCAAAGAAGACATCCAGATGGCCAACCGACACATGAAAAAAATGCTCAACATCATCAGGGAAATACAAATCCAAACCACAGTGAGATACCAACTCACACCTGTCAGAATGGCTAAAATCAACAACTCAGGCAACAACAGATGTCGGCGAGGATGCGGAGAAAAAGGAACCCTTTGCTGGTGGGAATGCAAACTGGTGCAGCCACTCTGAAAAACAGTATGGAGATTCCTCAAAAAATTAAAAATAGAACTACCCTATGATCCAGCACTTGCACTACTAGGTGTTTATCCGAAGAACACAGGTGTGCTCTTTCGAAGGGGCACATGCACTCCAATGTTTATAGCAGCATTATCGACAATAGCCAAGTATGGAAAGAGCCCAAATGTCCATCAACAGATGAATGGATAAAGATGTAGCATATATATACAATGGAGGATTACTTGGTGATTAAAAAGAATGAAATCATGCCATTTGCAACAATGTGGATAGAACTAGAGTATATTATGCTAAGCGAAATAAGTCAGAGAAAGACAAATATCATGTGACTTCTGCATATGTGGAATTAAAGATACAAAACAGATGAACATAAGGGAAGGGAAGCAAAAATAATATAAAAACAGGGAGACAAATCATACAAAACTCTTAAATATAAAGAACAAACAGAGGTTGCTGGAGGGGTTGTGGGTGGGGGGAGTGGACTAAATGCGCGATGGGCATTAAGAAAGGCACTTGTTGGGATGAGCACTGCGTGTTATATGTTAGTGATGAATCACTAAATTCTATTTATGAAAACACTATTACACTCTATATTAACTAACTTGGATTTAAATAAAAAATCAATATTTAATACATACTCACAACATATAAATTATTGTACATGACATATAAACTATACATTACCGGAAAAGCTGTAGAACGACTGTTCATCCACCTTACCTGCTAATATTCTGTACTTTATGCCAAGTCAGTTTCGATTCCAATTTTCTGTGTGCAAGAGCAATTACACGGAAGCCCTGTTTAGTGTAATCTTCCAGAACTTTTTCAAAATCAGTAGGAACTTTTAAAAAGGAAAAAATAAACGCCATTGTTAAAATTGCAACTACAAGCTTACACAAATAACAATTTCATTCAAAGCCTAGTTGATTCCTTACCTGTTTCAGGTTTACAAAGACTAGCAATGATCTCAGGTGCTCCCTTCATGTAGGCATCCATCTTCTTATCCCCTAGCACCCTTGCAACCACACTCATACGTTGCAAAGCAGAAGAAAACGGAAACTGACGAACAATTCCTATCTCATAAATAGCCTGTATGATTTCAAAAGATGCACAAAGCATTTGTTATTTTTTTGGAATTAAAACACATATCCTTAAGTAACAAGTAAACATTCTTCACTTACTGGAAGTTCAAACAGCTCCTAAAAATAAAACAAAGAGAATAAAGAAATAGTACATATTAGACTACTCATCAACATACTCAAGTTATAAAAAAAAAAAAAAAAACTTTATACATGCACAAAACATCTAAAAAATAGCAAAGAGCTTTGAGTATTTCAAAGTCAGGTTTCAAGATTGCTTCTCTACTATCTCCTTTTTTTTTTAATGTGTGCTTATTTTCAAATACTTTGTTATCCTAAAATACTAACATATTAAGTACTAAAAATAAACTAAGGGGAAACATTTTAAAATTCACCTAAAAATAAAGCCATTCACATATTCTTTCTGCTAAATCATAGGAATTTAAAGGATTAATCACTGTTTAAATCACAAGGCCTAAGTTGTTCAATAAATAGTAAGGAAAAGTAATGGTAATCAGAATTACATCTCAATGTTTTACACACAGAGTGCCTGCGACACACACCAGATGTGTAGTTTTGGATAAATGCAGCTAAAATATTCGTATCTGCCTAAGAATTAAATAAAGGACATGTGATTTCATCTTCTAGCAAGAGTTCAAAATGAGGACTGAACATGAACGTTATAAGTATCATCCAACTTAACGTGATTTCGCACCATTTCTTGGTTTCCCGCATGTGTAGATTCAGGAAGCAGCTGTTTTGGAGGACGAACCACAGTGGGCATAATTCGATTATGAAGTGCCGTTTCCTCTTCAGTTGCTTCTTCCAGAATCTGAAAGGAAAATATTCAACACATTACTTCATAAAATTCAATTCACTGGTTCTACTTTTAAAAGAAACATTACGGCTATCTTCAGTAATAACGACAACAAAGTCAGTACCCAAAGAATAAACGAGTACTACTAGACCACTAATATATTAGCATACATACTTATATTTATGTTAGTATAAGTAAACTTGTATGTATTTTAAACAAAGTTAAAGTCCTGGAAATCCATGGGAGATGGGAAGCAGAGATGAGAAGTGGAATAAAGAAACGAGAAAATCTTTCTCATTTTGCTCCTAAAACTAAGACTTGTCGTAGGATTTAGAGACTATTCCTGCAAAAAAATAGAAGATTCTTGCAGTTCCAAAAATGTTCAGTCTATCATCCAAGGGTTCTTTTCTGCTAACAGGAGAGGATTCAAAAGTATATGGAGCTCAGGGGTGCCTGGGTGGCTCAGTTGGTTGAGCATCCGACTTTGGCTCAGGTCATGATCTCACAGTTTGTGGGTTCGAGCCCCGCATCAGGCTCTGTGCTGACCCCTTGCTCAGAGCCTGGAGCCTGCTTCAGATTCTGTGTCTCCTTCTCTCTCTGCCCCTCCCCTGCTCATGCTTTGTCTCACTCTGTTTCTCAAAAATAGATAAATGTAAAAAAAAAAAAAAAAAATTGTAAAGTATATGGAGCTCAGATACAATTAGGAGAACCACCGGATGAAGCACACATTGAGGTACAAAGACTTGAGTTTAGTGTCTCAGAGTGAACATTTCTGGTTAAGATACTACTAACCCTAAGTGCTTGAAATTTAATTTAAAAACACTTATTTTTGGTGAAATAATTCCAACAAAAACTTGTATGAAGTACACATACACAAGAAAAAATAAATTAATTAGACTTCAAAGTGAAGGAATCGATGGGAAAATGATGGGGAAGGGCACTGTGCCCAATGAGCCAATTTTATACGATTCTAAGGTATGTTTTAACATCTCTGAAATTGGGATGTTCTTATATGGCATCGATCACATCAAATAACAGCAGTGACTGGTTATGTGGAAACATTCCATTGATAGTTTGTGATAAGATCAAGCATCAAGACATCTCAGTGTCAACGAAACATGCTATTAATACAAACTTACTTATTTAACCCATTTTTAAAAGATGCACAAACAGAACACTAAGTCTACTGAAAATCTGTTCATCTAGAGAGAAGTTTTAGAGAACAAAGATGAACCAGTCCTATTTTGCTTTACTCTCATAAATTATCCTCTAAAGGCCTTTTGGGAATTAGATTTGACAAATATTTATTGTGGGCTATCAGAAGATGGACAAACACTAATGCACACATCCATGTGCCTCTTTCAAAACATTAACAAAACAGGAGCACCTGGGTGGCACAATCAGCTGAGTGTACAGCTCTTGATTTTGGCTCAGGTCACGATCTCACAGCTCGTGGGATTGAGCTCCATGTCCCACTGAGAGCGTGGAGCCTGCCTGGGATATTCTCTCTCTCTCAAAATAAATAAACAAACATTAAAAAAAAAATCAACAAAATACAAAAAAAGAAAGAATCCTGTCAAAGTAAATAGGAAATTAAAAAAGAAGGATTTCAAATATGAAGATAAAAGGCAAACTGATTACTGTATTGACGAATGCAGCAGTGCAAGAAACAGTAGCCCAGAATAAACACAAGAGGATATACAAGGGAGGGACATTCTTCACCAGCCCGAATAGCTGAGCTAAGCAGAAATAAAAACAAAACACAAGACCAGGGGTGACTGTCTAGAGACATGAACGACCTACCTGAGAGGAGGGAAGGCTGCTACCATGAGGGTCAGCAGAGGGGGTGAGGAGGGCAACCTACAAGGCCAGCTCTGCAGCTCTGGGCTGAGGATGCCCCCTGATGAGGACTCACCCTCAGCACACAGCGAGCTCCCCCTGGGTCGGCCTTGCCATTCAGAAGAGACACAGCTCAAGTAAACAGACTTACACACATACGGGCAAGGGTAAAAACCTGAGTGCAGCTACCCAGAATTATCGAAGCAAACCTTAATTCTTAAATATAAATGTACCATCAAGATATATCATGAAAACAAAAGGCATGAAGGAAAAAGATTAAGTGTTGGGAGGGAGAAAGAAAACTGACCCAGAGAAAATAATTCAGAAGCCAGAAGGAACTTTAAAAACAATCTTATTATTGCATCTGTAAAAGGACACAATACTGTGAAATGGTAACCAGGAAACACTGCATGCACTCAAAATATTCAATGCCAAAACAAACAAACTGTAAACAAACAAAACTGTGTGTGTGTGTGTGTGTGTGTGTGTGTGTGTGTGTGTGTGTGGACACAGAAAGTAGAACATGGGGACAAAAGAACAATGAAGACACAGGGCTATACTTTTCACCTATGGTCAACAGATTATTGTTGTTGAAGATCATCTTTCTGACTCGGGCCTATTACCCCCAATTGCTAACAGCTGCTTTCTCTTATAAACATAAAGCAGGCACCTGAGAAGATCATCTTCTATTAAGGGTGTTTGAGTGAGTTAATTTAATTAAAACGGACACTTTTTTACACAATTATAAATGTTTCTCCAATGTTACATAGTTCCTTTATGGTACAAGATGAACTGGTCATCAAAACAACTAGCAAAGGGGCGCCTGGGTGGCGCAGTCGGTTAAGCGTCCGACTTCAGCCAGGTCACGATCTCACGGTCTGTGAGTTCGAGCCCCGCGTCGGGCTCTGGGCTGATGGCTCAGAGCCTGGAGCCTGTTTCCGATTCTGTGTCTCCCTCTCTCTCTGCCCCTCCCCCGTTCATGCTCTGTCTCTCTCTGTCCCAAAAATAAGTAAACGTTGAAAAAAAAAAAAAAAAAAAACAACAACTAGCAGAAACCATCTTTCTGCTGCAAGATTATTTTCCTTCAAGTTACTTGTGTTTTAAAATATTGAACTTACCCATCCAATGGCTTCAAACATTTTCAAATCAAGTGGATCACCAGAAAGCACTCCTTCAATCTTTGTGAGTGAGTGACAGGTAGCCATACAAGCAACAAACTGAGACTTTACCAATACCTCATTGCAAACATTTTCTTCTGGCAAAAGAAAACTAAATAGAAAATACACTGAATTAGATTCATAAATCTAAGACTATAAATATTCTAATCATACTCAGGTTTTATAATTTTAAAAAATGGAAAAAAATGTTTGCATTTCTGTGCATATTAATTTTCACTACAGTTTTTAGCATTCAAAAACATTTTCTTCCATGTAAATTACACATTAACTAAAATACCATCTTATCTAAGATTCTGAATACCTATGCCAGACATAACAATATAGAAAATACTAGATACTAAATAATAATTATAATTAAAATTCCTGCTTATAGGCATATAAGAATACATGTGTAAAAACACAAAATGAATGTGTAACACATCATCATTTAAATGCAAAACCAAGCTCGTAAGAATGAAAAGGAATTTTTCAAGTGTCAGAAATGGAAGGAAAGGAAAACCAGAGGAATGTGAACCTGCGTGATGCTGATTGCCTGCGAGAGAAGGAAGAAGGGAGGGGAGTCATCCCAGTATGCTAAGGACCCAGGCTTTAATTCCCATATAGGAATGGAAGACAAAGTCCTGGCCAGATACAAAGTGGGGAGTTCAAACTGAGAGGATCCCTTTCACCCAAGATAGCCAGTGCTCTTGAAGAGCATCTTTGGAAAAACAATAAACTGAAAATAATTTACCTACATATCCAAACTAAGAATAAGCTGATCTCTTTTTCTCTCACCCAAAGCTCAAGAAAATCATTAATATCTGTAAAATATTTACTGTGCACTAGGCACTGTTCTAATAACTTTAAACATATCTGACTCATGTCCTCTTCACCACAGGAAGAGGTTTTATTTATCCTCATTTCATAGAAGAGATACTGAAACAGAGAGTTAGGTAACCTGCCAAGGTTACACAGCACACAAGTGGCAGAGCAAAGATTCAAATGCAGGAGGTCTGGTTTTAGGGCATAAACTCTGAATCACAACACCAGTCAGGATAGGATCTGGGTTTGAATCCATGCTACTGCTGGTCCAGAGATCCTCAAGTTATGAAAGTAATATTAAAGCTCATCTGGCACGACTGATACCACTCTGGCCCAAGCACAGTCTAAAGTTTCCAGAGAGGAGCTCCCACAACACAGCCACAAAGAAATCTCACAGAAAATTCCTGCTAAGCATAAGTCCGTAATTTAAAAATGCACTGGGAAACATTCCCATGACTCAACAGACATAACAAAGACAGAATTAGAATCCCATAAATTTGAGATAATAGAATGGAGATCTGAAAGAATGCAAAAAGGGCACTTTTAAATTAAAGACTTAGAAAAAGAACAAGACACTATGGGGGGAGAGGAGGACAGGCTGACTTGGAAAAAAAACAAGTGCAATTTCCTATGTAACCTATGTCCGGGATTCCCAGATGGACAGAAAACAAAGAATGGGGGAAAGGTCATAATTTAAAAAAAAAAAAAAAAAAAAAAGCTGAAAAATTTCCAGAATTTATGAAAAGCATAAATCTTTGGAATCAAGAAGCAAGTAAGTCCTACACAAATAAAAAGATCATGGTGAAACTGCAGAAATCAAGGATAAAGAAGGATTCTTAAAAAACAGAAAGAAGGGGCGCCTGGGTAGCTCAGTCGGTTGAGCGTCCGACTTCAGCTCAGGTCACGATCTCACGGACCGTGAGTTCGAGCCCCGCGTCGGGCTCTGGGCTGATGGCTCGGAGCCTGGAGCCTGCTTCCAGTTCTGTGTCTCCCTCTCTCTCTGCCCCTCCCCCGTTCATGCTCTGTCTCTGTCTCAAAAATAAATAAACGTTAAAAAAAAAAATTAAAAAACAAAACAAAACAAAACAAAAAAACAGAAAGAAAAAGGAGTCAGGAGGAATGGAATAACACCTTTATTTTTTTTTTTTTAATTTTTTTTAACGTTTATTTATTTTTGAGACAGAGAGAGACAGAGCATGAAGGGGGGAGGGGCAGAGAGAGAGGGAGACACAGAATCGGAAACAGGCTCCAGGCTCTGAGCCATCAGCCCAGAGCCCGACGCGGGGCTCGAACTCACAGACTGCGAGATCGTGACCTGAGCTGAAGTCGGACGCTTAACCGACTGCGCCACCCAGGCGCCCCTGGAATAACACCTTTAAAGCGCTAAGAGAACACAAGTGACAGCCTGGAAATCTAGACAGCTACGCCATTCTTCAAAAGTCGTAGTGAACTGGGTGTTGTATGGAAACCAATTTGACAATAAATTTCATATTAAAAATAAGTAAATAAAAATAAGTTAAAAAAAAAACAAAAAAAAGTCATAGTGAAACAAAAGAATCACTAACAAATGTAGCTGCAGAAGATGGTGATTTATTCCAGAAGAATGGGATATATAAGAAGCAATGGTTAGCAAAGATGTTCATAAACCGAGGCAAATCTTAGCATGCAGATGGCATAAAACTCAGATCCTAATCATAAAATACTATGTAACAAATACATATAAATAAGAGGGGAGGAGAATAATCAAAAAAATATCCTACAGTCCATGGCTTTCTTGCGGGGGGGGGGGGGGGTGGCTAGAAACCCAGTAAAGACACCCATGAACTTGAAACTCTATGACTTAATAATTTAAGGACAAGCAGTAAAAGATGAAAATGTATAAATTCTGAGAAAATGTACAAAAATATGAGAGAAATTTGAGAAAATGTGTGAACTAGGGCGAGAAATGGTAGAAATAATTTCCAATTTACTTGGAATTATAAATGTGAACACAATGGCACAGAAAGATTAAAAAGTAAAGTGATGAAAAAGATACCCTCAGGTAACAGGTGGGATGTAACTACAGAAATACAAGATGGAAGGGAATTTAAGGCAGGATGCATTAAATAAGGTCACAATGTGACAAACTATTTACCAAGAAGATGTAACAACTGTGAAATTATATGAACCAAACAATACTCTCTCCAACTCTATAAACTTCAATCCCACAGACTTCTGAGGGGGAAAAATGACATAAATACAACTACTAAGCCATCAAAAGGCAACAAGGAAGTAAAATGACAAGACAGACTGCTGGAATATTTTTGCAATGCATAGTACTGAAAAAGATTACCTCCCAATAAATACAAAGGACTTCAAATAAATGAGTAAGACTAAGAACACAACAGAAACATTGTCAATATATAAAGTGACAATACAAGAAGAATGCTAAATGACCATCCCTCCAAAAATGTGAAAATAAGCTCAGCTTTATAAGTAATGAGGAAACTGCAAAAAGCCACAATGAAAGACCATTTCATATCTGTCCATGGCAAAAACGAGAAGCCTGACAATACCAAGTCTGGCAAGAACTGGAACAACAGGATCTCATACCCACTGAGGGAGGCAGTGGGAGCACCATCACTTAGAGATCAGTACCTGCTACACCTGTAGCCATGCATGTACTATCTAACCCAGCACCAACATTTTCAAGAAGCTGTTTACTGAATTTCAACTACATGGTCACAAGGAGTTGTGTGTAAGAATTATAATTGCAGCACCATTTGTGAAAGTGGAAGGGGAAAGGGAGAAAAAAGATGAAACTGCCCCTTAGAACAGATATTATGATTTGATCATATCATGGAATACCAAACAATAGTGAAGATTAGTAAGTTAGACCCCATACATACCAACCTGGATAAATCTTGAAAACAGTGTTAAGAGGCACCAAAAAAAAAAAAAAGCAGCAAAAACACATGTACATTGTATCAGTCATATACATTTGTTTACAAATAGGTCCTGTTTAGAGAGAGAGATTTGTCTGTAGACTAAATATATAAACACGCAAAGACAGTTAACAGAACACAACTTCAGAATGATGGTAGGGCTATGGGAAGGGATAGATTTAAGATGTTAGCAATATCTGTAATATTTTAAATCTTTTAAAAGAGATCTGAAGCAAGTATGACAAGATATCAACCGTTTAATCATGGTGGTGGGTACACAGCTGTAATATTACTCAGTATATGTTTGAATATCTCATACATTAAAATATTAGGAAGTAACTAATAAATTATCAACTCTAGCTAATATTTACCGTGTATTTTCCACTCGTTGAATCCCCCACAGATCTAAACCATCTTCAGTAAGAGTTCCAGTCTTAAAAAAATTAATTAATTAATTAATTAAAGTACATATATACAAAGTATAATGCCTCCAAAAAAAAAAAAGAAAAACATGAAAAGCTATGCTACATATACATAATAAAAGTAGTATATAGTTATAAATAAAGAAAACTAGTAAGATCTCTGTATATTGATAAAAAATAACTTTCAGGAAAAACAGTTAAAGTGGGGAAAGGGTACAGAACATTCCTTGTGATATGGTTCCTCTGTGGGGGGGCGGAGGGCATATATGTAGAAGTATATGTTTATGGACTTGTATTATGAAAAAAACAGAACAATGCAACAATTAATCAAGGATCCCTACAAAGGAAGGAGACATTAGGACACAGGGAACCAAAAAAGGAAGAGGAACACGTTAAATGACACCAGGAGGAAGCAATCAGCCAAATCCAAGATGTACATGACCTGGTTTCTTCAATAGATGATTCAGGGTAAGGGGCAAGAAAAACAATTGTTACAGATTAATTGTAACCAATGCAATCATTATTTGGATTCTGACAGAAAAAGCAAACTGTAAAATTTTGAGATACTTTTGAGAAAGGCAGGGAAAGCTGAATATGAACTGGATATTAGATAATACTAAAGAACTGTTAATTTGTTAAGTGGAATAAGATAATGGTACTGCAGTTAATTTTTTTTTAACACCTTCTAGAGATAAAACTGAGGTATATTGGGTGAAAGAATGTCTGATGCTGCCATCTTCAAAGTGAGGGGACAGATGAAGTGAAGAATGACAAAATGCTGATTAACTGACAAAGCTGAGTGATGGGTAAATGAGGACTTTTTATACTTGTATCTTTCCTCTACTTTTGTTATCTGCTTAAAAATTTTAATTGTAAGGTTTCCAAAAAAGACAAGCATAAGTGAAATTTTCCAAACAGATAAATATAAAATGTAGTCATGAGATAGGACCTTTTTTTTTTTTTAAGTAATTCCATGCCTAATGTGGGGCTCAATTCACGACCCCAAGATCAAGAGTCGCACACTCTGCCCAATGAGCCAGCCAGTTGCCCCAGGATATGACTTTTTTTAAAAACAAAAGTTCGTCTCACATTTTTTCCTTTAATAGTGATCATGCACAAAAATCTTATTCCTATCCTATCAGTTACCAACAAGAGCTTGATGGAAGGTTTTTTGGTCAAGATTTAATTCCTAAAACTCTTAGGAAAACTAATTTCAGCAGAGGAAAGGAAAACTCTCTATAGGACAAAGCAAGGAATATTTCATATGTGTACAAAACTGGTCATTTTCACATAAAATTGTGAAATCAGTGACCTTAATAATTTTGAAAGATATTCAATAAAATCATAGAGCAAACTTTAACTGAACATATATACTTAATAGCAATAAAATTCCAGTAAATACATCTGTATGGAGCTTACTCTGTTAAAAACAAGAAAGATCAGACAATCTTTATTACTATTATAAGGCATAATTCTGGATATGAATAAGACAATTGCAGATTTGGGCAATCCCAAAGTATTAAAAATTGAAAAAGCAATGAGAATATACAAAAATGATTCATGTGTCAAATAAGGTGAAAAAGAGGAATATTCGAAGAACATTATACAATGTGTACAAATCTGTTGATAGAGAATACAGAAAACCTTAATCTAAATATTTAAAAGCTACCAAAATAACCTTTGAGAATGATTATAAAACTGAACCAACCTTGTCAAAGCAAACAAGATTCAGCTGTCCACAGATATTTATCCTTTGAGGACTGATACAGAAAATACCAATTTTTTTCAGTCTTCTTTGGGCATACACAATACCGGCTGTCATTGCAGCTGGAAGTGCAGGTGGCACAGTAATGGTAATGATATCCAGAGACTCGATAATTATGACCCCAATTTCTACCTACAATAAACACAAAAATAAATGTCAGACTCGCCAATATCAAATATTTACTAATCTGTGTGTATTTCTTTGGTGAAGAATCTATAAACCATTTTCAATTTTATATATAAGTGTGTATCTATGTATTTACATCCAAAAAGTATTTACAATTTTTTTCCCTTTTGAGTCTGCAAAATAGAAAGCTCAATGAATTGTCAATGGACTATGGAATGTAAGCTACTTTTTTTTATTAAATTTTTTTTAATTTTTTTAAATTTTTTACATTTATTTATTTTTGAGAGACAGAGCACAAATGGGGGAGGGGCAGAAAGAAGGAGACAGAAAATCCAAAGCAGGATCCGGGCTCTGAGCTGTCAGCACAGAGCCCGACGTGGGGCTCGAACTCACAAACCACGAGATCATGACCTGAGCTGAAGTCAGATGCCTAACCGACTGAGCCACCCAGGCGCCCCGAACGTAAGCTACTTTTAAAGGAAATCTTCATTTTAAGAGCTCTACATGCTTCACACACCACACACTTCAACACTTCAAAATCCAACCAATATCTATCAAATACTGACTTGCTACAAGCACTGTACTACGCCCATCTCCAAAAGGGATGGAAAAGAGAAGTTTGACAAGGGCTCACAAATAACTTGAATGCTATATATCCCAAAAGTTACAAAAAAAATAAATAAATAAAGGTTTTGGTAAGTTTGTGGTCACCCTCCCTTTTTTAAGTCACAAGAGAGCAAGAAAAAGATTGCCTAAACCAGAGCTATCCCAAAGAACTTTCTATGATGAAAATGTTCTGTATCTGTACTCTCTAAAGTAACAGCTACTAGTGTCATTAAATTAAATTAAAAGTTAAGTTCTTCATCTCATTTCAAATCCTTAGCAGCCATTAAGAATTGTGGATCATTAAGAATCAAACCCTATTAAGAGTCCCATTTACATACCTTGTTTAAAATGCTATTGATAATAGTGTAGATAAACCCAATGCCAGCCACTGCCACAAGACACAGTAGAAACAAGTAGGCATCTCTGTAGAGTTTAAAATCAGTTGGTTTGGGATATAATATAGAACGAACAAGCTGTCCTTTGGAAGTACTAAATCCTTTAAAAAAAAATTTAAAGAAGAAAATGACTGTATTTTTATAAGAAAATGAGAATTATTTCCCAAAATCTCTTTTTAAACATTCAGTAGGCATCAAATATGCTAAACCATGCAAGAAGAGATGAAATGTTTTCTACCTGTTCTAACTACTACAGCTTTGACAAGTTCTCCAGTGTAGAAACGAGTTTGAATTACAGTAGTCCCACAAAACAAAGTGTGTCGTTTATGTATTTCTGGACTATAGAATTCATCTCCCATTCCTTTTATGTCCACTGAAGGATTTGGCAAATTAGTCTTTGTTACTGGAACACTCTCTCCTTTAAAAAATAAATAAATAAATAAATAAATAAATAAATAAATAAATAAAAGCATAGAAATTACCATCAAACACACAAATCTTGAGTTGTTAAATCAGTTAAATGTTATCATACGACTGTTTCAATAGTTATTAAGAGTTCTCATATGCGTGGCATGCCGGGCTGGCTCAGTCAGTAGAACATGCAACTCTTGATCTCATGGTTGTGAGTTCAAGCCCCATGTAGGGGTGTAAGAATTACTTAAAAAAACAAAATTTAAAAAGAGTTACCTTATGTGGATAACAAAGCTTATTCAATTAGCTTTCTATCTACCAATTTCCTTGTTGAAAAATATCAAGTCCTGTCTCCCACAATAATTCCTCAAAGTCATTTGTGAGTCATAATAATTTGGAAACGATTTTGTGACGTTTCAGATAAGAACACCAGGTAGCTGCCATAGCCCAGCATCTACTCTCTTATCCTTAAAAAATGAATTGGAAAGCACTCTGCAACCTAAAGCACTAAGATGTGAAGGCCTACTCCTAACCTCCACCACACACACACACACACACACACACACACACACACACACACACGGAAGAAAAAAGACCTCTGGGGAAGGGAGAAAAGAAATAAGTAGTATGGTAGTTCTCTCAAACAACAACAAACTGCCAAATTCTTTTTCACATTAAAACTTAATTCTCTGTACCACTCACATAGTTCTTGCTTCAAAGGTGTCAAGTATGTAGGGATATTTGTGCAACTGTGTTTTAAGATAAAACTCTTAACAGTTTGAAAACATATAGGAATCACTTCTTTCCAGGGAAAAAAAAAAGGTAAAGTGATAAAAAGATATAAAGTTCTACCTTCAGATTATGAACTTCCAAAGTGAAGTCATTTCAAGGTCTACTTCCCCTCCCTGACCCCGCCCCCACCAGCTTAAGGAAAATATAAAATCTTCATTCCCACTTATTACACATCAAATAGGGAAGTAAATATGCTGCCATTCTCTGTAGGCAAAGGACTTATTTCCTCTTCCCTTACTGTAAAATATTTCCCCATGTCAAAAGTATGCCAAAAGATGTAGTGAATACCAGCATAATAATTTAGTCTCACAACTGAGTATAATGAAGAATTCAGTCTCCTCCAAATAAAAAAAAAATCTTCATTATCCATCACATTCATGACATGAGTAAAGAAAACAAACAATATTTTACAGTTACAGATACAATAAGACAGTTAAATAGCTTAATCGGTAACTGCTTAATCCTAATATCATTATAAACTGATCTGATTTTTACTCATTTAGTTTACCTGTTAACATGCTTTCATTTACAATGCAAGTACCATTAATTAGAACTGCATCACAAGGCATCACTGTCCCATTCAATGGAATGACCATAACATCTCCTGGCACAAGGTCTGTAGAAAAGATCTCTTCTATTTCTGGATTTAAAGAAAGAAGAAGAAAGAAAAGTCTGAATAGAATATTCTTTAACTTGAGGGGTACCTGGGTGGCTCAGTCAGTAAAGCATCTGACTTCAGCTCAGGTCATGATCTCAGTTTGTGAGATCAAGCCTCACACATGGAGCTCTGTACTGACAGTGTGGAGCCTGCTTGGATCCTCTGTGCCCCTCTCTCTCTGCCCCTCCACTGCTCGTGTGCAGGCGAGCTCTCTCTCCTCAAAAATAAACATTTAAAAAAATGCAAAAAACAAAAAGGAATATCATTGAACTTGAAATTCAAATACAGTAAATAAAAGATCTGTCTGAAGGTCACCTGACCTCAATAAGTTAAAAATATAATGGAGTTAAATAGGCCAATCTCAATAAAAGAAACTAAGACAAATAAGATTATTATTCCTTAGGCTAACAAAGCATGGTGTTTAAGTGTGTCAGGTAGTTTGACCCCTGATAGGATGCCAGCTGCACACATGTGATGCCAAGTCCCCTCTGACAAAACAGGTGGCTAGACTTCAACACTCATAACAACAGCCCTCTTAAAGAACAGATAGTGAGTCAACACATGATATCCCCCGCGACAGGTAAATAAGCTCAAATTTCTATTAATTATCCTTTGGAAATAGTAGAAAGCATTGAAATTTTTAAATGTATTTTCTTTTATTTTTATTATTTTTTTAATATTTATTTTTGAGACACAGACAAAGCATAAGCAAAGGAGGGGCAGAGAGGGAGAGGGAGACACAGAATCTGAAGCAGGCTCCAGGCTCTGAGCTGTCAGCACAGAGCCCAATGCGGGGCTCGAACTCACAAACCTCAAGATCATGACCTGAGCTGAAGTCAATGTTTAACCGACTGGGCCACCCAGGCAACCCAAGTATATTTTCTATTTTAACAGCATTTTTTACACTATTCTTCTTCTCACTGCCACTATTTATTACTCAACATTTCAATGCCTTCTCAATATTCCTGAAGTAGTCCTAACATTTTAGATAGATTTTAAACAAATTTACAAAATAAACATTGTAATACGTTATCTAGTTCATTATTTCTTTAGAAATCTGTACTATTCAAGTTAGCTAAACGCTTTTTTACAAGATCTTCCCAAGTAAAAGGAGGTTTTTCTAGAAGACTGCCTTACATTTAGACTCCCTTTCATTCTTTCCCTCCCTCTGGTTTAACACTAGGCTCAGGAGAGAGTTATGCTAGTTTGTAAACAAAGACGGGTGAAGAGAAACTACTGTTTGTGATGTTGGTCTGTAGGAAGAAAACTCTTTTCCTTTCTAAAGAAAAATGGAGAGTACTTTACTAAGCCATGAGGAAACAACTTTGTAATAATACTAAGCACATACTAGGCATAATAAACCTGACTCTTCCAAAGCTTTAATGCCACTTGAAATTCTACTCCTCTCAGGTATACCAGAAAACAAACTAGCAATGATCTCTTAAGAGTTTACAAAGGGGATAAGGAAGATCCAAGTTGAATGCAATGTCCTAACATCCCAGTGTCTTCAGCAGCAGCAGAGCAGAAAGAGGATGAACACCAATAGAGAAGACAGATACTCCCGACTAAAGCAACAAGTGACCAGGAAGCACAGGGAAGAAAGCACCTGCCAGGCCAAACTGTGTTTATGCTTGGATGTAGTTAGTATACTGAGCCAAGAGAATGGAAACTGATTTGACACTCTCAATCAATCAGAATGAATATTGCCTCCAAGGCCTGTGCTGCTAGGCTGCCACCTCTCCTTTATCTCCTTTACACCTCTTCACATCAGACAAACTAACATGTCCAAACCATTATCCTTCCTTACAATCCTGCTTCTCCTCCAGTGTTCCTTATTTAAGTGGCACCGATGTCCACCCCCTCAAGCTTGACACCACTCTATCGCCTTGTATCCAATGAATCATCAGATCTGTTTCAATGCCCACATTTAAGTATCTTTCAGTCCCATCTCATTTCTATCCATCTCCACAACCCTCACCTTGATCCATTTCGTGTCTTCAATATCACTCCCTTCTGAACCCGTCTGAACACAGCAGCCAAAATGATTTTTTCAAAAATGCAAACATCAGATCACCCCCCTGCTTTTAAGCCCTTCGATGGCTTTCCATTGCCTTTTGGAATAAGGCCAAATTCCTTAACATACCTTAGATCCATCATCTAGTTGCCATCATCTATTTGCTGCCCTGGTCACACTGAATTTCCTTCAGTTATTACAATGACCAAGCTCCCTCTCATTTCCAGAACGTTGGGCACTTAGAACCCTCTTCTCTTCCTCTCTCACTCCCATCATACCACCTTCTCACCTACGTCTTATCTAATTCAACCACTTAAAAATGCTTTTCCCAAGAAGCCGTCCCTGACACCTACAGTAAATGAGCTCTAATATCTAAATTCCCTGACCTCTCCTTATCATAGCATTTATCACACTTTATTGTTACTATTTATCATCTGCCTTTCCAACTAGACTGAAGTTAAATGATGGCAAGGACTATATCCATCTTGGTAACCCCTGCATCTCCGGGGCCTATCACAGTACCTGTTACATTAATAGAGAAAGAAAAATACAATTTTACGTGAATGAATTTGATACAAACTCAGAGATGAGTACAAATCCAAACACTTCTTTTTATTTATAATACATTGTCTCACTCAGTCATTAGTGCTTAATGGGTATCTTTTATTGATTTATGTGTCCAAGTGTTACCTAAAGTACTTACCTCCATTCGCTCTGCAAACTGAAACTCTCACAGTACTGTGAGCTGCCACCATGTCATGCAACATAACATATTGCTAAAATAGAGGGTAAGACGTGAAAATTAGCTAATATAAACCCACTCTTCAAGGTATTTAAAAGCAAAGGTGTTATAAAATAAGTTAATATGGTAAATGTATGTTACTCTGCCACTAAAAATGCCAAGACTAAAAGGTTCAAAGAGTATTCAATTAGCTGTAGACAAAATAAGAAGTATTTTAATGAGACAGTCCTGAGTATCAACCCTCTAGTATTTCAGTCTGTGATAAGCACACATAGATCCCTATGGCCTCTAAACAGTCAGGTGGTAGTCTAACTCTAAAAAGCATCTGCCTTCCTCTACCACAAAAAGAGAGGGAAAGGAGTACATATAACTAAAAGAATAACTATATCGAGTTTTACTTTGTACCAAGTACTACTCTACACGTTACATGTTACTACAAAATACAAACACAGTTGTAAAAGCCATAATAAACTGGACTTACCTTTCTAATGGAATATAGAGAGCTTACAATTGACACTACAGACATAATCACAATGGCTAGAGCATAATAATAGTATTCATCAGTGCTCCACAGTATAACACTGAACAGCTGGAAAATGTAAAATGGGTTGAGAACCTAAAAGATAAGATTTTTAAGTCAAATTGGATGAGGTATTTATAACCATACAGATGTTCCACCTTTGCATTTAAGAAATAACCAACAAGGGACACCTGGATGGCTCAGTTGATTAAGTGTCCGACTTCAGCTCAGGTCATGACCTCACAGTTCCATAGCCTCACAGCTCAGGAGTTTGAGCCCCACATCAGGCTCACTGCTCTCAGCACAAAGCCCACTTTGGATCCTTAGTCTCCCTTTCTCTCTCTCTGCCCCTCCCCCACTAGCACTCTGTCTCAAAAATAAAGAAACATTTTTAAAAAAAGAAAGAACCAACAAGATACTTAGAGGATAAGCTCTGTAATACCCCAGGGCAATATATACAACCCAAAGAGTTAGCATAGTACTTTTTTACCATTAAACTACTGGAGTTTGCCTCAATAAGCTTAATTTAAGTTATTTGCATCCATCTAGACCCATACCAAACCCAAATATAGATTCAGCCAGAAACAGACAAAAATGTGTCTTTAGCTATTCTTCATTCTGCTTCAACAATAAAGTACATTTACTTCCAATAATTACTAGGCAACTAAAGGATATAAAATTTTTAATTAAAAGGAACAAGTGTTTCTTATTATGAACTCCAAATACCAATTTTCTTGTAAGTCAAAGGTTCACTGGAGACTAAAGGGAAGACAAATAGGAAACAGTAACTTATACTATTTTGTATTCTCTAGAGAAATAATTAAGGATTAAAACCTGAATGAAAAGGGGTGCCTGGGTGGCTCAGTCAGTTAAGCATCCGACTCGGATTCAGCTCAGGTCATAATCTCACTGTTTTCATGAATTCAAGACCTGCATCGGGCTCTGCGCTGATGGTGCAGAGCCTGCTTGGGATTCTCTTTCTCTCTCTCTCTCTCTCTCTCTCTCTCTCTCTCTCTCTCTCTCTCTCTCTTTCTCTCCCTCTCCCTCTCTCTGCCCTTTTCCTGCTCACACTGTCTCTGTCTCTCTCAAAGTAGATAAATAAACCTTAAATAAGTAAATAAATAAATAAAACCTGAATGAAAAAAAGAGATAAAGCAGTCCTGGCAATAGCCTTCATTTAGTCAAATATCATAGTATTTTATCAATTTCATTAATAACTTCCCCCAAATGTCTTAAAGTTGATGCTTGTGAACTTTTCAAAGCACTTTCACATATATAGTCCCATTTTACTTCAAAATTACATGAGATAATTTGAAAGGACTTACTCCAATTTTATAGATAAAGGAGAAGAAAGATTTTCTAATGAGCAAAGCTAGTTACTGACAAAACCATATTATAAACCAGGCTTTCTAACTCCTCCAATCACTACACTCTGCTATGTTTTTTTTTTTTAATTTTTTAACATTTATTTATTTTTGAGACAGAGAGACATAGCACGAGTCGGGGAGGGGCAGAGAGAGAGGGAGACACAGAATCCAAAGCAGGCTCCAGGCTCCGGGCTGCCAGCACAGAGCCTGATGTGGTGCTTAAACCCACAGACTGCGAGATCATGACCCGAGCCGAAGTCGGACGCTCAACCAACTGAGCCACCCAGGGGCCCCACTCTGCTATGTTCTAAAGCAAAATACAGTCGCTCTCAGGAACTGAGGGAAAACAATCTGTGTATCTATTAAAAGTATTCACCCAACCCTGATCTTTAGCCAAAAACCAAAAGAAGACTAAAGAGCCTAACTGCCAGGCAAAATCCCATGCTCCCTTCCTTTACGTGTATAACCTTTATTCACCTCTCTTCAATGGCACTTACAACTGGGCAGTCACTACAATAACTACTGACACACTTCCCTCCTGGGATAAAGTACAAGCTCCTCATGGTCAATCAACAGGTCACGTTTTGTATTCCAAAGTTAGTGTACAATGTCTAGTTCCCAAAAATGCACCACAAAATAATCATGTGAAGAATAAACATGATAAATCATCTAAAAATTGGAGAAAAGAGAAAAGACAGGTGTATATAACTATAAAACAGGTCAAGATTTAGATGTGCAACTCACTGAGACTGAAAAAAATTTACAGACAAAAAAAGCAAAACAAGTAATAAAATGGTAATTCATGCCCCCAAATTATTTCTCTAGCAAAGTTACTACCTTTACCCCCCAAGTTAAAAGAAAGAGAGCTAGTGAGAGAGAAATTAAGAAACAGAAAACCAAGAATATCTTATTACTTAAATCATGACTCTTTTCAAATTGACAACTCTACTGATCACAAATGTTATCTTACCTCCTTAATTAGAAGCTTAAAAACAGAAGGCACTTTCACAGTAATTTCATTTACTCCATAAAGCAATTTTCTACAACAGGAAAACATAATAATAGTGTCACATTATACAATAATAGTATAATTTAGGGATAGCATTTCATTAGATAAAGCTCAAACCACAGATTGCTCTTAAATCTGGAACTTCAACATTCATGTTTCCACATACTTGTCTTCCACAATTCAATTCTCTACCTACAGTATTTAAATCGAAATAGTCACTACTGGATAACTACACTGTTGTTTCATTCTGTCTCAGATCTTTTTGTGTGACAAGTATCTTTCCCACTAGTTTATAATAACCATGTCGGCAAATGTTTTTTCATCCTTGAACACAATACACCTCAACAATTTTGAATTGCAATTCATTTTTGCAAGAAACTAAATAAACAAATTTGAGCGGTCCTATACTATTTTTCTAATGAGAATACTGTACTAACAGTGTTTATTTCAAAACACTGTACATCTGACTTTTTAAAAAATGCTTTTAAAAAGTTGCTTAAATCCTTCCACTTAAACTCCTGTTAGTCCTTTCTATGTGATAGAGTAATTCTTGCCTTTAATGAAGTATGGGTCTAAATGAATCAATTTTTCAATATTCTACTGAAAAAAACATGCTACAGAAGTATAAGAAAACTGCTAATTTAATTTGAAAATAGCATTTATCTTTAAATTTGCAATACACTGGTATAATCTTATACTTCAACAAAGAATAACATGATAAAAAAGGTTATGCATCCCAATTTACAAATATTCATTGTGGTAAATTTTGAGCTCATGCTTACAATTCCCAATACATTTCAGAAAATCTAAGCTGCTATCAATTATAAGACATACCCATCATTTTATGTGCTATCAAGATAAAAATGTTGACAACATTTGTCAAGTAAAGGATGACACTCCACCCACTGCATGACACATCCCCCACTTTAGAAATGTTAAAATGTTGAAAATATGTATCTTAGAATGGGTAAAATATGGTATATTTTCAGGGATACCAACTTCAAAATTCCAGTTTCAACATTTTCATAATTCTTAAACTGAGAGACAGTCTTACTCAATTAAATACCAGTAAGTTGTCAACTACTAGGTCTATAATGTTTAAATACCTATTAATATGTACAACTATATGGTAAGAGGGTGGACTATACATACTACTTTATTTAGGAATTTTGATAACAGATCTAACTTTAGTTGGATAAAAATTACCTGTAGGCATGCATCCCCTTTGTCAGTCCTGCACTATGCTTTTCATAAATTGACGTACAAGAAACACCTTCATCCAGTCCCCTAAATAAATCCAAAGTTTTTACTTTAAACAAAGTTTAAAATATCCAAATGTCTTAATGCCCTATTCTTCTATATTCCTGATTTTAAAGTGACTTCCTTACAAATAGAAACCTAACAAAAACTGAAATAATGAATGAGAATTTTAAATCTCAAATTCATAAGATAACCAATAATGAAAGTTCTAAGTCTCAAAAGTGCCAAATTCTAAATTAGCCAATATATCTATCACATGATAAAATGGCTCTAAATACTCACGTTTGTATGACAATATTATTATCCTTTAAGGCTGTACCAAAGCTGTAAGAGCTATTAATTAAACTAATAAAATTATAGGCAAAGTATGACTAACTTGAGAATCCCAAACTAATTTTTTTTTACTTTTTAATAATTAAATTCTAATTATTAAATTATTAAATTATATAGATATAATTTTCCCTCTTCAATTTTTTAAGCTTCATGCTAACAATCCTATTCACTGATTTTTTTTCTACAAAAGCATCAATCCAAATCTGTCCCTGTTCTAATACAAACCTGGGAGAGAAGTACAGAATTTATGAGTCACAGTCAATGTCCAAAATCTGTAACAATTCTAACTGGATTCAACCAACAGACCTAATTTTCCCCCCAAATGTCTTAATTATGCTTATGTTGACTGAGATACTAGTCAAAGAACTCCAAAGAGAACCCTACACATCATTTATCTCCAATCCTTTTCCATTTTTTTCAGATAGAAAAAAATTAAGCTCCCTAATTAACTGCTATCATTGGGATGCTTAAATTCTAGAAGCTTCTACAGCTGGCAAATGCCACCAGGCAAATAGGTTTGACACATTTTTCCCACTGAAGTTGATGACTTCTCCAAAAGCAGCAGGGATCAGCTCCAAGTCTTTTTAAAAAAAAAAAACAAAACAAAATGGCAGCTCACTGGCAGTGTTCTGTAAGGCAATAGTTCTTAACTAGAAATGGTCTTCTGAACTAGGCATGCGGAAATGCCTAAGTCTATTCCAGATTATTCCAATTCTTTAGTGTCTGAGGAAAAAAATCCAGGCATGAATATTTTAAATGTTCATAAGGCGATTCTCTTTGTATTGCTAATATTAAGAATTCCTTTAGCACTCTCAAGTAATGATACTTAATGAGTGTTTATAATAATCACTTTAACAATAGCAATAAAAATAGAATCCTAATTAATTCAGTACTTAACATAACTTCAAGCCTCCACAAAAAATAAATTTTAAGGGATTCCTCCAACTTGTCCTATTCAAGGCTTAACACATTGGACAATGTCTCAATCTTTACCCACACAGTAAAGTTAAATTTCTGTTTGGGAAATGACAATTCAGATATTCTGACAGACTATAAAGTGTACTCTAAAATTCACTTTGAGATGAACCCACAAAAAGAAAAGAACTCAGACTCAGAGTGGATTTGGAGAATCATATTGTTTCAAACTTTTATGTAAATTTTGCCAAGGTACAAGTTCCAAGTAGGATTTATCCTAAAATGGTTAACAAGTATTCAAATAACACCAGGGAGTTAATAAGTGAATAAAAGTTATGCAATAAATACCTCTTCAATTTTTGTAACCCTACAATGAATTCTTTTCCATCTAGAACATTTTCAAGATACTCGTAAAAGAATCCAAACAAAAGAAAAATACTTACTTTAAAAAATCAAAATTGTGAAGGGTATCATTCCAGAAGTATTTTACACTGTGGTGGGTAAAATAACGAACCTGTAGAACACACATAAATGTTACACCAAAAAGCACTATCATCACTTGTTAACCATTAAGTTTACTAACACAAATCTATTATGTATTAAAATTAAAGTGATCACATGCAAATGCAATCTGCTTCTAGTATTACCTAAACTGTGTTATACATAGTAATAAGTATTTTATGTGCATATATATTCATCCCAAACAAAAATAACTGCAAGCACAAAATTATAGGCTGCGATAGAATAAAATGTAGTAATTCTGGTTTTTAAAGAAACTGTAACACTAAGATCACCATACCTGCTGTGGTTGAGTTTGTGAATATTTGCTCATCTCATGCCTATTCTCTGTAGCCAAATTTTCAGTAAAATGAACAGCATGGCCATTTGCAACTTTATTAGTCATAGATTTTGGACTCAAAAATGGGTGAGTTTCCAGAGAAAGAAAGCGGATTTTTGCACAAAACCACATTCTGAATTCATCCTTATAAGACAGAAAGGGATAAAGATAAAAAGTCAATTCCATGTATTACATAACACCTATACCTATAATGCCTATATAGTTTTTTTTTTAATTTTTTTTTTTAATGTTTATTTATTTTTGAGACAGAGAGAGACAGAGCATGAACAGGGGAGGGGCAGAGAGAGAGGGAGACACAGAATTGGAAACAGGCTCCAGGCTCTGAGCTGTCAGCACAAAGCCCAACGCGGGGCTCGAACTCACGGACAGTGAGATCATGACCTGAGCCGAAGTCGGACGCTTAACCGACCAAGCCACCCAGGCGCCCCATAGTTTTCAATATATTTTTAAATTCCCATTCTTTACGTATTATTTACTCATCTCTAATTAAGAAAGCATCACTTCCTACTAAATATTAAACCAGCTCATGAAGATGTATAAACTCCAACATGAAGTGCTTTCCATTGCTCACCATTTTACGATATATTTCACTAATACAATATCCCCTGAAAGATCTTGAGTGATTTTTTAATGAACTCATCAACATACTGAGACTAGAAATTAAAGCCTCTGATGAAATGTTTCCAATCAAACAAAACAAAAACAAAAACAAACAAACAAAACCCTAGATGCAGCAACATCACATAGTAGAAAGGCAGCTGGCCTAGTGAATAACAGATCTGACATAGCCCTTAAACTGGCCGATGACCCTGACAGATAAGCATCTAATCTTAATCTCTCAGTGCATCAAGAACTACAAAAGAAAGGAGTACAAAAGGAAGGGGTTGGCATAATCATCTTTAAGATTCCTTCACATTCTAATCACTGTGGTAAAACTCATCTCTAACACAAATGCTTTTAGGATTAGTATTCCTGATTATATCCTAGCAGTGATGTTCTCCTCATACATTGTTTTGAAGGAAGTACACACAAAAGCGTTTATTTCACTCCTGAAATGATCAGCTACAAGTGAATACGTTGACTTACAGTAGTCCTCAGCAGCACCACTTCACAGTCTTTAATGGCAGCTCTAATACAGGTCGCCTTCACCCGCCATTCAGGCATCCAGTAGAGGAGGAGGAGGAGAAAGCCACCAGTGCAAACCACTCCTAGGGAAACTATGGCAAGCTTCCAGCGACACAAATTATAGCCATATATCTCCTGCAAGGATACAGTGATCACACAATTAAATATCACATGGTGTATGAGAAAAATGCCAAAGTTCTTTGTTTTCCAAATGTATATTCACTATTTTGTCACATAAAAGGTAGGGTTTTGTTTTTTTTTAATGCCTTATCTCTTTTTGAGAGAGAAAGCTTGATGGGGGGACGGGGGGGGGGTGGGGGGGGGGCTGTGGCGCAGAGAATCCAAAGCAGGCTCTGCACTGACAGCAGCAAGCCTGAAGTGGGGCTCAAACTCATGAACCATGAGATCATGACCTGAGCCAAAGTTGGACGCTCAACTGACTGAGCCACCCAGGCACCCTAAAAGGTAGGGTTTCTTTAAATAAACTTTTAATTTTGTAATAATTTTAGATTTGCAGAAGAGTTACAAAAACATTAAAAGTTCCTGTATACCCTCCATCTAGTTTCCCATTAACTTGATACATTTGTCAAAATCAAGAGATTGACACTGACCCATTACAATTAACTAAAACTAGTCTCTAATTAGAATTTCACTAGTTTTTCCACTGTCTTATTTCTGTTCCAGGATATAAGCCATAACACCACACTGCATTTAGATACAGTAGGTTTTAACTTTATGTTTCTCCCAAATAATTAGCTAATTGTCTCAATACTGCTGTGACTGATCAATCTGACCTCCTGACCCAAATTATTTAAATTGTTCTAGTTTACTCCCCTCACCACCATAATTAACAAGGGCTGCCAAATTTAGCAAATGAAAATGCAGAGGGCCTAGTTAAATTTAAATTTCAATAAAAAATTGATGAATTTTTTTGTTTGCCCTACGCAGTATTTGGGACACGCTCATATGAAAAATTTATTCCTTGGTTGATCTGAAATTCACATTTAATAGTGTCTTATTTTACCTGATAACCTAATCCCATCCCCGGCCCGCCCCCCCCCACCCCTCCCCCTCCCCCCCTGCCACACACAAAGAGTTGAAAAGTGCTTTTTATTATTAAGCTGACTTTAAACCTTTTTTTTTTTTAAAGTAGGCTCCATGCCCAATGTGGGGCTCGAACTCAGGACCCTAAGATCAAGAGTCATATGCTATACTAACTAAGCCAGCCAGGCACCCTAAGAGTGCCTTTTTTATAAATCAAAATTAGAAATCTTATATTTGGGATTACATATAAGTATTAGCTAATGTAGCTTCTTAAATTACTAAATAAAAAAAGCATACTTCTCTAGTATTAACAATCCACAAGTGAAACAGGCATTATACTAAAACCAACAAATAGAGATGTTACATAATCCTAAGTCAAAAGCACATTCAGGATGAGGAAAGCAGGTTGATTTAGCATTGTTTTTTTTTCTTCTAACGTACTTTTCTACTTCCCTGGAATAATAAATTACAGAGATAAACTCTTCACACTTTACAAGTAAATTATAAAAATTAGTTACCATTTCATCTTCTTGACCTTGGTTGATAGTCTTCCTTTCTTCTTTGTCCATATCTACGGTGGTTTGAGAGGTCTTGTGCTTCAGAACAATTGAAGATAACTGAAGGAAAGGAAAACCAAATGTTGGGGATTCTGCTGTATCTTAAGCAGACTATATAACTTCATACTGTAAGATTTTTTGTCATGACACGTGTATCAAAGTTTAGCTGATATTTAAGTACTCACTAAAGTACTAGCTGGTTTTAATGACATTTTCAATAGTGTGCTGGTCCTCGTGATACATATTATCACTAAACCTGGCATATTTCATCAATTAACTTATACTAGCAACAGCCATGGCACAAAACAATTAAGTTCTAGAAGAAATCACTACAGAATCTTTCCATTCCCCAGACTCACAGCACTAATCTAGTTTAACCATCTTCAGCTAAAAGTACTTCACACCAACTCAATTTATTGCTTCAAGTATAGTGAAGACGTAAAGCATTAGCAGTGAAACCAACCCCAACACCTCCCCCAAGATTATTAATCATCCAACAAATATTTATTAAGCACCTATTAAATGAATGGTAATCCCTAGCCAAGAGTCAATTCCTCAGGCAGCTGTACCCCTAATGGAGATCACTCCCTCATTCTGAGTCAAGTCCACTAGGCAATATTCTGATGATTTGACTACTTATGATGCCTGTCTAGGAGAAAATTCATTGAGCTAACAAAATTTTTTCCCTGCATGGAGAAAGGATATTAATTTCAAATATCAGACAGTCAGCCACACATTAAGGAGATTTGCAAAATGTAAAACAATGCCAGTTTTCTTGTGATCTTTGTTTCTGGAAAATAAATATTTTTCAGAAAAATGTTACTTAATATGAAATAAGCTTATTACTGTCATGTTTCATTAAGTTATTATTAAAGATATCAGTTTTAGTTAACATGGTATCAGCAGACATAACTCACATAAACAAAAGCTCTTCAGAGTTATTAATTTTCAAGACTGTAAAAATATCTGAGACCAAATAGCCACTGCTTTAGACTAGGCTGAACCCTGGACAGCACAGTGGGAATATTACCTCTATTCTAGATGTCATTTCTCTACTCATCTATTCAATGTGTAAACACAGGCCTGACACATGACAAGCACTCAAAAAATACTTGAATATGATGTAAGGAAGATTTTGTGCTAAGACAGCAACAGCTATTTGATGTTTACATGATATGGATTAAACAGGAGAATTTTAAACAAATCCCATATGTAAAAATAAGAGTAATGAAATCTCTTGATTTATGTCATCAACAAAATGACCAATAAAAAATACTGATGCCTCCTGCACGAGCACTCAGAGTTTCTGTACTTTCTGCTAGCCCAGAAGATGGGGTCAGGGCTAACTAGATTGGGATTTCTACAGAAATATAACACAGAACTTTCGGTTATAATATACCATTATATACACTATATATAATATATACATAATATACTATATATTGTGTATAAATTATGTTACATATATTAATGTTATATGTAACATATATACATGATAATATGTAATATACACAAAAAAGACTCTGCCATCTTGGAAATGAAGTCTTAGAGGTATCTGGCCCAACATCTCCAAAACAAGCCACATTATCATACAAAGCCCTGTGGGCAATTTAGTAACAATTTCTTCTCAGTCTAGGGTAGTGTTACAGCTTTGAAGCATACTACTGGAGTCATTCCACCATGGTAAGACTGATTCATCAATATGACTTGAGGTGGCAGTTATTCTTGAGGGCCATAACCTACTGCTAATAGACTACTGGGAGAATGAGCAAGCCCAACCTCTTTCCCTGCAGAAAAGATCAACTATTGTTACTGAATGCATAAGGCATAGTCCAATACTGCAGGGAACCCGGGGGGAGCCCAAAGTCTCCCTGAGTTGGGGAGGCATCAAAGGCATCCTCTGAGGGTGAGGCAGGTTTGCAGGGCAGATTATCAGTGAAGAGATCTGTACAGAGAACGAACAATGTAAATCTGTAAGACAGTCCTCCTCAAGTCTTAAGCTGAGTACCGATCAGTGTAGGTGTGAGGAAACTACTGGAGGCCAGGGAAAGCACCATCCAAAACGATTAAGAGTAAAAAATCATCAGGGTTCACACAGGGCTGAGAAGAGTGCCTGTTCCTACCAACCACAGTGGAAAACCTCATTACTCACAAGGAATCAGGAAGAGTATTCAGAGGGGTGTTGCTTCAGCAGTGGGATCAAATTAGCCCTAAACTAAAAGCTACTCTGATCTTACCTAACAAAACTCTTAAGACCTAAAGGAATAAAGTGTTTCCAAATAATTTAACAGCTTCACAAAGTTCAAGGGATTTATAAGAATACAAAATACCTAGTCCCAATAAGTTACAATATTCGACATCCAGGTAAAACTTAACAGGTATGCAAAGAAAAAAATATAAACTATAATAAGAAAAATCAATCAGTAGAAAAAGACCAAGAACTGACACAAATAATAGAACTGGAAGACAAGAACAATAAGATGGCTGCTGTAACTCTAGTTCATTATGTTCAAAAAGCAAAATGAAAGATTGAACACATTAAGTAGAGACATGAAAGATATAAAAAAGAACCAAGCTGACTAGTAGAAAGTAAAGTATCGGAGATGAAAAATTTACTAGATGGGATTAACAGATTAAATGCTGCAAAAGAAAAATCAATGAACCTGAAGACAAAGTAATAGAAATATCCAAAATGAAAAATGGACACAAAATAGAGAGAAAAAAGCACAAAACAACATCAGTAAGTTATGAGACAACTTCAAGCCCTAATACACATGTAAGGTAGGAGAGACCAAAAATATGTAATGATATAAGGGCAAAAATTTTTCCAAATTAGATGAAAAATTATAAGCCTACAGATCCAAAAGTCCAACTAATACTATGCAAATAAACACTGAATAATTACAACAAGGCATGTCACTATCAAACTGCTCAAAAGCAGTGATTAAAAAAAATATATTAAAAGGAGCCAGAGGAAAAAGATCTGTTACATACAAAGAAAAATAGATAAGAATGACACAGATTTCTTACTAAAAATAATACAGGTGAGAACAACTAAATAACATCTTGAAGTACTGAGAAAAAGAAACCATTCAGAGAATTCTATACCCAGCAAAAATATCTTCCAAAATCAAAGGTGAAATAAGACTTTTAGACACAAAACCTGAAAAAAGTTAAAGGAAGTCCTCAGGTAGAAAAGTGGAAATGGAAACGTGGATCTCCACGAAGGAATGAAAAGCATCAGACATGAGTTTAATCACTTGAAAGTAAACTAATAAGTTAGAGATGTATACTCTAAACTCTAAAGTAACCATTAAAATAAAAGAGTCATAGGGTGCCTAGGTGGCTCAGTCAGTTGAGTGACTAACTTCGGCTCAGATCATGATCTCACAGTTCATGGGTTTCAGCCCTGAAATGGGCTCTGTGCTGACAGCTCAGAGCCTGGAACCTGCTTTGGATTCTGTGTCTCCCTCTCTCTCTGCCCTTTCCCTGCTCATGCTCTGTGTCTGTCTCTCAAAAATAAATAAACGTTAAAAAAATGTTTTTAATAACTATGGGGCGTCTGGGTGGCTCAGTCAATTAAGCATCCGACTTAGGCTCAGGTCATGATTTCATGGCTCATGAGTTCAAGCCTCATATCAGGCTCTGCACTGACAACTCAGAGCTTGGAGCCTGCTTCGGATTCTGTGCCTCCCTCGCTCTCTGCCCCTCCCCCACTCATACTCTGTCTCTCTCTCCCTCAAGAATAAATAAACGTAAAAAAAAAAATTTTAATAAATGAGTCACAAGTAAAAAAATCAAGAGGTTATTAAGTGGAACCACAAAAAATACTCAACTGATGTAACAGACAAAGAAAAGGAGGAAAATGGAAACAAGAGGAAAGACAAATAGAAAACAAACAGCAAGATGGTTGATTTAAACCTAACTATACTGGGGCGGCTGGGTGGCTCAGTCAGTTAAGTATCCAACTCTTGATTTTGGCTTAAGTCATGATCTCACACAGTTGTGAGATGGAGCCCTACATGGGGCTCTATGCTGGGTGTAGAGCCTACTTGAGATTCTCTCTCTCCCTCTGCCCCTCCCCTGCTTGTGTGTACGTACTCTCTCTCTAAAAGTTAAAAAAAGGGGGGGGCGTGCCTGGGTGGCTGAGTCAGGTAAGCATCCGACTTCAGCTTAGGTCACGGGTTTGAACCCCACACTGAGCTCTGTGCTGACAGCTCAGAGCCTGGAGCCTGCCTGGGATTCTGTTTCTCCTTCTCTCTCTGTTCATCTCTCTCTCTCTCTCAAAAATAAAGGTTAAAAAAATTTTAATAAATAAATTTTAAAAATTGGGGTGCCTGGGTGGCTCAGTTGGTTGAGCACCTGACTCCTGACTTTGGCTCAGGTCATGATCCCAGGGTTACGGGACTGAGCCTCCCATCAGGCTCCACGATGAGCATGGAGCCTGCCTAAGATTCTCTCTCCCTCCCTCTGTCCCTCTCCCAACTCACACATGTTCTCTCTCTAAAATAAAAAAATTAAAAAATTTAAACAATGGCAGGGTACCTGGATGGCTTAGTTGGTTAAGTGTCCAACTCTTGATTTTGGCTCAGGTTATGATCTCACAGTTGATGAGACTGAGCCCCAAGTCGGGCTCTGCGCTAACAGCACGGAGCCTGCTTGAGATTCTCTGTTCCTCTCTTTCTGCCTCTCCCCCATTCATTCTCTCCCCCTCTCTCTCACTCAAAATAAACATTTAAAAAATGATAAACCTAACAATATCAATAGTCACATTAAATATAAATGGTCTAAACAACAATTAAAAGATGGAGATTACGGTTTTATGTTTTAAAAGCAAGGCCATAAGCAAGTATATGTTGCCTAAAAGAAATGCAACCTAAATATAAAGGTATAGTAGACTAAAAGTTAAACTATACCCTGCAAGCACTATTCAAATTAAAGCTGGAATAACTGTATTAATATCAAAGTAGATCTCAAAGCAAGGAATATTACCAAGGATAAAGTCATTTTGTAATGACAAAGGGGTCAACTGATTAACATAAAACAGTAATCCTAAATATGTATACATTTAACAGATCCTCAAAATACACAAAGGACTTAGAAGATCCGAATAACACTATCAATCAAATTGGTCCCAACTGATATTTACAGAACACTCTACTCCACTGCAAAGTATACATTCTTTGAACATGTGCACAGAACATTTACCAAGAAAGACCATATTCCAAGACATAAATTCAAGTCATACAAAATAAATTCTTTATTTTTTTTTTTAATTTTTTTTTTTCAACGTTTATTTATTTTTGGGACAGAGAGAGACAGAGCATGAACGGGGGAGGGGCAGAGAGAGAGGGAGACACAGAATCGGAAACAGGCTCCAGGCTCTGAGCCATCAGCCCAGAGCCCGACGCGGGGCTCGAACTCACGGACCGCAAGATCGTGACCTGGCTGAAGTCGGACGCTTAACCGACTGCGCCACCCAGGCGCCCCCAAAATAAATTCTTTAAAAAAATTATACTAAATTAGAAACCAAAAGAGAAAGATAAGTAGAGAAAAAAAATCCATGAGGCAGAAATCAATAGGGAAAATATGAAATATCCTGAAAATGAAGATATATCAAAATTTGTGGGATGCAGCTAAAAGAGTATTTAGAAATTATTTATAGCACTAAATTTCAAATTCTGAAAAGAAAGCCCTAAAATCATGACCTCAGTGTCTACCTTTAGAAAGCAGACAAAGTACAGGGCGCCTGTGTGGCTCAGTTGGTTGGTTAAGCATCTGACTCAGGTCATGATCTCACAGTTTATGAGTTTGAGCCCCGTGTCAAGCTCTGTGCTGAGAGCTCTCTCTCTCTCTCTCTCTCCCCCCCCCCCCCGTCTCTCGAATATAAATAAACATTAAAAAAGAAGAAGAAGAAGAAAGTAGAAAAAGAACAGCAAATTACACCCACAGTAAGCACTGAAGGGAAATTAATAAAACTGATAGTAGAAATCAATGAAATTGATCATTTTTCTACTTGGACTCAAAGGGGGAAGGAGGAAGACACAAATTACCAATTTTAAGAATAAGGAGCCATCACTATAGATTCTGCAAATATCAGAAAGATAGTCAAGGAACTTAATGAACAACTTTACACCAATATATCAACTTTTCTGCAGGTTTGAACTTACTTCCAAATTTAAAAAAAGTAAAAATTAAAAAACCTATACTTATTCATCAGGGGATCGTATGAGTTAGTAATTGCTACAGCTGAGTTAAAAGCTGCATAACAAGTACATGAGAGTTCATTATTCTAATCTTCCTACTTTTTTAGTGTGTAGAAAAGGTAATAGAAAGTGTTTTTAAATAAATAAAATAAAAGGCACTCATCTGAAGCTTTTAGAAAGAAAAAAAATTTCAGAAGATATTCATTCCTGGAACCAAAGGCCATAAACCTTGAGAACTCTATTTCTATAAATCTCAAATCCACTGACCCGACCAATCAAGTACCAGGCATTATCCATAGTCTCTTACTGCTAAGTTTTGACTCTCACTCTTCTTCATTTTTGTCTTTTATCCATTGCCTAGAAATACAGATGTACTTCCCCACTTTTTGAAATCCTAATTTTTCAATGTAGAATGTATTAGCAGATGAATAAGCATGCTTTTATAATTTTAGAAAAAGAATTATCATTAATATTCAATGTTTTCATTAACTTCATGTACTAACAACTACTTAAAATCTTTTCCCCAAATGGATCTTGACAGACTTCACCTCAGTCTAACTCAGCTACATCATCTCATCTTCATATGTTGCCTGTAACAATCTAGTTTTCATAATCATCTAAAAATACAATTCTTAACCATTGTATCTCATTATTCTTTTTTATAACTGTTATTGTTCTAAAATTTAGCTTACTTTTTAAGGCAAAATTCTTAAGTCTTACCAATTTTACTGCAGTTGATATTAAAAATAATTTAATTTAAATAAAAAGTTAACCATCAATTATTATTCTCTTTAAACATACTATACCCACATAGGAAATTATCAAGACTCCACCAAGACTTTCATATAAACTTTTAATAAAATCCAGTGAGAAAATTGCAGCAGCTTACATTTAAAACATATACATATTATAAATGTATATTTCCATTTTAAAAACAGGTACATAATACAAAGCCTCTAACATTTCTTTGACTCCATGAAAATAAAAATCTATAAATATACTTTAAATTATATTGCTTACAAGGATGAAAATATATATTAAATACTATTCTACCATATATCTAATTAGAACATTTGAAGCATTAATACCAAACTTCTAAAATCCATTTAACTTACAGAATATAACTTTGGTAGTTTGCAAGAGTGCATACATGGTTTTTAATCAGGTCAATTTTTAGATTACAGAAAGCAAATTAAAGAAATTTTTCTTACCAAAAGCACTATATCATTATTCTTCCCAATTGCTGTATCAGCAGCACTTTCAAAATCTGGCTATTAATAATGAAAATAAAATTAAGCATAAAAATCCATTCAGGTGAGAATTTTCTGCCAAATATTGTTTTGATTCTTTCTGAACTGTTTTCAAGATGACTAAGATATTAAAATTTAGGGTTTTTATATTCAGGGACTTTAAATGGACTTTCAGAAGATACACCCTTCTGCCATCTAACTGCCACTGGTAGAGCTCCTCTTGAATGAAGTCATATCTAGCTAGCACACTGAATTCCCAATTCCACAGTGCATGCCTCAGCCTTGATGTTATCTAAATAGCAAGGAGCTTATAGGCTATTGTGCTTAACCAAACCCTTCCTTGCATTTACAATGAACTTGATTTTTTGTAAGTAAAAAGAGCAGCACAGGACAAAGTGAAGCTATCAGGAATAAATCTCACTAAATCAAATGCTAGTTCTTGTAAGTTTACTGATTTTTTTCACATTATATAATTACTAAGAACCATTTGAAGTATAATACTCTAGGATAAGAGTCATATCTCATTTCCTAAAACAAGAGGGGTTGGCCTTAACTGGCATAGAAATCCCCGAACCTCTTAAGCCATCTTTGCTTCAAACCTGAATTTATTAGTTGGAACAAAAGTTTTATAATAGTATGTGTGGAGGGTTTGAAGGATATTCCATAGATGTGCCCAGAATTATAAAGTATATCATCTCACAAAGTGATTTAGAGAGTGACCTGTAACGAGTAAAACTTCAAGTGAAGCAATTTTGAAGAACACATTTTTAAATTTCTACTTCAGTATTTGCCAAGTTCAGAGAGATGGAAGTAAAAAAACTAAAGTTAAAAATGTATTATTACTCAAAATTCACAAAACTGAATTACTCTAAAAGAAATGCTTACATAACATTTTTTTTAAGTTTGTAACATACACTCTGCAGTTTTAAAAATTAAAACGTGCACTAAGACTAAGACTCAAAAGGGTCACCCTGCATTGTTGAAAGAATGAATCATCCTATTGGCTTTGTACTTCTAGGTATTTTTTTTTTCTGAGACTTAAACGTACCTACCCATGTTAAATAAAAATTTGATAAACCCATCTTGAAGGCCCACTCAGCAAAAGGTGTTTTAAAGATCCTGAAGTAAAAACAGTTCAGTCAGCACTCTGAATATTATTTCACTGTCAAATCCGTAGCATCCACGGCAACTAAGATAACCTTCTGAAACTCAAAAGCAGCTCTCCCTTTACATTTGAAATAAAAAGAGACTTAATACATGTAAGCCCTTACTTTACTCCATTTTAATAGCTACACAAATGTTTGTGTAAAAAGAATTTTTTTTTAAACTCAATCTCCGAACTACAGGAACCAAATTGTCACAACTCTCTATGAGGGCAAAACCTAACACTTCAAGTCAGCTCTCAACAATAAGAATGACATAATATAATTTAATGAATAAGTGGAAATTTTACAAGGATACCAGCTACATTTTAACAAAGCTCTGCTGAACACCCGTTTTATCACTTCCCATCTTGAACTTTCTCTTATAATACATGCTTTTGTTTCTGTGTTTAGGCTCAAGAAAGACCATTGTGTCCAGAACACACCAAACCAAGACTGTATTTACATTTGTCAAGTGCAGTCTTTGTATAATTATATTTTTTGTACGTTACAAAACAATGTGATAGCTAAAACAAAATAAGTTATAATTACGAAAAATAAGGTAATTATCTGCCTTCGGGTTAATATTAGGAACATGAAGAGTTACAGCTTAGCCCACACTACAGCATACCTATGTATGTTTTTATCACTTTTATTAAATACATTAAATCAATCCTTTTATTCGTAGAAATTCCATGTGGTAAGAGTCATCATTAGATAAAATAGTGGCTTTGAGTATTGGTCAACTGCAAAACACTTATTTAGTAAAAATGGGGAAAAGTAGCTTTGGACTGACAATTGATATTTATGCTTTAACTTTTGCTTTGTAAAAAATGGCAATGTGTAAAAATTCTTTTACATACAAAATAAAGAGCTTACATTTTTTAAATGTCTACTTATGTCAGAGGTTTTTTTTTTTTTTTTCATTTATTCAAGCTGCTTTGATCTTAAAACTTTCAAACCTCCCTTTAAATCTTCACATATGTGACTTTGCAAAGCTTCACATTCGAGGACTGAGATTTACAAAAGTGTTATAATTGCTAGACTGATTTCAAAATCTTACCATCTATTATGAAAAATGCTGCAGCAGGCAATAGTAAATAATAGACAGGATCACTGCAATAAGACCAGTCCTACAGAGTGAATATTTAAAATAGGCAGAATCAGTAGGCCTAGAAAGAAAACTGGCATCTACCCCTAACCAAATAGATCGATAAATTGGACACAGTGGCCATCAGTGGTGATACTGTATTGCAGGGTGAGCGAGTGGGAGAGACTTTAGCGCTTTTTTAATGCTTTTACCATCTAAATAGTTAAAGAAAGGAAAGAAGGAAGGCTGAGCATATGTACAAAGTTCTAATTCTCCAATGCATGGCCACCCTTGGGTGTGAAACTTGTAGAAACCTGCAAAGCACTTCACGGTGCTCTACCAAACCATTCTCCAGATTTTCTGGATCTCTCTTCATCAGGTTTTTTTACCCCAGGCAAGAAAAGTAGTCATTTTGAAGGCCCCCTTAACAAGTACATTTCTAGGAAGCTAGAGTTGCTTGTATTTATTTTGATGTCCCCTCCACAATTTGGCTCCACTGAGTAGTAGCCAGTGACACAACATAAACAGCAGCAAATCCTAAATTATTTAATCAAATTAGTCCATCTACAAGCATTAAGTAACCATATATGCCATGTTCATTATTATACTAGGAATTGTAGGAGATATACAACTTTACCCCCTCCCCCCAAAAAAGACAATTAATTCAACATGAACTATTTTGCAAGTTCCTTCACCTGTCTTGGTTTCAACTTCTTCTCCACTGAAATGAAGCAGTTGTAATAATCCGAACGATACATTCCAACCATGAAAGCTTTGACCTACACAAGTATTGCCTCCATACGCATCTTGCTGTTGCACTCTTTCACCACTAGGTGATGTTCCGACATTGATAAGGAAAGAGGCTGACAGTTTTCACTAGCCTTAATAGAGAAGCTGCTGGTCAAAAGTGATTATGAAAAGTTGTAAGATTTTTTTTTAGTGCCACTGGAAATACTAATCTGGGAAAGCAGAGTTTTCTATAGATATATAACTTCTGTCTCATGTGTCTCAATGAAAAAATAAGACATAAAACAAATGATAATGGTGGTGAAGGGAAAAGAAGGCAGGTGTATTATTACTGCCTTTACAAAGATGACTCCCGAATTCACAATTGTCTGAAACCAGAATTTAGGGATCTTACAATGTTATGGAGTAAGGGAAGGGACTACAGTAACAATTAAAAAGTACACGAACCTATTAGAGAACAAGGTGAGGTAAAGCATACAATTATGTGGTAAAACACTACTTGCCCATTAAACTGGCTAAATAAATAAAAACAAGGAGCACCCTATGGACTGCTGTTAAGAGTGAATCTGTACTACTGTTTTGGAAAACCAAGAGTACATCAGAATTTAATATTCCCACACTTTGATCCACCAATCTCAATTAGAAATCCATGTCACATGTACAAGTACATATACATACATGTTACCATTAACAGTTTCTTCAAACTCAGGAAATAGAGTATATGAGTTTTGTGCTTTAGGGGTACTTACAAGCAGAAAAACCTAACTGAAACAAGTATTCTAAAACAAGCACTAAAGAACTTGTTTGGTATTTAACACAATAGAAATTGACAAATCTAGAGTTCTTTTTTTTTTTTTTTTAATTTTTTTTTTTCAACGTTTATTTATTTTTGGGACAGAGAGAGACAGAGTATGAACGGGGGAGGGGCAGAGAGAGAGGGAGACACAGAACTGGAAACAGGCTCCAGGCTCCGAGCCATCAGCCCAGAGCCTGACGCGGGGCTCGAACTCACGGACCGCGAGATCGTGACCTGGCTGAAGTCGGACGCTTAACCGACTGCGCCACCCAGGCGCCCCAACAAATCTAGAGTTCTAATTACAGTTTGTACACACTAAGTGAGCCTAACTGCCCAAACTAAAAGTTACATTTTTAAATTCAGAGGTACATTTTTAAATTCAAAGGTCTTTAGTTAAGTAATATATGAATGTTTCTTCCATTTTAATGCAAATTAGTGATTATTTCTTCTAAAATGTAATGCTATTGATCCAAATCCCTAAAAACTTGCATGACATTTCAATCAGCAATTTGAACTTAAAATTTAAACATTCATTCTTTAAAATCTAAACACTCAGGGGCACCTGGCTGACTCAGTCAGTAGAGCATGTGGTTCTCGATCTTGGGGTCATAAGTTCAAGTCCCACACTGGGTGTAGAGCTTACCTTAAAAAATAGTAATAATAAAATAAAATTTAAACATTCCTTAATTCTAAGACTCATATTATCTACATTTTTGCACAGAAGCCAACATGTAGCTTAGATAAAACCTTATAGTTGCTATTGGCAGGTAACCATCATTACGCAGTGGTCACTGCATGTACTACTTGAAGTGGGTCTCAACTTTCCATAGTACTATGTCATTTCAGCTGAGCAAAAGTACATTGTTGGTAGCACAGCACTGAGTTTAAACTGTTGACGAAACCTATTCAAAACGATTACATTGTACCTGCACAATGAAACAAAAAGTAGCAGTGTGCACAGACAGGTACCTAAACAGAGCAGAGTGGAGAGGAAGAACTCGGAGGAAAAGAGGCAAGGGTGGGTAGGGAATAGTCAAAAAGTGAAAAACAGAGAGAAGAAAAAGTTCCAGGAAATTATATTCTAAGTCTGTAAGGAGTATGTTAAGGAGTTACACAGACCCCAGAGATGTTCATTTTTCTTATTAACAGCAAACTCCAAAATAATTTTTCTTTATTAACTCAGCGTTGTTCACTTCAAGATTATTGTATTACGTTGGCAAGAAAGCAAAATTAGTTTTACTCATCATCTGTGCAACACTACAGTTCACATTTCATTTTTCCAGACGTTATGAAGACCTGACCACAAAAGAAGCACAAAATCACTAGGAAACTATTCTGTACAAAAAGTACAATCCTGCTAATTTGCAACTATAATTGGTAAGTACTTGGATCATCTTTTTAAAATAATGTGAATTTGTCTTCTTCCACTTCACTCCTTTTCCCCAACTTGAAACCTACCCATGTTGACTCAGCATTGAAAGGAAGCGCAAAGCCCTTAACATCTGCACTCAACAAGTATTCCAAAAACACTTTAAATTGCTGTTAAAGAGAATAATGGTCTTACTCATGGTACAACCATCATAGAAATCTGAAATTTCTCATTTCCTATGGTCATTTTGTAATCCACTATTCAGGATAAAAAAAAAAAAAAAGACCAATGCATTTGGGCACTATGCCAACCATAACAGTAGTAACTGACATCTGTACAGGGATTTTTAGTTTACAAAACACTTTTACAGGCCTTATCTACTTTACTGACCAGTTTTGTCAATATCGTCCTTTAAAAACAGGAAAAAAATAAACTTCACTTAACCAAAATCAGCATTTTTTATTTTCTCACAAAGTCAAGCATGGGGTGACTTCTGTCAAAGAACCTTACCAACAAATTAAGGAATTAACATGCAGACAGTATCATCTTTCAAGGGTCTGTTTTCCAAAAATTCATTTCAAAGCCCAATGTACCTGAAATATACTCTTTCATAAGGAAAATACTGACCAGGTTCCCAAGATGGCCCACACCTTTTACTTCCCACAATTCTAAATTATACTTCATATTACACTAGCCTGGGTCATGGGGCAGGTAGCCAGGTTACCAAGTTTCTACTTCCTCTGCTCACTTCTTAATTATTAATATTCCCCAAGGCCCCACTTCCTCTACCCACTTCTTAATTAATATTCTCCGGCCTTCTCTCTTTATAATAACCCAAGGACCAAGGGTGGCAACACTGACCCATCTATGGTGAAAACTACCAAGAGCTGCCAATCAGTATTTTCAGCACTAATCTCTCTCAAGCTCCAGATCCACAGATTTAAACATCAACCATATATGTTTACATACAGCTAAAATTCAATAACTTTATTGTATCTTTCTACTCCTTAAATGAATATGATTTGCAGGGCGCCTGGGTGGCTCAGTCGGTTAAGCGTCCGACTTCGGCTCAGGTCACGATCTCGCAGTCCGTGAGTTCGAGCCCCGCATCGGGCTCTGGGCTGATGGCTCAGAGCCTGGAGCCTGCTTCCGATTCTGTGTCTCCCTCTCTCTCTGCCCCTCCCCCCGTTCATGCTCTGTCTCTCTCTGTCTCAAAAATAAATAAACGTTAAAAAAAAATTTAAAGAAAAAAATGAATATGATTTGCATAAAGCTCCATGCCAGGATTTTGGAAGTCATCCTAGACTCCTTCCTATTCCATACCTGTATCCAACTAGGCACTAAGTCTTGCCATTTCTACCTTTCTCACATCCACCTCACCATGCCCTATCTCCATGGACATTGCCTCAACTCAGGTCCTGATGCCCTCTCTGGTCTTCCTCATTCTTAACAGTATACAAACCAGACGTGATTATTTCTTTCTGCTTAAAATTTCAGTAGCTTCCTATGGTCTGCAGAAGCATTTCCCAAACTGGTTAGAGTCCCTCCAAAATAAAATATTTAAAGAGGCATCCCCTGGGAATGCAAACTGGTGCAGCCACTCTGGAAAACAGTATGAAGGTTCCTCAAAACAATAAAAATAGAACTACCCTACAACACAGCAATTGCACTACTAGATATTTATTTATCCAAGGGATACAAGTATGCTGTTTTGAAGGGACACATGCACCCCAAGGTTTATAGCAGCACTATCAACAATAGCCAAAGTATGGAAAGAGCCTAAATGTCCATTGATGGATGAGTGGATAAACAAGATGTGGTGTGTGTATGTGTGTGTGTACACAACACACACACACACACACACACACTGGAGTATTACTCGGCAATCAAAAAGAATGAAATGTTGCCATTTGCAACTACGTGGATGGAACTAGAAGGTATTATGCTAAGTGAAATTAGAGAAAGACAAATATCATATGACTTTACTCATATGAGGACTTTAAGATACAAAACAGATGAACAGAAGAGAAGGGAAGCAAAAATAATATAAAAACAGGGAGGGGGACAAAACATAAGAGACTCTTAAATATAAAGAACGAATAGAGAGGGTTGCTGGAGGGGTTGTGGGAGGGGGGATGGGATAAATGGGTAAGGGGCTTAAGGAATCTACTCCTGAAATCACTATTGCACCATGTGCTAACTTGAATGTAAATTATAAAAAATAAATAAATTATAGAAGAAAAAAAAAAAAGAGGTATCCCCTGTGGTATCTGGGTGGTTTAGCTGGTTTTGCGTTTGACTCTTGATATCATCTCAGGTCTTCATCTCAGGGTCATGAGTTCAAGTCCCACACCGGGCTCTGCCCTGAGCATGGAGCCTACTTTAAAAAAAAAAAAAAAAAAAAAAAGGTATCCTCTGCTTGTATCATTTGAAGAAATGTACTGGATTAAGAAAGTTGAGTAGTCCTCTCACTAGCAAAAAATTGAAAAGTCTCACAATGCACAATACTATGTGTTTCCCCACCATGGGGAAGTAGAGGAGAGAGCCAATTGGGCTCCAAGGACAAGGTCACAACTAAATGGAAAACATGTTAATATCCTTCAGAATCTGGCCCTGCCTAGCCATCAACACCACCTGCCTTTCTTTCACCAAAGGTTATCATTCACCTCTTACAAACCTTACTTTCCATCTATACACATTTTAATCCCTCAAAGGGCCCATTTCCTGCCTCCATTCCTTTACATACATTGTTCCTTCTGCCAAGAATGCCCTTTCCTAACAGTTTGGCTAAAGAACTCCTACAAGTTTTTCCAGACCCTGGTCAAGTATGTTCTCCACAATACTTTGAGTGTCCCTTTACCTTCCAGCAGAGGACATCTCCCATCTTTGTCCCTCTGTATGTGTCAGAACATTTGTCCCACAACATTGGACTTACAGACTAAAAACTTAAAGGTTGAGAATGAGGCCAGCACTAAGCAATATAGGTGAATGAATGGGACAGGGCAAGACAAGGGGTGTGAAGAAAGGGTAAAATTTCACAACCAAGTAAATTTTGTCTTTGGCATGCTCCTATACTCATCCCAATGTCCTTTTCCAACTCTCCCAATAACCTCTCCCAGGCCCCTTACCGACTTCATGTAACCCTATACACCTTCCACCCACAGCACCGTGTTCTTCAGTATCAACAACCTCATCTTCATCAACAGTCATTCTGTTCAGAAGTTAATACGTAAATTAGTTATAGCTTCTCAAAGCTGAAAATCTAAGATAAATCTCTAACAAAACTTAAAAAAAAAAAAAGTAGAAGAGAGAGGGAATGGGCATTGTAGTTCTAGCATTCAGAAGCTGGCCCACGCAAAAGTCTAAGAGTATTCCTGACTGGGCTTCCCACAAGTGTTCTCATTTCGTCACCACATCCACTCCCACACAGTAGCAGCCATGGGTGCTACCGGCAGAAAGAGAGTGCTACTGCAATCCTATGGGTCACCCATTCTTCGATTGAAAAGCTTTGTTTGTGGAATATTACTCAGCAATCAAAAAGAATGAAATCTTGCCAGCTGCAACAGCATGGATGGAACTAGAGTATATTATGCTTAGCGAAATAAGTCAGCCAGAGAAAGAGAAATATAATTTCACTTACATGTGGAATTTAAGATATAAAACAGATGAACATAAGGGAAGAGAAACAAAAATAATATAAAAACAGAGAGGGGCGTCTGGGTGGCGCAGTCAGTTAAGCGTCCGACTTCAGCCAGGTCACGATCTCGCGGTCCGTGAGTTCGAGCCCCGCATCAGGCTCTGGGCTGATGGCTCGGAGCCTGGAGCCTGTTTCCGATTCTGTGTCTCCCTCTCTCTCTGCCCCTCCCCCGTTCATGCTCTGTCTCTCTCTGTCCCAAAAATAAATAAAAAACGTTGAAAAAAAAATTAAAAAAAAAATAAAAACAGAGAGAGACAGAAACCATAAGAGACTCTTAAATACAGAGAACAAACTGAGGGCTGCTGTAGGGGTGCTGGGGGGCGGGATGGGCTAAATGAGCAAGGGACCTTAAGGAGGGCACTTGTTGGGAGGAGCAATGGGTGCTACATGTAAGTGATGAATCATTAAATTCTACTTCTAAAATCATTATTACACTCTATGTTAACTAACTTGGATTTAACTTAAAAATAATAATAAATTTTAAAAAAAGAAAAGCTTTGCTTGTCTTAGAGACCACTTATGGTCAATTTTTCATTATTCTAGACAGAAAGGCTCACCAACATGTTCTCCAATGAACTTAAAACAGTGTCTTTATCCTAGCCAGTAGTATCTTGAAATCTACCCTAGACCATTGCTTGATTTAGGAAAAGGCACATTAATTGAAAAAAATCAACGTTGCCCAAGTATCCTAACATTTCAGGATAAATCTCTAAATATTAAAGTAACATTCCAGCACAAATCATTATGGCTTATCACCACTTCTGATTTCATAAAAAGTCATGTTTTAGGATGTCACTGCCCACATGTGCCAAGTACTGTGCTAAATGCTGGAGATTACAAAGATTAAACTCCTAACCTTAAGGAGCCAAGTCTAGTAAACTAGATGATAAGCAAACACATATCAAACAAAATGGTTATGTGCTGCTATAAAGTAGGTATCGTGGGAGCACAATAGGGAGAGGAGGGCAAAGGACAGAAAAGACTTCAGAGAAGAACTATCCCTTGATATAAGACCTAAAAGGTGTGAAGTTCCTCAAGCAAACAGGCAGTAAAAAGAGGGAAAATAACAGAGGGATGGAATCCAAGCAGAGAAATCACCACATGCAGAAGTACTGAGGTGAGAGGAGGCAGCTCGGGATGGGTTCAACAGGTGATCGCCTGCCATGAGGAGCACTAGGTAGGAGGCGTATGGAAGTGCTGAGTCACTACACTGTACACCCAAAACTAACATAACACTGTATGTTACATAACTGGAATTAAAATAAAAACTTAAAAAAAAAAAAGTACTAAGGTGAGAAATCCTAGAAAATGTCAGGAATACAAGTTACCTAAACTGGGGCACAGGGTGGTCTCTATGATGAAGGGCCTTGTCTGATATGATACAGATATGGATTAACTTGCAGGTGATGGAAATTCTGAACTTTTTTCAACTGAAAGAGACCAAAGGCCATGACACAGGGCCCCGTTCCCAATACAATGTGAATGGTGTCTTCTGGGCTTGTTCAGCACAGCAGCACTGTGTTCACTTGCTAGACTGTTCACCTCTAAGATGGCAGAACTCATTCATCAACATATATCCAGCATCTAGCCCTGTGCTTGGCACACACAGGACTAAAACACACTGAATAATCAGATGTGCCAACACAATCCTAAGAGCATAACCAAAAGGCCCTAACCAAGCTTCCTTCCTTCCTTCCTGCCTATAAAAATCACAACACGTAGGTGCTACAATAATTGGTAATTGCCACAATACTTTTAAGGCAACATGAGGAAGGGTCATTCACTATGGGCTGCATCAGAGATAAGAAAGGATTCAAGAGAAAAACACATTAAGATGCTTTTGAACCTAACTAAGCAGTTTATCCTGTTCTTCTCACCAAAAACTGAACAGAAAACAAGCATGGGTTAGCTCAAAATTATCCATCAATGAACTCTAAGGCAGTAGTAATCACTATAAAAAGCATATTTTCCTATCAAAAGGATCCCTGAAGTAAAAATCGACTTTAACTGAGAACTTGTTAGGTTAGTCTAGTCATTCAAATAATTAAGTGCTCCAGACAAAATTAGGCTACTTGCCTGTAGTACTTTACATTTTATTTAGTAAACTGAAACACATTATTATAATTGGCATGTAAATAAGGATTCTATCTTTTATGCATGGAAAAACAGTAAGGCAAAAAAAAAAATTTTTTTTAAGAGAAACTTTAGGAAATCATGGACAAAATAAATTATAAATGAGCTTAGAAAACTGATGGCTTAAGAAGTTACAGCATAATTAGGGCACCTTGATGGCTCACCTCAACTTGATGGCACCTCTTTGGCTCAGGTTACATATGATCTCACAGTTTGGTTCATGAGTTCGAGACCCTCATCAGGCTCTCTGCAGTCAGCACAGAGCCTGCTTCAGATCCAGTCTCCCTCTTTCTCTGCCCCTCCCCTGCTTCTGCCCTCTCTCAAAATACGTAAACATTAAAAAGAAAAAAAAAAAGTTTAGGCATAATCTAGAGATGAATGAAAAATCTTTGGTCTTTGAAGAACCAGCGACCCACATTTAAAGAAATCAATCCAAAGGCCACAGAAAGAAAATTTCAAACCTTCCTTTTAAAGATGTAGACACATTTCACTAATGAGTATTTCTAAATGAAAATAAATCACATAAAATTCCACTAAATAAGCCTAATTAAACATATTTTTAAATTTTATAACATGGCCAGGGACAGACAATGGGTAACAGTAACACAGAGGATAGGGGGAAATGACTGCAAACACACCCAAAGAGAGAAAGGGAAAGATAAAAATATACATAAAATGTACATCAGCGATACATGAGATTAACAGCTTGAGCTTTTTAGGATGTTGTTCCCAAAGATGCAAAATCATGGTATTTTACTATGAAAATCGTGAATACAAAACTATGTCATTATTGCCTGCTGCTCCAGTTAAAATAATAAAGACAGCAATCCTCAATCCCCCCTCTACGTTCCCTTCTCTTCACTTTTCTCCCTCCCTCCCTCTCTCTCTCTCACACACACACACACACATTTGTTTCGAATATGCTAAATGTTATTAAACCATAACTACATTAAACAAATAATAGTGTGTTACCATTTACTGAGGCTCTTATCCTCACAATTCTCTCCAGTAGCTTTTATTACCTCCACTTGTCAAATGAAGAAACTAAAAAAGGTTAAGTGACTTGAACCCAACCACAGAGCTAATCAGTGATGAGGCTGGAATTTAAAGTCACTTGTACGTGGCTCTGGTGCCCACATTTTAACCCCTATATGTATAACACCCTCTCCCAAGGCATCTTTAGCCATCAGACCAGTATTTTCTTACTGTGCTATCCCAAGAGAAATGTTTAGGTTCAGATACTTTAAATTTCAAGGAAAACATTAACAACTTACATAGTTTGTTTGTTTGTTTATTTTTAAGTTAACTCTGCATCCAACATGGGGCTCAAACTCATAATCCCAAGATCAAGAGTTCCACGCTCTACCAACTGGAGCCAGCCAGGTGCATCTACAGTTCTTTTAAAATAATGCAGATTTTACTAGTAGTTAAGGAAGACATTATCTAACATTGAATATAGCTGAACATCAACCCAGAGTTATACAAAGTACAAATGGTCCCCTAATATTTCCAACGTTATTATTGAGCCTTTTAATTATTCTAGGTTCTTTGTGTGCTATAAAACACCCAATATAACCGTGGAGAGAGAACAGATTTTCAAAAATATCTAATTTCTTTCTCCATTATTCACATTGTGGACTCACATCATATATGCCTTTAATTACACTCATTCAACTATCTGTGCTATAGGAAAAAAAGAAAAACAAGAGAAAAAATAACTTTAAATAATGGTGGCAGGATGCCTGCCTTTACATCCTTGTCCCAGAGTGACCATGCAATGGAGACTATAAATTTGCTGTTTCTCAGCCAATCTAAAGTCCCATTCACCTGTCAAAGGTATCTCACATAGCCAATTATGATCCAGCTCACACAAAAAAAATAACCTAAAAGCTAGAGAAATAACTGGCTGTTGGAAGTGAAAAACGGTATGTCAGTCAACAATCAGTTTTCAAACTGATGCCTTCCTAAAGGATTTTTTCAAGGGTAATTTTGACTATACTGGATTTTTACCTTAAATGAGAATTTAGGCCCAAAGCCCCCACATAAAAGGTGATTTCATTTTACTCAGCTCTTTAGATCAGAAAAAATTGGGAACCAAAACACTGGTCTTTGTGTATCAAAGTAAGTTAATAACTAATGCATTATTCATCCTTTTTCACAAATGGGAAAAAGCAGAGCAACAAGGATGCTATTAGAAGAAGGCACACTAGACATGTAGTAACTACTCCATGACTTATTTTAAAATAAAAATAAAATAAAAGCCTGTCAAGTAATCAAAAGCAATCCTTAACGTTGGTTCTCAATAGAAAAAAGAAAAAATGCACATCGAGTTTTGAGATGGGCCGGTAACTAGAACAAAGGAAAGAGTGGAAAGAATACCCTACCTAAAGAAACCGTCTAACCCCAGATCCTTTACTAGGATGCTATCACTTACTCTCCAGACATGTTTCCTTTTCTATAAAAAGAAGGGACTAGCCTTTGACCTATCTGTGACCATTCAGCATTAATGTTTTCCAATCTCACACTTCATTATTTCATTGTCCAACTCACAAATGCCTTATGAAGAAAACAGAAAAAACTAAATAGAATAGTCAATTAATCTAGCTTGCTATTAGAGGTAGAACTGTCTTTTATACCACCACCCAACAAGAGGTACAATTCTTTTTTTTTTTTTTTAAGATTTTGTTAAGTAATCTGTATACCCAAGGCGAGGCTTGAACTTACAACCCCAAGATCAAGAGTCACATGCTCCACCAACTGGTGCACCCAAATATTTTTATTTAAAATTTCCGAGAATGGGGCACCTGGATGGCTCAGTCAGTCAGGCATCCCACTTTGGCTCAGGTCATGATCTCATGGTTTGAGAGTTTCAGCCCCGCGTCGGGCTCTGTGTTAACAGCTTAGAACATGGAGCCTGCTTCAGATTGTGTCTCCCCTTCTCTCTGTCCCTCCCATGCTCATGCTCTGTCTCTCAATAATAAACTTTAAAAAAAAATTTTTAATAAAAAATAAATTAAAAAAGCTGAGAAAAAGACCACATACATCAGCAAGTTCCACATCATATAATCAGGAAATTCTACTTGGCGTAGTTAACTCACTCTTCCCAGAAATTCAATTTCTTACCTAACTAGAATCTGGGTGTCAACAGATCATACGGAGTAAGTGAAAGAGTCAACAAAAGAGAGAGAAATTTCCATTCAGAGATTGATTACAACTCAGGGGCGCCTGGGTGGCTCAGTCAGTTAAGCGTCCGACTTCAGCTCAGGTCATGATCTCACAGCTCATGAGTTTGAGCCCCGCATCAGGATCTGTGCTCACAGCTCAGAGCCTAGAGGCTGCTTTGGATTCTGTGTCTCCCTCTCTCTCTGCCCCTCCCCTGCTCACACTGTCTGTCTCTCTCTCAAAATAAATAAACATTAAAACAATGTTTTAAAAAAGATTGATTACAACTCACTTAATTCATCGCATCCCACACACACAAATCAACTTTAAACACAGGGTACTTCTTCCTGCATTCTCAGTTCATACCAGTATTAGTGGCCTTTGGTGACAGGAAGAGGTAAAAGATGTACCTTCAAAGAAACCTGCTTCTGTGGAGCTGTTTTCAAGTCTATATGGCCTCTTTCCTGGGAGAGATGCCCCGTGGTACATAACTCCTTTAATTTGGCAGTCTTAAAGTTTGCTACCTGAGTTAATATTTTACCACTCAGACCTAACAAAGGCCCCATTATGAGCCTTTTGGGTCTAAGATGTTAACCAGATCCGGTATTGGGACATTTCTCTCTGGAGAACTGTTCTATGGAAACTCAGCATTCGCACCCTCAAGTTTCCTTGAACAGCTCTCCCTTTCCTTCATTGCATTCTTCTCCCTCCTTACTAATTCCATAACATCTTTTAACTCGTGATTACAAAGTGCTCGTTTTTTATTACCATTTATTCATGACATTTTACATCACCTCTCTCTTTTTAATCTTACTAACACAAATGTTTTTAACTCATAACTTATATAATCATTAGCTACCCTTAAGTTCAGGACATTCTACCCTACAGATACCACCTACTTTTCTCCACATTCAATAAGCCCAGAACCTTTTACTTTTTTAAATAAATCTTAAAAGATGTGTTCTAATTCTGATCTTCTCTTATTTCTCTATTCTTAAAATATGAAGTCAACAAAATTTAAGTAAGACTCTAACAGTTATTTCCTTGTTTCTTGCATGTTTCCTGGACTAGTGAGATGGGTTAATTAGAACATGGTTTTGGTGACTACGGATTTATTCTCTCCATAAGCCAGTTAGCTTCATTTCACACAAACTATGTTCCAAAACCAAAGATCAAATCCCATCAGCTATCTCTTGGATGCAGATTTAATTAGATGAGCTCTACAGTACATTCAGAATGCATCCCATCACTGGAACAAACTTTCTGGTGATGTATCAGGTACATGTCAGGCACTGGATTATCTTCTTCTAACATAACACTGTGAATTGGTTTAAGAGTACGAGTCTTCAACAAGTGATAAGCTGCTAACTGCTATTCAATTTAGGTTCCATTCACAAAGTCTTCCACTTACTACTTATAGTTTAGGTTATCAACTTTACCAGTGAACAGAACCCAGCATGAGATAAAGCATGTAATCAAGAGCCTTTTAATATTGTATTTTTTAGCAACTACAACCATTTTGCTGTCATTCACAAGTATAAAGTTACTTCCACCATCACCCAGACCATTGGGAAAAAATACAGAATAAAGACAGTTTCACAGGATGTCCCCATATCACTGATCGTAGCCCATCTCCTAGGACAACTATTAATCTTGGGAATAAGGTATGCTCACATTTTAAAACGTTATATTCACAAGTGGTTACAAAACCATGTTACAGAAGCATAACCTGATTTAGTATATGAAATGCAAGAGGGAAATGGAGAATACAAGTGCTCAGTTAATCCTCAAAACCTGCTAAGTATGAGTATTCATTTTTAATTAAAAAAAAAAAAAAAGAAGTAGAAGATGATGATGATAATGATGATGATGATGAAGATCAGGAAGTTAAGCAACTTAGAATACAAAGGACTTTGAAGACAGCCAGAACCCTAACTCTGTTACCGTATGTAACAAGCAGTTTCTATTTCTAGGTTCACCATGCTAGCTGTACGTGACTCTAAGCAACTTAACATCTCTGAATCTCAAGTTTCCTCATCTGTAAAACAGGGTTTAAATGCATTAATTCATGTCAAGTGTTAAATTCAAAGTTTACCATACAATGAGCTTACTCAGTAACTATCAGCACTGGTCAAACAACTAGTTATGAAAAGTCAAAAATCAAACTCCAGTATGATTTCCCATGTCCATGCTTTCTCTACAATATGTTGTAGCTGCCAACACACAGTTATTATCCACCTAAGAATCCATATTCGAACTATAACATAGGCAGGAAACTGATACTACCTAAATGAGAGAACTATTAAAGGTTAACTAAACCAACACAAGTATTTTAGCTCTAACATGTAATAAGCAAAACCAGATAGAAACTCATCAGAAGATAATGTTTAGACATTCAGGCTTACAGAGCTTTGTTCTAATTACTATAAAACTATTTTTCCTATCTATGTAGTTTATCCTATTTATCTCAAATCAGCTACAAATTAAAATTTTAATTACCTGGCATACCCCAAATAAAGCATCCTGGTTGACCTAGACAAAGAAATCAGCCCTCCTACTACATAATTTGAACACTGCATCAAATCAAAGCCTGTCAACTGTATTTTCAAAATAAACTGCTACTCAATATTTTCATTTATAACTCTACTACTTATAAATTGAAACAACCAGTGCCATCACTTTTCCTACCCAATGCCTTGTGCAAACACAAGCTTTGCTGTTCTAACTACATTCAAAAATCTCAACTGTCTCACTCTCACCTGATCTAACAGTGGATGATGCAAAGGCAAGGAGAGTAGCAAAAGTAAACTTCCATGACAATTATTAATAATAGGCTTACTACCTGAAACTTCCAGTAACTGATCTGCTTAAAAAAAAAAAAAAAAAAAAAAAGGATTGCTAAACCAGAATGGGATGCCGACATGCATTTATTTTGGCAACTGTAGCCTATAGCCTATTCCGCAAAGTACCAATCCTCCTGAGAAAAGACTGACCCATATATTCCAGTGAAACAAAATTAATATATGTGCCTTGGTAAAGAGGCTGAGTTGTAACCAAAGGTAAAACACTTTTAACTATGAAATCACTCTTTAAAAGACAATGAATCAGAACACGTTCACTTTAGCAACAAAGCCTTTAAAAGACAGTATTCATTTTGCAATAATCTTCAACTTTCCTGCATTTCTTGGATTTTTACAAAAGTCTAACTTCCTGACTCATAGATCTAAAATAGTCATCATGTACACAAATGTTCTACTTATTCAGTTCAGAATCATACGTAGGCAACACAGGATTCTGTTTCTAGGTTTACAACTCCATACCCATTCATTTTGCACTAATATAACCACTAAATATAGCTCTAAGACACTGACGATTAAAAGGAGTTAATTACGTGAGTGATTCATACCTCCTATGTCCAGACACCAAGATCCAAGGATGTTCCTGTCAGATCTATGGGAAGAGGAAATGATAAACACCTGTCACAAAAGCTTTCCCAACTGGGAAGCCCCGCACGGAGCTGTCAATCTTCAATCCATTCCCTCCGCCACAACCCCCTCAAAAGAGGTCATAACATCTACCAAGCCTAACTATGCGAAGGTAATGGGGGAGATGTTAAGGCCGTAGAGAGCGCGGTCGCGCAAGTACTGGACGAGAGGACCCTGGCTTTTTCTGCGGCTCGCTTACAGAGTCAAAGTGAGAAGCCTTGAGCAATTCAGAAGTCACTTTTCCTCTCTGGGCCTCACTGAGTTACCCGTAAAATGCGGTGATTGGCAAGAAGCTCCCACTACTCGGAGGCTAAGGACGAACTCAAGATCCCTTCGGGCAGCACCCGCAGAAACACATGAAGCGCCCGGCCCTTCGACCACACCATCTCCGGGACTTTCGCAAAGGGCTGGACCACCATCCCTCTCCCAAGTCCCAGCACACACTCGCCGGCCCCGCAGGCAGCGTGTCCAACCCAGGCCTTCACACCCACAACGTGGGTGTCTCCTCCTCGCCTCACCTGTCCCAGACACACATTCCGCGGTCTTAGCGCTCCGCTCCCCACCCCACTCACCTCCCCCGGGAAGGGATGCCGGATTCCGGCCCGAGGAGCCGACCAGAAGCCCTCCTTGTACCCGCCACCCCCGACAACCCCCTCCATCTCCTTCAACCCCTCGCCATCACCACCACCCACACCCCTAGCCTGCGTCCCGGGAAAGCCCGACCACTCACCCGCCGCCGCTGCGCCGTCTCCTCGCCGGCCTCCCGGCCGAAGCAGCCGAGGGACCGCGGGGAGCCGGGGCCCGGGCCCGCCGCTGTCGCCGCCGCCGCCTCGCCTCAGCCCAGCCCCATCGCCCTCGGCCGGCGCCGGCGGCCGCGGGTCGCTCGGGCTCGAGGCGCCGCCGCCGCCGCGCGCTGCGGCTCGGGGTGAGGGGAGGGAGGCGCCGCGGGCAGGCCCGGGCCGCGCCGGGCACAGGGGCGTCCGCGCTCCCCTCCTCGGCGCCCGCGGCGGCGGCGTGCAGCCGGGGCAGAGCGAGAACAAGGGAGGGCGGCGGGGAAGGCTGGCAGGGGAGGGGGGCGGTCTGCACTCCGAAACGGCCTCCCGCCGCCAGCGACGTCGCGAACCCCCCCTCCCCTCCGCCGTGGCGCCCGGATCACGCTGCGGGGAGAGCCGGCGGGCAGGCGGGCAGGCGGGCAGGCGGGCGGGGGAGCGCGCGCTGCGAGCTCGGGACTCCCGCGCCGGATGTGAGGTCACGTGATTGCCTCATCCCCGCGCCGAGGGCGGAGGGGCGCAGAGGGGACGTAAGGGGGCGGGGCCAGCGGAGGCGGGCGGGCCGATGGGGCAGTCCCCGCCCACCTCCCCTTCAGCCCCCTAGGCGGGCGAAGAAAAGAAGGGGAGAAGAGGACCCTTCCAAAGAGCTGGGTGTAGGGGAGAGGAGGCTACCCATAGAGGACGGCGTTTTTTTTGGCCTGGAGGAGATGGAGTTTGCCACCCTGGCTGTGCAAAAACAAGATCATAGTCCAAATTCCCATTTAATGAACAGGGAAACTGAGGACCAGTGAGGGGCCTGGAATAGACTTGGCCAGAGTCAAGGTCGAGCAGGAAACTTGTGCTAGAATGCAGAGGAAGCCAGATCCTAGCTCTAATCCAGACCTCTTTCATTCCTTAACAGCAACGCCTCCCCATCGAAAAACAAACAAAATACTGTAATTCGCCTTTGACAACCGGCTCGGCGCACCCGGCTTCGGGCGGAGGACTGGGGAGCGTACCCAAGAGAAAGCTCCCACGCGCCCACCCCACAGCCTCCGGCGTGAAGGAGTTTCTTCCGATGGTGCTGGAAGCGAATTAAATACTTCCCTCCGCAGAAGCTTTATCTCGGCGCAGGGCCCCGGCCGGATATACAAATCGCGCGTTTGGTTTTCGCGGCGTCCCTTCGGCGACGCGCGCCGGGAGCGCGCCCCGCCACCTGCTGCCTGGGGCTCCAGCAGTCTCTCGGCCCCTAGCCTACCTCGCCCGCGCTGGGGAAGCTGGGCCATCACTATTGTTACTACGCCCTGCGGCTAACAGAACTCTTAGTTGCCTAAACGCGAGAAAGGGAAGGGATGGCACGCGCCCTACCCCTGGTCCACCGCACTTTCGGGATACGTCGCAGGAAGCATTCAGCCTCTGGTTCGAAGCACATGGTGACACTTCTCAGGGGCTACTTACTACCCGGCTCCCTCCGCGACATATGGTGACACATCATCTGAGACAGCACACTGCCCCCGAGTTTACGGCGCAGATGTCACCTCCCTAGGAGCCAGGAACACGCTACTCCTGGCCCCCTAAATTGTGTGGGGCTGGACAGGTTCCACGAATTTCCTCACGTGGTGTAGAGCGCCCTGGACCTAGTGAGTCCACATCTCTCTTCACAACCCCTGGCCGCAGTCTCACCGGGGTGTGTGTGTGTGTGTGTTTCAAACCTCACACTATTCAAATGATTACAGGAGATAAAAGGTGTGGAAGTTGGCAAACTGTAAGAAGCTCGCTAGGTGGGATTGAGCCCTTAAAGCCTCCTCCCTCACCTCTCACGGCTCCTTGGCTCCAGGCTGTTTCCCCTCCGCCTTTAAAAAGTTCAGGTCTCTCAAGTCTAAAAACAAAACCGTGGTGCCAGCACTCCGCTCGCTCCAAAGTGCCCTCTCCAGCAGGTAGCTTCTAAGTGCTTCTCTGCCTCTCCTGCTGGCCTCTTAATCAGTGTCGTCGCGGTCCCTCCCCCTGCCCCTCTCCACTTCCTCATTTCTCAACGCGTGGCAGTCTACTTTTTCTCCCCACACACACTCCCTTCCCTAACCCTGCCCAGGCAAGAGTAACCTCTGATCTTCCTTTTCCCAAAGCGGGCAGGTACTCCTCAGGCCTAACTCTCTGGATCTTTCTGCTACATTTGACACCTCAAGATGAGTCTCACCTTCTGGAATCTCAATGCTCCCTCGGGTTCCAAGGGCGTGCGCTCTCCTAATTCTCACATTCGCAGTAAATGAGGCCCCTGCCTCCTCTGATGACATCCTTCAGTGACACCAATTGTGACTCTGCACCTTAAATGAGAGCCTCCCCATAAGCTCCTGTCACTCCACTCTTCTGGGGACTACCTCCATCCTCACCGTTTCAACTACCCAATCAGCCATCTCCAGCCCAGACCTCTTTCACAAAAACTAGACCCAAATATCCAGCTGCCTGCCTGGCAGCCCATCACACAGGCACCCCAAAGTCAGCACAGCGGGGAGTGAGCCCATCCCACTAGCTCCATCTCAGCCCCTCCCTCAGCTGTCCACACCACCACCTACTGCCATCAGAATTAGAAAGTTGGGCATGAGTCATTCTTGATTCAGCCCTTTGCCTTATCCAGTAACCCAGTTATCCAGTAACCTTATCTATTTCACCTCCTTAATAAGCCCGAACCCCTACCTCCTACAGGCTCCAGCCATCCTTTGTAGCAGCCTCCTTCAGACAAACTTGTCCTCCACTCAGCCTCCAGAGTGAACTATCTGAAATGCGCTTTCACTGAAAATGCTGCAGAGGTTCCCCAGGCTTCTGGCTGCAAGTGTACCTCCAAGGCATCCAGCATGAACCTGTCAACGCATTAAGGCTTTTGAAAGACCCCCCAAAGAGCCCCCCCAGACTTCAAGAAGCAGCCAAAATCCCCAGAGCAAGGCCACACACAGCAGGGCAAGGGAAAACTGTAGGAAGAAAAAAAGTAATTGAATATATCAAGAAATTCCTGCTACAGGGAATGCTACTGGGTATGCAAGGAGAGAATTTGGATACTGACTGGAGGAGATGCTGAGTCACTAGGAAAAGCTTGAGTGTGTTTATACGCTGAGGGGAAAGACGGAGCCAGAAAAGGAAGAGAAGCCCAAGAAGAGTCGAAAAAGAGTGGAGCAAGTCCTGAGAAGTTCTGGGAGGCTTGCTGATTTTCCACCCATGATGATTCTGGGCCCAGCAACTGCTCACGAAGGGCCCAGCCCCTCCCTCCTCGATCCTGCTCCTTCTTTAAGCCCCAACCCATGATCACAGCACCAAATAGACAACAATCCTCCCAGTAAGCTCTAACTTTACCTTCCATAAGGACTGTCTGGCTTCTCCTCCACCCTCAAAACCCCTTTCCTGCTTGCCTCTGGCATTCACCATCACCTCCCCACCAAGATCACCAAGAGGGAACATCCACACATTCACTGCACCCGGTGTCTCTCCCTCATTCCAGCTTTTGGAGAGGGGCAGGGCCTGCTCCTGAGAGAGCCCACCCTTTGTAGGTCCCGTCCTGAGCCTCCCAAAGGTCACACACTGTTGCCTACTCCAGCTGATACTTCTCAGACCTTATCTTTCAAGCTGGTTCTTCAGCATTTTTCTCCTACTCTGGAGACAAGTTTCTCCCAGTTTCCATAGCTTGCTTCTGGAACTCCCTTTTGTTTACTCCCTCTCAACTTATGGTGGTGTCTCCTCTATCCTACCTTTCAGTGGTGCTGGGGCCCAGGCTCACGTTCAGGCTCAAGAGTGCATGTGTCTCTCTACACAAATTTTTGTTTGTTTAATTTGTCATCTATCAACTTCACAAGAATTGTGGGTGGGCTTCACGGGTCTACAAATTCCTTAAACTTCAAAGCAAAAACTTTTATTATAAAAGGGAGAAGTGTAGTTTTCATCAGCTTCTCAAAGGTGTTTGGGACACCCAGAAAGGATAAGAGCACTGACCCACATGCAGTCCCCCCGGGGGGCCTCTACACCATGGCTGTAGCTAACATCTGCATACCTGTAACCCCTGTCTCTCTTCAGAGTCCCTGGACCATATGTCCCGATCATCTTCGCATGATGTCTCACTCCTACCTCGTAAACTCACTTATCCAAAACTCAACTCTTGCCCTTCTTCCCCAAACCAGCTCTTTTCCCAGGTTTCTTGACTTTAGCAAAACGCACCCACTGCTCACTCCAGAAACCTGGCAGTCGTTTTTTCCAATCCAATACCAAACCCATTTCACATCCTTCCACATCTCTCCATTTCAACTGCTATTAGAAAAACCCAAGCCACCTCCATCGCTCACCTGGGATGCTGCCTTAGCCTCCAACTAATTCCCCTACTTTCACCCTTAACTCCTTTCCAATCCATTCTCACATAGCAGCCAGGGTGTATTACTGTGTGGGACTTGGAGCACAGCTCTTGATGGAGGCTCCCAGTTCACGGAGAATAAAATTGAGTATCTTTGACGTACAAGGTCCAGTGTTGGAAGTGGCCTGCCTCGCTGGCACTCCTCCACCGTCACTCTCCTTTTACCCCAGCTCTCCTTCCCCACCTCACCTCATTCCAACCATAGTTGCACCTTCTTTCAGTTCCGCAAACACACCAAACTCTTTCCTGCCTCTGAGCCTTTGCAAAACCTGTTCTTTCTGCCTCTTCCCTTTTTTCCTTGCCTGGCTAACTCTTACAAATTCAGCTCTTGGTTTAAATGCGTATGCATCAGTTCCCGAGAAAGGCCTTTCCTAGCCATTCGTTCTTTCCTTTATTTTCTGATGACCTCCATTTGTTTTCTTTATAACCATTATCACAATTACCTGCAAGTTTATGTATGTATGTAACACCTGTCTCTCCCACCAGACCAGATGAGGACCAGCTGCAGCTCCAGAATTTTTCTAGAAGGAGCTTAAAAGTGGCAATCTTTGGGGTGCCTGGGTGGCTCAGTCAGTTAAGCATCTGACCCTTGATATTTCACCTCATAGCATGATCTCACAGTTTGTGGAATTGGACCCCGTGTCGGTCTTTGCACTGACAGCACGGAGCCTGCTTGGGATTCTCTCTCTCTCCCTCTCTGTCTACCTCTCTTTGTCTATAAACAAACAAACAAACAAACAAACAAACAAACTGCGTTAAAAAAAAAAGTGGCAATCTTTTTGGAAGAGGAAATGAAGGTTTGTCCTGAGGCTGTGTTTGCATGGCACTTTATTAAGAGTGAAAAAGTCAGTTGTCAGTTTTTGTAAATGGGGGAAGGACTTTTGGAATTATGGGAAGAGACACATAAAACATCCCCTCAGGCCATCTCTTAGTGCTGCTACTGGCACAGACTGAGTCGATTTGGTTTATTACTACATACCCAGCGCTAGATGAAGCCTGGCATATGGTAGACACTCAAATTTTGTAGTTGGATGAATGAATGAACGAATGAATGAGTGGATGAATTTACAATCTCAAAAATCTTCTCTTTCAAATGCCTTTCCTGAATCCCAGGCTAAGAATCTCTCTTCTGTGCATCTCATTCATTACACTTACAACGTTAACGAAGTATCTGTTTAGTGTCTCTATCTTCTATTTGTTTATGTTGTACTCGTATTTTTGTTTCTATATTTCTAAATATTTTCATGTGTTATTTGATCATCACAACGTTGCCAATACTGAAAGTACCAGTTACTGTTTTCTCTATTTTCTATAGGCGAAGGACCTGGGGAAAATTTACATGTATTATCTCATTTAATCTTGAGAATAATCCTAGGAATTAGGTATTATTATCATCTCTATGGTTACAAACGATATTGAGGAAAGCTTAAAATCTCATCTTACAGAATAGGAAAAGATGTGAAATAACTCATTCAGGTTCCCAGAGCTAGTAAACAACAGCACAGACAGGATTCAACCCAGGAACTTGGCTCCAGAGTCAAACTGTTCCCCAATATGACCAAATGAAGCAACAGTCATTTGTCCTCTAGGATCCAAATTCTTTGGAATATTTGTTTAAGCACCAGATTCTGACTTCCTCATGAGCAAGGACCTAACTAACCCGTCTCTGGGTCCTCAGCGCTTAGCTCTGAGGATAAATCATTATCATTGATTTTCACAACCACTATGTTGGAATAGCAATGGAATGGTTATGATTTCCTTTTTATTTTATTTTATTTTTTTTATTTTTGAGACAGAGAACAGGGAACAGGGGAGGGGCAGAGAGAGGGGGAGGGGCAGAGAGAGGGAGGTGGAGTATCTGAAGCATTTAACAGCACTGAGTTAAATGGAGAGCTGAGATCTTGACCTGAGCTGAAGTCAGATGCTTAACGGACTGAGCCACCCAGGAGTCCCATGATTCCCATTTTGTAGAAATGAAAAATGAGTTTCACAACTTCACAAGAGGAAGCGACTTGTCTAATTGTCCTTTTGACTGACTCTCACTCCCTTTTGTATTTCCTCTGCTGCTTCCTTAAAAGGTTAGAGGACATGTGTTTAGATTAGAAAGACTTTACCTTAAGAAAGACTGGGGGGAAAACACCACAGCACTCACTGCCTTCCATAGAAAGAGCAGCCATTAAAAGTTCTTTGATTATGACGTTTGCCTAACAAGCTTTCCTTCCTTTAGCTCCTCCTAAGCTATTCTGTCCCCATTTAGCTTGAACCATGCAGGGGTGGGTGTGTGTGTGTGTGTGTGTTAGAACAGGAACAGGGAGCAGAGCTGTGAGTCAGATGTCTAGAAATCAGAGTCCAGGAACTACCACGGACCTGTTTCTGTTGCTGAGCAAAGTATGTAATCTTTTTTGCCTCTGACATGAAAGAAAAGCCAGGGGCCCCAAATTCTTCTCAGGCCATGGTGCCCTGGAAGCTAGTGGGTCACATGACACTGAATATTATTCACCAACTCACTGTTTAAGACGTAGGGCCCCTGCTGGAGGAGTGCTCACTGATGGCATAGAGCCAGTCACGTGTTAATAAACCAGTCCTCCAAGAGGAAAACAGCCCAGATTTCTAGCACCTGCCAATTTCCTGGTGTAAATACTCCCACTATGGCCAATTTCAGGCTACCAACAGTTTCAGCTGCTCACAAAATTCCTGAAAATTTAGCAATCTGCTCTAATGAGCCAACACAAACCAGCTCCAACACACCGCTGCTTACAGTAACTCCTCATGTGGATGAGGAGAGAGGAAAAATACAAACAGCCCTTTAAACGATGGTTTTAGGGACAAGACCTACCTCATAGGCTGTTACAGAGAATTTCCCTATATTTAGATATAATGATTTCACCTCTGCTGAATAAAGAGCAATTGTATTGAAGAGAGGAAAACCGGGTTCAAGACTTAGCCTTCTTAGAAGTAACATATTTATTTCTTTGAATTTCAATTTTAATGTAAATAATGTTACCCACTCCACAGGATAGTTAATTATCTAACAAACACTTACATGGCATTTACTATCCGCCGGACACTGTTTGGTACTTTACAAATACACTAATTTAATCTTTAAAATAACAATGTAGGGTAAATACTATGATCAAATTAGAGATAAAAGGACCAAAGCACAGAGAAGTTAACTAAGTTCTGTAAGGTCACACAGCTAGCAAATAGTAGAGGCAGGATTTGAACCTGGCTCCAGAGTCCGTGCTTTTAGCCTCTAGAACCCCAAGTTGTTTTTATAAACAGAGTTTTATTGGAACACAGCCATGCTCGCTTACATATTATCTGTGGCTGCTTTTGTGATTCAACAGGAGAGTTGAATAGTCATGACAGACCCTATATGACCTACAAAGCCCAAAATATTTACTTTCTGGCCCTTTATAAAAAAAAGAAAGTTGCCTGTCCCCTGCTGTATGATATCCTGCCTCTTTGTATGAGGTGAGACTATAGTCCCCAGTCTTGAGCTGGTCTGAAATTGTATTCTGAGCCAATAAGATCATACAGAAATAATGTCAAGATTGTAACTGTATGGGGGCGCCTGGGGGGCTCAGTCAGTTAAGCATCCGACTTCAGCTCAGGTCATGATCTCACACTCGTGGGTTCGAGCCCCACATCGGGCTCTATGCTGACAGCTCAGAGCCTGAAGCCTGTTTTGAATTCTGTGTCTCCCCTTCTCTCTCCCCTTCCCATGCTCATACTCTGTCACTCTCTGTTTCTCAATAGTAAATAAATGTTAAAAAAATTTTTTTAAAAAGATTGTAACTGTACCCCATCATTTGTACTATAACAATTGTATCAGTGAAGTAGCATTAAAATGTAGGCTTCAGAAACAAATGGTCCATGAAAATGTATGTTAATAGAAACATGTATCTCCCTTCATGGGATGCCAACATCTCCAGGTTGGAATTATTTTACAGATTGTTCATCCCAACCCCAACTCTTCACTTGGGGAATGCAGTTTCAGGTTTCTGAACTTAATGCTGGAAATCCCTCATGATCATCCCTGGAGTCCTGCAAGCTGATTCCTCTACACAGACATGGGTTTTTTGCACAGCAGAGTCTCTTTTATGGGACTCAGGCCCCAGGCTCACACCTGTCGTTCTGTCTCTGAGGAGTTCCACCACACGGCTGTTTCAAATGCCAAGCAGAGCAGCTCCTCAAAGCCTATCACACTGGTCTTCTGTGTAGTCATTAAAAACTTCCCCCGACCTTTGCAGCTACTTCTGTGAGTCTCTCAGGGACTAGTCACTTGTGACCTATTTTGAGCTGAAACTTCTGGCTACCAGAGGAAATGAAGACCAAGACTGAGCTACACGTGCTCAACTGTTTCTTTTGCACTCCTGGCACCAAAAAAGACTGGCCCAGTGAAAGGATTGTAGGTCAGATGGGCACCTGGTTGCCCCGCTCAGGTCAGCAGATTTTCATTGCACTCTAAACCATGGGTCAATACCTCAGGATCACTGGAAGACTGTTTGTTATCTTCCATTTGCTGAAGACAGTTGCTTCCTTAGAGTCATGGAGAAAAAGAACCCATGTGCTCTCCTTGTTGAGTGTTTTCCCTCAAGGCGGAGATGCCTCCCCAGAATCGGTAAGGTAAGGAGACACCGGCTGAGCTCCAGTGTGCAAGTCCCACTGCCAAAGAATGTCTTTCATAAACATTTCAAAAGTGAGTTGATCCAAAACACACCTCCCCTGTGAGGTTACCTGTAATCTAATCCAGCCTAGGAATCACAGTCCAAACAGCTCGAGGTGCTGCAAATTCCACACAGCTGCGCAAAATGCAAGAGCGCAAGACTTTAAGGTGAAGAACACCAGAAATGTGTCCACATTTCCACACTGTTCTTTGTCACTACACTCCTTGAATGCATTTAAGTAGCCCTTATTACCAGCAAAGACAACCCAAGTGAAACCTCTTGGGGCTTTCCTAAAAAGCGCCTTCACAATTTTTTTAAGTTTCCGTGATTACTCTAAGGTATCTTCAAGTAAATTTATGAACTTAATCTCAGTTTTAAAATACACATACTTTTAAAGAAGTCACAGGAACCTAATGATCTCAACTATTTAAGAAGTACCTAAAGCTCCTTTAGGTTCCTAAAATACTTGATTTTATCTCTCCATAAGAAATTATGCGTTCCTGAGGGGTGCCTGGCTGGCTCGGTCAGTAGAGCATGTGACTCTTGATCTCAGGGTCATGAGTTCAAGCCTCAAGTTGGGCGTGGAGCCTACTTAAAATAAAAATTAAAAGAAGAAAGAAAAGAAAAGAAGTTATGTGTTCCTAAAAATAAAAATCATGCCCAGTCCATCCTCCTCCATAGCAATCCAGATATTCACAGACTAATTTGCAAGCTCCAAGAGACAAGGTAGGGTCATGTATACACCTTTTTATTGCCCACAACATGTGGTCACAGTAGTAGATGGTCAGTAATTGTTATTGTTGACATATAACCTCCATGAAGATAGGAACTTTCTCTGTTTCTCACTCCTTTAGGCCCAGCGACTAGAACAACAACCAACAGGTGGTACTACTCAAAAAGTATTGAATAAATTAGCCTATATCCTTAAATGCAGGAGAAGGAGGTTTAGAATTCTTACACATTTTTCAATAACTTTGGTCCTTCTTGTAAGAGTCAGGAATCAATCAGAGAAATGGAATCAGTAGAAGATATACATTGATATATACTAAAAGATTTATTGCAAGTATTTGGTTGATATGATTATGGGGGCCGGCTAGGCAAGGCTGAAATTTGCAGGGCTGGTCCTCAGGAAGGGCTGACCGGCACTCTTAGATGGAATTTCTTCCTTAGGCAATCTTCAGCTCTACTTGTAAAGCCTTTCAAATGACTGAATTCTGCTCAACCATATTCTTTTTTTTTTTTAATGTTTATTTATTTTTGAGAGAGAGAGAGAGAGAGGGAGATACAGAATCAGAAGCAGGATCTGAACTGTCTGCACAGAGCCCAACACAGGGCTGGAACCCACGAAGCTGAGATCGTGACCTGAGCTGAAGCAGAAGCTTAACTGACTGAACCACTCAGACGCCCCTCACCCATATTCTTTAGGATATGGTCAATAACATCTACAAAATACCTCCATAGCAACATCTAGATTAGTCTTTAATTGAATAACTGGAGAAATAGCTTAGACAACTTGACACACAAAAAAGACACAGAAAAATCAGTAAATGTAATATACCATGTTAAGAGGATAAAGGACAAAAATCATATGATCATCACAATAGATGCAGAGAAAATATTTGACAAAATGCAATACCCTATCATGATAAAAACATTCATGCCAAAGTTCATAGCAGCATTATTTATATTAACCAGAAAATGAAAAGAATCCAAATGTTCATCAACTGATACATGAAAACACAAAATACAATATATCCACACAATGGAATATTATTTGGCAATAAAAAATGAAATGTGGATACATGTTGCAACATGGACGAACCTTGAAAACATTATGCAAAACAAAAGAAGTCCATCACGAAAGGCTACATATTACATGATTCCTTTTCTATGAATTTTCCAGAACAGGCCAGTCCATAGAGATAAAAAGTAGACAATGTTTGCTAGGACTGGGGTAAGGAGGGAATAAAGAATGAGTGCTAAGCTGTATGGGATTTCCTTTTGAGATTATGAAAATATTCTGAAGTCAGATACTGGTGATGGTTTTATAACTGTGAATATGCTATAAACCACTGACTTGTGCACTTTAAAGGGTAATTTTTATGGTATGCAAGTAATATCCCAATAAAGATGTTATGTCTAAAAAAAAGTATATTTACAAAGGGTTTTAAATAACATAATGAGGGCCATGGCTCAGTAGTGCTTTATTTAAACCTTATATTCCTCCAAGTACCATAATTCAATTCTGTCATTGAATTAGACCATCAGAAGGCTCCAAATGGAATCGTATTTAGTGCCTCACAATCACCCTAACAGCATCACCGGAACGTTTTCCCTATAGTTTTTTTTAACTTTTTTTAAATGTTTATTTATTTTTGAGAGAGAGAGAAAGAGACAGAGCATGAGCAGGGGAGGGGCAGAGAGAGAGGGAGACACAGAATCCGAAGCAGACTCCAGGCTCTGAGCTGTCAGCACAAACCCCAATGTGGAGCTCGAACTCACGAACTATGAGATCATGATCTGAGCTGAAGTCAGACGCTCAACCGACTGAGCCACCCAGGCACCCCTCCCTATAGTGTTTTAAAATCCAAATTGTCATAATAAATAGCTGCGTGGAGCTTACTTCTGCACTTTTTTGCACAAATAATAAGAACATTGCCCATCCCATTACTACATCACTATCGTTCTTTGTATTATTACAGAATACTTCATGAAAATTTCATGTTAAGCTTTATTTTAGGAAATGCAATGTCCCTTAGGAATTATCCTTTCTGATAATCAAAACTATACAACTGATTTTAATTTCTATTTTAGCCGGGGAGGAAGCTCAGTTGAACCATAGCAATTATGTTGATCGAAGTAATTAAAATTTTTGTTTCAGTTTTTTTTTTCTTTCTGTTTTTCTTCTCCTATTCATAACCTGCTACCTTAGTGCATGGAATTTTGGTGCAAGTCACCTCAAATCCCAGTATTTATTTGAAGAATTGGTCCAGGATTGTGGACTAAGGTTCAGTACTTAATTGTGCCTCACATTAAATCAGGTTTTTCTATATTGGCACTTTGAGCTAGATCATTTGGAAGTGGGGGTCTGGTGGGGGGTTGCTCTGTGCATTGTAGGATATTTAGCAGCATCTTTGGCCCTCACCCACTAAATATCAGCAGCAGCTCTCCAGTTGGACAATCAAAATGTATTGAGACATTGCCAAATGTCCTCTTGGAGGGCAAAATTGCTCTCAACTGAAAACCACTGCCATTAAATCATCATGGGAAAAAACTGACCATGACCAACCCCCGCCCAACTCTTCCCAATAACTCTAAGAAGTACTAGAAATTCATCACTGTAGATGGTAGATGATAGATGGACAGACAGACAGATAGATACATAGATTCATACTTTGCTCACTTACTTGAGATGAATCCAGGACACCTCTCCACTTGGTGTCACTCCCTAAAGCAGATCTGTTTCCATATAGATCTTCTCATTTTACAAGGAAAGAATTTTTTTAAGTTTATTCATTTATTTTGAGAGAGAGAGAGTGAGAGAGTGTGCAGGAGGGTCAGAGAGAGAGAAAGACAAAATCCCAAGCAGGATCTGCACTGTCAGCATGGACCTTGATGCAGGGCTCAAACTCACAAATCGTGAGATCATGACCTGGCCTGAAACCAAGAGTCAGACACTGCTTAACCCACTGAGCCACTCAGGCACCCCCAAGGAAAGAATTTCCTTATCTGTTATTTCATGTGAGCCCAACAATCCATTAAAAAGGAAATCATTATTACTCCAATTTTTAGATGAGGAAATTGAAGAGTGAAAATGATCAACTTCAGAGCTAAACTCTAAATTCAGTGCTACTCCCCTCTGTCCATATATCTCCTCTATCCCACCCTCATGGGTAGACATGAGGGATGGAGTGCCATGAGGCTAACGATGGTCTTACAAAGTGCCAACAATCTAAAATAGCGATTAATCCAGTCAATACCAAGAAAACAGATTACCACTTCCCAGATTACATTATACTTTAATTAAAACTCACAAATTTCCATTAGATCTAACTTCCTGTTTACAGAGAATGCAGGGGATAGAAGAATGAGTTAGACACTGGTAGAAAATAACCAAATCCAGAAGTGGGAACATTCTATAGGACAACTAGTCTGAACTCTTTCAAAGTCAGTTCTTGAAAATAAACAATCAAAAAACAAAACCATGCAGGGAATGTTTTAGAATAAAACAGACCAACAAAACATAACAATCAAATGCAATGTGTGAACCTTGATTGGAATACTGGTAATATATAAAAGGAATTCTTAGAATGAAGGGAATTTTGAGTTTGGACTGGATATAAGATTGTGGAATCAATCTTAGTGTTCTTAGATGTGATAACGGTATTGTTCTTAATCTGTTTTGTTTTTTTTTTAAGGGTGATTTTATTAAAACATGGGACAGGACCGGTAGGCAGAAAGAGCGGCCTGATTTTGTTCTTATTCTTTTTTTTTTTTAATTTTTTAAATGTTTATTTAGTTTTTGAGTGAGGGAGAGACAGAGTGTGAGCGAGGAAGGGGCAGAGAGAGAGGGAGACACAGAATCCGAAACAGGCTCCAGGCTCTGAGCTGTCAGCACAGAACCTGTCACGGGGCTCAAACCCACAAACTGAGAGATCATGACCTGAGCCAAAGTCTGATGCTTAACCGACTGAGCCACCCAGGTGCCCCTGTTCTTATTCTTAAGAGATACTTGTGGAAAGTATTTTGGGATAAAGTACCATGATATCTGCAATTTTCAAATGGGTTGACAATAGCAAAACAAGATAGATGCTAGATAAAGTAGATATGGTAAAATATTAACATTTAAAACATTTACATGGAAGAGGGGAAGGAATTTGTTGTACTATTCTTTCCATTTCTCTGAACATATGAAATATTTTCATAATAGAAAGTTTAAAAAAAGGAAGTTGTGGGGTGCCTGGGTGGCTCAGTCAGTTGAGCATCCGACTTCAGCTCAGGTCATGATCTCACCACTCGTGGGTTCAAGCCCCACGTCGGGCTCTGTGCTGACAGCTCAGAGCCTGGAGCCTGCTTCAGATTCTGTATCTGCCTCTCTCTCTGCACCCGCCCCCCCCCCCACTTGCATATGTTCTCTCTCTCACACTGAAAAATAAACAAAACCATTAAAAAAATTTTTTTAAAAAAAGGAAGTTGAAGGGAAATTAACAAGAGACATTTTCTGGCCACTTAAATCACATGTAAATGGCTGCCTAAAGTCACAGGACCTTAGAACCGAAAAGAGCCTTAGAAACGATCGAAGCTCTGAAATAGGCCTTGCCCAAGGTCAGGAATTAACTTCGTGGTAGAAAGAAAAGCAAAGTCCAGGTCTGATTCCCAGGTTTCCACTCTGCTTGTTCAAAGAACCAGCCTTTGTTCAATCACCTGACCTCTTCCAGTTTCTGCGTAGACTAGAAAAGCCATCAAACATACTTACGTAGGCCTTCCTGACCGCTTCCCCCCACCTCCTTATCTGATATCCCCTCCTACTATCCTACCCTGGCTCACTCCTTACCTGCCACATGGTCTCCTTGGGGTTCTGCTGACACAGGCAGCACTTGTGGCCTCAGGACCTTTACTCTGGTTGCTCTTTCTTGCAGCTCTTCCTCCAAATGTTTAATTGCCTAACTGCCTCACATTCTCCACGTATGCTCAGGTCTCTCCATGTGGCAAATCACCTGTTTAATAGTCCAGCCCCCACCCCACCACCCCCAACATCACTTGGCCCTACTGCTTATCTTTTTTCCATAGCACCTGTGTCCTAACACCTATTCAATTTTCTTATTTATTATGCTTTTTTGTTTATGGTCAGTTTTCCCCGTTAGAAAATAAGCTCCACAAGAGCAGAGATCTTTGTTTTATCTACTGATAAATCCCAAGTGCTTACAGCAGTGCCTGGTACACAGAAGCTATTCAATACTGGAAATGTTGGTTGAATGAATGAATGTTCTTTCACTGCAACTCAGGATTTAATTTCAACTTAAAAGGGGCCACAGAAAGGCAAGAAGAAAAAAGGTAGGAAAGATGGAGGAGAGGCATTATACTGAATGTTTTCATTATTTAAAAGATGGGATGTAGGCTTTGGGGCATATGAACAGTAGCCCAGCACTGTCTTGCACAACGTCAGCCAGCACAGCTCTGTACCCAAAAGAGATTAGCAGCGTCTCTTCCGCCGGAGGGCTTACATGTTGCAATTCTCTTGTAATAAGTTCCTAAATATTTAATACTTGAATGACTTCCTAATAGGGTGTTGATTTACTACATCATAGGCATAATTAAGAGGCTTCAATTCAGGTCTGTTGGGATTAAATTTAAAGCCCGAAAGCTTAGCCTTCAGAGCCAAGCAAATCAGAAAACAGCACGTGCATGATGCAGAGGAACATTTACACACAACCTCAAACTTGCAGCTGTGTTTCTAAGATCCCATCTTTGCTTCGGGCCCAATGGGCTTCACTTCCTTCTGAGTCTGTGGGTGAAACCCAGATGAATCCAGAGTGTTACTCCCATAAGGATCTCGGTGGAGGGCCCCACAAACAGTCCCAGCAGTTTTTAAGCCTTGGAAGGAGACCTTGATCTGGTATTTATGTAGACAGGTTCCCTCTCATCTTCAAGTACAGATGGATGTGGGTGTTCATTGCTAAATGAAACTGAGGCTCAACTTCAGAGGAAAAAGTATTTGCTTGTAGCACGTAAATGTTCCATATGTTTCGCTAGTAACTTTTTTTTCAAAAATTTTTGAATGTTTATTTATTTTTGAGAGAGAGACAGAGACAGAGCATGGACGGGGGAGGGGCAGAGAGAGAGGGAGACACAGAATCCAAAGCAGTCTCCAGGCTCTGAGCTGTCAGCACAGAGCCCAACATGGAGCTCAAACTCATGAGCTGTGAAATCGTGACCTGAGCTGAAGTCGGATGCTCAACCGACTGAGCCACCCAGGTGCCCCTTGCTAGTAACTTTTCATTGCAAATATGCATGTCTATCTCACCATGACCTCAAGTCATAAGGGAGCAAGTGGACTGATTGGTAAGGGATATTGGAGAGCTCTGACAAAATGTGGACAAAATTGTTTCCCCATCCTCAGCATATTGTACACCAGGGTCTGTCAGACAGTTTTCCTGAATTACAAAATTCTTCTCTTCCCTGAGGATCCACCTCGTCCCTTTTCCTGATGCAAGCTTACCCGAATAGTTATTGGCCTCTTTTCATAGTGACAAACCATTGCCTCTGCTCACTTATTCCTGGCTTGTGAGACATAGGGAAAAGAGGTTTAGTGAGAATTTTCTTAAAAAAAAAAAAAAAATACCAGGGCACCTGCATGGCTCAGTGGGTTAAGCACCTGACTCTTAACTTCAGTTCAGATCATGGTCTCTCAGTTCGTGAGCTTGAGCCCCGCATTGGTCTCGGTGCTGATCTCACAGAGCCTGCTTGGGATTCTGTCTCTCCCTCTCTCTCTGCATCTCCCCTGCTCGTTCGCTCGCTCTCTCTCAAAATAAATAAACTTAAAAATAATACGTTCTTTTCTGTGGTTGTTGTGGTCACCATTCATTGAAGAAGTATTTTGTAGTGCGCCTGGGTGGCTCAGTTGGTTAAGCGACCAACGTCTGATTTTGGCTCGGATCATGATCCTGGGGTCATGGGATCAAGCCCCAAGTCAGGCTCCACGCTGAGTGTGGAGCCCACTTGGGATTCTCTCTCCCTCTCTCTCTCTCTCTCTCCCTCTGCCCCTTCCCCACTTGCACTCTCACTCTCTCTAAAATAAAATAAAATAAAATAAAATAAAATAAAATAAAATAAAATAAAATAAAATATTATTTCATGAATGACTACTATGCGTTTTAGAATGTGCCAAGCACTGAAGAAACAGTAGCACAGAACACCGCTCCCGTTCCTAGGTATTTACAGTTTAAGGTAGTAAAACCGAGAAATAAAAGAAACCAGGAAGTTGAGACACAGAAAGAGAGATGCAGCAAAGAAGGTGAGTACAGATGGTTGTGGAAACTTCCTAGGTACTAAAGAAGACTTTCAGTAAGAAGCAGCATAGCACAAATCTGTGAAATAGGAAGCGAGAACAAAGACAAACATCCATGATGGCACTGCCCAGGCGAGGCACTGTGAGAGCCATACACATATCCTTTCCGGCACTTTTGAGTCATTTTAATATGGTGGCATTTATCCTAAAGGTAGAATCTGTCACCTGACCTTCTTCCACTTAAAATAAGAATATAAACATTTCCCCGATTTATTAAAAATTGGTCGTAAGCGTTATTTTAGTCGTATCAATATGCCATAGTCTCCTTATCCAGTCCCACATGGCTTATCATTTTCGTTGCATGTTGTTTCCATTCATATTCATTCATTCATTCTGCGTCTGTTGAACTCTTGCCTTTCAAGAATGGGGCAATGCGCTGGGTTTGATGATACAAAAATGAGCAAGTCTGGGCCTCCAGGAACTCCAAAGGCAGAAGCAAAGTGACTTGGAAACAGACATCAACAATCAATATATAAGATGAGACAAGGACGCACAAGGGGTTTCAGTACCCTAAAGGGGAAAGAACTTACAAAGCAGCACAGACTGAGTGGCTCAACGAACAAAGATGTATTTTCTCATTCTTCCAGGGTCTGGAAGATGCAGGTCTGGTTTCTTCTGAGGTCTCTCTCCCTGACTCACAGGTGGTCTGTAACCTCTGACGGTCCTTCCTCTCTGGGCTTGCATCCCCGGTGTCTGTGTGTACAAATTTCTTCTTACAAGGACACCACCCCAGACTGGATTAGGGCCCACCATAACTGTCTCATCTTAACTCCTCTTAAATCACTATTTAAAGGCCCGATCTCCAAACACAGTGACATTCCAAGGCATTGGGGTCAGGGCCTCAACACGTAGATTCAATTCAGCCCAAAACATTTAGTGAGAGAAAAATGCTTCTTGAAGGAGGTGACACTTAGCTGATTCTAGAAGGATAGTGAAGAATGGAAAATGAAATGCACATACGTATAAAGGCCTAGAGACAAGAGAGAGGATGCAGCGCTTTTAGGGGAACCACAAGTATTTCAGCGTGATGAGGGCAAGGGGGAGAGAGACAAGGGGAGAACAGAGGCGTTATAAATCATTCTCAAGTGTAAACCTTTGTCCATACTTCTGATTATGTCACTGAGATCAGCCTCAGTGGAACGACTGGGCCAAAGCAGGGTTCTCCCCACACTCCCCTTGCTCTTTCCCTATGTGCTCCGTGTTGACGCTTAGTCAATCATGGAAGTCCTTGCAGGTGCTGGTTAAAAGTGGACTCCCAGGCCTCTTCCTAGAGATCTGATACTTGTGTCAGGTCTCAGTCACTATCACTCTTCAGCAGCACTCTCTCTCCAGGGACCCAGGATTTGCTTCCATATCTAGTCACTTCTCTGCCTGCCTTCCTTTCAGGTTGCTCTCCTGTCTCCCCAGCCTTGCTCAGAAGACTTGGGTTCCCAGTTTGCCCGTTCACCTTCAGAGGAACAAGGCTGCACAATTCAAATGAAGTACAAACGAGGAATTAAACACTAGGGGTTGAATTTCTCCATGTCTTCTCTCTTGAGCTGGATTATCAATTATTTGCGTGTCTCGTCTCCTTGACTCACGAGAGCCTGGTGCTATCACTTAAAATAGAGAAAGATGATTGGTAATTCTTTTTGCTTCCTAGGCCTCTGTTTCCCTCTCTGTAAGACAGGGACCATTTTTTAGAGTCTGTGAATCCAACAAACACGCTAACATCTTTGCACAGTGCTTTCAAGTGTATAAAAGGGGCTTCCAACTCTTCAACTCATCTCAGGTCATGATCTCACAGTTCGTGAGTTTGAGTCCCACGTTGGGCTATGGGCTGACAGTGCAGAGCCTGCTTGGAGTTCTCTCTCCCCCACTGTCAGCCCTCCCCCACTCATGCGCGCATGCACCCTCGCACCCTCTCTCTCAAAATAAATAAACTTTTAAAAATTAAAAAAATAAAGTGTATAAAATACTTTTGACAAACAAGATGTATTTAAAATACAGAAATACCCAGTAAATATTTACTGACACAAATAGCAGTAATGATTCTGCATGATGTGAAAAAAACCTACTTATTGTTAAAGTTCCCTCTAGTCATTAAGTTTGAGTCACTTCTTTTTGAGTTAGGTTTCTTTCTTTTTTTTTTTTCTATGTTTATTTATTTATTTTGAGAGAGAAAGAGAGCATGAGCTGGGACATGTGCAGAGAGAAAGAGAGATAGAATCCCAAGTAGGCTCCAGGCTCAGTGCAGAGCCCAATGTGAGGCTCGATCTGACGACCCTGAGATTGTGACTTGAACCGAAATCAAGAGTCAGACGCTCAACCGAGTCACCCAGGCACCCTAAGGTTTCTTAAATGACTATCAATCACTATGTGTTAGAATTAATTGTACCTCCTGAGTTTAATTCCTAATATTGTCACAACCTGAGGAAAAAGTTCTAGGCACAGTTGCTAGTTTAAAAAAAAAAAGAAAAAGGAGGAAGGGGCGTCTATGTTGAGTTAAGCGATACTTTACTGGGGGAAGAATATCTCCCCAGGTGTTTGTTTCTACCTAAGTTGATCGGCATACATTCAACATTTTCATTACCCAGCCCTGTTTTTGTCCTTTTATTTTATTTTATGTGAAACTCCTATTTCAAAATGCAGCTTTTCTCAGAAGAGTGCTGCCCATTCTCCTGTAGCCATCCTGAACGGAAGTCACTCGCAGGCACCTGCCGGAGGCCATCTGCAGGCGCACACTTGGGCATACAGTGCTCTGACCCCTCAGGTGCGCCCTCTTGTAAATACAAGCTCTCCTGGTCTGCTGCCACTACAAGGGTTCAGTTTCACTGTTGCTGTGAGTCTGACGCCAGTGCTAAGGACAGTGAACTTTTAAAAACAACCTCCTCTTTCTTCTCTAATCTGGGAGAAAAACAAAGCCCAAGTCAGGAACCAATCAAGTGAAAGAGAGTGTGACTAAATCAAATAAACATTGAACTTCACTTTCTCTGACACCAGTACCTAAAATCTCTTGAGGGGTGCAAGGATCTACGGGACAGGCTGTTTTGGAGAGCCTGGAGGAGGGCGCTATCACAGGGCACGAGGTATAACACCTAAGGGGGTGTGAAAAAATAAGGGGGGGGGGTGGTCCTCTTCTTATATTACTGCCTTCCTGCTGTCACCTAGGCCTGAACCTCATAAAGCCTAAGAGCCAGGCCATCAGCATTTATTCTCCCGTTAGAGCACTCCCAGGTGAGACTGGAAAATATCTGAGTTGTGAGAGATTTTTGAGATCTCAAGGGTAAAAGTTTCATTTTGCTGATGGGAAAACTGAGGCCTGGAGGAGGAAGGAGGCCTTTGCCAAGGTGATAGGCCACTGTAGAACCCAAGGTCCTCCTGACATCACTCCCATGGTTCCCAAATTGTCTTGCCCTCGAAGCACTAGTCCCTCTCCTAGTTTTTCTGTTGCTATCAGAAGTCCTTTTTCTCCCAGTTAGTGAGAGTGGAAACCTGAAAGTCCTTATTAACTATTCTTCTTTATCCCACATGCCCAGTGAATGACTTCCACTGGATCTTACTTTATTTTTTTTTTTTACATTTATTCATTTTTGAGAGACAGAGACAGAGTGTGAGTGAGGGAGAGGCAGAGAGAGAGAGAGGTAGACACAGAATCCGAAGCAGGCTCCAGGCTCTGAGGTGTCAGCACAGAGCCCAACATGGGGCTCGAACCCATGAACCGTGAGATCATGACCTGAGCCGAAGTCAGGTGCTTAACCAACAGCCACCCAGGTGCCCCTGGATCTTACTTTAAAATATCTTGCTCTCTCTCTTTCTCTCTCTCTTTTTTTTTTTTTTTTTGGTAAGCTCCATGCCAATGTGGGTCTTGAACTCACAACCCTGAGATTGAGAGTCACATGCTTTACCGACTGAGCCAGCCAGGCACCCCTAAAATACCTTGCTCTCTATTCCAGTTGCCATCAACCTTCTGCTTGCCTCCCTTGCCTCTGACCTCTCTAGTCCATCCAGTGGACAGATAACACATTGATAATAGCTGACACTTGTCATACACATACGTGCCATCATTGTTCTAAGGGCTCCGCATTTCCCTATCTCATTTATTCCTCATAAAATCCTAACAGCTGGATGCTTTTATTACCCCCATTTTATAGATGAGGAGATTGAAGTACAGTGCAGTCAAATAATATGCCTAAGATTAGGCTAGGGGGCACCTGGGTGACTCAGTCGGTTAAGTGACTCTTGATTTCAACTCACATCATGATCTCCCAGTTTGTGAGTTCGAGCCCCTCCTGGGGCTCTGCCCTGACAGTGTGGGCTGTGCTTGGGATTCACTTTTTCTCCCTCTCTCTGTCCCTGCCCCCCCCCACACACAAAAAAAAACTTTTTTAAGTGTTTTAAGATTACACAGCTAGCAACTGGCAGAACTGGGATTTTTAAAACACCAGATTGGTGTCAAAGTCCAAATTCCTAACTGCTGTGCCTTATTGCTTTTTTCAGAAGCACTTATATTACCATGTTACTCTTCTGCTCAAGAACCTTCAGGGGCTCCCCTGTGCCACTGCGGAAAGTCAGAGTCCTAATTTAGCATTGAAAGCACTAAATGGTTTGGCTCTCACTAGCCTTCAGGTAAATTAATTAACTTCTCTGGGTCTCAATTACCTGTTCTATAGGTTGAGGATGATCATAATAGTAACTGCATCACTGGGCTGTCCCTGAGGATTGAGCAAGGTTACCAAGGTACAGCTCTTACCTCAGTACCTAGCACAAAGTGACTCTTGATCAATGTTAGCTATCACTGAGTTACCTTTGGACCCTATTTCTCACAACTTCCTTATAGGCCCCGCTGACCAGGATGTTGCTGCAGATAAATTGTGCTTGTTGCTGAGCTGAGTGCTGGCGCAGCGTTTCCCCGGCTAGAAATTTTCCCCATTCCCATAAGCCCATCCTAGTCACCCTTCTTCAGCAGCCCCTCCCCCCATGCTAATCGGAGTTTCTGGAACACTTACTCCTACCATCCCCTTTTTCTCCACATCATTTATTTAATCACCGGTTAAACATTTATCGAGTACCTATCTAATAATAACAATAATTTCACTTGACATTAGCCTTTACAAAGGGCTTCTAGTCCCAACTCTGTCCTGTGAATCTCTACTGAAAGCCTCGGACTGACGCCAGTTCCCACTTCCGAGCGGCTTTGTTCTAGTGTCAGTCCCAGGGACTGTGGGCAGCAGCGTGCAGATGCAGATCGGAACCCCATGTTCAGGAAGCTCACAGCCCCGTCCTCTCCGCACGTGGTGGCGATCCCGGGCAGCCGGTGGCAAGGCCCAGCAGAGCGCATGCTCGGCTTCAGGCTGGGCAGATGTACTCGTCACCAGTCGGTGCCTGCCCTGCAGCAGAGGCTCACACACCATCGCAGAGGGGAGGCTGTCAGAAACAAAAGCAGCTCGCTCTCCAGCTGTCAGGACCTCTGCAGGAGATCCTTGATGTCAGCAGAGGCTGAAAGAGCAACGCTGAGAGAAACGTGGGCTGCTGTCTTCCCAGAGATGGGAGGTGACCAGCCCTGGCCCGGACTGTCTTCTTCAAAGCACAGCTGTAGGCCACCTGGCCCCGTCTTCTGGTCCCCACTTAGTCTTCTGAGAGAGCTGACTGCACTCTGATAACAAATTGCTACATTTGCTTGAACTTTTCAGTTTAATGAGGCCGATTTTGCTTTAACATGCCCTCTGCCTGCCTGCCACGGAGCAGCCGAAGCCTTGGGCCAGGAAGGTGGGGTGGCGGGGTGGCGGGATGGTGTCTCCTCTCCGGCCAGGATTTGGGAAGTGCCCCAGGTGCGGCAGCACGGGGCAAACTGTCGGTCAAGGTGCGCCCCTGCTGCAGAGAGGGTGGGATCGCCGCTGGGTCTCCTCCCTGCCACAGTCCTGTCGCTGTATTGTCACGGCTATAATTCGCTACAGATGGAAATCAGTTTCCTGGGCAAGCTGGCAATAGCTAACAATTTCACATAGCCATTTACTCTGGCCCGGAAATATCACTCCTAGGAAACCATCCTAAAGATGCACAGAAATTCAAACATTAAAGTATGTATCATATATTTTATTTGGCAGATTTCTCTTGGATGTTCACGAATATATTAGAATACCACAAAATGAAATTTAGATTTGCCAACTTTGACAAAACAAAACAAGTGAACTTGTGCTATCGGGCTGGTGGCATAGATAAACAGTGAGGAGCTGTGTCAATGACGTCGAAACTCAGGAAAAGTATTCTCCCTTCTGAACTGCCAGCACCAAGGACAGGCTACTTTCAGTAACCGTGTGACAAATCCACTCAACTTGGTGGTTTAGTTTCCATTGAGAGGTGTCTTTCTATTGGGCTTGGGGAGTGCCTCCCTGCACCCTGGGGTCTGATGGCTGATCTGGCAATAGCAAGGAAAGTAAATTCATTCTGCAGGACGCAGGGACGCACTTCCCAGCGGCTGCCCCTACTGAGAAGCTTAGTCTTTTGTTCTTACCCATTTATTCACTGCACAAGCTTTTTTTTAGTTTTTTTTTTTAATTTTAATTCCAGCATAGTTAACAATGTTATATTAGTTTCAGGTGTACATATTGTGATTCAACAATTCTGTACATTACTCAGCAATCATCACGATGAGTTACTCTTTAATCCCCACCATCTGTTTCACTCATCCTCCACCCTCCCACCCCCTCCCCCTACTCCCCCTACCCTGCCTCTGGTAACCATCAGTTTGTTCTCTGTAGCTACAAGTCTGCTTTTTGGTTTCTCTCTCTTTTTCTTTACTCATTTGTTTCTTAAATTCCACATATAAGCAGGCTCATATGGTATTTGTCTTTTTCTGACTTATTTTGCTTAGCATTATACTCTTTAGCTCCATCCATATGGTTGCAAGGGCAAGATTTCATTCTTTTTGTGGTTAAATAATATTCCATTGTGTCTGTGTGTCTGTGTGTGTGTGTGTGTGTGTGTGTGTATATATATATATATATATATATATATAAGATGTGGTATATATATACACCATTTATCTATTGATGGACACTTGGGCTGCTTCCATAATTTGGCTATTGTAAATAATGCTGCAATAAACACAGGGGTGCATGTATCCCTTTGAATTAGTGTTCTTGTATTTTTTGGGTAAATACCCAGTTCCCTGCACAAGTATTGAATGTTGGCTATGTGTGTGTCTTTTAAGTGTACCACATGACTTCATAAAGACTTAACGCAGGCCCAAAGTAGCCATATGGCATAGAGGAAAGGAAGTAGATTTTGAAGCTAGAAAGGACTCAGCTTCAGTCCTGGCTTAGCCACTTTCTAGCTGTGAACCCGGTTTCCTCAGTTAAGATAGAGTCAATGCCATCACCATTTTGTTGTTACGAGAATTAGAAATGACAGCTGGAAGCCTCTTGGCAGAGTCCCTGGCACAGATTAGCCACTTCTACTCATTACTGAAGAGAAGGTTGTATGCATGCACTTTGACCTTTCCTCCTTTGGGAACAGCTGGTATGGAGTCCAGGTGATGAGACTGGTGGAGGCGGGAAGGGGGACCCAGCAATTCCCTCTTCCTGTGGCTAACGGGGGAAGACAAGAAAAGTGTCTGCACACCCTTCGCATTCTTCAGGGCCCCTTGCAAGTCCCACCTCCCGGCACAATTAATGCCGCCTCCCTTCTCCACATCTTTCCTGCAGGTCTGTTTTAATACATTGTTCATGTCATGTATTACTGCTATTTTTTTTTAAGTAGGCTTCACGCCCAGTGTGGAGCCCAGTGTGGCGCTTGAACTCATGACTCTGAGATTAAAACCTGAGCTGAGATCGAGAGTTGGATGCTTAATTGACTGAGCCACCCAGGTGCCCCAGTGTGATTTTTTTTTAATTTTGTTTAATGTTTATTCATTTTTGAGAGCATGAGCAGGGGAGGAGGAGAGAGAGAGGGAGACACAGAATCTGAGGCAGGCTCCAGGTTCTGAGCTGTCAGCACAGAGCCCAATGTGGGGCTGGAACTCATGAACTGTGAGATCATGACCTGAGCCCAAGTCAGACACTTAACGACTGAGCCACCCAGGCGCCCTGTGATTTTTTTTTTTTTTAATATACATCTGTTTTTCTCCCATCCTCCTCTTTTTAAGCTATAAACTTCCAACAAGGCAGTCTTTTTTTTATCTTGCTTTCCCCACCCCAGGTGCCCAGCTCGGTGTCGAGCACATTGTAGGCCCTTCAAAAACCACTTATTGCCTTGAAAGCATGTCCAGCAAGAGCCAGTGACACAGCGGGTTCAGGGCTGGTGGTGAGGAGGACCAAAGTTTCCTACAAAAAAAGTGAAATGATGGGTCACACTTTCTTCCCTCTGGCCTCGCATTTCATCTTTATTTCTGCCAACCTTGTTCCAAACTTTGACATAAGCACTAACCTAAATCGTCTCCCTGATTTGGCTCTCTCTTTTATTCCAGATTAATCACCAAACAGATCACCTTAATCAAGTGCTCCACACTGAAAAGGACAGGATGGTCCTTCTTTGCCCATAGAGATTTAAATTCAAATTCCTTACTCTTGCATGTGGGGCTCTTCACGATTTGATGATATGCACCCGTTCTAAGGTTCTTTCATATTCCCCGAACATACCTACCCTTTGGCCAAGGGCTTAGTTGGTCTTGTCCAAACATGTCTGATAGATCTATTTATTCATGCTTCGGCTGTCCTATCCAGAAGGCTGTCTCCCTGTCTCCTTCCCAAGTGGTCCATCAAAGCCCCATTCCTTTCCCCACTCCGATTATCCCTGACTCTCCAGCCAATTGTCTTTCCCTCCCATAAACTCCAACATTGCATAAGTATTCCTTGTTATATGTGGCCTTTTATCATCAATTAGTTTTCTTATATTCACTCAGGTTTTATTTCTTCAGCTATTCTGTGAGCTCCTTAGAGGCTGTGCACATCACTGTATCTCCCCAGGCCCCTACCACAGGGCCTGCCTGGAGTAGATACTTGATCATTTCTTTTCTATTGATTTTGTAATCACCATGAGGTGTGAACTCCTTAATGTGGCCTACAGGTCCTATACCAGTTATCCTTCTTTGGGCTCATTTGTGGCTCCTCTCCCTCCATACTTCATAGCTAACCACCCCCAGTATCAGTCAGTTCCTTAAACACTCCAGCCTAGACATCTCATGCCACTTCCTCTACACAAACACTCAGTTCCTCCTTTGTGTCTGGGTGACACTTACCCAACCTTTGAGTCTGAACCCAGGCATTGCTTCCTAGGCTCTGTTAGAAACTGCATGTTAGTCAGGTGGAGGCAGCCAAATGCTGTGTGTGTGTGCGTGTTTGGCAAGAGGAAATGAGAAACATCTACATCCATCATCTGTGATCTCTCTCCAGCTTCTTCTTTTCCCCTAGTCCTTTCTGGGTGCCAGCCATCTGAAATTACTCACAGGACCTCTGAATAGTCCTCACTTTCTTCTGCCTCAGTGCCTTTGTACACACTTTTCATTCTGCCTGGATCCCATTTAATCCACCACTACCTTTCTTCACCTAGTTAACTCCTATTCATCCTACAATGCCCAGCCTAGGAGTCTGTGAAATGGGACCAGTAGTAACAGTTTCTACTTCAGAGGGCTGTTGTGATGATTACATAAGTATATATAGTTCTTAGACTACTTGGTATATAGTAAGTGCTTGATAATCACCACAGTTCATGTGATCAAGCCCCACATCAGGCTCTGCACTGATAACACAGAATCTGCTTGAGATTCTCTCTCTCCCTGCCCCTCCCCTGCTCACAGTCACTCTCTCTCAAAATAAATAAATAAACTTTTTTTTTTTTAAAAAAAGGATGTTTGTTCTTGTCTTTACCCATTTTCTAATTGGATTTGTTTTTTTTTATGTTTTGAGAGTTATTTATATATTCTAGAAACTAGTTCTTTGTCAGATATGTGGCTTGTAAATATTGTCTCCCACTTTTAGGTTGTGTTTTCATCCTCTTAACAGGGTCTTTTACAGAACAAATTATTTTAATTTTGAGGAGGTCTAATTATCCATTTTTTCCTTTTATAGCTTATGTACAGATTTAAAAGAATTTTTTTAATGTTTACTATTTTTGAGAGACAGAACAAGCGGGGGAGGGGCAGAGAGAGAGGGAGACACAGAATCTGAAGCAGGCTCCAGGCTCTGAGCTGTCAGCACAGAGCCTGATGCAGGGCTCAAACCCATGAACCATGAGATCATGACCCGAGCTGAAGTCGGACACTTAACCGACTGAGCCACCCAGGTGCCCCCGGATTTTTTTAAATGTGAACATATGTTTTCATTTATCTTGGATAAAAACCTAGAAGTAATACTGCTGGGTCATATGGTAAATGTATATTTAACACTATTTTTTAAAACTCTTGAACTGCTTTCCAAAGTGACTGTACCATTTCCCATTCCTACCAGCAAAGTATACCATATGTATATCCTCCTTAGGATGTCTGTTCATGGAGTGCCTGGGTGGCTCAGTTGGTTAAGCATCCAACTCTTGATTTTGGCTCAGGTCACGATCTCACAGGCTCGTTAGATTGAGCCCGCATTGGGCTGTGTGCTGACAGCGCAGAGCTGCTTGGGATTTTCTCTCCCTCTTTCTCTCCCCCTCCCCTGCTCATGCTTTCTCTCTTGCAACATAAATAAACATTAAAACAAACAAACAAACAAACAATATAGTTCATATACAAAAGCTTAGGCTACATATGCCTGGGTCTATTTCTGGACTCTAGTCTGTTCCATGATCTACTAGATGGAACTATAGAAACCTTTCTTTTCTATGGAACATATTTTTGTAGTGGTTAAATTTTTAAAAATTTTTTTAGTATTTTATTTATTTTTGAGAGAGAGAGGGAGGGAGGGGAAGGGACAGAGAGAGAGGGGGACAGAGGATCTGAAGCAGGCTCTCTAACTAGTAGCACAGAGACTGATGCAAGGCTCAAACTCACAGACCTGAGCCACAGTATGATGCTTAACTGACTGAGCCACCCAGGAGCCCCTGTAATAGTTAATTTTTAAATAATGTGCATCGAATACTTTTATTGTCAGTAAAAAAAAACACAAGGAGTTTGAAAGGAATGTTATCTGCCTAAGTGTAAATACAAAACTAACATAATGGTTTGAATAATATATTGGGGAAATTTTCCAGCAAACAGCGCAAAAAGACCAAAAGGAAGAAAATAGGAGAGTAAAGGTTAAAATTAGAGTATGAGTTTGGAAGGTCTTGCATCCAAATTGCAGTGTTTCCAGAAAGAAAGAAAGGAAAAAAGGAGGAAAGCATCAGAAGCAATCAATGGTATAATTAAAAAACAGAATGAAGGAAGGCCAGATTGAAGGATTGTAAGTGGCCAGTACCATTTTAGAGACCAAGAGATTTCACTGTTTCCAGGGAGGATAAAAAGTGGGTTACACACAAAGTTTAGGAACCAGAATGGCTTCTAATTTCTCACTAGAGACCCAAATACAATGAAGTCTTTAAAATTCTGAAGGATGTCATTTCCAATCTAGAATTCTACGCCCAGCCACACTACCAATCAAGCATGAGAGTAGAAAACAATGTTTTCAAGTAGGCAAAGTCCAATTTCTCCTATTGTGCACGCTTTCTCAAAAACCACTAAAAAATAAAGCAAATCAAGGAGAAAGATCTAAAACATGAGAGAGACAAAGAGGTTTCCCAGGAGGATGGTGAAGGGAAATCCCATAATAGCTGTGTACCAGATGTAGAGAGCAACCACTTCCATTTGGAGAAGTGCGACTCCAGAAACAAATACTATGAGAACTATTACCACCAAAATTCCGCTGACATATACCCTCACTTAGATGTGAGGACAGGTTTATCTGTGTTGTCATGCCTTCAACATGTATTAAGAAAATTCCTGCCTGGGTGGCGCAGTCGGTTAAGCGTCCGACTTCAGCCAGGTCACGATCTCGCGGTCCGTGAGTTCGAGCCCCCGCGTCGGGCTCTGGGCTGATGATGGCCCAGAGCCTGGAGCCTGCTTCCGATTCTGTGTCTCCCTCTCTCTTTGCCCCTCCCCCGTTCATGCTCTGTCTCTCTCTGTCCCAAAAATAAATAAACGTTGAAAAAAAAAATTAAAAAAAAAAAAAAAGAAAATTCCTGCTCATCTCTCTCTCTGCCTTGCTGTTAGAATTAGCTGAGAACATTAATTTCCCCAAAAAAATCCCAATTCTCAGGTGTTCTGCTTTGACCTACTCTTGAGAGCTGGACATAGGCCATGTAAGCTTGGAAGCAGAAAATACAAAGCAACCCTCTCCCTCTGCCCCTATCTCTATAGGGTGTTCAGCACCTGGCCCATACTGTAGATCTCCCAGATGCTTAGACACAGGTGAGCCCTCATCGCTAGAGACTTACTTATAAACTTAAGCTCCTTACTCATATGGGCCCCACCCAATGCCCTGTACCCAACTCAGTATTTCTAATTTTGAACTCATAATCATGTTTTTTTCCTTTATTTTAAGCAGGCTCCACTTGCAATGTGGGGCTTGACCTCACAACCCTGAGATCAAGAGTCCCACGCCCTACCAAGTGAGCCAGCCAGGTGCCCCTAAACTCATATCTTCTTAAAGAGTTTTCCAAATTACATAATCTTTAGACCCCCACAAATCCTGAATCTTTCTCTACTCATCACTTTGCCTTCCAACTTCTCCAGAAAAGTCTTGTTTTTTTTTTTAACTTTTTTTTACATTTTTATTTATTTTTGAGAGAGAAAGAGAGAGAGGAGAGCGAGCAGTGGAGGGCAGACAGAGAAGGAGACACAGAATCTGAGCTTTGGGCACAGAGCCTGACGTGGGGCCTCAACTCATAGCCTGTGAGACCAGGACCTGAGTCTAAGTGGGCGCTTAACCAACTGAGCTACCCAGGCGACCCCCTCCCCCCAGAAAAGGGTTTTGAAAACTCAGGAAAGGAATTCTTAGCCCAGTGACTCTATTTAGCTTGTTTTTCTGGAAAATCTCATCAAATACTGGCAAGAGTGCTCGTTTCTTCCACAGCTGGCTTTGTGTTATTCAAATTCGAGTGATAGATTGTTTAGGGCTGTGTAACTTGGGGAGAACTGTAAAGAAAAGTGGATGAGATTAACATAAATGTCAGTCCAATGCTTACCCGAGGAGGATGGGGGTAGTCAGAAGAGGCAGAGATTGGAGATAGGCCCACATCTGGGCTTCAGATACTAGTGGGTAACAGGTGTTTTGTTTTATTATTATGTTGTAAACTGTGCATATACTTCAATAAATGTGATGCACTTTCATAATTTAAAAGGAGGCAGAGGTGCTTAAAGGACATTGTTTCCTTCCTTAAGGGTGGGAGCTGGAGACAGCAAGTGAATATGGGCAGAGTCGCTGTCAATAGCAAGTTAAGTACAAAAGGTAACAATTATTTTCTAACATTCTTATAAATCTGTGACTGGTTAGAGAGGAAAGTGGTTACTGCAATAAAGTCCACTGACTAAGCAGAGAAGGGGCAAATCCAGCTGGCTTCCAGCCCTTCCTGCCACAACAGCACCTTTCTGGTGTTGAGGGTCTTGCGATAGGGAAACTGAAGGGACCCCATGAAAGACTGCATATTTTTTTTAAGTTTACTTATTATCTTGAGAGACAGAAAGAGGGAGGGCATGAGTGGGGGTGGGGGGGGCAGAGAGACAGGGAGGCGAGAGAATCCAAGCAGGCTCTGCACTGCCCCCAAATCTTGAACGGGACTTGAACCCACAAACCACAAGATCATGACCTGAGCAGAAGTCAAGAGTCAGACGCTCACCAAACTGAGCCACCCAGGTGCCCCAGGAACTGCATTTTTGCTGCCTCTACTTTTGCTAGGACACGCAGAGCTCTATCTTACACATGTCTTAATGTATGTCCCTCCTTGTAAAGGTGAAGGAGTTAATGATCTCTTGGAGGACTTGCAGCCAATAGATAACATCTAAGGAGTGACTGGGGCGGGCGGGTTGTCATGTGCATTTTCCAACCTCTGACTTCCCAAGACTCCTGGCTCCAGGGCCTAAGTGACTTATGGGAGGACACTCTAAACACTAGTCTTTGTTTAACAGTTACTGGATGCTTGAGAAGACACAACATGGGACCGCAATCCCTCAATAAAAACCCTGACACCAAGCAAAGATGAGACTCACTCTCTTCTCCTTCCTTTCGAGTCTCCTGGACACTCTGTATCTGCTCTGTCTGCTTGTCTTCATTAACTCTGTTTCTCACTTCCTCCCTGTTCACATTTGATTCTATCTGTGCAAAGCCAAGGCTCTCTTGGCTGGTCCTGCAGGACCCCCTCTGGGTCCTCGGATCCAGCCAGCTGCATCAGACTGATCCTCAGTTTTGCATGTCTTGGAACATGTTTTGGATGCTACCCTGCAGCTTTCTTGGCATGGATGAGAACGCTTCTCAATGACCCAGCACTCGTGAAACTCCCTGAGGACAGAGATCATCTTTTATCCATCTCCAAATTCTCAGTGCCTAGCAAAGTCCTACCTGCAACAACAGTTAACAGACTTTCCTGGCAACCTGGATACTCATGTGTCCAAATAAAACATCCATTCCCTGCTCTGAGGAGAAGAGTCCTTTCTGAGGACCTGGTGGCCTGTGAGAAATAAGTCCACTGACCCCATCAAAGAGGGACGCACGAGACTCGGAGCACAGTGAAGTGAGGCTTTAATCAACGTTCTTGCGAGAGCAGGTGTCGATGGACGGAACATCAGGGCGGTACAGCAGGCAATTTACCTCTTAGCTTGCAAATCCCTCCCCTGATCTCATGGCTGAGTACGACAGAGGTTTACAGCCTTACCCAAAGCTGGCCAAATGAAGAGGGGAAGAGAAATCAGGTAGTGATAAGGATGGATAGGGCTCACTGGCAGGGGTGGGGGGAGTGTTGTACATATTTCCAGTAAGTTGTAAACCTACTGTTGACTAGACAGCACAGCTTTTCTTTGGTATTCCTGAAAATGAATCATCTTGCTTCTCACATGGCCTGCCCTCTGCTGAGGACAGAAATCACCCACCATACTACAAGTCCTCATGCTCTTGTTCCCCCTGCGTGAGCCTGAACACTCAACCCTGGGGCAGTATCTTGCTCATAGTAAGGACTTGGGGTTCCAGAAACAGAGAGCAGAAACAGAGTAGCTCAGGCCAACAGGCACACTTTCCCTACCCCTCACCCCCGGTCAGGTCACTTTGTGGTCTTTACCTTATCTGCACATATATAATCCTCTAGTCAGAGCCTGCAGAGAAGTTCAAACCAGAAGTTTCCTAGAAAAAAGTCTTAGAGTGTCAGTCCTGCTCAGCTGTTAAAATGTGATGGGGAGCATTCGATTCCACTAAGCTAAATACACTTGTCAGTGTACCCCTGCATGAGAGCGCTCCAGTCAGAGCTTCAGCTACCGGAACAAATCACGAGAACCAGACTCAGCCCTCGCAAGTTCAGTGCTTTGACCATCAGGACCCTGCTCCTCACGGCACTGATAATGCTGACTGCCCTGGGGACAAGCAACTGGTTGCTGGACTGAAGGGACGCCGAGCTGTGTAAGGCTTGCCCCACAGCCAGAAATAGTTTAGATTCCCAAAATTGCTTTGCCGTTGTCCAAGCAGCCTAGAACGCTTCCTTTTATCTATTAGTCCATCAGAAACAGACTCAGAAGAGTTTAGAAGTGGAGTAACAAGACCAAGCCTAGAACAGAGTTCTCCCTAATAGCCACATGTTCATTGTTCTCACCATCACCACTGTGCATCTTTGATCCCATGATCTGAGTATCCCACAGTCAAGGGCCTGCCACCCACCAGGGCAAGGTTATGGGTCTTCTGTTGGCATTTATATAGAGTTACATCTTTGTAACTGCGAAAACCATATTAGCTCAGCTAGCCTGTGAGTGGATAAACAGTGATCACTCCTTCCTGATTCTATCTTTATAATATGGCATGTTTACAGGATGGGAATTCTAATTTGCAATCTATTTCGCATTCATATATGTAAATGAGTTCCCCCAGCCCCTGAGGAAAATACCATGAATTAATTAATGGAGCCTGTAATAGCCAAATCCAGTTATGTGGAACATTAGTGATGAGATTTTGGGGTGTTGGTGGGGGGTTCAGAGCTGATGACCAGTTACGAATTCTTTGGTGCAAAAAGGTGATTTGTTAAAGCATGGGGACCAGGACCGTGGGCAGGAGAGCTGCACTGGGGTTGTGCAGAATGATTGCTTATTATTGTGGAGTTGGGGGAGGTAAAGTCAAGAGGGAGTTTCTTAAGTGATTTCATATGCTAAAGAGGACTTACAGTTACTGGAGGCCTAACTGTTGTGACGTTAAGGTTGTTTGTTCCCTCTAGCAAGCATTTTCATTAAGATAGTAGAGAGTTCTGGAAATTAGCTATTGATGAGATATGTGTAAACTGATGGAGACTCTCAGTTTAACCCATTTGTGTTCTGTCCTTGCTTTGTTCTTAGGCAGCCAGGAGTGCCTGAGGAATGTCACACATATCCCACCTGTAGGGGGTGGGGGGGCGTTGTCTAAGCTCATGCTTGGCCCTCAGCTTGCCCTTATGGTCCCTCATCCTAGGACATCTACAATAAATGAAGGGAGGGCTTGTTACTTTTAGCGACCTAGACTGACACACACTAGAGGCATGAATTCCTTTTCCAGAACCAGGTGGGGTATATATGAATAAATGTTATCCATGTCCCGACTTAGGGAAAGAGGTATTATAGGAATCGATGTCTGTTACTATAAATGCCAAAGAGACTGCTCGCCCTATTTCTGCTCTACCCTTGGCTTATTCTGAAATACGGGTGTAGGGTTAAGTGGAGAATCACATAAAAGGTGGACTTCCCTTTAAGGGAGAGTGAGACAGAAGAAGAGTGGGCCTGATTGTTCATCTCGACTGAGAAAATATTGCTTGAATCTCTTCTATATTTTTTGTGAGGTTTTGTGTGAGGAGGTGATGGAACATCTAATTAAGATCCAGGAGCCCATCCTTGGAAAAGAGCCTGATATGACTATTCAGCATGAAGAGCAGACACCTGGGAAAATGTCTGCTGCCATGTGATGGAAGTGACCTCATCTGGAAGCCCAGACACCTGCTGCCAGCCAAAGCTTTGCCATTCACTTTGGGCAAATCACTTCCCCTCTCTGGGTCTCAGTATCCTTGGCTATGGAACTAGAGGTGGGGAAGAATCACAGGTGGCAAAGAAGGACCCTCCCACACGGATAAGGACCTGAAAGTCCCTCTGGAGTTTTTAGTCTACGGCTGTCCTGCTCTCCATAGAGACCCATTTCAAAACTTCTCCACTTTGCTTGGGGTCTCCAAATCCCTTCCGATTCTCCTCAGTCTTAGCAAATGACCTGGCTTCCCTAGCGCACAAAGAAAAGACAAAAATAAAACATAATTTTTATTGATGTGCAATATATCCTCACACATATTTTATCCCAATTTTTTCAGCCTATCCTTTCCAGTGGGCATGTAATTTCGCTCCTATTTCCCCCTTGTTTTAATTTCTATCAGCATACACACTTACTCCTCAGGAGAATTCCTAGCAAATAACTGTTGGGTCAAAGATGTAGAGGGGTGCTCACCTTTCTCAGCCTGTGTTCAGGTAGCTGCCTTGATCAAGTTTCCGGCCACAACCTTCTTGGAACCATAGTTTGGAAAGTATTTGATGTGCCCAAGTCCCAGACTATGGCCAAGTTTTCTTTGTTTTTGAAGATGTCAAGTTTCATCTTTTCCTGGAATCCTCATACAGGAAATTAGCAGAAAGTACAATGGAGCTGCCAGCCTGGTGCCATTTTGAAATAGCAAAGTCTTCTTTCTTTTGACTCTGTAAAGGGCCTGAGCCCCTGCCATGTGACTGTCACCAGTGCTAATTTGCTCTCAAAGGGCTCAACCTCCTGTGTGCAGGGGCATGAAGTGGTGGGGAGGCGGACATTGGGATAGGAACCCACACAGTTAGTGAGTGCCATGTAGACTGTGGGGAGTCATATTATAAAGTGCTCTGACAGCCCAGAGAGGAGAACAGGGGTAATTTAGGGTTTAGGAAGGTGGATTTGAGAGCCAAAGGACAGGGGAAAGACTTGGACACAGGCCCAGAGATGTGGGAAGACATTGGGGTAAAGAACCTTGTGGCCGTCGTGGATAGAATGTTAGAATGTGTGTGTGTGCGTGTGTGTGTGTGTGTGGTGTGTGTGTGTGTGCATGCCTGCACAGGAAATGATGAAACGGATATGATTTACTATTGTGAAGGGTCTAAATGGTGTGAGGCTTTGAATGAGAAGCCACCAAGGTTAGTCCCTGTACTACAGGCACCTGGAAACTAAGGAAGGACTTTTAAAAATAATGCTTAGTCTGATCAGGGTGGTAAAGCCAGAAACAAAACCAGACTTTCTGTGAGTTATACACTGGCCCCAGTGTTGTTCCCCTCCCTTCTTCTCCCTCCACCCTGGTGGTTAGGAGAAGGAAGCTGCCTGCTCTTCCCTCAACCTGACAAGTATGTTTTCAAAAGGCTGAAAAATATTCAACACATCTCCCCTTTTGATTCTGACAATATTTAACTACACTGAGTCTATTGAGTGGTGAGCCTCCCAAATTCAACTTGTCTTACAGGCCAGGGGTAATTATTTCAGGGGTCTGGTGCTCTAAGGGCAAAGGGGGTGAAGAGAGGAGGGTGAAGGCTCAGGGAACAGTTTCTGGAATGCGTCGGGTCCTGGCTTGAGTGCCCAGAGATGTCACAATGGAATCAGAGAATGGTTTGCTAGAGGGAGGAAAGAGGCCCATCGGGCAGAGGACAATGGTTGGCGGTGGGCAGTTTAGGAAGTTTTCCTGGGGTGCAAAAATTGCTAGTTCCCGTTGTGGCTGCTCCTAATATAGCATCCTCTCTCCCCTCTAATCTCGGTGTGGCTACCACAGCCTTCAGCTGCTGTGTCCAAGTGGCCAATAGGAATTGCAGTTGAAATTAAGCACCAACAGAAAGACACGCCCCGCAACCCTGCATGTTTTGCTGAACACTGCAGTTTGGAATCCTTTTTCAGACAAGTTTTAATAAGCTGAGGCTCGTATTCAATCCTCCTCACTTGAACATTCTTCTGCTCGCTTGGAGAGCTAGTGCTGAAGCCTGAGGAAACCACTGGAAAGCATGTGCTGAGGGCTTCATCACATGGCTGGGCTGTCTTGCCTTCATGGAATGAAAGGAGCTCAGGACCCCAGAGAGCTCAGGACCTGGTCACTCCAATCATACTTTGAGATGGAGATGATGTGGACTGGAGCAGAGTTGGGGAATCCAGTCTACAGGTGCCCTTAAAGCACGGGGCAGCCTGGGGGTCAGTTTGCTCTGGTCTGAAAGGGTCGCTGAAAGCCAATAAGCCTGCAATTTTACTCCCCCCCCCCTTTTTTTTCACACACCAAGAAACTAGAAAAAACTGGGAGTCAATCCATATGCATTTCCATTTAACCCGCCAGCAATCTTCTGCCTAGCTTTACACAAGAAGCTATCTTCGTTGTAATCAGGAATGATAATTTTAGCAATGATTGGTAGCAAAGCCATGCTAATTATTTCAAAACAAAACCCACATTTTTCAGATTTTCCTCTTCTTATTCAGCAACCTCTTCTAAAAAGAATCAGAGTCAAATGACATTGGTGGTTCTTTCTCATTTTCCAGGCCTCTGTTGGAGGGGCCTAGGAGGGATCAGCCGCGGGGCCTTTCTGATCACTGGATAGCCCCTCCCTAGGTCAGCTGATCCAGCACTCTGGCTTTCTGTATCATCCCCTGCTGGTTACTCTTAAATAAATGCCTCTCTCCAGATCCAGACTTCCAAGTGCCATTGACATCCATCACCTCGTGCATGTCCAATAAGTAAGTCTGCCCTCCCCGATCACTTGCCCTCCCTTTCTCAAAGCTTCTCCTCTCTCTCATCTTCTTCATTGCCTCCATAAATCAGAGCTCTGTATTTCCAGCTGTTCAGGCCTCAAGCCTTGAATTCATCCCACATTCCTCTTTCTCCTTCACTTCATATATAAACCATCAGTATATCTTACTTGCTCTATTTCCAAAATATATTCAGAATCCTTCTCACCTCCTCTTTCTACCATCCGAGAGCCAGACATCATTATCCTGCTTCTGGAGTATGCCAAGAGCCTCAGAGCTCACTTCCTAAAGTCTATAGGGATCTTTTTTGCAACTTGAGTCAGATCGGGTCAGACCACCTCACTGGTTCTGGCCCTGCCCTTCTCCCTCGGCCCAGCCAGCCTGCCCTTACCCCCTGGTTCTGCTCCAGCTGCTCTGGCCTCTTTCCTCAAACAAAGCAAACACTTTCCAGACTCAGCAGATATCTTTGGGGCTTGATCCTTCACTTTCTTTCTTAAAGTCTTCACTGAAATATCACCTTACCAGAGAGGCCTTCCTAGGGCCGTTCCTTTAAAACAGCACCACGCTCTCCAGTGTTCTCTAGTTCCTTATCCCTGCTATTTTTTTTTTTTTTCATCACACGGATCACCCCTCGGCATTTACCTGTTGGTTTGTTTGATTATTGTTTGTCAGTTGCTTGCCCCCCCCAACGCCCCCACCCCTCAGGATATACACTCAGTGAGAGCAAGGTCTTTGGTGCTAAATTCCCAGAGCTTGGCACTTAGTAGGTGCTCAATAAGTGTGTTTTAAAAGGGGGACTGATAGGCTCTCAGGGTTCATTCAGTCCAAACATGTCAGTTGACACACGAGATACCAAGGCCAGAGGACAACTGTCCAGAGAGGCCACTTAGAAGATTAACGCTCTGTTTGGAAACACAAGGACCCAAGTGCCCGACAACCAGCCAACTCCTATTAAACTGAGGCCCGCAGCGAAGCGGCGTTCTTACGTTAACACCAACACACACATTTGCTGTGTGTATTATCCACTAGTTAACTTTACTGTGTAATACACTCTGATGTTCATATCCCATTCTAACTCAATTTCATTTTGTGAAAAAAGCTGACCATACTCCATTAAAATTAATTAACTTCAGGAGCTATTCATGGGTTGTGACCCAGAGTTTGCAAATAATATGCTATGCTACAGGGGAAGGAAAAACAAACAAACAAACAAACTTTCTATACCTTTTCCACTGTTATAGTACTAAAAGACATGGCTGATGCACAGACATATCTGTTTTAAACGTTTAAAATGCCATAGGAAACAATCTACTGAAAGTAATTCCGTAGTAAAGGTAGCCATGAAAAGAAATAAAAGAAATCCCTAAGGTCTGGTTTCTTGCTCTCCTATCTCATGTATATTAATCTCAAAATGTCATCTTATTCCTGATTCCATCCCTGTCTCCCTGTTTACAGTTCTGAATTTCATGCTATGCCGTGTCATATTCATTTTCTTGGTTTTGTGTCTTGTTTTCTGCACCAGCTCATGCTTATAATTGCTGCTTTGTACTTGCAGTCAGACAGTGCATTCCAAAAGGAGGCAGGCAGAATGGTGAGGGTTTTCACATAGCTGACTTTGTTTTGACAGTGATGGTATCTGACAGAGTGGGAACTGATTTCAGCCCGACCAAGTCACATTGTACACACCAACTATTTATTCATAGCCACCGGGGGCGGGAGATACACAGGAGTGTGGGGGCAAGAGACTGAGAAGCTGATCAAGCTGAGGACAGGGAATATGCCGTTATGCAAGGCATACAGGTCAAGGTCATGTTAAAAATCAAGTATCTAAAATACTGGCTCCAGAATAATAACCCTCTGGTCTAAATTTATCCCCCCTCCTCCAGCTCTCACCGGACTGACAGCAGCCAGTGTCACTGCTCAGGAAAAAGGCAGAATGGGGGTCCAATGTGTGTCTAAAAGAAATCTCAAATGAAGATGGAGAAGATTGACCTGATTCCTTCACATGCTGTGAAAGCTGCTCCAATGTCACAGGATATTATTTCAGGAGAACATGGTTAGATACATTTAAGATAAAGTCACCACCTTCATTATTATCACTGTCATCACCCACGTGGCAAGGAATTTTATCGGGAGTGTGCCACCGGGTCCAAGCCGTTCAGACTCTTCTCACATTGTTGGGGAGAAAGACTGGGTGGCACCCGAGACCAGTGTCCTGGTTATTCTCCACATATCCCTCCTCCCCTTCTATTCCCTGCCCTGCTCTGTGCCCTCTGTTTCCTATAACTGTAACACTAATCTCCCAGTTCCTCTGGCTTCCTGTTGGGTTCAGCCAATGGGAGGCACTGGCAAAACATTCCAGGTTGACGCATTGCTTCCCCACTCCATTCCATCCCACCCACTTGACTACAGTTCCAGCAGTGGTCATGTCCTCTGCGGCTCTGGAAGGGGAAGCCCTTCTCTCATGGCTGAAGCTCTCAAGGCCTCCTGGCACACCATTTGTTCCCCGGGCCCTTCAGGTCTGGTCCTAGTTTCTTGCCATTCTGTGTTGGTTCCTTAACTCTAGCCATACCTTTGTAAACAGTTCCTTCATGAAGCTCTTATTCTTTCCCTCCCTCCAGTTAAACACTTTAGAGTATGCACCTGCTGCCTGATGGGACCCTGAATGATGGACTTGCTCTCACATCCATGGATGCTCTAGGCCTTGCTCATGCCCTGCACCTCACAGAGGTCCAGGAAGGCAGAACAATTTGCTGCCCTGAAATCTGACCTCTAGCCCTGGCACAGGCCCATGGCTTTCCCCCTCTATCCATTTAGATCCCGCTTTTTTTGGATAACTGAATGCCAGCAGCTGGGTCGTTGAAGGAATCTCTTGAATTTGTTACATGATGTTGGGCAGGATCGGGTAGGGCTGAAGCTCATGGTGGTAACTCCAGGTTTTTCAGGCCTACTTCCTTTCCAAGGGCTCAGGAGAGGTGGAAATGTGCCAGTTCAAGCTAGCCCCCCAAGGGAAGTAGATTCTCAGGTCTGGGAAGAACGTTAAGGTCATCTGGGCCAATCCACTCCCTCTGCAGCTGGGAAAGTAAGACCAGGAAGAGGAGACTCCCTTGAGAGAGACAGCGTGAGAATCCAAAGCTCCTGAATATGTCATCAATCTCAGCGCTGAAGGAGCATTAAAGGTTGTATAGCCCTGCCACGATAAACAACAAAGTTCACGGCTCTGCCATTTATAAGGGGGGACTGCCAAAGCCACAGTGGCCCCTGGCAACCTCCAAACCTAACCTAACCAAGGATGGTCCAGACAGCGCACCAGGGTGTAATGTGGCGTGAGCAGACACCCGCCACCTCCCCTCTCCTAGCAGGGCAAGCTCCCTGCCAGCCTACGGAGCAGCCGCTCAGGTGTAGGCAGCACAACCTTCCCTGCTTCGTGTGAGTCGGCCAGTGCTGGCTAGGTTCCCTACCCAGGCTCACTTCCAGGTCTACACCTAAACTAGGTTTCCCAGCCCCTGGGGCTTAGATGGGGTCATGTAACCAATCCTTACCAACGGAAGCAAGTGAAGGTGTGGGTCACTGCCAGTGGTGGTGGCAAAGAAAAAGCTCACTTTCTCTTCTGTCCATGTGGCTGGAAGCGAAGGACCCCAAGACGGCAAAGTTACCAGAGGGTTCCAGCCAAGATGCCGATGTCTCTGGGAGACAGCTGTGTGAGAGCCCTGCCCCACCCGTGCCACCCACATCTTCCTGCAATGAGGGGACGCAATAAGCTTTTGTTGTGCTGAACACTGAGATGAGAGGTGGAGGAGGGTGACCAGCAGCTAGTGCCAACAGTCCTGGCTAATACAGAAATCGAGTAACTTTCCTGGTAACCCACACACCCCTCAGTCCCTCAGGCTGATCTTTCAGAGACAACTTCGAGCCTCCCTGTCTGCCCCTTCATGGAAGTCTCATTCCACAGTGTCTCCTTCCCACCTCTCCTCTCTTCCCTTCCCCTCTCCCCTGCTGCTACCACCTGGATGGCTCAAATGGCCTTCTAGAGGGTGGCTTGCTTCTCTTGGAAGCACCCTTCCACGCTGCCGGAACCATTTCTTTATGGGGCCCTCGGACCCTCTTCAGCCCTCCAACAACACACCTAGCGTTACCCTGAGAATTGCCTGGATCCCAACAGTCATCTCTGGGCCCGCTTTCTTAAAGCTGTTGGTGAACAGCATATTCTCTTTGCAAATGCATGCAGAAATCTCCATTATGTCCTTTATTGTTGTTAAAGGGACAATAATTTAAGAGCACTATTTACAAGTTTTTGATAACAACAACAATAATAGCAATGACAGAGATGATAACCCCGCCTTTTTTTTCACATTGTAGAAACTTCCAGCCATTCACCCTATCAATCCTTAAAATAGTCCTTCCTATCTCCACTCTTCCCTTTGTGGACATGACCTGGGTTTCTGTGTCTAATCTCTAAGATCCTAGGGTGGTACCCACATAGAGATTTTTTTTTTTTCAATTGCTTCAGGCCATAGGGGAATTTTGTGCTGAGAAGACAATGCAATTTGTGCTTTTTCCCACCCTTCTGGAGGAAGAAACATTTCAGGGGGCACCACACCTAAACATCCTGGGCATTTCCAGCAAATCTCAGCAGATGATGAGATGTGGTGGGAAAAATATGGCAGTTGAAACCTATAATGCAGATTTTTTCCCCCAATCATTGTAGGTGTTCAATTAAGGTAGATTAACCTAGTCTTTATTGGTTCCTCTTCACTTGCTCTTGAGTTGATCAAAGGGATCAAAGGGTAAAAAATCTCTAGTGAAATGATTGTATATGATTATTGGATGGTGACTTAGTGATGCTGGAGAGAGTGAATTATTGACTGAGTGAATGGATATTATAATCCACTAGCCTCACGGTCATGTGAGGGCCGTGGAAAGCAGGCTTGCCAGAGTCAAGAGACCTGGGCCTCAGCCTTAGCCCTGTTATGAGCTCAACCGTGTGATCATGAGCAAGTCACTAATGCAGACTGATAGTTGGTTTTATCACTTGTAAAATAAGGAAGTCGGACTAGACCAGTGCTTCTCACACTTCTGTGTGGACACAGATCACCCGGGATCTTGTTTTAAATGCAGGTCCTGACTCAGGAGGTCTGGGGTGAGGTCCAAGTTTCTTCATTTCTAACAAGCTCTTGGTGATGCTAGTTCTTCTGGTCTGGGAGCCACACTTTGAGAAGCAGAGGTTTCAACAGGAAAGGTCCCTTTCCTAATGTTCAATGGCTCTGTTTTTGACACATTAGAATAATCAGTTTATTTGCTATTCAGCAGCTGAACTCCTTATAAAAGATACATTTGTTTGACCTATTGGTTTCTTCCCATATAATTCAGAATGAATCCAAATTTTGCCATATGGGCCTATACAGCCCAATACGATCTGATTCCCCCCCTCCGTTACTTTCCTAACCCCATTTCCTACCACGTCTTCCCCTTGTTATAGATATATTCCTGCCAAGGTGGCCTCTTGCTGTTCAGGCATGCTCTAGACTCAGAGCCTTTGCATGTGCTGTTCCCTCCACCTGAAATACCTGTTCCTTAGATATCTGTGTAATTTGGTCTTTGCTCAAATGTCTTACCAGAAAGAACTTCCCTGATCACCCTATAAAAATTGTTCCCCATGGGGTGCCTGGGTGGCTCAGTTGGTTAAGCATCTGACTTCGGCTCAGGTTATGATCTCATGGTTCATGAGATCAAGCCCCAGATCGGGCTCACTGCTGTCAGTGAGGAGCCTGCTTTGGATCCTCTGCCCCCCCACCCCCCGTCCCTCCCCTGCTTGCACACTCTCTCTCTCAAAAATAAGTTAACATTAAAAAAAATTGTTCTCCACTACCACCCTATCACTCTTAATTCCTCATTTAATTTTCATTCATAGCAAATATTGCCATCTGGCATCTTGCACATAAGTTTGCAGTTAGTAATTGTTTTATTTATTGGTGTGTTTGCTTTAATATTTGTGTGTTTATTAGACTCTATGTCTATTGTTTCCCCCACCAGAATGTAAGCTCCACAAGAGCAGGAATTTTATCTATTCTGTTCACTGCTTTCCCCTCAAGACCTGAACAGCACCCAACCATCGCTTGTTAAGCGAGTGAGTAAAGGAATAAATGAATAGAGAAAGTGAGATATGGATAGGCTATTAAAATTTTTTAAGTTTATTTATTACGAGAGAGAGAAGAGAAGAGAGAGAGAGCATGAGTAGGGTACGGGCAGAGGAGGGAGGGAGAATTCCAAGCAGGCTCCACACTGACACAGTGCAGAGCCCAATGTGGAGCTCAAACTCACAAACTGTGAGATCATGACATGAGCCCAAATCAAGAGTCGAATGTTTAACGGACTGAACCACCCAGGCACCCCTGGATAGACCATTTTAAAAAGGGGGGGAGGGTCCTGGGGTCCTCGGCACTGACAGCGCTGAGCCTGCTTAGGATTCTCTCCTCCCTCTCTCTCTGCCCCTCTCCCACTCATGTCTCTGTCAAAATAAATAAATAAACTTAAACACACACACAGGGTCCTCTGCTGTCATTTGACCCATCTGTACCCTCTCTGTTTCCAAGAAAACCTGTGAGTCTCCTAACTCCTAAAGACTGCCAGAAAAAAGAAGTCTGCAGGGAGAATGGCGTGGGGTTCACCCTAGCCACAGAGCAGTTCTGTACTTATGACTCACTTGACTTCCCTTTGCTACCACTGTCACCTGAGAGGTGTATATCTCCCTGGTTGGAGAGTGACTGCATCAGGTCACCATTCAGATCACTGAACTAACTCCCCTCACTCCATTCTAGGGCCATCATTAGCCTCTTGATTATGACTTGGCTTTGCAAGCAACCTCCCACAGTGAGAAAGAACAGGCTGGTCAGGCTGACCCAAATGCCCGCTTCACCAGGCGTTTATACATCTCATTATAAATTAATCATTTGGCATTCTGCTTTATCCCCTCCAGTCTCCTCTGAGTGAGTCAGCTTTCTGAGTCCCATTAACTTTGGGGCCCTGAGGAGATCAAGTTTCTGAGCCTTCAAGGCCAGACCCTGGACAGCGGCTACGTCTACAATATGTGACTACCCTGTGAAGGCAGTCAGCAGTTGGCCTGCTGGTCTTTCCTGGGCTCTCCCAGCATTACCGCAAGCTTTGTTTAGCATTTTGCCACAGACCCAGCAATTCCACCTAGAGAAGTTTGTACTAAGGAAAGAATTGGCTAAGTATGTAAAGACATATGCAGAAAGGTGCTCATGATTGAAGTCGTCTGCCCTCTTCCTCAGCTAAAGGTGGTGGTGGTAATTTTGTATCCCATGCAGACACAGATACAGATGCTCTGTATCCCCAGAGTGTGGGTGGGTGCTAGAGCCCCCAGGCCCTGCCTCATATAGCACCTGGGAGTGGGGGGGTGGGGCGGCAAATTAGCTGATGGTAGTGCCTCTTACTATAGTTGTGAGGGGAAACAGAGTAGCAATGGTTTAAGTAATCGGTACCCAAAACCCAGAAGTGAATGAAGCTTTGGTCTCATTTAGTGACCAAGGAATTAGGGAGCCACATTTATTGCTGGGGCCAGGAGTGGAGTCCTGATCCCAGAGCAACGGCTGGCCTGGGCAGGCTGAGTCCTGGACCAGGAAGTGGCCCAGTCGTCTGTTCTGGCGATTGCTCTGGGCATTCCGGGGGCAGGTTTGCAAGTTGACCTAGAAGTCAGCCAACGTCAGATGGGCTCCAGTCTCTGGCCTCTCCTTGAGGCTTCCATCTGGAGCATGCAGCTTCTCCAGCCAACCAAAGGCCCCTTATACTCCCTTTCTCAGGGAGCCTCCCCCGACCCCCTCATTCTCCAGGGAGCCTTAGCCCCACAATCACTCCCCTCACCACTTGAGAGGAAGCAAGCTACTTTTAGTCTCCAGAGATGATTCATCCTCCCAAGGGTGACCAACATGACCTCTCTCCCTGAAGCAGGAAATAACCCCAAGTTAGCAAAAGCCTGGGAACAAACTGATCCATCAGTCGGGGTCTGGCTCACTATGTTAAGGTTTATTCATATAGCATATTAAGGTTTATCATAAAGCCATTAAAGTGAAAATACAGATCTATACTAAAGTGAAAAAAAGAATGTGACAAAACTGCCCATTCTTTTACTCTGGTCCCGATTTTACAAAACTATGGATGTGCAAGTATAAGCACACGTGCATGGAGAAATAATTGAATGATACTCATCAAAATGCTAACAATGGTTATCTCTGGGTGGTGAGATTTCTGGTAAGTCTTTTTTATTCTTCTCTGTATTGCTTGACATTTTACAATGAGCATGTTTATTTTATAATTAGGAAAAAAGGACTTTCAGTTTGAAAGAAAAAGCTTCCATTCAATTTGGCATACTATAATGTTCAAAATGCCGGAGCAGTGGCTGGTATGAGGTACCCTGGAAACACAGAGTTGAGAGTGGCATTCACCCTGCCCGGTGTGTGCAGGACCGACGTGCCCCGGTCAGATGACCTCTATGGTAGGTCTTCCTATTTCAAGAATCTATGGCTTGAAGACGCCAAACAGTATCTCTAGATCAAAACTATTTATAAGAATCATTTCCTTCATAATGAGTTGGAACTTCCACTAACTGCTTGTGTTTAGATGACATCATCTCTGAGATTTATGTGAAATGACTCCTTTTCCTTGATGTTATCAGGGCGCTTCAGCAGTTGAGTTCCTTATATTTCTTTGTGTTTAAATGATATCTGAAGAAGCTGTCATTTGTCAAGGTTTAATTGTCTCCGTTATTTTTTTTCTTGGTACGTTTCCAGATCATTGCTGGGTAGATTTGATCCTGAGGCCAGCAAAGATATTGAGAGAACGGATCTGCCTCCAAGTTCCAGGTTCTAGTCCAGATCTTCCACTTTTTGGCTATATGACCTTGAGTTAGTCACCTCTCTCTGAGCCTTACCTTTTTTCACTTACATAAAAGGGGAGAAGGAAGGAGGTTAGACAAGATGATTTTAAAGATCCTGTCCATCTCTGCCTCTCTATGATGAGTTTTAACCCTGAGATTATAATAGAATATCTCATGGTTTTGGTCCCAAATATTCTTTTTTTGGAGGGGGGGCAGCAGGCAAAAGTTTATTAGAATATAAGATCAGAAGGAAGAACAGTATGAAAGTTCTCTTTACAGAGAGGGGGCATCTGAAAGTGAATGCCCCCTGGTCCCAGATATTCTTAAAGTTATCTCAGTATAGGGGCACCTGAGTGGCTCAGTCAGTTAAGTGTCCGACTTTGGCTCAGGTCACGATCTCACAGTTCATGAGTTCAAGCCCCACATTGGACTCTGTGCTGACAGCTCAAAACCTGGAGCCTGCTTTGGATTCTGTGTCTCTCTCTGCCCCTTCCCTGCTCACACTCTGTCTCTGTCTCTCAAAAATAAACGTTAAAAAACTGTTTTAAGTTATCTCAGTATAACTGGAAAATTTTATTGTTGAATAATACCTCAGAGTCTACCGCCTGAATTCCTCCTGCACTACCCCCACTAGGTAGTCACCCAGTACCTATAACACCTCAGAGACAAGAAGCCTCCCAAAGCAGCCCATTTCCCTTTAGTCAAAAAAGAGCATTTAAAAGACGTTTCTTCACAGAAGTGAAATCTGTCACCCTGTAACTTCCACCCAGAGTTCCACGCTCTGAGTCACTTTGCAAACGGCATGTAAAAGGCACTACTCTCTTGTTCCCTTCAGTGCCCCCTGGGCAGCCTCAATGAAAGCGCTTCCAATTCCTGACACGGATTTTTTTTTGTTGTTTTTTTTTTGAAGACACTGATCTTGGGGGAGGGAGTCTCCCCCTTCCTCTTTGAGACCTCAGAACCTGGAAAAGGGTGAGCACTTCTTTACTCAAGCTGCAGTGATAAATGCGAACTATATAGAATAAGGACTGTGGAAAGTCAAATATTGAATCCCTTTGCTTTGTTCTTTTGCCCTGAGTGTAAGTCTGAAGCCTCACTGCCCTGACCTATACCTTGTGGTTGTCCCGTCCTTTTCTAATATTAGCCTTTCTCTCCCTTCTCATAGTCTCTCTTTCCTTTCATAGCCCCTGTCCTCGGAGTCCCTGCATCACCCCACCCCATTTTGCTGAGTTACCAACACTCTCACCAGAAATCTCCGGGTCTAAGTCCCTTCTAGCGCTTGTAAATTACTCAGCCTCTGCATCTCACTCTCCTCTCTCCACTTTCTGCCACTGGGTACAGAGGAGAGGTGGTTCTGAGACCCAACAATGAAAATAAAGGACATCTAGAATAAAGGGGACTTCCACCTCAGAATGCAGCTTGCTTTCCCCCAAAATGTTAGACTAAAAAATGATTACAAACTTGCAACTAGTGGATGAATACAACACGGAGAGCTAATAATGCACAGGATAGTGATTATGGTCATACTGTATTATAGACTTCAAAGTTGCTAAGAGACTAGATCTTCAGGGTTTTCACCAAAAAAAGAAATAATAATTATGTTATGTGCATACCTGATGGAGATGTTAGCTAAAACTACGATGGTAATCATATTGCAATATATAAATGTATCAAATCAATACTTTATTACCTAAAACTTACATAATGTTCATGTCCATTATATTTCGGTGTTAAAAAGAACAAGATAAAGGGGTGCCTGGGTGACTTGGTTCATTGAATGTCTGGTTCTTGTTTTTTAGCTCAGGTCATGATCTTTGCAGTTTGTGGGTTTGAGCCCCTCATCAGGCCTCTGTGCTGAGAGTGAGGAGCCTGCTGGGATTCTCTCTCTCCCTCTCTCTCTCTCTGGCCCTCCCCTAGTGTGTTCTTTCTTTCTCTCAAAATAAACTTAAAAAAAAAAGATTAAAAGGATTAATTAATTCTTCAATGAGTCTATATTAGTACTTCATGTTCCTTTTGTCAACATAATTTTAATCTTTCATTTGTAGAGGAACAAAGGTCCCTCTGCTTTCCCAATCCTAGAGTTTCAATACAAGGTACTCTTCCATTACTTCAGAAAATCATGACTTCATGCTCCCTAACTCTTGGGTTTCTCTGCTGGATTAGAAGGTGGGAAATAGGAGGGACTTTAGAGACAGGCATTTCTAACATCTCTATCAGTCAAGATTCAACTAGAGAAGAACAAGTAGGAGATATATACGAATATATTAAGACATTTATTGCAAGGAATTGGGTTTATGTATTTCTGGGGCTGACTAGATAAGCCTGAAATTATGGGGCAGAACTTCAAGAAAGGTAAGCTGGAACTCTCAAGTGACTTTCTTCTCCAGGCAGCCTCAGCTACCCTCTTAAGACCTTGAACTCATTGAACCAACTGATTATCTAGGATATCTTATTCTTACATAAGTCATTAAGAACTTAATCTTATCTACAAATTACCTCCACACCACATTTAGATTAACATTTGGCTGAATAACTGGGGACTGTGATCTAGCCAGTGGGCATGTAAAAGAGACCCAACACATCCCTCAAATACCTATCTTGAACTTTGGAAGTGACTTGTTCTATATATGTGCTTATTTCCTTTTTCTATAAGGGAAAGGGAAGAATTGATAGAAAATGTGTCTGCATGTATCAAATTTCTTTAAAAATGTTACCTCCTTTGCTTAGGCCAGTCATAACCCCTCCTTTGCATGTTAATAAAGAGGCGTATGGAACCCAAAGTGGCTGGGTGTCAGTCTCAAATTCTAGTTCAATGGATCATTGTGTTTCCCAGTGTAAGCATTCCTCTTTTTGGACTAAGATTTCTAGACCAGTGGAGCCTAAGAGCACGAGGAAAGAAAGCAGGAATTTTTCTAGTGGATCATTAAGAATAATAGTGAGTGGAGGGACTCCCATTTCCGCCCCTTGATTCCTGAACCATGAATCCTGTCTATGGGAGAAATAGCATTAGATATTGAATACTGGTTTAAAGAATATACAGCATTCTAAAGGACATTACCCCAGCCCCACAAGATATTGTCACCTAGCTGTACTGTAACTGTGTCTTCAAAAGGCCATCCCACCATTCTATCAAGTCAGCTGATTCAGGATGATGGGGGAACGTGGTAAGACTAGTGAATTCCACAAGCATAGGCCCATTGCTACATTTCACTGGCAATAAAGTTAAGTCCCTTGATCAGAAGCAGTGCTGTATGGAATAATATGATGACAGATAAGGTATTCTGTAAGTGCACCTATGGTAGTTTTGGCAGAATCATTGTGTGCAGACAAGGCAAACCTACACCCAGACTAAGTGGCTATTCCAATAAGAACAAAGTGCCATGATGGAACAAAGTTTCCATGATGGAAATGGTCCAATGTAATCAATTTGCCACCAGGTAGCTAGCTGATCACCCCAGATGATCTCAGTGTTGGTCTCTGCTCCTGGCACATTGGGCACTCAGCAGTGGCTATAGCCAGGTCAGCACTGATGAGTGGAAGTCCATGTCGCTGAGCCCATAGCATGACCTCCATCTCTGCCACCATTCCCACTTTGTTCATGAACCCAGTAGGCAATGATAGGACTGAGGAAATAAGGTGACAGGTATCCATAAAATAGGGGTGTCTTATCCACTTGATTAAATTTTCCCCTGCTAAGGCTACCGTTTGGTGAACATTCACATGGAATACAAATACATTCACATCTTTTGCCCATTCAGAGAGGTCTATACACTTACCTCCTTCCCAGACCTCCTTGTCACTAACTTTCCAATAATGTTCCTTTCAAGTCCCTGACCATCCAGCCAACCACTGACCACAGACCATGAATTAGCATAGAATCTTGCCTATGTATGAGCATAAAAGTTCTGAGTTGAGTGAAAAGTAGTATATCTTGGATCACCAAAACAGAGTCATGATGGCCCTTCAATCAATTCCTAGACTTGAACAGTTTGCAAGACCTAGAACCTCGTGAATGAAGTAGAGACCAGGTTCCCTTGAGGAAGCACTCTACTAACATTGTTAATCTTTCTTTCAGTCTTCCCCAAAGGGACCGTGATCCACCAGCTAAACACCATAGATCTCTATGAGTCATAATATTGTGATTATTGCTTGGCTCAACTGTCCATGATGGTAACCACACACAGCTTGTCTTTGGTGATTAAGTGATTATCACTTGGTACCTGCCGCTCCGAGATCCCATTATCCCCTTGCATGAGGGATATAAGTTTGGTGGTTGCAGTTCCTATTGGAAGTTTGACCTATAGACAAGAGTGACCACAAGGAAGCTGAGGCTCCCTTCACAAACTTATTTTCACAGTCAGAGCAAAAGGTTTGTACTCCTGGCCCTGCTGATGTTGGTGAGCAGGTCCTTACATGATAAATTGACTTTAACATACGAGTCTCCCTAAGCTTTTGGATACCTTCCTCTACAATATGCCAAAGCTGTTCTGGCATTTAACTTCATTTTGTGTAGGCCACCTTCAGATCCATGGTTTAGCCAACGAACCAAACTGTAGAGACTTTTAACCCCTCAATCTAAAGCACTGAATTCAGGGAGCGCCTGGGAGGTTCAGTCGGTTAAGTGTCCGACTTCAGCTCAGGTCATGATCTCGTGGTTTGTGGGCTCGAGCCCCGCGTCGGGCTCTGGGCTGACGGCTCAGAGCCTGGAGCCTGCTTCTGATTCTGTGTCTCCCTCTCTCTCTGCCCCTCCCCTGCTCACGCTGTCTCTCTCTGTCTCTCAAACATAAATAAATTAAAAAAAAATAAAAAAATAATAAATAAATAAACATTAACAAAAACATTTTTTAATAAAAAAAAAAATATGTGCCCCAAACTATGTTAGCCACGTCTATAGGCAGGCTAGAGAAAGAAATCACCTATAGTGTTACAGTTGGGTGAAAGACAGGATGGTACCTGGGGGTGGGGAGGGGGAGGAGGAGATGGCAGTTGATGCAGGCAGGATTGGGAGAACAATCCAAGCTGGGCATTATGTGACAAATGGAAACTCTAGGGCATAGGTGATTAAGTCACAACAGCTTCTGCTTATTGAGCATTTGCTACATGCAAGCGCTGTGCTAAATGCTCTACACACACTATCTCATTTGCTGCTCATGGTAACTCCATGAGGTAGATATTTTTATTCCCATTTTACATATGAAGGAACTGGAATTCAGATGGTCACAAAACTAGTAAATGACAGGAACAGGATTCAGACCCTGGTCCAGCTCCCCCCAGTCCTTGTCCTTATGTAATCCAGCATGAACGGAATTAATCGTGGAGCGAGACAACGGGAGAAAAGATAGGATGAAGACAAATCATGAAACATTTTGTTTATGGATTCTTCAGTGCCATTATATAACATAGAGGCTGGGGTGGGGGTGGGGGGAAGGAGGAAGAATGGGATTAGAATTATGTCACTTCCAGTGGCCATCGGGAGGTAGTCGAGAGTTGGGTTAGGAGACTATGGCCCTGATCCAGACTTGGAGTAAGAAACCCACGGCAAGCCCTCAAGCCTTGCTACTCAAGCATGTGGTTTGTGGACCAGCCGACTCTGAGTCACCTAGAGCTTGTCAGAAATGCACACTCTGAGCCCTGCCCAGACCTACTGAATCATAGTCTACGTTTTAACCTGATACCCAGCCAATTCTAATGCACATTGAAATCTGTCCAGCGTTGCCATAAAGGACAGGAGCTCTGCCTGGGTGTCGCACTCCTCCTAGAGGTACACATCTTTTGGGGACGGTGGATCCCTTTGAGAATCAGAGGAAAGTCAAGGACCCTCACCCTGGAAAAAAGTGCTGATGCATACCAACAGTAGCTTACAACTTTAGGGGCATCACGGAGCCCTGAAGAGCATGAAGACCACTGCTTGTCTGTAGGGATCCCCAAATCTTTTTTTTTATATTTATTTATTTTTTGGAGGGAGGGGGAGAGAGAGAGAGAGAGAGAGAGAGAGAAGGAGACAGGCAGACAGAGCGCAAGCGGGAGGGGAAGGAGAGGGAGACACAGAATCCAAAGCAGGCTCCAGGCCCCCCGAGCTGTCAACAAAGCCCAACGCAGGGCTCGAACTCACGAACCACCAGATCACGACCTGAACCGAAGTTGGACACTTAACCAACTGAGCCACCCAGGCACCCCAGGATCCCCAAATCTTAATTCATTACTGATTTAGCTGGGGAGCAGTGGTGAGGAGTTTACAGTTAAAACCAATTTCAAATCTGAAGTCACAGATTGTCATTTTAGAGACCTCTTCAGAGCTGGGACCAGGCTTCCCACACTGCAGCCAGGGCCAGGACTCTGCTCCCCTCCTCCCACCCTCCTGGCATTGTTCTCCAAATCCCCTGGTGGTCTGAGCAGATACCCTGGAGCAACGAAACAAGGCCCACCCTGGCTTCCTGGAGCTGGATGGGGCTGGCCTGCCTCCTTTCCTTTAGTCCCAGAAAAGCCAAAATTAGCCTCACTTTTGTTCCTTTTCTCAGGAGCCTCTACATTGTATCTCAGGAAAGGATTATTGTGCTCTGGGGACCCTATCTTATCATGGGGTGTGGGGAGGGTATGAGTGAAAGGAAAACGGTCTTTGACAAGTTGGTTCAATTTGGACAATCACATGGCTTTCCAGTAATTGCCCACCACTGCCTCAGTAAGGCTATTGTTTCAGCTCCCAAATATTTAGCTAAGTAGGAGGCGGGGAAGGTTGGGGGAGCGGTCAGAGGTTTGAGAGCATGAGAATGTGGGGAAGGACTTTGGTGAGGCTTGCATTATGTTGGGAATGGTGACACCTAGGAGGCCTGGGTCCCCGACGTTTGAGTTCCTTATCACTAACTGAGTTCTTTGGGAGCTCAGGAAAGGTCACTTAGGGTCCACTGCCTGAATGCAGAGGAGTTGGGAGAGACCCCTCTGAGGTAAGGGCTCTGGAGGCAGTACATTTGAGCCTAGTTTGGTTCAGTAATTATCTCCTTCTTGGCTGAATAGCCTGCCTTGCTGACTCCTCTGGAGCCAGATGAAAATACTCTTTCACCTCTCACAGCGACACTGCTCAGAAAAACAAAACCATGCACGGTAAGCCAAGGAGCAAATGGGACTTGAGCTGTCAGAGCTAAAGGTTTCACACAGAGAATTCAAGGCATGACCAGGCATTGTCCTTGTACGACTTTTCAAAAAATTCCTGGTCTCCAGGGAGAGAGTTCCCGCTGACCTCACTCAGGCTTGCTCAGCCTGACATCACAGGACATTCAGGAGATGAGGCCACAGCAGCACACGAGAATGTGTGTTATCGATGGGGAACACTTTTCCCCTGTGCTCCTGTGGTCATCTGTCTGATATGCCTGTGGGTGGAGGGGGGCAAAGGGAAGGGAGTGTCCAGTCACTGGCGACAGAAAAGAGCCATGAGGTCATCGGAGCCCAAGGCTTTCCTCACTGACCATTGGCAGCAATGGTTTCCTAGCTTGCATTCCCAGGGCTCACCTCCACTCTCGCGGAGGGTTTTGATATTGGGATTCCTGCTTTAGACATATTTTTCTTCCATCTGAAATTATGCTCCAATAGCCAGACAGGGGATATATTAATTGGCAAGAGATTTAAGATTTAACATTGAGGGAGCGTCTGGGTGGCTCAGTTGGTTGAGCGACTGACTTCAGCTCAGGTCATGATCTCATGGTTCTTGCGTTCGAGGCCTGCACTCTCTCTCTCTCTCTCTGCCCTTCCCCTGTCTGATTCTACCTGGGATGCCGCCCTTGCCTCTAACAACTCCCTGCTGGGGCACGACTGTGTGGGCAGCCTTCCATCCACTTTGTCCACACCCTCCTCACAGGTTCCCTCCTTGTTGCATCTCAGTAGGATTTGGGGTCCCCACCCTCTCCACTCCCAGACCCAGTGCATCAGCAATACGTGAGCATCTATATGATAACAGACCAACCTGATGATCGGCTGTGCACAGAGTCTGGTAATCATCGAGTCAGCTGATCTCAAAGGACGGATTTAGCTCCAATATTTTAGGATCAAAATGTTCTGGGGATGGCAGCCTCTGGGGAATAAGCACACAGCCATTTGCACAGGTGAGTATTAATAACCATTAGGTGTCAGTCTTCTTATTTCAGTGATTCTCTGCCTTGGCTGCTTATTAGAATCACGCGTGTGGTTTGTAAAAATTGCACATGATGTGATTTCGAAGCAGACAGTAGATGTGTGGGTTTTGCCCTCTTCTCTAGGAAACAAAAAAGTGCCTGAGGATCCCTGGCCGTGGTTCCACCACCAGGGCACGTGCTGGCACGTGGTAATTAATCACTTGGGGAATCTTCCTAATGAGGGTCAGTCACTTGGCACCACAGAGGACAGACAGCCTTCTGAACAAAATGGGGTGTGGGGCCCCAGGACTCACCCTGGTAACTTCCTTCAAAGAGTAGCCTCACTGGGGAAAGGGATACGCTCAGATCCTTAGACTCCAAGACGGTGACAGAAAAGCTGCGGGCGCAGGGTGGGTCTCTGTGGGGAAGAGAGTGAAGATTCAGGTTTCGCCAGCTGGAGGGGCTGGAACCAGTCTGACTCAGCCTTGCTCAGCTAGCTGGTCTCCCGGGGAGGAGGCTGTGTAGGTGAACTGCTATTTTAGGAGACCAAGTCAGGGTACCCTTGGCCATGATTAGGAAAGGGGGAGGCTGCTGTCCCTTGTTCCAAGGGTCCCAGCTGGGCCTGAAAGGCTGTGGGGAGCAGGGGGCGCGCACCAGCTGAGAACTGAGGGGATCGGTGTCCAACAGTGACACCATGAGGCAGCGAGAGATCACAGCAGAAGTAATGGTAACTGCTAACCTTTCTTAAGTGTTGTTTGCCCAGCATTGAATTCAGTGCCTTGCACTTATTCATTGATTTAATAACATTCAGTATCAGTTCTGGGAGGGAGTCATGACCACTTCTATTGCGCGGAGAAGGAAACCCAGGCATGGAGGTTATACCGAGAGCAGCTGCTAGGCTGTGAACCAGAGAGTCTGGCTCCAGAGCCACCCCCCTAACACAGGCTGGCCCGGCTGTCTCTACAGCCACAGCCATCATTTACTGAGTGCTCACTGTGTGCTCTTGTGTGCTCCGGGCTCCCTTAGTCTTCACTGCCATCTTATGAAGTAAGGACTGTTTTTATTCCCATTTCGCAGATGGGGAAAGTGGGGCATGGGGAAGATAGATAAGTAGTGGACCATTCATCATCCGTCCTCTCTCCTCTGGGAATGGAGGCTGGAAGAATGCCACCTAACCCCATCGCAGCACCTTCACTTTTTAGACTACCTAAGCCTTTCAGGTTCTCAGCGAACTGAGTAAGAGTTGGAGATCTTTACGAGGGGATGCTGAGCTTCCTGAGGTAAACCATGGGCAGTCTTTAGTGAGAGACTGGAGAAACAAAGTGGGTGTGACAATATTTCTACCTTGGATTTGTGAGAGCAGGCCATACCAATAACCAGGGGGGGGGGGGCTGTTCCAGATACGCTGAATCAGAATATATAAAGGGTGGAGCCAGGAAACCTGAATTAAAACAACGAAAACAAACCACAGGTGATTCTAGGGCACAGCCAGGGTTAAGAATTACTCCCTTTATTTCACAGTGATGTTTTACAGCCCCCAGTGAGCAGGCAGCAGTGATTCCAGGAACTGTGGCTAGCTTTCACATCATCTTGCTTAGAAAGAAGCCGCCTGGGGTGTCTGCGTGGCTCAGTCAGTTAAGTGTCCAACTTCGGCTCAGGTCATGATCTCACAGTTTGTGAGTTCGAGCCCCGCATCACGTCAGGCTCTGTGCTGACAGCTCAGAGCCTGGAGTCTGCTTCAGATTCTGTGTCTCCTTCTCTCTCTCTGCCCCTCCCCCACTCCAGCATGCTCACTCGCTCTCTCTCAAAAATAGATAAAAATTAAAAAAAGAAAGATTCTTCCTCTCCCTCTGCCTACCTCAAAAAAAAAAAAAAAAAAGGAAGCTGCTTGTAGAAGCTGACCAGAGGGAAGGAGCTGGTTAAGGACTGGGGCAGAGAACCAAAGGCCATGGGGCTCAAGACAGACCCGTATGCTTGTTTATACTCACCCCTCATCTTCTCTGTGTAGAAAGTCATTATCTGTTCTTCAAAGACAGGCTCAAACATCTTATTCCTAGTGTAAACTTCCCCTGTCTGGCCACCACTCCTCTAGCCTTGCCCCTGCCAAAGGACCGCCCCTCTGTAAGCCCACAGCACAGGCCTCCCTTAGAGCATGGCCCTCCTCTTCCGTTCTCTGTCAGCACCAGGCAAGACACTGCTCACATTCTCAACTGCATGTGATTCATGCACTGCCCCAGCCAGCAGGGTATCTGGGACAGAGAACCTCTCAGAAAGTGCTAGCTGAGTGAACACAAGGGAAAGGAAGAAGGGGAGATTAAAGACTGGAGATAGGGAAGACAAAAAGAGCCAAAGGGAACACCCTGGAGGGAGGATGGCTAGTGAAATCTGATTTAGTGCTGATTCCTCAAGCACATGTGACCTTTGCTCTGACCCATGGGACAGCCACTCCAGGCATTCACCTGGTCACCCCAGAACTGGGTAAGGTACAGAGACAGGAGAAGACGTTTATGATTTCACCAGGAATCATTCCTTATCTCTGTTGATGCTTATAACAATTTTTTGAGATAATAACCTCATTTTACAGCTGAGAAAATGAAGGCTCGGAAAGCTAATAACATGTCCAAGGTCATGTGGCTAGTGTGCAGAGGACAGATTCATCCAAATTCTTGGCTAGACAAAAGGAGTTCAGATTCTTAAGTTTGGAAGAGCCGTGGCATATCATCTGATCCAACTCTCTGGGCAATGGTGCATCTTTCCCAAAACCTATTCAAGGAGGGGTGATGGAGTTGGGTTGGAATAACTCTAGTGTCGGGGTGCAACCACAGCAGCTGGGGCAGGCCCACGTGACTGTTCTCGCTTGCACTAAGTTACACTCTTCTCTGTAGCAGCTCAGTCCTCTCCTCCTGAAGGTCAAAGGCATTGCTCCCATTCCACTCTCCCGGTTCTGCTCTACCTCACATGAGACACCAAGGCCCACAGCTCGGACTAAGGAGGAGGCCCCGCTTCCCCTCCAGTGCAGCACAATGACCCGCACTCCCAGTGTTCGCTCAGCTACTCACTAGCTCGGGACAGCGTGGATGAGTCACCACTTGTCTATGGGGGGATCTATTTCCTGGGTAAGGTATCCCAAAGCAGTGACATCTTCTGCTACTCTTTGCCCAGGAGAAAGTGAGCATCTCAAAGTATCTCAATCCTGCCTCCTCAGAGGTTCAAAGGGGCTGTACTCACACAATTTCACAATACAAATGTACTCAAGGCCCAACTCACTTTGGACCCCTAAGGGGGGGGGGGAGAGAAGCTATAAAACAAACTACTTCATTCCTATAAGGTAATGATGATGACCAATATTTTACTGGCCTTTAGGAGTTGAAAAGGCCTTTCATGGTTTGTTTTCAGGTTTTGTGGCCCACCGATAAGGCAGATAGGAGAGGAATGAACTTTCTTGTGAACAAGAATAGCAGGAATCAGTCTCACAGCTGGGGAGTGGTGAGACTGGGATTCACCACCAGGCCTTCTGGGTCCAAGGTCAGTGACTCCCCCCCGGAGGCCCTCTGGAGACCATCCAGGTGCCCACAGCGCCAGGCACGCAGTCCTGTGGCTCACAGGCCTGAGTGGCGACTGCTCTCGCTGGGTTTGATGCAGCACTTCTGAGCCTGGTGCTTTATTGTGAACTATCTTATCTCAATAGGAAAAGGCAATTCAGGGGAAGAATTTCCTTGTCACGGTGCTCTGGGCTCTCCATTGTCCAGCTTTCTTAGCCCTGGTTCATCCCCTGGGTCTGACCATTACTCATATCCCTGGAGGCGCCTTATCAGGGCTAAGATATAGGACCTATTTTTTATTCAGTACCAGACAAACTGGAATCTGTCCATCTTTTGTGTCCTGACATCATCCCACAATTAGCCCGCTCTGAATCCAGCCACACTGGAAAGCTGCTTGAAAAGCAGCCTGCATTAATCTGGTTGGTTCCTTCGCAAAGCCCTAAGGTTTCAGGGTCCTCCACTGGCGAGTATGATGAAAAGCCGTCTCCTGGTGGAGCTGACTGTGAGCGTCTTTACTCCTGTACCTTCTCCCCAACTTTTTACTCGGGAAAACTTCAAACCTACAGAAAAGTTGAAAGAATCATCTAACGAACATACCTACTGTTCACCGAGATTCACTAGCTGTTCATTTCATCTCATTCACTTTATCTCTTTCTTTCCATATACATACACACCTGAAAAAATATATATTCCTCACCTGCCTCAAGCCACTGAAAAGTTGCTGAGTCATAATGCTTCTCTCCTAAGTAGTGTGGCATGTGTATCCTAAGAATAGGGCATTCTCATTTGCAACTACGTGGATGGAACTGGGGGGTATTATGCTAAGTGAAATTAGTCAGAGAAAGACAAATATCATATGACTTCACTCATATGAGGACAAGACAGATGAACATAATGGAAGGGAAGCAAAAATAATATAAAAACAGGGAGGTGGGACAAAGCATAACAGACTCATAAATATGGAGAACAAACTGAGGGTTACTCGAGGTGTTGTCGGAGGGGGGATGGGCTAAATGGGTAAGGGGCATTAAGGAATCTACTCCTGAAATCATTGTTGCACTATATGCTAACTTGGATATAAATTAAAAAATAAATAATTAAAAAAAAAGAATAGGGTGTTCTCCTATACAACCTAACACTATTATCACTCTCAAAAAAAATGAAACAATGTTAGCTAATATACTGTATGTATTGAAATTTCCTCAATTGCCCCAATAATGCCATATAGTGTCCCATCCCTCCCTTTAGACTCCTTTATACCAGTACAACTTTCTAGTTCTTTTGTTTGGTTGTTTTTTGCTTTGTTTTGTTTTGTTTTTGTCCTTCATGACATTTAAAAAAACCCAAGGTAATTGTTTTGCAGAATGTCCCACAATTTGGATTTGTCTGATTGTTTCCTCAAAAGTATATATAGGTTCCAATCAAAATACTGGACAAGACTATTTCACAGGTGATGTTGTATCCTGTTCAGGATATTGCACCAGGAGGGAAATGATGCCAAATTGTCTCATTTTGGTGATGTGAATGTGATTACTCGGTCAAGGTAACATCCTCCAGATTTTACCATTGTAAAGAAACCCATTTCTGCTTGTAATTCATAATTTGTGGGGTGATATTTGAGACCCTGTGAATATTCCCAATAACCTTCCACCTGATGCTTTTAGCATTTATTGAGATCCTTGCCTATCAATTATTATTATGGTGGATCACTTTGTCTTTACCTAATTAAAAAAAAATACTCACTATAGAAAAGGTGTAAAATACCAAAAAGTATAAAGGAAATATAATTTCTACATACACAGACAAAACAAAAATGCATGCACAACACACAGTACAGTTACACATGAATTTCCCCTTTTCCTAATGTTTATGCAGATTTTGGGGGGTAGCATATATTCATTTACAACTTTCTTTAGTTTATTTTGTCTAATTATATAATAGATATACACTAATTGAAAAAGTCTATAAAGAACAAAAAAGCATTAAAAATTATAAAATTCATAAACATATCCCGGGCAAAGTTACACATACATTTTCTTTTCCATATGCCTCTTTTCTTATTTATACTAAGAACTCTGAAAAAGTTCTGTCCTTTTAACTTTCCTGCCCTGCCTTTAAATAGCAACTAGGCTGTCATATTTTCCCAGGGGCTCTCTCCTGCTTACTTTCCTCAGTTTGGGAGTACTTACTATCTGGTCTCCCATTATATTACCTTTATCTGGTCTTGGGGGACATACTTGGCAATGAGCTTGATGGGAACAACAGCATCTGCTTGAGCCACAGGGTTTCTCTTGAAACAAGGATGTTTATGCTGCAAACTTTAAGGACAGGGAATTTAGGGGGAGATATTTTTTAGTTGGGGGTGTATTTAACTGCTTCCACAGTGGAGAAGCCACTACTACAAGAATTCACATCATCCCTTTGCAATGGAAAGACTAAGAATGACTGATAAGGCTCTTCTGATCTTACTAGTGAATGATGTTCTTAAAATAATTGCTAAAAAGGGGGGCACCTGTGTGGCTTAGTCGGTTAGGCACCTGACTCTTGGTTTTTCACTCAGGTCATGATCTCACGGTTTGTAAGTTTGAGCCCTATTGGGCTCCATGCTGATGGTGCAGAGCCTGCTTGGGATTCACTCTCTCCCTCTCTCTCTCAAAATAAATAAACCTAAAACATTTTTTTAATTGCTAAAAAAACCAAAATAGCTCCTAACAGTGGCACACTCTCCTGTGTTCTACTACTTTTGTTACTTGAAATTGTCTTTTGTTAAGTTTTTATCTTAACCGTGTTAGAACTGGGAATCCTTGGGGCACCTGGGTGGCTCAGCTGGTTAAGCATCCAGCTCTTGGTTTTGTCTCAGGTCATGATCTCACTGTTTGTGAAACTGAGCCCTGTAGGATTCTCTCTCTCTCTCCTTTGTCCCTGCCCCTCTCCTTGCTTGCACATAGGCCGCTCTCTCTCAAAATAAATAAATAAGCATTAAAAAAAAAAAAAGGTAAAACTGGTAGGAAGGACGGGAGGGAGGAATTGAAAATGGAAGGAATAAAGGTGGAGGGGATGAGCAGGGCACTGTTACTTTTCTTCATAAACTTTTTGTTACAACCTGCTTTTTTAAAAAACTGTGTATCCGCACTACCTTTCTTTCAAAAATTATGTGTATTTAAAAACAAAGATGAGAGTGACTTACAGTACACCATAAAGGATGTCAAGTGGCCTCAACTACGCTAGGTACGGTAGAATAATCTTAGAACCATCCCTTTAAAACGCAAGCCGGGCGACTCGCACACCAGCCGCCGCTCAGGCCGACTCTCCCGACCGCAGCCAGCCCGAGAGGCGGGAACCTGCGCGCCGCGCGGTGGGTGTAGAGTGCGCATGCGCCAAACCGCCCAGTTCCTCTCCTCCCGGAAGTGCCCGGCGGGTGGTTTGAGTGGACCGCTGGACGCCGAGGGGTTGGCGGCTTCACCGGGAAAGAAGTCCGCCGATAAGAACCGGGGTTAAGTTCTGGCAGGGCCAGCAGCGGTCCCGCACCTCCCCTCGTAGTCCTACGTTGCTTGAAGAGGGGCCAGCGCACCTGAACCCCATAGGGACTAAGCCCTGCTGCAGTCACAGCTGCAGTCACAGCTGCAGACCCTGAGGACCCGGAAAGGAAGAGCCGGGAACCTCTGTCGTCAATGCCGGCAGCTGGTGGAAAATTTCCAACGGAATGGGGGTGGGGGGTATGATGAGTTCTCCAAGCAATGGATTAATTTGAAGTGAATCTGAAGGCACTTCAAGTGAACGCGCTGTTGAAGTGTCCAGCCCCAGAAGAGCAGTCCTGGATGCCTGGTGCTTGTTTAGCTTTCAGAGTTTGGTAAGGAAAAAGCAGATCAGATGTTCTCTAAGTCATTTGATTTAGCACCGTTTCTTGAACTTCTTTCTTGTTTAAGGTCGTCCCTCTCACCTGATGATGACCTTTGGGGTAATATCGCACAGGATGTGTAAACTTGAAAAAGATCTTTGTCAACATTGCATTATAGCTTGGCTTGTTTCAAGGCAGAGCCGTCTCTGCTAAAGCATCACCCTGAACTTGGGGGGAAGGGGAACGAGCCTGCTTCCGATTCTGTGTCTCCCTCTCTCTCTGCCCCTCCCCCGTTCATGCTCTGTCTCTCTCTGTCTCAAAAATAAATAAAACGTTAAAAAAAAAAAAGATTAAAAAAAAAAAAAGAAAAAAGAAAAATGCGGAGGACGATCAAGTAGGCACTGAAAAAGAAGTGGACAGAATCTTGGAAATATTTAGAAGTCAGTCTTGAGACACTCCTAAGACATCTCTAGCGTTTTCCTCAGTGATTGATACAGATCCCTTTTCTTGCACTGTGGAAAATATTTTTCATACATCCTTCGATATGAGAGATGGTTTAGCAAGAGTGAGCCTTGAGCCTGCCAATAATAGAGGCTCTTAGTATTAATAAACTAAATGAAGTCACCAGAATCCCCAAGTTTGGAAACAAGGTGTTAATAGTTTTTGGTTTTCAGTACTGGAAGGAACCTGCAAATAATATATATATATATATTTTTAATTTTTAGAGAGTGCATGAGCGGGGGATAGGAGCAGAGGGGGACACACACACACACACACACACACACACACACATAGAATATTAAGCAGTCACCATGCTCAGTGTTGAGCTTGATGCGGGGCTCGATCCCATGACCCTGGGATCATGACTTTAGCTGAAATCAAGGGTCAAGTGCTCAACTGACTGAGCCATCCAGGTACCATGGAATCTGCAAAATTTTTAAATGTCAAATGCTGTGATCTCTTTGTGTTATAGCATAGACAGATTTTATCTTAATTGGATAGCAAAACTCAAACAAAAGTATATATTATATAATGAAATCTATTTTCACAGTAAATCTGAAATTTGTCTTTATGTTTTAATATCTTTTTGAGAGTTTATAAAAATGCCAATCTTCTGTGGGAAACAAACTCACTGGCATATTCATAAAAGGGAATACAGGAAAGAAATCTGGCCTAACTTCCGTTTTACAAATGAGGAAACTGTGACCCAGAAAGGGAAATGACCAGGATCACACTTAATCAGATTTGGGAGCTAGAGCCCAGCCATGCTCCTTGGCTGAGTGCCTCTCCTTACTCTGTAGGAGGAGTTCATACCCCATTGTGACAAACATGATGTGAGTGTGGCATCAGATGTTGTTCAAAGATCTCTTCCTCATGCTAAAGTACTGGCAGGAGATAAGGAGACAGTGGTTCTTCAGGGTCTAGACAGGACTTTAAGAAAGTCTTAGTGATCAGAACTCTCCCTAAAGGATACAGACTTCTTTGGAATATAAAATGGTGAAATCTTTTTTGGACGGGGAGGAGCTTAAGTAAGGGCTAGCTAGTCAATTCTTAGGATTGTCAAAGGGATTCAAACTGCTGAAGTCCCTTCTGTCTGTGGAGCTGCTATTTTGGGTTACTCACTGCCTTTCAGCACATAAGTGGCCAAGAAGTATAGGGAGGAAGGGAACCAATCCCTCTTCAAGGTCTTCCTTTGAGTCAGGTATTGTGTTATGCATTTCATATATGTTGATTTACTTAGTGTTCACAACAAGCTTTGTAGATAGGTATTATTCTCAGTCTACCTCAGGTCACGAAGGTTAGGTGACCTGCTCCAAGCCACGCAGATAACAGGCAGCACCACTGAGACCATACTACACCATCTCTCATATCCGGATGAGTGGGCAGTTTGTCCCCTGTGTAGGTTACCCCTTGGTGAGTCTTCAGAGCAAGGAATTCCCATATCCTTCCGGTGTGACTAACAGTGCGGATGAAGCTACAGTGGAGGCCTGGGGCAGGGACACTCCTACTAGGAGAAAGGCATTTTGGCTGGCACCTCTTCACAGAGGCTCCAGGGTTCCAGAGCTTTGCATAACAGGCACGTTCTCGTTGAACAATGAGACCAAACTTTGCTTCCAACATTTTCAGTTTAATAGTTCACTCTGGGTGAAGAGACCTGGGATTCAGCTTTGAGGCAGGATTGGACCACAGCCATAGGAACTGGTTTGTGAAGGAAGCCTGGGACGATGGGATCTAGGGAGACAGACGACATCTGGGACTCAAGTAGTTTGTGCTGCTCAATCAGCAAGGCTGTTTTGACGTTCTTGGATAAATGGCCACTTCCATCAGGATCCAGCCAGTTTCTGATGCTCCAGGGAGCACGGGCCAGCCTCCCCTTGAGAGAGGGAGGCTCTGCTACAGGCAGACTCCAGAGAGGATATCCTGCCCCTGTGCCTTATCTTTCTAAAGCTGAGCCCTCCTCCTGCCCTGCTGTTATCACTCAGATTAAATGTTCTCCATGTTCCTACTGTATCCATGACTACATTTCTGCTTCCTGAAAAGTTGTGGCCATAGGTAGAAAAGCCTCACCAACCAGGTGTGGCCTACCTGAGGCATGTCCATCACCTTCCTACTCTGGTATCAGTCATGGCTACCAATTAGCCACAGTTTTAAGTGCCAGCTCCCTAGGCTCCACGGCCTGGTTCCTTGCCAGCCTCTTCACCTTTTAGCTACTGTTGCACCACCCATTCTGGCCACATCAGACTCATCCTTCCTTGACGAGATTCCATCCTTCCTGGTGTCCAATCCTCTGTAGGATTTCATCTGGAATGCTCTCCCCACCCCATCCCCCACTCAAATCTTCATCTTCTCTCAAAGAACAGCTTCTGTGGTTAAGATCACAAAGCCACAAAACTGGCTTTAGCAAACTCCATTACAAGACACCCAGGGATCAAAGCAGTTGGATAAAGGGGATAGAGTTCACTTCCAGCTTAGAAGGCACTCAGAGGATTAGTATCTCCACAGAGATCTATGGAACCAATCTGCTTCCCTGAGGCACTCTCTTCGTTGTGCTGGGATCTGCACTACTCCTTCGGAGAAACTGGGCAGCTGTGTGACTGAGTCACACAGGCTGCCAGGGGCCATCCTGGAGCAGAGCTGTGTTTCTCGGCATGTCTCCCAGTTCCCCTTGTGGCTGGCTTTTGTGGCTGTGCTGGGATTCAGACATCTCTGTACTACACAGTGAGATGCCTCAACTCACTCAATCATGATTTATTCACTCCAGTGTTCCTCCCACCTTGGCCCCATTCCCTCCCTCTTTTCCCCCTCCCATGATCACAGTATCAAAATAATCCTAAAACGGGATTGCTGTGCTTGAATTTGACACCTCCCACCATGCCTCCCACCCTCCACGTGCTTTCATTTTAGCTCCTGAAGCAGACAGTCCCCCTCACCTGCAAACCCTGCCCAGCACACACCTTGCCAAGTTGGAGCAAGTGCTGGTATCTAAGGCAGTTTGTTTTGCTTGCCCTTACAACACCACCGATCTTATAAACTTCTGGTTGACCAAGCAGTCCTACCTCTAGCTTCCAGAAGAAAACCCAAGTGGGTGACTGGAAGGGCAGGAGCCAGGTCCCATTAATACCAGGGATCATGTCTCAGATCTCCAGCACATGTTCCCACCTCTCTCGTCTCCTGGGCTTAGCCAGGTCTTGCAGAATGAGGCTGTACTGAGATCCAAACACATTAGCTATTTGTTAGATGTTCCTGTCACCTAGCAGATATTGAGAGTATGGCTGAATCTGAAGGGAAAGGGAAGAGCAGGTCCAATGCCCTTTAGATGAAGGTTTCTACTTCGAAGCAAGAGTGGTCTGTGAACTTCTGATCTTCAAAACAAACCACATGCCCGGGTCTGTCCACAGGACCCAAGGTCTTAGCTCCATTCTGAGCTGTGATGCAGACCAACCAAGCTCAGTGACAGCTCCTGGTTCTTTGCTTTCACAGGCGGCCTCTGCGGAAGCTTAAATTCCCGCCATGGGTGTCACTGCAGGTTGCTCCCTGCCCAGTTCCTGACACAGGCTTGACTAAGGGCTCTGAGCTGATGGGCTTGCTCCAGGTGTTACTCATCAGATGTCAAGACCACTGGCCCCATGGAGCACCTGTGCACCTGGGATCTGAGCATCTCCACGTTGTCTTTGTTCCCTTCAAGATTTACATCTTCAGGGTCCCACTGTGGAGAAAAGACACAAATGGTACCTTGGTGGAACAGACTCTTCCCATCTCTTACAATGCCCCACCCCAAACAATAGCTCCAGTCCTGGTTCTCATGACCCAGGCACAGACAAGGAGAAATAAGGACAGGTTAAGAAGGTCTAATGGGACAAGTATAAGTTTAAATCAAGGAATTAATGGACAGCCACCCTGAACAGACCAGCCCCACTTCCCTTCCTACCCCCCTTTTCCATCTTTACTCTAGTGAGACTGAGTTATGTTCCTTTTATCCTGAGACTTCCCACCTCCATGCCTAACTCATTCCTGGAATAGACCAGGCAAATTCAACCCTTTCTTTTTTTTTAAAAATTTTTTTTTTCAACGTTTATTTATTTTTGGGACAGAGAGAGACAGAGCATGAACGGGGGAGGGGCAGAGAGAGAGGGAGACACAGAATCGGAAACAGGCTCCAGGCTCTGAGCCATCAGCCCAGAGCCTGACGCGGGGCTCGAACTCAGGGACCGCGAGATCGTGACCTGGCTGAAGTCGGACGCTTAACCGACTGCGCCACCCAGGCGCCCCAAATTCAACCCTTTCTTTATGGCCCAGGTAAGTACCTCCTCTTCCAGGAAGCTTACCCTGACTGCTTTCACCCATTGAGCTCACCCCCTTCTGTCTTTGTACTGCCCATACCCTTCATTTGCAGCTGAACATGCACAGCCCTGCCCTTTCTCTGGGCACCACCTTGTCCTTCCAGGGAAATGATGAGCTTCTTAAGAGCAGGGCACCAGTTTGCCCTTGCTACCTGCCCCTCCTCCCACCATGCATTTCCTGTTAACTTGAGGCTCAGCAGACTTGTCCAAAACACTTAAAGCTTGATTCAGAATGGTGGTCACTGGCAGAGAATATTTCATTACTCTGATTCAGACAAGTATGGGAAAGGTTAGAAATAAAAGGTTAAAAACAGAGAAGCAGTCATAGCATTGAGGACACTGTTTGCAAAGTCCTCCTATTGTTCTCATGTGACAAATGACAGAACTTTGCACATGGCCAAGAGCAGGGACTCCTTGGTGAGTCTAGCCATGGGGGCAAGTGGGGGTTGGACTCAAATCCTCTTTCTGCCACTAACTTGCTTTCTCTTTCTTGGGCCTCAGTTTCTCCACGGGTAACCTGGAGTGTTGGATCAGTAACTACATATGATCTCTTTAGTTTCTGAGTTTCTATGACTAATGATTCTGAATGGCAAGGTTACATTTGACATTATTAAAAGACCCAGGAAATAATATAGGAAAGGATGTGTTAGCCTAGACCTGACTATCTGTTTGGACAAGAAAACATAGCCAGTCGTGGACATGCACTCCACGAAAAACACTCCACCAGCAGCTCAAACTTAAGCTGAATAAAACAGCCCAGTCCTTACGGGTCCTGGATAAGGTCTGCAAGGCTCCCTGAGCCACTCAGTGGGCATCACTGAGAGAAATGCCCCCACCATGCCAGTTGTAAAATACAAAATGTGGCTTTGTTTTGAATAGAAAGGAAGAGCCCAATTCAATTAGTGATTTACTGATAACTGAGTTCTACTACTTGCTGATTAAAAATAGTATCATGTTGGGGCACCTGGGTGGCTCAGTCAGTTAAGCGTCTAACTTCGGCTCAGGTCATGATCTCATGGTTTGTGAGTTCAAACCCAGCGTTGGGCTCTGTGCTGACAGCTCAGAGCCTGGAGCCTGTGTCTCCCTCTCTCTGCCCCTCCCCCGCTCACTCTGACTCTTTCCCTCTCTCAAAAATAAATAAACATTAAAAAAAATAATAATAATTTGAAAAATAGCATCATGTTAAAACAGCCACCTCATCCCCAGTGACCCTGCAGGCCAGGGACTAAGCTGATCGGGTTGGTGCTGCTCGACCCCCAGTACCTGTTTGGGGCTCTGCCAGCCCTTCCAGTGCTAACTTCTTATTTACTTGTGGTTGCAGACTTGGGGGGACAGCAAGAAAATCCCAAGTGAAAGAGCACCCCTGGCCCTTCAGCCTCCGTGGTACAGGTGCCCAGCAGTGGAAATAGGGGCCTGTTCCATTCTTTGAGGATGGATAGTATGCTTTTCAATATATGCTGTTTCCAAGCTGAGGCCCATGTTCTAGATCGCAGTTCTCTGAGTGTGCTATGGATCAACCTCACCAGAAGCAGCCAGGATGCTCATTAGGAAGGGTGATGCCAGGCATCCTAGACCCTGTCTGGTTTGGGAACTAAGGTTTAACATTTTACCAAGCTCCTTGCATGATTTTTAGCTGCCCTGATATTTCAGAACCCTGGCTCCAGCTCCTGAAATGGCGTCTTAAGAGTTGTTCTTGCTACTTACTCCTGACCAATTCAGCTGCAGGAAAACAGAGCCACTTTGATCAAGTGCACTCTTTGAAGTGGGTTAAGCCTTTGAAAGCATTTTAAATCTCTTTCTTCTGAATCCCCAGAATAACGTGTTTCAAAATCTCACTTTAAGCAATAAAAAAACATTGCTGGAATCCAGGCATAAAGAAAATTTGAGCAAAAGATGATCTTACCAGAAATAATCCTGGGAGACGACATGCACAGGTGTTTGTCATAAAACATGTGCTTATCTGTCCCTCGAAGGCAAGGGTGGCAGGGAGACGGCTGCCAGCTGCCCAAGGTGACAGTGTTGGGGAATGGTTATCTCCACCCCTGCAGCCACCCCCAGCACCGCCACCAGTGGTAACCTGCAGCTACTCCACTTGTCCATGGATCTTTGTTCCAAACCATGCTTCTCCTTGGGTTACACATCTTCGGAGTCCCTACCAGATGGTTTGGGCACAGCAGAAAGAACTCTGAACTGAGAGAGCCTGGAAAATCCCCTGATCCTCTGACTCGCCTCTGTTTTCATTCTTTCTTTAACTAAAGGAATGTGGCATGGGCCCGGCCATCCAAGGCGGGGAGATCACAAAAACAGGAAATGGAATCAAGCCACAGGATGTCCCTTCTGGAATAGAGTATGATTGTCCATACCTGCTCCAAGTTTAAGGCTTCCCAATACTTCTGCTGCAGAATAAAAAAAAGAGATGGAAAAAAAAGTGTTGGAAGGATTTTGCCAGCATCACAGAGCAGAGCAGAACTCAGCACCAGCACTGTCTGCTTGGTGAGCGAGGAGGCAGGCCCTTCAGTGATCTGGAGGCAGAGGAAAAGCTGACTTCAGCAAGCAGAAAGGCAGCAGCTATGGTGGCTACAATTTAGCTAAATGATCAACAGGATAATTGTGATAATTAGGAAGGGCTGCAGGTTCTTGGAAAAATTATACAGATTTAAAAATTACTATTATTAGGAATTATTATCAGGCATAATAATAAATCTTCCATTTATTAACCACATGGCTGAGATGAGTCAACTCAAACCCATAAAACTAAAAGAGATGCAAATAAAATCCCCACCTCAAAAATACAGGACATTTGCTACCAGCCAAGATTCACTTTTAATCAGCCTTTACTGCATGGGTGGTTCCACCCCAAGGCTCAAACATGCCTGACTCGGGTTCTTGAAGGGTGGTGTGACGGTCCGCTCTGGTTCGTCTGGCACCTCACGCAGTGCCTGGGAGACGTGTGTTTCTGACATAGAGCGCTTATGAACCTACAGACGTCTGTCGTACCGATCTGTCAATGTCTGTCAAATTGAATAGCTGCCAACCTGCACAGTCCACAGGACTTGCCATTGTTGTCTCACATTAAGACAAATCCTCCGGCACAAAAACAGACACTCAGATCAATGGAACAGAGGAGAGAACCCAGAAATGGACCCACAAACATGGCGAACTAATGTTTGACAAAGCAGGAAAGAATATCCAATGGAATAAAGACAGTCTCTTCAGCAAGTGGTGCTGGGAAAACTGGACAGCGACATGCGAAAGAATGAACCTGGACCACTTGCTTACACAGACACAAAAATAAACTCAAAATGGATGAAAGACCTCAATGTAAGACAGGAAGCCATCAAAATCCTCGAGGAGAAAGCAGGCTAAAACCTCTTTGATCTTGGCGGCAGCAACTTCTCACTCAACACGTCTCCAGAGGCAAGGGAAACAAAAGCAAAAATGAACTACTGGGACCTCATCAAAATAAAAAGCTTCTGCACAGCGAAGGAAACAGCAAAACTAAAAGGCAACTGACGGAATGGGAGAAGATATTTGCAAATGACATATCAGATAAAGGGTTAGTATCCAAAATCTATAAAGAACTTATCAAACTCAACACCCAAAACACAAAAAATCCAGTGAATAAATGGGCAAAAGACATGAATAGACACTTCTCCAAAGAAGACATCCAGACGGCAAACCGACACATGAAAAAATGCTCAACATCACTCATCATCCAGGAAGCACAAATGAAAACCACAATGAGATACCATGAATGGCTAACATTAATAACTCAGGCAACAACAGATGTTGGTAAGGATGTGGGGAGAGAGGATCTCTTTTGCACTGCTGGTGGGAATGCAAACCAATGCAGCCACTCTGGAAAACAGTATAGATGTTCCTCAAAAAAATTAAAAATAGAACTACCCTATGACCCAGCAATTGCACTACTAGGTATTTATCCAAGGGATACAGGTGTGCTATTTTGAAGGGACACATGCACCCCCATGTTTATAGCAGCACTATCAACAATAGCCAAAGTATGGAAAGAGCCCAATGTCCATCGATGGATGAATGGATAAAGAAGATGTGGTATTTATATACAATGGAGTATTACCCGGCAATCAAAAAGAATGAAATCTTGCCATTTGCTACTATGCGGATAGAACTAGAGGGTATTATGCGAAGCGAAATTAGTTAGAGAAAGACAAAAATCCTATGACTTAACTCATATGAGGACTTTAAGAGACAAAACAGATGAACATAAGGGAAGGGAAACAAAAATAATATAAAAACAGGGAGGGGGACAAAACATAAGAGACTCTTAAATATGGAGAACAGAGGATTACCAGAGGGGTTGTGGGAGGGAGGATGGGCAAAATGGGTAAGGGGCATTAAGGAATCTACTCCTGAAATCAGTGTTGCACTATACGCTAACTAATTTGGATGTAAATTTTAAAAATTAAAAAAAAAGCCTCTACTGTTCAATTATTTTAAATTTCCATTTAAAAGATTTGTTTTAAATGTAAAATATTTTTAATAATTATTTTTTAATTAAAAATCCAACACTTAAAAAAATTTTTTTTAATGTTTATTCATTTTTGAGAGGGACACAGAGCATGAATGGGGGGAAGGGCAGAGAGAGAGAGAGAGAGAGACAGAATCTGAAGCAGAATCCAGGCTCTGAGCTGTCAGCACAGATGTGGGGCTCAAACTCACAAACCATGGGATCATGACCTGAGCCGAAGTCGGACACTTAACCGACTGAGCCACCCAGGTACCCAAATTCCAACACTTTAAAAAAAAGTAATCTGTATGTCCAATGTGGGGCTCAAACTCACAACCCTGAGATCAAGAGTTTGCATGCTTTACCTACTGAGCCAGCCAGATGCCCCTTAAATCTCCATTTTAAACAAGTTTTTAGGGGCACCTGGGTGGCTCAGTTGGTTGAGCATCGGACTCTTGATTTCAGCTTGGGTCATCATTTCATGGTTCGAGGGATCGAGCCCCTCATATAGCTCTGCACTGACAGCATGGAGCCTGCTTGGGATTCTCTCCTTCTCTCTCTCTGCCCCCCTTCTGCTCATTCTCTCTCTCTCTCTCTCTCTCTCTCTCTCTCTCAGAATAAATAAACATTAAAAGGGCACCTGGGTGGCTCAGTCAGTTGAGCAACCTACTTGGGCTCAGGTCATGATCTCACGGTTTGCGGGTTCGAGCCCTGTGTTGGGCCTTGTGCTAACAGCTCAGAGCCTGGAGCCTGCTTCGGATTCTGTGTCTCCCTCTCTCTCTGCCCTTCCCTGCTCATTCTCTGTCTCTCTCTCTCTCTAAAAGATAAACATTAAAAAAGTATACATACAAATTTTTAATTGTACATTTTTCAGTCATACATCAACAAAAGAATATCCAATGAACACCCATGGACATACCTTATCTTATTTGCTCTAGCTCCCCAATTTTTTTATTTGTTTAAATATTTTTAAATAAATAATTTAATCTGTAAATATTTTAGTATGTCTCTCATAGATAAGGACATTTTTAAAAAGTGTTTATTTATTTATTTATTTTGAGGGAGAGAGAGAGTGCAAGTAGGATAGGGGCAGAGAGAGAGGGAGAGAGAGAGAATCCCAAGCAGGCTCCACACAGCAGAGCCGGATGCGGGGCTCAAACTCATAAACTGTGAGATCATGACCTGAGCTGAAATCAAGAGTTGGCAACTCAACTGACTGAGCCACCTACGTGCCCCATGGACATTTTTTAAAAAATCCTAACAACAGTGCCATTATTAGACTTAACAAAATTAGTGATAATTCCATAGTATTCATCTTTTAATGACATCCTGCTGGGGGAGGGAGACATAAACTGAAAAAAAAAAAAAAAAACTACAGGACTAATTGGAAAAGATATGAAATCACAAAAAAAAATGACAGTTCTACACACACTGCAAACGACAGAAATGTTGGTGAGAATGTAGTGGTTGAAAAGTGAAGTAACTTTTACAAATGTAACCGAACTAAAGAGACAAAAGAAAAGATGCTAACTTTCACCTTTCTTTAGAAAATACAGATGTTCATGCAAAAACAGCGACAGTAATCTGATGTTACCACAGTGAGTAGCTGTTTTGTTTGTTAAAAAAATTATTAAATGCAATGTGCTATACTGAAAGAGAATAAGAATATTAATGGAAAAACTGGTGACATCCAAATAAAGTCTCTAGTTTAGATGATAGTAATGCACTAGTGTTAATTACTCAGTTTTGATATTTAACATTATGAGAAAACAGGTGAAGGCACACAGGAACTTTCTGTACTACCTTTGCAACTTTTCTGTGAATATAAAATTATTTCAAAATAAAAAAACTTTATTTAAAGTCAAGCAAATAAATAAGCAAACAACTAAACAGGCTTACGTGTCCCTCAAATGGATTGATAAGAAACCTTGAAACTTCCTTTACAAATCTTCAGCATCATAATCTAAAATTTAAGAACCCTGCCCTCTAGTGGAAGTAGGAGAAGTTCCTTTTTTAAGCCAATGATGATAATGTGCCTAAGGAGTGCAATTAACCCAAATCTTGGTAACTGAGATCTCTCTCCATGCCCGTAAAAGTAAAAATAAAATAACATTTTTCTAATCATTTCTTAATTTCAAGAGCAAAATGTGTTAATTTTTGTACAGATTTTTCTTCAAAAACAAAATGATTCTAGCCCATGAATTTTACCCCAAGAAAAAACCTCCATGAACAGTTATTGATTAGCCCTCTGAAATACAAACACATACACACACAAACCAAAATGTGCCAATGGCTTTTCTCCCTTGAGTATTACCACAGATCTTTAAATTGTCTTTAGGACCATGATTCTATCACCTCCATGAACCACACAGCACATAATATTTCAACTCAGCTAATTTCTAAAGGCACACTTCTTTCTGCTTCTGAAACCAAGAAGCAACCTGTAGCCCCTGTTTACCAAGCACGCAGTATATTTTCCTTTGCTCCTGAAGGCTTTTAGGAAACCATTGAGGAAACAGGGTCACTTTCCAGGATTACATTTTAGACCATGTCATCTTACATTTAGGGAGAAGCGACTTTTCCCAAGACTGGGGAGGTGACATGGTGTTGGACTCAGGACAGATCATAAAATTTTTTGCTTCCTCTGACTATACAATGTTAAGACTGGCCAGGCACACACCAGCTACGATTCTCTCCCAGAATTCACTAAGTGGATTTCCTTTTGACCTGGAGCCTTTACAGACTTTAAAACAATTACTGTATGCTTCAAAATTGCACCCTTCCTATTTCTCTAGTTCATTAAGCAGTTCCATAGCACTTACCCCAGATCGAGCAGGGATTCACCTCCCCATGTGTTCTTTCCTCCTCTCTACCTGCCCTCTCTGCCCTCTCTGCCTGCCCTTCCTTCCCAGCTGTTGTGGGGAAGATGGAATGGGGGATGGGAAAATGCTTCATGGGCCATGAAGTCTGTGTGCAAGAGCCGGGCTTCTGTAGAAAGTGTCCCCCCCCACACCCCCCTTGTTACTGGTGGCTCTGGGTCGTTTAACCGCTCAACCTCTCCTTGTTCGGGGCTGAACGGGCCCATTATAAACTGGATCAGCGAGAGAATCCTGACCTACAGCGGGCTGGTTTCTTTTACAAAGACGACAGACAGCTTCACGTCAGGGACATTCCGAGGCTGGGACAAAGGGGCCGAGACAGAGAAGTCCTGTGTATTAAAACAGTGGGCTGCAGGGTTAGGCAGGTGCACCTCCAAACTCCAGCCACAAGGAGAGACAAACACTGTATTTAGGTCAATTCCCAGTGGGAAGGCCTTGGCAGCCTTGGCTTCTATTCCTGATTTTTTTTTAACCATTTTTTTCCAGTTTTATTGAGATAGAATTGACACGTGGGACAGTGTGTTCCTCACTGTTTGCAGTAAATGTTGTTCAGATGCTTCCCTGAAAAACCGAAATGGTCTAGGGAAGGGCCAGAGTGGGCATGATCAAGTTTGATTCAGGAACACAGGACACTGAGAGGTGCCTGAGTGGCTCAGTTGGTCAACTGTCTGACTTCGGCTCAGGCCATGATCTCACAGTTCATGAGTTCAAGCCCCAAATCGGGCTCTCTGTTGTCAGCACTGACATGGCGTCAGATCCTCTGTTCCCATCTCTCTCTGCCCCTCCCCCCTTGTTCTCTCTCTCTCTCTCTTTCTCTCAAAAATAAATAAACATTAAAAACAACAACAACAACAACAACAACAGGGGCGACGGCGTGGCTCAGTCAGTTAAGCGTCTGACTTCAGCTCAGGTCATGATCTCACTGCTCATGAGTTCGAGCCCTGTGTCAGGCTCTGTGCTGACAGCTCAGAGCCTAGAGCCTGCTTCTGATTCTATGTCTCCCCCTCTCTGTCTGCCCCTCTCCTGCTCACACTCTCTCTCAAAAATAAATAAACGTTAAAAAAATTAAAAATAAAATAATAAAAACAACAACAACCCCAAAACACAGGACACCCAGTAAACGTGAATTTCAGATCACAAATAATGTTTTAGAATAAGTGTGTCTATCTGAAATTCAAACTTCACTGTACATCTTGTGTTTTTTGTCTGCTAAATCTAGCAACTGTACTCAGGAATACAGGAAAGGCTTCCTGGAGGGAGCGGGATTTGGCCAGGGCCTTGAAAGGTGGGAGGAGAAGCAGAGGAACGCAGAGAAGAACTTGGGAGCTGGCCCAGGCCAGCAGGTGAAGTGTGCTGGACTTACATTATAAGCAGGTAGAAGCCACAAAGGCCTTGGGGCAGGGCGGGCATGGGGCGGGGGTCCGGTGTTGCAAGGATCCCGGCAGGACAGCAATGGAAGGAGGAGAATGGAGACAGGAGGCAGTTAGGAGTGCCTGCGCTGGTCCCGGTGGAAGTGGAAGGCTCTTTCCTGGACTTCGGGGCCAGAGGAAGTTTTCCGAGGGCGGCAGCGAGGCAGACCCAGCAGCCCGAGCGGCTGTGCTATCATGATACTTTTAACAGGTTTGACTCTTGTTTTCCCGATGGAAGCCTTCCTACTTCTAGGAAGTGACTCGGCACTGCTAGCCTCTACTTGCGTCCCCTCCACAAAGACACTCTTACGCTTAAGGGCATGGTGCTAAGTGGGACCTTCAAGATGGACCGGTCCCAAGCTGGGGTTGCAGGGTGAGCATCTATGGGAACAGTGCTCTTCACATCCCAACCTTGTTGGAGCCTTACCACCCTCCCTGCAGTCATTATCTCCACCTTCAGAGAAGGGCCAGAGGAATGAAGGAGTGCTGCCCAATTCCACGGCCTTAAGAGTGCATATCCGAGCCCACCCCCAGCCTGCTTCCCACGACGCTATGTGGAGCACCTCTGGAAGTCTTGCAAAGCACCAGTTGCACCCATTTGATCTTCCCAATCACCCTGCAACACAGGTAGGGCAAGTCTCAGGATACCTATGCACAGGAGAAGCTAAAACTCAGGAGGTCCGGTGCAGACCCAAGGCTGCAGGTCAAAAGCCCCCGAGCCTGTGTGGTTCCTGGGTCAGGGCTGGGTCTCCTCCACAGCCTGTCTCCCTTTGGGGGCCTTCCGGGGAGCCTCTCTACTCACCCCGGGGAAACCAGGTAACTGACCACACATTTCAGGAAGTATTGTTTCTCACTGCCTCACTGCAGGTGGCGCCCCCCTCTGGGAAAGACCCAGATGCATGGAGGGTGTAAAACCACAGCCTGGACTTGATTTTTTTTTATTATTATTTTTTTAATGTTTATTTATTTTTGAGAGAGAGAGAGAGAGAGACACAGAGCATGAGCAGGGGAGGGGCAGAGAGAAAGGGAGACACAGAATCCGAAGCAGGCTCCAGGCTCCGAGCTGTCAGCAGAGAGCCCGACGTGGGGCTTGAACTCACAAATCGTGAGATCATGACCTGGGCCAAGTCAGAAGCTTAACCGACTCAGCCACCCAGGTGCCCCCTCCTGGACTTGATTTTGACCTTTGGTACCTATTTCTGGCGTCTTTCATATTTGTATGTATTTTCTTCTAAAGTTAGCACTTTTATAGCCTATATAAATATATATTTATAAAAATATATGTAATAAATGTGTACACAAATATAAATGTATATATAATAAATATATATTTAAAATCTTTTTTATTTAAGTATATTCTATTACATATATAATATGTAACTATATGTCATATATATGTATGTGTATATATATATATATATATATATATATACAATTTTTTTCCTTAGAAGAATGACTTGGATTTAAAAATGGCAAACATCCAAAGGAATGTGTCCTCGTTCCTGGTGCAAAGGCAGGGTTTGGAGAGGGAACGAGCGATCTTGGTTGTCAAGAGACTTAGGCACAGAATTAGCAGGAACACACAAGGACCTGACCTTCTTCAGAGACAGCAGTCTGTGTTTGGCCCTCTTCTCATCCTCCACACATGTACACACAACACAGACTTTGTTCCATAGACAGAAACAGCCTTCTTGCAAAATTTCTACAAAGCTTCCTCACCAGGTCTATGGCATTGCTAGGAAGCACAGCAGGGAGAAATGACTAAGCACTCTCACATCACAAAGCTGGACTCAAATCTTTGCTTGCACCCCAGAGGCAGAAAGAAAAAGAAAAAGCCTTTAAAAAGCACAGGAACGGTTTCAACGCTGGAAGAAAGTCCACCCGGCGCTCAGCACACAGGTGCTGACTGCCCCGGAAAGCGAGAAGGCCACTCTGGAAAGCCCTGAGTGGGGCTGGAGGGCTGTTCTGCGGGCTGAGCTGGGGCAGGTGACTTTATAAACATACATTCCTTTTAGCATGGGCAAAAGCCTTCATTTCCATTTGCCTAATTTATCTTGTTAATGTGTATTTATTTATTTGGGGCGGGGGGAGCAGGGAGAGAGGGAGAGAGAATCCTAAGCAGGCTCTGTGCTGTTGGCACAGAGCCCAGCATAGGGCTCAATCCCACGAACCATGAGACCATGACCTGAGCCAAGACCAAGAGTAAGATGCTCATCTGACTGAGCCACCCAGGAGTCCCCCATTTGCCTAATTTAAAAGCGTGACCCTGTCCCCTTGGAACTTATTTAGTTTGAAAAACATGGATGTCTAAAAAGAGATACTAGAAGGGAGAAGGACAAGGACCACAAATCACAGAAGGGCATAAACCTGCCGCCAAGACCAACTTCCCAACGGTTCAAGGTCACTGTCTAATCCTTATCTCAGCTTTTGCTGCCCTTGTTTCCACAGAGCAAATACTGCCTCTCGGTCTCCCCAGCCCCTCCCTGACTCACTGACTTAACTGTCCTTTCTTCTCACAGAACACACTTTGCCCTCAGGCTCATTCTTTCCCCTCGAACCTTAGATTTCTGCCAAGGCCGCTGGATCCAGGCTGCCAAGCCACGTGCGCTGGGTGTCCTACAGATTCTGAGACTGGATCCAAGAAATAACACCGAGTGACATGGGGATACACGGACCCCAAAGGGTCCTCAGTCTGGTGCAGAATTGCTCCCTCAAAACCCAGCTCTTCATGGCTAGCTGTGTTCTGGAATCGAGGGGCAGAGGAAGGTGAAGGTGGCTCAGGCCCCACTCCTAAAAAGCTCATGCCCAGCCTGGCCGGGGAACAAGCCGCTACAGCTCACCAGATGACACGGCGAACAATGGAAGTTGTGTAAGAGAGTCGTGTGTGCTCTGGCACCCAAGGGAAAGAGCCATTAATCGTGTGTGTGTGTGTGTGTGTGTGTGTGTGTGTGTGAGTTTGGCGGGATGGAAGTAACTTCACACAGCAGGTGGCATCTGAGTAGGATTCTGACACATGGAAAGAGAAACTGACACACGGGCCAGGGAAAACCCCAGGAAGAAAGGCCCAGAGGCCTGGGTACAGGGAATAGTCCATGGCCAAGGTGGACAGCGAGGGCAGTGGGGAGGGGTGGGTGGGCAAGGCACATAAGGCTGGGGTAGTTGTGAAAGGTCTAGAACCTCACATTAACAAATCGGGACTTTATCCCACAGATCAGTGGCTCTGAGTCTTTTGGATTTGGGGTTTCACAACGAGTTCAACAAGTTTGGGGGCTTATCCAAGATGGCGAAGCGGCTGTTTTGCAAAATAAGGCCATTAAAACCAACACCAACCCCCCCCTTACTATTATCATCATTTTATAAAAGGGCATTTGAACTCCAAAATAGTAGAAGGCAAACCCAGGGTAAAGGACTGTCCTTCTTCCTCCACCCAACCCCTGCCAAAAGACAGTGGACACTCTCCTGTTGACATCATGTGCCCACTACCCTGTCCTTGCTCTCATTTTCCACAACAGGAAACTTCCTCACAGAACAGGGCTGGGAGCCACAGCTGGGGGACAGGCAGTGACCCAAGAGCTCGGACCAGGGAGTTACACCTGTTGCTGGCATCCAAAATATGACATGTGTCTTGCTCACAGATCCAAAAACTCAAAATGATGACAGTGCCAGGCATGGTGTCCACCACGGGGCTCCTGTGTATGACCCTGAGGACACCGCAGGTGTAGCTGCTGCTCCTCTCTGGAAGGGATGCTCCACGGTCAAGTGGGTTTGGGGAACACCCAGACTCTAATAAATGTTAATTACGCATGTGTTTATTTCTGTAAGACCTGAACGTGCGGGTGACTCTTTAAGATGGGACCATGACATGCAGTGCTTCCCTGACTCATTTGACCGTGTAAACCTCTTCTCAACACACCCCGCGTGGGCGCTGCCCCATGCACGCCCCTTCACTGCTTGGCAGGCAGGAGGCCAGCGTGGGCGGATTAGGGCACAGCAGCTCGAGCACCGTGGAAGCCCCGGCAAGTGTCAGTGAAGGACAAGCCATGCACCTGGCAGGCAGCAGCGTGTGAGTACCTCAAGGTCGGAGTTGATGGAGGAGACTTCGCAGGAGCTGCTGGAAGACACGCGGGCCCGGATGACCTGAACGGGAGGGTAAGAGGGCGGCTCCTGCAGGTTCGCGTCTCCAGGGTTCATCTGTCCATCGCCAGGCAGCCGGGTGGTGCTGCAGCCTGCCTGCAGGGTGTGTGGGCAAAGGGCAGGCAGGGAGACTTAGTCTACTTTATTTCTGAATTGTCGAAGCATTCACATGCGCTGGTGTTCAGAAGGTACCAAAGGGTGGCTGAGTCGGATGAGCTCAGACTCTTGATTTGGGCTCAGGTCATGATATCCTGGTTCATGGGATCGAGCCCTGCATCTGGCTCTGTGCTGGCAGTGCAGAGCCTGCTTGGGATTCTCTCTCTCCCCCCCCCCTCAAAATAAATAAATGAACATTTATGTTTTTTAAAAGGTACAAAAGGGTGTAGAATGCGAGGTCCGCTCCCACCTGAATTCCCCAGGCACCCAGTTCTCCCCAGGGGCAACCAACGCTCAGTTTCTTGTGTATCTGTCCAGATAGTCCATACATAACCTATCGAATGCAGATATATGACTTCCCTAGTTCTACAAAGGCTGCCAGCACATCTACACTCTCCTATGCACCTTTCTTTTTCTCACTTAACAATGTGTCCTAGAGATAGCTCTAGAGCAGAGGCTTTTGTTTTTCTTTTTGTTTCTTTTGTGGCATCATGTAAGTGTTCACAATCTGCTTAACCTGTCCTCAAACTGATGGACATTGAAGGCATTTCCAGTCTCATGCTTGTTTGCTTGGCTGTTTTTTTTTTTTTTTTTCCGAGAGAGACAGAGTGCAAGTGGGGTAGGGGCAGAGAGAGAGGGAGACACAGAATCTGAAGCAGACTTCAGGCTCTGAGCTGTCAGCACAGAGCCCGACGCAGGGTTCCAACCCACAGACCATGAGTTAATGACCTGAGCAGAAGTTGGATGCTTAACCAACTGAGCCACCCAGGAGCCCTCCAATCTCTTGCTTTTACAACACTGACTGCAATAAATTATACCGTACACCCAAGGTTTCAGGGTTTTTAAAGGACCAATTTCTAGAAGTGGAATTGCTGGATCAGAGGATACGTGCATTTGTAATTTGGACAGCAACTGCCAAAATGCACTGCATGGGTTCATACCCACCAACAGGTGGGGAGGTTAAAGGGAGGAAGAGACTTACAAGATTTGTATCTATCACCTATCTATCTGTCTGTCTATCCATCCATCCATCCATCCATCTGCCCATCCATCCACCATCCATCTGTCCATCCATCCATCCATCCATCCATCTCAGAGAGAGCTTCCCCCACAGAGCTCCTGGGGGCTGTCAGAGCTCCTGGAAGCTCTGTTGGCCAGGGTTTCAGAGTGGGCAGGATTTGGGTCGTTCCACTGACACATCACAGGGCAACAGCCTGCCTTCTGGATCCACATCTTCCACAATGAAGCACATGCCAAGGTATGTATCTAGCGAAGGGGGTGGTAATCCCTGCCTTGCCTCATTTGAAGGGGTGTCACAGGGCTCAGATGTAATGCCCTGGACACATGAGAATGGCTACTCGTACTGGGCCCCAAACCACATGGGGCTCTAGCCCTGGATGGGTTAAGTACACAGTTTCACACGAGAGTTGGCTAGACAGGCTAGGGGGTGGGGGGCACGGGCCTCCCAGGCAACATCAACGATAGATTCTTTTTTTTTTTTTAATTTTTTTTTTTTAAGTTTATTTATTTTTGAAACAGAGAGAGACAGAGCATGAATGGGGGAGGGTCAGAGAGAGAGGGAGACACAGAATCGGAAGCAGGCTCCAGGCTCTGAGCTGTTAGCACAGAGCCCGATGTGGGGCTCAAACTCACAGACTGCGAGATCGTGACCTGAGCTGAAGTCGGACGCTTAACCGACTGAGCCACCCAGGCGCCCCCATCAACGATAGATTCTATAAATTCCTCAGGGCCCGACCAAGTCTGAATCAAGAGGGAAAATGGAGTTTTCAGATGCTCCAAGCCATTGATCCCAAGGACCCCAAGGTCCTTAGCCCCTCAGCTCAGCTGAACCCAGCTGCATCTTCTAGAAGACCCTTCCTTAGGACAGTGCCCAGTGCCCAGGGGGGGCTGCTGAGCAGACAATAAGTGCCCCTGCGGTCCTTGTTGTCCACTTCCAGGTGGCTGTGCAGATGGGACATACATCAATGCACTTGCCAACAGGGGACCTATTTCACCACAACCTTGCCCACTGGGACATTCTCATGAAAAAAAAAGGAAAATTTTGCCAACTGAGCAGGCATGAAATGAGCACAGAGAACTTGTTCTCTTGTTTTTATTTTTTAAAAAAATGTTTAATGTTTATTTTATTTTCGAGAGAGAGAGAGAGAGAGACAGAGCATGAGCAGGGGAGGGGCAGGGAGAGAGGGAGACACAGAAGCCAAAGCAGGCTCCAGGCTCTGAGCCGGCAGCAAAGCCTGATGCGGGGCTCGAACTCACGAACCACAAGATTGTGACCTGAGCTGAAGTCGGATGCTTTACCAGCTGAGCCACCCAGGCATCCTGAACATGCTCTCTTTATGAATCAGACGGGCTTTATCTGAAACCCATTCCTGTGCTTCTCTAACTATGACATCTTGGGCAAGTTACTTAACCCTCTCTGTGCCTCAATTTAAAATCCTAATACAATGATTAATTATTAGACAATAAAACAATATAAATAATAATACTTAATGAGAATTTGCATTAATAATAATTTTTAAAAACCCAACCATTTATCAAGTGCTTTCTTGGTGTCAGACATTATGCCAAGTAAGAGGCAGTGTTGCATAGTGGTCAAGGGCACAGACTCTGAATCCTGGTTCTGCCACTGACAAGCTGTGTGACCTTGGGCAACTTGCTTAATGTCTCTGTGCCTCATTTTCCTTATCTGTAAAATGAGGTTAATACCTCAGGGGTTGGCGGTGAGGTTTACGTGAGTATACAAAGCACGTAGACCAGTACTCTAAGCACTATGCCCAGCACAAGAAGCATCACAGAAGTGCTGCCTGTTATTATTTTCTCAGGGACTGGCAAATAACCCTCAATAAACAGGCTACTGTAGAAGGGGTGCCCCTAGCCCTGGATGGCCAGGCTGCAGACTCCCTGCTGGGAGCTGTCTCAGGGACACCACTCGCCCTCTGGTGGACACGGAAGGAAGAGGCCAAGTGCGAGTATTTGCTCAAAAAAAACGTGCCAGAGGCCTCAGTGGAAGAGAATGAGAAAGAGGGACACACTCTTCTTTAATGGAGTCTGTTCTGCAGGAAGAATCCACTCAAGCTTCAGGTATTGCGTTAGAGTGAATGCAAGTTTTGTACTATCGTGTTTCTGAGGTTTGAGGATTTAAACATTTCTCGTGCAAAACACTGGCCAGATGCTGCCGGGGCTCCCTGTGCCTTCCCCAGACTTCCCATCTAAGAGGCGTTTAATGGCTGAAATGGGCTCTCAAACCTGTGGGCCTGTGAAAGCAGGCGCTGAATCTCCCTGAACACACTTATGTCACATAGCGTTACTTGCACCCACTTTCCAAGGAACCACAGCAAAGACTGAAACCTATCTCTCAGGCCCAAACTCTCTGAGCACCCGTATGTCCCAGCTCCTACTGAGCCCCGTATGAGCTACCTACCCTCAGTGGTAGCTGAGCGGCGGCTGCTACCACTGAACTTCATGCCACGCTCCAAACATCCTTTACTGAGGGCCTGTGGCCCGAGGCACCAGGGTCTCGGCAAATAAGACAGACAGAGGCAAAGTTTCTATCCCAGCAGGAGACAGACAACAAACAAAAGTAAAAGACAGCGGGAAGTACTTTGCAGAGCATTTAAAAAGGCACATTTAACATAGAGAAATAGCACAGAGGGGTGCGGGCTACTTTTGAGTGTGCAGTCCAGGGTGGCTTTTGGAGAAGGTGACATTTAGGTTGAAGGAAAGGAAGGAGGCAGCCGTATAAAAAAAAAAAAATGGGGAGGAAGAGCACTGGAGGCACAGGAACGGAGGGAAATCCCAGGCAGCTAGGAGGAGTGAACGAAGAGAGAAGAGACGTGGGCACAGTCAGAGAGAGAGGGAATGCTCGGCTCCTGGGGCCTTGGAAGTCTGTGTAACTTTAGAGTTTCTTCTGTATGAAATGGGAAGCCAGAGGGTTTCAAGCCAAGGAGGAACACAAGGAATCGCCCCTCCTGGCTGCAGGGTGCAGGGGGCGGGGGTGGGACAAGATTACCAGTGGAGACGGAAACGAGGTAGGAGGCTGTGGGATCTATTTTACCCCAAGTAAATAGGAGACTCACACACGGACTGGACGGGCGTAGGCATGCACTGAGGGGGAGAGAGGAATTCATTTCCTAGGATGGGAGGATGGGGGAGGGAGAGGGCACGGAAATCCCACGTTCTGTTTGGACACCGCAAGTGTGAGATGCCACGTGGGGACGGGTGCCCAGACTGAACACTGAGGGGAGGAAAGCATGGGGAGCTGGGAGCGCGAGCGCCCCATAAGCCAGAAGCAGCCGGTGGCCGAGCGTGTTGAATCTCAACAAAGATAGAGCTAACCCAGGATTTAGTGACCCTGAGGACACTGGAAACCTCCACGAGAAGTCGCAGAGGGTGTGGGACGACGGGGCGGACTTCCTGTCAGCTCTTTCCCTCACTTCTCTAACGTTCTTGCTCCTGGGAAGCCCTGTGTGCAGGCCGGAACCCCGGGAGTCATCGGGAGCCCTCAGCCTCTCTCACCCTACACCCTCACGCCCCCAGCACTCTGCCCGCCAACCCCCCACTTGGTCTCTGCCTCTCCACCTGCCCCAGCCTTGCCCCTGCTTCAGGCCACACCACCTCTCACCTAGACTTATCGGCGCCCCTCACTGACTGCCTTGTTTCTACCTCCTCTTCCCTGGTCTGCCCCCCAACCTTGCCTGAGAGACACACCTCTAACAGGCGCATCTGACCCTGAGTCTCTAGTCCTGATGCCTCCTGGACTCCTGTCCCTCAGGATGACAGTCAGGTGGCACGGTACGAGGATCTCTCGCTTGCCTCCTCTCCACCCTTTCATCTGTCCCCCACTGAGGCCTTGGAGACCTCCTGCCTCCTTTTACATGCTTTCTTGTCTCATCCTGCCCATCCTGCAGCTAAAGTATCACCTCCTCCGGGAAGCCTTCCATGGCCACTTCCCACCCCTCTGGACTCCGGCCGCTTACCTGCTGCACGGGCTCGATGGTCAGCTCCATGTAGCGACTGATGGCTGCCATTGTCCTCAGTGATTTGCAGGGTGGTAATGTGGTGAGAGGCACCCAGTCTGAATTCTTTCAAGTGGAGACAGGGAGGTAAAAAGAATTCTCAGTCAGGAGACTTTTTCTAAAAACAAGATCCCGTTCCTTCAAAAGCATCTCTAAAATATTATTTCTGTTTTTTCATGGCCCATCTCCCTTTCTGCTTCCTATAAGCTGTATCTTATCTCCGTCTTTGATGTCACAGTAGGTCAGGGGTTCCCAAACTTTGCTGCACAGTGGAGTCACCTGGGCATCTTAGAAAACAAAACAACTGATGTTTAGCTCTCCCAGCGGACGTTCTGATTAATTGGTACGGACGTGACCTGGAGAGTTTCAAAGCCCCTCACTCCCCTGCAGATGATTCTAAAGTTTGGGCCAAGTTTGGGAATCACTGCAGTAGGTGCTAAATGCTTTTGTAAAGCAGTGGTTCTCAAACATTAGTGTGCATCAGAAGCACCCAGTGCACTCATTAAAACACCCTCAGTCTGGGGCGCCTGGATGGCTCAGTCGGTTGAGTGTCCAACTCTTGATTTCAGCTCAGGTCATGATCTCAGTCTTAGGACTGAGCCCCTTGTCAGGATCTGAGCTGAGCCTGCTTGGGATTCTCTCTTTCCCCCTCTCTCTCCCCTCCCTTGCTCTCTCTCTCTCTCTCTCTCAAAGTAAAAAAAAAAAAATTAAAAAAAAAAATAAAACACCCTCAGTTTTAGATTGGGTAGAGCTGATGGAGCCCTAGAACTGCATTTCCTGCAAGTTCCCAGGCGATGCTGGTGTGGGGACCTCACGTTGAAAACCATCGCTCGTAAAGAACCGTGGAAGCCATTGCAAAGGTTCTGTGTCATCCCTTCAGAATGCCAAGCCACACAGGGCTCTCTCTCTTTAAATACTTTAGCTCCCTTTGGGGATAGAATTTCGTCAAGTTTCTAGAATGGAATGAAAATAACCTCCCATTAGAGCCTCCACGGGAATGTGGAGCTTTGGTCCAAGCTCTTACATAAACCCCTTTACCTTGGCTGCGCCCACCACTATCTTCTGTTGCATTAACTCAGTCAGATTACATTGTTAAACCTAGAATATTCGAAGGGATGGACCCAGTTCACTCACTCACCTTCTCTGGAAGAAAAACAAGGACAGTGAGGAGCCTAGGTAACAGGTGAGATTTTTTCCTCAAGAAATTATCTTAGAAAAGAGGGAGCTGCCTTATGTTCAAGTCCTTACAAGCACTCTTGTATTATGAAGCAATTTCTCAGCTTTTTGGAACCAAGGACTTTTGACAAAGACAAACTGAGAGTTAGAGTAAGTTCTGCCTACTTAGGTCACCTGTTAAAATCGGTAAGGAGACAAACACATTTTCTGGTACGATGTATATGGGGGATGTTACTATAAACAGCACCTTTAAAGATCAGCTTTTTGGCAAGATCAACTGAAAAAAAAAGGGCTGTGTTAGTGATGGTGATGATGTATACGTCAGAGATGCATGTGCAACTAGGAATACGTGTTTTTATGAAATAGGGTAAAATCATATTATTTCTAAATTAACCTATTAATTTATGTAGTATGTGAACTTATATATATGAGGAAGTTACTAACTAGCTTAAGCGGACATTTAACTATCTCATCTACATTGCTCAAAATACATTAAAGTTTATTAAATGATCTCAAAAACCCATTTAAAAATATGTTGTAGTTGGGAAAGTGGAAGATCCTATTTATTCAGGGCATCCTTAGCACTGGGCATAAACAGTAGCGTTTTGGGTTTTTGTTTGTTTTTTTTTTTTTTTTTCATAAAAAATAGTAGTAGTTTTTTAAAGTGACCAACTGTCCTAGCTCGAGAAACGCCCAGCATCCTGCGCACAGACCCCGGTGGGCCCAGCAGTTTTCCAACCGGCGAGACCTTGCCTCCTGGCTTTCTTCCTCTTTGTCTGTGCAGGTCAAAAGGGCCTGGGTGTCGGGGCTCTCTCTGGCTTCAGGGGCAAACCCCAAGGCCCGTCTCATCTTGCTCTTCATCACCCAGGAAAGGAAAATGATCTGAGAGGTAGAGTTAAGGTGCAACAAAGCACAGCATTTCAGCCACCCAGGGCTACCTTCGCCTCTGCACCCCAAGGGCTCTCTCTCCCCAGATGATCCTGCCTGGGTGGGCCCCAAAACAGACATGAGCTCATTTAAGAACAGAGCAGGTCTGACTTTCTCCACATTTCCCCCACGAGGACTCAGCAGCCAGCAACACCTTGCCCCCCAACAAGCACTCAGTAAATACTTGTTAATCAAAAGCATTTTGAAAAACACCTTCCTTGAAGGGCTTGGCTTGTCCCTTGAAGGGACAGTACATGGAGTGGGTTGAATAGTGTTCCTCCCCTGCCCAAATTCATATCCATCTGGAAACTCCAAAAGTGACTTCATTTAAAAATAGGGTCCGGGGGAGGGGCGCCTGGGTGGCTCAGTCAGTTAAGCGTCCGACTCTTGGTTTCAGCTAAGGTCACGGTCTCAGTTTTGTGAGTTCTGGCAGCACAGAGCCTGCTTGGGATCCTCTCGCTCTCCCTCTCTCTGCCCCTCCCCCAGTCATTCTGTCTCTGTCTCTCTCAAAATAAATAAATAAACTTAAAAAAAAAAATAGGGTCTTGGGGCAACTGGCTGGCTCAGAAAAGCATGCAACTCTCAGGATTGTGAGTTTGAGCCCCACGCTGGGTGTAAAGATTACTTAAAAATAAAATCTTTTAAAGGGCACCCTGGTGGCTCAGTCAGTTGAGCATCTGACCAGCTCAGATCATGATCTCACAGCTCATGACTTCAAGCCCCGCTTTGGGCCATCAGCGCAGAGCCTGCTTCAGGTCCTCTGTCCCCATCTCTCTGCCACTTGCTCTCACTTGCCCTCAAAAATAAACATTTAAAAGAAAATAGGCATCTCCCCCTTAAAATAAAATAAAATCTTTAAAAAAAAGGGGGGATGTTTGCTGATATAATTAAGATGAGGTCACAGTGGATTAGGGTGGACCCACAGAGCTACATGAAGGGACGAACATGTGAAGACTGAGGTAAAAAATGAAATTACACTGCCCCAAGCCCAGGAGCACCAGGAGCCATCAGACGCTGGAACAAACAAGGGAAGTTTCTCTCCCAGGGCCTCCGGGAGAGTGTGGCCCTGCCTGGACTTCGGCCTTGTAGCCTCTGGAACCGTGAGAACACATTTCTGTTGTGACAAGCCACCAATGTTGGGTAACTTAATAGGGCAGCCCCAGAAAACTAGTACAGCACAGGAGAAAATCACAGTTTCTAACGATTTCTAAATTATTTATGATAAATCCACAGGTGCTTCATACACAAATTACCCGCTGTCCACCTCTCTATCTGCCCAATGTCTGAGCTTAGCTTGCCCTTGAGGTTCTCACGTCAAGGTCACTGGGGTGTCATCACATCAGGCGACAACCCCTGGGGAACCAGAAAGCAATCATTGACAAAGGGCAGCCCTTGTCAGCTTTGATCTCTGCTTCCCCAACCCAAGGTTCCAGTGCCAAAGACAACAGAACGGGATGATCACCCCTGCGTGGCAGGTCAGCTTGCAAAGCCCCTTCCTAGCCTTGTGAGAAAGACAGGGCAAAGATGAGGAAAACGGGTTCACAGGAGGGTGGGGACCGGCCCATGTGAGGAGCAGCACTGAGACTGGAACCTGGGTCTGCTCCTGGGGCCTGCACACCCCCGCTTGCGGCTTCTCAGAGCTCCAGCCAAGAGATAATTGCTCCATATAGTATATATATAAAGGGAACAGAATACAAAATTGCAAATGATTGCCATTGCATCTGTCTGCCCCAGGCTTCAAACCTCCTCCCTGGCGCCCCTGGGAGAGAGTGCCATCTAGCCATAGGGAAGGAGGGCACCGCAGGGATAGGGGGAGATGAGACACCAGCAGTCAAGCCCCCTAGGCCCAGCGTGGATACAGAGAGGTCCAGTGCAGCACGGCCGAGGGAGGTCAGGAACCAGGGTGTGGCCCGAAGCAGGTACTCAGGCCGCCGGTCGTGGGCCACAATGGCCGAGGCATAGAGGAGGCCCGCCAGGGCCGACAGGAGCCGGGTCCACAGGTGGATGGAGGGAAATGCCTTACCCTGGCACTGGACAGAGAGAGGAGGGAGCTGTGCAGGAACACTGCTGTCCTCCAGCCCCCTCGGAGCAGGATTCTAAGATCTAGGCCTTTGGTCCTGCCCTTGGCAGGTTGGAGCGCAAGCCTTCTGCCCATGGCCAGTCCCCAAAGGTGCTGCTTCTATTAGTTTTCCAGCTTTTGCTCAAGCTGCTTCCTTTACCTGGTGAACTCCTATTCATGCCTCAAAACCTGGCGTAAGCTCAACTCTAACAAACCCACCCCCCGCCCCCCCCCACACTTAGGTGGCATAGTCGGCTAAGTGTCCAACTCTTGGTTTCGGCTCAGGTTGTGATCTCAAAGTTGGTGAGTTTGAGCCCCACGTTGGGCTCTGCCCTTCCCCCACTTGTGCTCACTCTCTCTCTCTCTCTCTCGAAATAAATAAATAAACTTAAAAAAAAAAAAGAAGTCTTCCATACACCTCCACCCTAACAGGGGTGAATAACTCCCATTCTAGGCTCCATTACACATGACACATCTCAACAGACAGAGGGCTCCCGAGAGCAGGGCAGCGTCCTGCCCATCTCGGCACCCCTAACCCCTGGCACTGGGTAGTGGCTCACGAGTGTCACCTGGGAGAACGGGAGGGACTTTTGATGAAGTATGAACAGGTAAGGATTGACTTCTCTTCCTGGGACCACCAATCCTCAACCTGGCCAGCCGGAAAAAGTCAGGACAATTAGAGGTGACATTCTGGAAGTTTTGAAGCCAAGGGAATATTTTTGGAGAAAGAGTGATGGCAATATTGGTTAAAAAAAAAAAAAAGAAACATATTCAATATTTATATGTTAAATACCTTTTACAGGTATGAAGTCACCTTATATATACATTTATATGTATATACACAAATACTGTATATTTTCAATTATATATAATAACATAGTATATTTAAATCTATAGAAGTATAAATTATATGTAGTTTATTTTACTCATTAAATAACTGTATCTAGAGATATACAGGTATTGGCTAGAGATTGAAAAACTTTCAGAGGAAAAAGCAAGGTTTGGCTGATTTTCCCCATTTTTATTTTAACTCTCAAAAAGATTCCTTGGGAGTGTTACACTTCCCTTTGCATTTCTTCAGGTTTGGTTTCCAGGGTTTCCTGTTTTTGGTTATTTTGTTTTTAGCCTTGCCCTGAAGACTGGTTAACAGAGACAGCAGCCAGGCTGGGGAGGGTGGCCCCTGGCTTGTCGGCCCCAGAGGCCCTTCCCACCTGACACAGCCCGGGAAGCAGCCCTGTCCCCTTCCACCTGACTCGGCCCAGGAAGTGGCTCTGTCCCAGACAGCACTGTTGTGGTGAGAAACCCTTAGGGGTCCCCCAGGCTACTGACCCCCATTTACAGAGGACACTGATGGCCAGTGACTTGCAGGGTCAGGGCTGGGAACTGCCTTCTGCCTCTTGACTCGCACTTGCTGCTGCTCTGCGTGGGCTCTCTGCCGTCATTCATGTGCCAACCCGCGCACAGAGCTCACTGACTTCAAAACTCCCATCTCTCTTCCTGGTCAGTCCTGGGGCCTGTTGGGTTCTGTCTGCCTACACGCTGGATACGCTGTAGGTGCTTAGCAGCTGCTGAAGACTGGGACTGGCTTGCCGACTGGATATACAGCAGGTCTTTGTCCAGCACATGTGGGCTTCGTCTGGCTGGTCACACAGAACTCAGGGTGGCTACCCGGCGAAACCATTGCGGGGCGCTCGAAGCAGGACGTGCGTCAGCTCCTGCAGCAGCGACGGGTCCCAGTGCTGCCAGCACAACCCCATACTGGTCAGCGGGTGGGTCATGCCCCTTGCTCTGTTCAAGCACTCCTGAAAGAATGGAAACTTCTTCCACCAAAGCCACCCAGCCTTCTGCTCCTCAGCACCCCCAGCAGGGGTAAATTAGAAGCAGCTTCTGGGGGATCTAGGGTTCAAGGCCATGCTGGCTAGGCTGCTTAGAACACCCCAAACCCTGCTGAGTTTCTCTGTAATAAGGGGACCCTAGCTCTGGGTTCTTCTTTATGGAACCAGAGATACTCAAGGCTGGCAGTGCCTCAGAGATTGCCCAACCTTATCCTTAATAGAATCTAACTCTATCTTCCTGCCAAGGGGCCATCAGGCTTGAATGCCTTTAGTGATGGGGACTCCACTAGCTCCTAAGGCAAGAATAACAATACTAATTGCTCTCAATATGCCAGAAGCCATGCAAAGCATCTAACCCATAACTGGGATGTGGACCCCCCATAACCTCTCTCCACTCTTGGTTTTGCTTCTATTTCCCAAGACCACAGAGAACAAAGCTGCTCTTTCTGCCCCCAAACGGCTCTTCTGGTTCCTGCATCCATAAGCTTCTTTTTTTCCAGACCAGATTATGTCGCTTGCTATCATCATCATTATTATTATTTAAATGTTCATTTATTTCTTTTGAAAGAGAGGGAACACACATGCATACGCACACAAGTGGAGGAGGGGCAGAGAGAGAGAGAGAGAGAGAGAGAGAGAGAGAGAGAATCCCACGCAGGCTCTATGCCGTTAGCCCAGACTCCGACTCAGGGATCCATCTCACAAACCATGAGCTCAGGACCTGAGCCAAAATCAAGAGTCGGTCACCCAAACGACTGAGCCACCCATCCAGGTACCCCTTAGGTAACTCATTTGAGAGCCGACCATGAGCAGGCTCCCAGCACCTGGAATACAGGGGAAATAAAACAGACAAGACCACTGTTCTCATGGCGCTGATGTCCTACCTGGGACCAACTTGGTAAATAACTGAAGGAGCTAATTTCAGGTTGTGACCAAGGCCGTGAATAAAATGTAGTGGAGTGAAGGTCAGTGGTGGGGCTGGCCTGGGGCTATGTTAGGTGGGTGGTATCAGGGGTTGAACTGCGTTCCCCTCTCTCAAAAGATGTTGAAGTCCCAACCTCCAGAGCCTGTGAATGTGGCCTTCTTTGGCAATAGGATCCCTGCAGATGATCACGTTAAAGATGAGGTCATTAGAGTGCACCCTCATCCAGTATGACCGTGTCCTTATGAAAGGGAAGCCTGGGCACAGACACGACCAGAGGGAAGGCCACGTGAGGACACACACAGGGAGAAAGAACGCCATGCGGACACTGGAGTTGCGCAGTTACGCGGCCATCAGCCAAGGAACTTCCAGAAATTTAGAAAGAGGCCTGGAAGAGATCCTTCCCTAGCGCCTTCAGAGGGAGCGTGGCCCTGCGGACACCTTGATACTGGACTTCTGGCCTCTAGTACTTTGAGACAATACGTTTCTGCTATTCAAAGTCTGTGATACTTTCTAATGGCAGCCCCAGGAAACTAATACAGCCAGGCACTGTACCAGCCCCTCTGAAGGTGTTCACGTGACGCAGCTTCGAGCCCCACCGTCCCAGGGGCTCCCCACTCTCCCCTCCCTTGATCCGGAGGCAGCGCCTTTGCTGGGAGGCCCCGTCACCCGTGAGGTTTCTGGCCATGACAGCACAGGCATCAGCTTCCTACCAATGATCAACTAAGCACCTGCCCCCCATACCCCCCAAATCCTGGAACTGCTGTTCAATGATGCTCTGGGGCAAGCGGTTTCTTTAGACCTAGTGATGGCCCATCACGTTTCCTGTGTTAGGCCTGGCCATTATTCCTGTCGGGGAGGCCCTCCCGGCACAGCAGAGCAGTTCTGCACACACACGATATCTTGCTCTTCCTGCCTCAGTGGCTTTTCCCGCCTGCTCTCCGCTTTCCCTCCCTCACCTCTGCCTCCTCCAATCTCGCCTTCCCTTCAGAGCCAATGGGAAGCGTCTCTGGCCCCGTCCACCAGGCAGTGTGAAGTTTTCACCCTCACTCATAGGAATAGCATAGGAGCCTTCTCTCCCTCTTGCGAACCCCCTAACATCTGATTCTTTCTTCGAGCATTAAAATAACCTGCTTTTGGGGCGACTGGGTGGCTCAGCCGGTTGAGCATCCAACTCCTGATCTCAGCTCAGGTCATGATCTCATGGTTCTTGAGATCAAGCCCTGAGTAGGGCTCTGTGCTGGCAGTGTGGAACCTGCTGGAATTCTCTCTCTCCCTCTCTCTCTCTCAAAATGAATAAATAAACATTTAAAATATTCTGCTTTGCATTTCCATGTCTTCCATGAGACTGGGAGCTTCCCAAGGGTAAGCACAGCATCTCCCGTCACATCTCCAGTCACATCTCAAGTCTCCTACAGAACTGGCCAACACAGGGCTTTCCTCACCCTGGATGCCTGGACAGGATCTGCAGCAAAATGCTCCCAGATGGAACCCCAATACCTGTAGGATTCTCTCCTCTAAAACCTTCTCGTCTCCTAGTGGAATGTTTGTTTATCGGACCCCAATGCCTTCTTCCTGACAGCCTGCCTTTCCTTTGCTCTGGAGAGACCTCAGTGGGCTCCCCTGTGAGAGGCTCTCGCAGACCTCAGGACCTCCCCTGGGTGGGCGGCCCACCCCCTGCACGTGCACACATGCACACATGCACACATGCACACACACGACACAACCCCTCCACCCCAGGACTCGGGAGCTCGGAAGACGCTCCCAGATGCCCTAAGACCCGCCATGGCGACCCACAGCCCCAGCCCCGACCCAGCCTCACGATTCTGGAGAGCGGGGGGATTCGGGAAGCCCAGGAGCCGAAGGCAGCGATAGCACCCAGCAGGTAGCCGAAGATTTCAGTGTTGTCCTGAGGGAACAGGTGATACACTCAGCGCCCTGAGGAGACAGCCCATCCTTTCCCGCTTTTAGTACTTTCTGGCTAGGGCTGCCCCTGCCCCTGCCCCTGCCCCTGCCCAGGGCATTTGTTGGGGCTGTGAAGAGGGAAGGGAATGCATATCCCCACAACCTCCTGGGCAGGCTCGGCCTCACCTGCAGCAGGCTCTCCAGTAGCCTCCGCTGGGGCCCTCGGACAGGGCCTGACGCCTTCCGGACGGCGGCCCAGAGAGCCCAGCCTGGCCCCAGGCTCAGCGGCAGGGCCAGAGCAAAGACACTGGCCCTGAGCCGCTGCCTCCTCTTCCTCTCCCGGGAGCCCCGACCTGCAACAAACACCAAAATCCCACAGGCCCCTGGGGTCTAGAACTCAACGGAGAGCTGCATCTCCGGTGTGCGCCCATCTCCGATGCCAGAGCGGGTTCCCACGTTGCTCGACAGGCCAGATCCTCTCCACCCTTCAAGGCCCCGTAGCTCTGCCACCCCGTTGGAGGAATCTTTCCTCCCCACCACCTCATCCCACCCACTCGCACGACTGGCGCTCTTCTCCTTCCTCGGCCCTCAAAGCATTTTCTTTTCACACGTGTCTGTGCACACAGAGTTGCCTCTGCGAGACTGGAACTCCCCGAGGGCCGGCAGTTTCTGTAATCTCCACAGAGCCTGGCACAGAGCTGAACCGGCACAGCTTTGGAGAATGCATCACGGTGTTTGTGCCAGGGCCTGAAGCTGTGAGCCAAAAAGGAGCACGGTCTTGGAAGTCTCCTTAAAATATGAGACAGACAGTCCTCCAAGAACTGTAGTAGGAACACGTCTCCTCTGGGCAGCGCTGAGCAGCTTGGGGATCTTACGTTACCCCACTGATGCAAGCACTCCCCTTTTGCGCCACGGCGGGGGCACACGGCTGCCCCTTCTCAGAACGCCCGGTCCGGCATACTCAGGGCGACCCATCCTACCTCAGTAACTTTCAGCCCCCACTCTGCCTGAGGTGGCCTGCGCCCATTCCTGGCATCCATTTCTGGAAGTTACGGGGCTGTGTTTGGCCAACCCGGGTTCACAAACTGAGATATCACTGTTCATTCCCCGAGTCATGCACACACATCCTCCTGGCCTTCGCTCATGCTGTTCTTTTCACCTGGAATACCCTTCCCTGCGGCCCCTGATCTAACGTCACATCCTTCCCTCTGGTTGCCCACGGTGTGCACGCACCTCCTCGCAAGCTGCGTTAATGACCGTTTAGGGCCCCGTCTCTCGGCCCTGGGTGGGGTCTCCGAGCTCATTCATGTGTCCGTGCCTGGCAGGGGCCCAGCTGAAGCCTGACAGGGGGTAGGCGCTTGGCGCACTGATGAATGAAGACAGGAACAGATGGCCACACACTCACCCAAATTAGACTTCAACTTGGAGCCGCAGACCGGGAAGAGGATGAACACAAAGTTTACCAAGTCAACAGCTGCTAGGTAGGCACCCGTGAAAACCTGGGGGCAAAGGAAATAGAGTCATGGCGTCCAAACATTCTCCAGCAATCACAGCACCTGTCATCCTGGATCTCCTCTGCCCCTGATGAGGTACTTCCTCCGAAGCCGCCTGCCAACCCCAGGAAAGGCTGGTCATCACCTCTATTTGCCTGACGAGGAGAACGGGGCGCTGAAACGAGCAATCCCTTACGTGGAGGCCCATCGGCAGAACCCGCCCTCTACTTCCCATGCTGCGCTCTTTCCGGTGCACGGTTACTCTTTGCTGTGTGACTCTGGCCCAACCGCTGGACTTTTCTGGGCCTCTGTTTCATCGTCTGTAAAACAGGGGTAGTCATGGTGCCTCTCTCAGTGCTAAGCAGATTACATGAAGCACTACAGGGAAAGTGCTTAGACCAGCACCGGCAAGCAGGAAAGCACAAGGCTCCTACCCACAAACGCACCAGCTACTATGCCAGTGTAACAATGGTGAGGAGCAAACTCTGGAGTCTGGATCTTGCCACTGCTGCTTACTGGATCCTTCCCAAAGTTGTTCAGCCGCTAAGTCTGAGTGTCCACATGTGTAAAACAGGGATAAGGAGAGAGCCTATGTCCTAAGATAATTCGAGGATTAAATGAGTGAATGCATGACAAGCCCTCATTGCCAAGCACGTAGTGAAGGATTTTTTTTTTCTCTTTACATTTATTTATTTTTGAGAGCGACAGAGACAGAGCACAAGTTAGGGAGGAGACACAGAATCCGAAGCAGGCTCCAGGTTCTGAGCTGTCAGCACAGAGCCCGACGTGGGGCTCGAACTCACGAACTGTGAGATCATGACCTGAGCCGAAGTCAGACGCTCAACCCACTGCGCCACCCAGGCGCCCCCGCAGCGAAGGATTTAATAAACATCAGCTACTATTCTTGGACTCGGGCTGAGCATCATTGGGTTCCAGCAGCCAATGAGAATGGGCACCCAGAATGAAAGGTGGTTTGTTTGTGAGACAATACTGTTTGAAACAGGGTCTAGAACTCCCAGGTGTGTGTCCCGGCCATGAGGCCGCCTTCCTCCATGTCTACCTGGGTGGGTGCCAGCCCCATGAGGTGCCTCTCCAGGGCACATTCCTTTGGGATATGTGTTTTGGGACAGGCCCCATCTACACAGGTTTGAGGGCCTAGACTTCAGAAGAGCTTGCAACTGTTTCTCACTTGCCCCAAGGCCTGCATTACCACTTGGGAAAGCACTCAGCCACCCCTGTTTGAACTGAGGCTGGGCTCCAGGCTCTAAAAACAATGACCACAACAATCGCTACTTATGGAGCATCTACGATGTGCCAGCTGCTGTTTTAAGGGATGGGGATACGGTAGTGAACACAAAGTTTTGCCCCTGGAGAACTGGCACACTAGTAGTTCAATGAGCAACAGACACACTCAGTAAAATAGATGGTGTATTGAGGGGGGGGGTCCGCTTTGGGAAAAAACGGAGCAGGACGAAGGATTCCGGAGAACCTGCGGTAGAGGGAGGGCACAAGTCTACACGAGTGCTCTGGTTAGGCCTCATCGAGAAGGTGACTTTTGAGCAAAGACTTGAAGGAGGTGAGCAGTGAGCCCTGTGGCTATCAGGGCAGGGGCACTGGGCAGGGGCAGACAGACCAACAGGGGCGCGGGCATGAGGTGAGATCGTACCTCAATGGTGAGGGAACTAGACAGAAGCTACTGTCACCCTGTGGGCCCTACGCACCTGGATCGTGAGCTGTCTGGCCAGAATCGCTCCGATGGTGTCACACAGGCTGGTCAGGAGGCAGCATGCCGCGCACAGCGCTGACTGGTCCCGTCCAGATTTCTTTGTACACCTCAGATAGAGAAGCCTGTGGTGACAGACGGAGGTGTGGATGGGTATGGACGGAACGCGGGAGCCATCAGTGGGTTCCCAACGCAGGTGTCTGCAAAGGGCAACTGTGATTTTGTGTCCTCGTGAGGCACTCTCTCCCCCAGATATTCAGCAGGTATTTCTGAACTTAGTTTACAGATGGGAAAATAAAGGATCAAAGACTCCAGAACCAGCCCGTGGCAGGAGCCAGACCTGCCTCTCTAACGAAGAGGCATTTCTTTCCTCCTACAAATCTGGCCAACTCAAGTTCATGACCCACCACTCAATGCTAACAAACTAGCTATGGGGTTTTATTTTTTGAAAGGAAGCTTGTGGGTTATAAAAGTAACCCAATCACTGTGGTTAACTGCAGAGTACAGTTAATTGCCTAAATTAAAAAGGCAACTTGTTTCTTTTCAATTCAAGTGAAATCCTGCTAAGGAGTTCATGTGTGCAGTGGGGCGGCTGGGCTTTTGCTGGCCCTTGTCAAGTTGAGCATGTTCTTTTTTTTTTTTTTTTAATTTTTTTAATGTTTATTTATTTTTGAGACAGAGAGAGACAAAGCATGAAGGGGGGAGGGTCAGAGAGAGGGAGACACAGAATCTGAAACAGGCTCCAGGCTCTGAGCTGTCAGCACAGAGCCTGACGTGGGGCTTGAACTCACGGACCGCGAGATCATGACCTGAGCCGAAGTCGGCCGCTTAACCGACTGAGCCACCCAGGCGCCCGGAGCATGTTCTTAACATACACGGAGAGCAAAACTCCTCGAAGATGCCATGGCACTTTGGGCTGACCTCTCCCTAGAGTCGCCCACTGCTGGTCTCTCTCCCTTATTCCCCTCTTCCTGCCCCACCCCACTCCCCTAGAACAAGCACAGAAAGGCACAACAGGATGGAAGGAGTCAGAGGTCGCTCAGAAACACCTGATCAGATCTCAGAAACACTTTGTTCTAGATGTTTCCATGTTACATATCTGGGCCGGGATAACTGCACTTCTTGTTTTATTTCCATCAACCACAGGGTGGTACTCACTCCTCACGGTTAGACTGTTTGCCTGGTTCTGAGGGTCGGCCCTTGGGAGCAGGGGACGGGGATGGAAGGCTGCTGGGTTCCAGAACATTTCCTGATCTGCCAGACGAAGCCCAGAGCTCACAGTGAGAACAGCAACCTTTCATCTAGGCCCTGGGCTCCTGGCACCAATTCAAAGCCTAAGAGTGAAGGCTCTAGAGACTCTCTGAGTTGGATTCAGATTAGAAATAGTTTATTTCAGGGCGCCTGGGTGGCTCCGTCGGTTGAGCGTCCGACTTCGGCTCAGGTCATGCTCTCACGGCTCATGAGTTCGAGCCCCGCGCCGGGCTCTGTGCTGACAGCTCAGAGCCTGGAGCCTGCTTCTGATTCTGTGACTCCCTTTCTCTCTGCCCCTCCCCTGCTCATGCTCTGTCTCTGTCTCTCAAAAAAACAAAGGCTTAAAAAAAAAAAAAAGAAAAAGAAAAGAAATAGTTTATTTCAACCCTCCCATTAGAGAGTGGAGAAAAGTGAGGCCAATGGTGACCAGCTGAGTTAATGGCCGACCCTCTGGCTTCACACGTGGAGGCTTTCTCTGTACCCTGCTGTTCTTTAGCCATTTCCCCAGCCCTCGGGTCAGGGATCCGGGCTAACCCTACCCCAGGCCACACACAGCTCGGAGGATATACATTCCCCAAGGACAAGAGGAGGCTCAGGGATGGCAAAGTCCTGACGACAGATGGGTGTGTCCAGACCTGAGGCAGGCTGAAAAAGCAGATTCGGCTCTCATCAGACTGACTGGCTAGGCATTCTCAACGTTTATTTATTTTTGGGACAGAGAGAGACAGAGCATGAACGGGGGAGGGGCAGAGCGAGAGGGAGACACAGAATCGGAAACAGGCTCCAGGCTCTGAGCCATCAGTGGCTGGGCATTCTCAACGGAGTTACCTAACCTCTCCCACCTTTAGTTTCCAGCTCAGGAAATGTCTAATACTGCTGACTTCAGGGCGGCTGTGAGGACCAAATGAGAGAACGCACAGAGAGTGGCTCGTTGGTGTCCACCTCTGATCTGGACAGTTTAATCCTCACAAGTGTGCCCCTTTCGAAAAGGGTCTGGCGGTCCGGTTCTTTCCATTCGCTAGGGCAAATTAGTAAAGCTGTCAGAACCTCCAGCTTCCTGGGGGGGGGGGGTAAATGGGAGTAATAACGGTCCCTCCCTCGTGGGGTTGTGGCAGGGAAGACATGAGCTAATAAATGCAACACTAGGCCCACGTTAAATGTTCCAAGTGTCTTTTCATTTGCGTTCCAATGACTGGGTAGGGGGGTTGCCAGATCTCCGCAACAATATCAAATATCATCTTAAGAGTGCCTAAGATGAGCAGGTGCCAACCTCCCCCGGGATGCTGATCCTTTCTCCTCTGCCAGGGAATACTTGGGTTGCACCAGCTTGGGACAGGGTGCCCGAAGATCTGGAGGCCCTCTTTAGCCAGACTTCATAGAACCCAGGTTATGGTGACCACCTGGCCAGATGGCTCCAGGTACTGGCCAGAATCAGATCACAGCCAGTCCCCCTACCCAGATCAGAGGGCCTGGGGTAAAGGGAGGCCAGAAACGCCAAGAGCCTTGTCCAAGGTCCTTGCCCTCTGCCAAAGGTTGGTGGCAGGACAGGAGCAATAATAAGGATGTATAATGAGCACATACTAAGAGCTTTACGGAAACCTACTCATTTAATCCTGCCATCCGTCCCATCAGTTATTAACCCCGTTTAGGTGAGGAAAATGAGGCTCTGAGGCTTTACAGCTTGCCCAGCTCACACCTCCGGTCGATGGAGAAAGGGTGACAATAGAACCCAGGACTCGCGGCTGCCTTCGAGGGCTCCACGCACCGCACGACCCGGCCTCTTCCTACTGGCCCACAGCCCAGCCTCCCCCTCCCTGTGCACGGAATCCGGAAAGAAGTCCTATCCGACTTCAGTCCACAGCGGAAGGGTCGTTTCGATCCTGGCACCGCGCCGCCTCCTGCCTCCCCGCTTTATGCCCCCTTCCCTCCAGGTTTCCAGGAGGGAGTTGGCGGGAGGCGTCGCCCCGCGCCCCCCGCCTCAGACCCGGCCCCCTCCCCCGCGCCGCCCGGTCCCAGTCCCCATTACAGCGCGTGGGCGGCGATCCAGCAGGAGGAGGCGCAGATCCACAGGCCGAAGGAGATGCAGACGCGGTGGCGGGCGAAGCAGCGGTCCAGGTAGTCCCAGTCCCAGAGCGCGGGCGCGGGGCTGGCCGCCTCCCCCATGGCTCGCTGGCTCCGCCCGGCCCGGGCCCCAGCCTCCCGCGTGGCCCCGCCGGGGCGCAGCCTCCGCGCGCCCCCTTTCCCCGGCCCGGTGCCCCCGCGGCGGCGGCGGCGGCCCCGGCCCAGCGCACGTCCGCGGCCGGGAGACGGGCGCTGGCGGCGGCGGCGGAGGCGCGAGGGAAAAGTTTCCGGGACCGCGCGGCTCCCCACCCGGCGCGCTATTGTCGGGGGTCGGCGGGCCGGAGGCCGCCCCCCAGCGGCGGGAGCTGGGAGCGGCCTCGGCACAAAGGCTGCGGCCCCAGCCCCCGCTCCCCGACAGCGGTGGCGGCGCCGCTCGCAGACCCCTTGCGGTCTCCCGGCGGCCAGGGCCGAATACCGTGACCTGCCCGGCCACGGTAAGGCGCTTTGTCCGCCCATTAGTGCGCCCCATTTTCTGAGCCGAACAGTACACATGCTTCGCGCCTGACGCAGCTCTTGGGTGCTGGGGATCCCGGGCGTGAGCGGCTGGTCTGATCCTTCAAAAGGTACAAAAGAAAGGGGGGGGGGGGGGGGGGCGGCAGAAGGATACAGCCCCCTCCCCCCCCCAAAGCATCTTCTCCCACTCTCTGGTATGAAGGCGTCAACGGCACCCTCCACCCCCACTCTAGTCGCCCAAGCCGGACTTCCAGAAGTCACCCTAGAAGATGCCCCCAGGAGGCCAGTGGTCTTGGCCGTCATGCTGTCCCATCCAGCCACGTTGCCACACAGTCCTGGCAGGCAGAGCTGTTCTTGAAAACAAGCTATTGTAATTTTAAAATGTCCTTGTTGATTTTAGTAAGTTTGCTTAAAGAAGGTGACCCCGTCATTTCGTTATTTTCGTTGTTAAAAACAGCAGTTTTCTTGAGATCTCATTCATATACCATAAAATTCACCCTGTTAACGTGTACAGTGTTTTAGTGTATCCAGAGTTGTGCTACCACTACCGCTATCTAATTTTACAACATTTTCATCACTTGTTAAAAAAGCAAGTACTCATTAGCGGTTAACTTTCTTCTCCACACTCCCAGCCCTAGGCAACCACAAATCTACCTTAGGATTCTACGGACTTGCCTGTTGTGGAAAATTCCTTATTAATGCAATCCCATCCAATAGGTGAACTTTTTGTGACGAGCTTTTTTCACCTAGCATAATTTTTTTTTAATTTTTTAAATGTTTTTATTTATTTTTGAGACAGAGAAAGATAGAGCATGAACGGGGGAGGGGCAGAGAGAGAGGGAGACACAGGATCGGAAGCAGGCTCCAGGCTCTGAGCCATCAGCCCAGAGCCCGACGCGGCGCTTGAACTCATGGACTGCTAGATCATGACCTGAGCTGAAGTCGGCCGCTTAACCGACTGAGCCACCCAGGCGCCCCCAGACTGTTCTTCTAAAGGGGCTACATTATTTTACTGTTTCATTTATTTTTAAAGTTATGACCGCTTTTGGTCGTGAAACATAATTTGTCAGACATTGTCAGACAAGGAGCTGGGGACACGTTTTTGAGAAAAACAGACAAGTCCCTGCCTTCATTGAGCTAACAGTCCAGTAGGAGAGAGAGTGACACTGAACAAGCAAAAGAGCGAGTAAAGGTAAAATTAAAATAGGTTATTCGACAAAAGGGGCCAAAATTAAAATGTAAAAATGATAAGATAAAGTAATACAAAATGAATACCAGCGAAGACAAGATTGAAAGGTTAAAATAAAAGCGGAAAAATACAGGGGCGCCTGGGTGGCTCAGTCGGTTGAGTGTCCGACTTCGGCTCAGGTCACGATCTCACGGTCCGTGGGTTTGAGCCCCGCGTCAGGCTCTGGGCTGATGGCTCAGAGCCTGGAGCCTGCTTCCGATTCTGTGTCTCCCTCTCTCTCTGCCCCTCCCCCGTTCATGCTCTGTCTCTCTCTGTCCCAAAAATAAATAAAAGTTAAAAAAAAAATTTTTTTTTTTTTAAAAAAAGGGGAGGGGCGCCTGGGTGGCGCAGTCGGTTGAGCGTCCGACTTCAGCCAGGTCACGATCTCACGGTCCGTGAGTTCGAGCCCCGCGTCGGGCTCTGGGCTGATGGCTCAGAGCCTGGAGCCTGTTTCTGATTCTGTGTCTCCCTCTCTCTCTGCCCCTCCCCCGTTCATGCTCTGTCTCTCTCTGTCCCAAAAATAAATAAACGTTGAAAAAAAAAAAATTAAAAAAAATAAAAAAATAAAAAAAATTAAAAAAAGGGGGAAAAATACAGTAGCCAAGTGTCTCATAGATGATAACCAAGTACCCTGAAGTCCCTGCCTGCTGATTCTTTGTGGGTTCTTCTAGCCGACCTGTGGATACTGACCTGTGACTGCCCAGCTCCCCGGTTTCTCTAGTGACGTTGCCTACTTACTGTTCTGGAAAGATAATCCATCGCACTAACTATCTCGCTGAAATGAGGACACACCTTCCCCGTCTCATGTCACCCTCTCCCTAGGCCCTAGGCAGGGCTACCTTATGCTTTGTTTTGTTGAGACTTAAAGATACCGCCATTTAATTTGATTCACTTATGATGACTTTCCTCTCCCTCAGGCTCAGTATAAGCCCTTGGAGGTTGGATCCAATTTAAAAATGGCTTCATTCTGGAGCACCTGGGTGGCTCAGTCGGTCAAGCATCCAACTTTGGCTCAGGTCATGATCTCGTGGTTTCGTGAGTTCGAGCCCCGCGTCGGGCTCTGTGCTGTCAGTGTGGAGCCCACTTCGAATCCTCGGTCCCTCTCTCTCTGCCTCTCATGCTCTCTCTTTCTCTCAAAAATAAACATCAAAAAACAAAATAAATGAAAAATTGCTTCATTCCTCCCACCACACCCTGGACCAGGTTTACGCACCTCAACAGCTTTTCCTCAGAGTGGTTAGTTCTCAGCCTTTGCGGTGAACTCAGAGAATTTGAGGAAGACCTCGTCCCTGAAAAATATGAACATGTATGCACCCCCACACAGTGTTCATACAATCTTTAGGAATTTATAGTCTCTGAAATTCAACTGTGGATTTCGTGGAGGGCTAGACCCCAGACTAAACCCCCTAGTTTAAGCATTTAAATCCTGAGCCCCCTCCCAAAGCCTTTGGAAGGGGTGTGGTCCATAGATCATGGATCATGGTTTCAGGATCACTCTGACTGCCTGTCAAAAACCAGCCCGGTGAAATCCAACTGTCTGGGCGTGTGTCCTTGGAATCTGCATGGATTCATTTCTTGTGGCTGCTCTAACAAATTACCAAAAACTTAGCAGCTTAAAATAACAGAAATGTATTCTCTCCCTATTCTGAAATCAGGTTCACTGGACCACGGTCAAGGCCGCAGGGCTGCCTCCCTTCCGGGGACCCTAGAAGGGGAATCTCTTCATTGTCTCTCTTTATCCAGCGTCTGGTGGCTTCCAGCACTACCTGCCTGGCAGCCGCGTCACTTAATCTCTTCCTCTCGTGGTCACATTTCCCTCTTGTCTTGTGTGTGTGAAATCTCCCTCTGTCTCTTTCCTATAAAGATGGCCCTTGTGACCTGCTCAGGTAATTTATGTTACGCACCCCGTCTCAAGATCCTTAATCACGTCTGTGAAGAGTTCAGATGTCACAGAAGGTGACATTTATAGGTTCCAGGGATTAAGACCTTGTATTTTGGGGGGCCATCATTCAGCCTACTAAACTGCCTTCCCGCAAGCTTCCTGTGAGATTCATACGAGGAACACGGGCTTGTGGAGATGGCCCTCGGGGGCTTGGACAAGTGTGGGGAGCCGTTGCCAGTCACTGGACACATTGGCTCAGAGAAAAATGCAATGGGAAAAATGGGCGCTTCGGAGCCCGCAAGTCGGACTGCAGTTCTCACTCTGCCTCCTTGCAGCTGTGACTTGGGGCAGAGCATGGGTCCTCTGCAACTGTGTATTCTTACCTGTCAAGTGGGGATGATAGTGCCTCCGTCAGGGCAACTGGGATTAGTAGAAACCCTGGAGGTGAAGCATCTGGAAGTTATTATTGCTGTTGTCTTTCCTGGGAAGAACCTCTGATCCACTAAAAAAAAAAATAATAATAATAATGGTTCAAAGAAAATATGAATAGCTAATGGCGTGGAGACACAGAGCTCGGGTCTTGGTTCTCTTCTCTTTACCAGACGCCTGAAACATCTGAACTTCTAGCTTTATATACCGTCCCTGTGCCTGTGCCTCCCGAGTATCTATCTCCAGATCAGACCTCCTTCCCAGACTTTAGATTCATATACGCAGCTGCCTATTCGACGTCTCCACTCGCATGTCCGATTGAACACATCTACAACCAGACTCGCGATTTTCCCTCCCGAGGCGCCTCCACCTGCTGTCCTCCCTGCCCAGGCTGCCTCTGTGTCCTGGTCCTATAGGGGACAGGCACAAGCCCCTGGGCCTGTGCTCCTCCTCGACCAGGGCACCCCTTACAGTGTGGCAGGTGTTGTCTTTCAACCTGGCTGTGAGAGTCTTCAGCCGGGGCTGCTGAGCTCAGATCTGTACCCCAGCACCTGACTCACTGCCTAGCACGTAATAAGGAACATAGTTACCGAATGAATTGATTTTTAGATAGGCTGTAAAAAGGTACAGTGCCCTTCTGTAGTGAGAGCATGTTTACAAAGCTTTGGTGGCCCCTACCATTGTGTGTGTCTGTAGGGGGGGTGTTGGGAGGGCTTTCAAGAAACTCACGAGCTGGGCTTTGGAGAACGAGTTTGCTTTTGGCAATTAGTGCGGCAGCAATCTTGGAAAGCTGTCCTGGCGGCAGGAAGACGCTGGCTGGCGGATGCCTGCAAATGGCAGAGGTCCTGCAGCGAGGGAGGATGTGGGGCGAGAGACGCAGGCTGCCGGCACCCACCAGCTCTTCATCCGGTGGGGAACACTCAGGATTGTATGTGCTAATCTACTCCCCTCCCTCCTGGAGTTAGGACCCCTCCCAAATTCTGCCAGGACCTTCCAAAGGGCTTTTTCCGTGGTCGGCCCTCGGGAAGTGAATCAGTTCCTTTAGCAGGCTCCTCTGAGGCTTGGTGGCTGCCCCACCCCAAAGCTAAAGCTAAAGTTTCTTTGGCCATGGTTCAGAGTTTGCCAAGAAGAAAAGCTAACAGGAGGGCCACGGCTCGTAGGCATTTCCTGTTGGCAGAGGCACTGAGCCCACAGGCATTGTCCTGAAGAAGGAAGGGCTGATCAGCCTGGCCTGTCCTTGTAGGAGCCTGCTGGCCAACCATGGCCCTAGGTCCCGGCCACCTGGGGGCACAGACCAGCAGCTCAATAGCTTTTGCTTCTGAGGACACGCTACCTCCTGCCAATGTTCTTATAAAATGTGTTATTTAGAGGAAGGGTTTGTGGCTACTACTCAACTGGTAACATTAAAAAAGGCTCTATGCCAGTTTGATTTACCTGCTGTAAGTATAGAGAAATCAATTCTTTGAGAATGCATTTTGAAATAATGGCATTTCCAAATCTGAGTCAATCCCATTGTGGAGATGTTGGATTATCATGAGAGAGGCAGGTGGTAGGACTGGTGGGGTCCTGGGTTTGTTCTATCTATCTTCTATCTACCTATCTATCTACCCACCTAGTTAATCATCTATCTATCCATCCATCCACCCACCCATCCATCATCTAAGTTTATTTAGAGAGAGAGAGAGAAAGCGAGAGCGAGCACACACACGAAGGGCAGAGAGAATCCCAAGCAGGCTCCCTGCTGTCAGCACAGAGGTCCTGGGTTCTATTTAAAACTCTATCATCAGCTACTGTTTGATCTTGTGAGAGTTTCTTTACCTTTTTCACCCTCGAATGCTTCATTAATAACATCCTATTGCTGAAAGCAACTTACTTCACGATGCTAGAAGTTGGGCGAGGGCTAATGGAATGCACAGATGTTGAAATGTTACATCAAGGAAAGCCCTATTTTTTTTTTTTCCCCACATGATCTTTACCCCCAACGTGGGGCTGGAACTTGGGACACATAGTTGCATGCTCTCCTGACTGAGCCAGCCAGGCGGACCAGGCTACTCACCTTTTAAAAAGCCAATTAAATAGAATTCAGTACTTGAATACTTGCGTTGAAATAATTAGTTAAAAGAAATGTGTGTTCTCACCGCAGTTTACAATTCACAAGGAAATCGGCATCCTGCCAAGTTCCATGCGGGCCAGTAAGGGAGCTGGATTACCTGCTTCCCCAAAGCCAGCCAAGACAGAGTAAAGACAGGAGCTTGTGGTCCCTATTTGATTCTAATCTCCCAGTACAGTTCTGTCTGTTCTCCTGAATGGCTCCTGAGCCCTTCTGGAATTTAACTGTCTACTTCTATGACCTCTCCCCACTCCCCACTGTTTATTTTGAAAATTTTCAAAACTACAAAAAGGTGAAAACCACCTAGGACCTACCTACCTACCTGCCACATTTGTTTTGTCCCTTGCTCCGGTGGAACCATTGGAGGTGGCAGCTGTGACACCTCACCCCCAGTGCCTCAGCATGTATCTCCAGCAGTGTTCGCGACCTCGCCACACTTCTGTTACACTGATACAATGCTATCGCCTGTGTAATCCATGGTAAAATTTACTCAGCCGCTCCAAGAATGTCAAATATATAGAGTGTGTATGTGTGTTTCTGGTTCAGGATTCATTCATTTAGTTGTGTCTCTTTAGTCCCGGTCCCTTGTGTTCTGGAATGTTCCAAATCTGGAATTGTCTAATTGGTTTCTTATGATTAGATTGAGCCGAAATGTTTCTGCAAAAGCAGCACAGGGTTATCCTGTGGACTTCCTGTTGCACCACATCAGGAGGTGCAGAACATACTGGCATAGCACTGGTGACAGAGTTTGGTGACTTGTTTAAGGTAGTGTCTGTTGGATCGCTCCATTGTAAAAGGCACTTTCCCTTGGCATTGAATAAAGCGGCGGGTGATACTTTAAAAGGGGGCCACCATCCCACCCCCCAGGGACCTTTCCGTCAGTGGTCTCAGCACTTTGCTGGAATCCATGATTTTGTTGATGGTTCCAAAATGGTGATTCTGTCATCCCTTCTACGTTGTTTCATTGAGGTGTTTTTGTTCAAAAGTTGCCCTGCCTCTCCTTATTTAGAGTACTACTATGGATTCAAGAATCCTTAAAAAAAAAAACAAAACAAAACTCATTGCCTTACAATTCACACGAAAGATGGTGTTTTAATACTTTTAGTAACCTGCTTTAGAAGTAGCCAAGATGTAGAAGTTATAAATATGAAATCTACCCTTCTTCCCCCACTCTCCTGAAAAACTCCCACCATTCTGACCTTTGATTGTTGGGTCAGGCAGGAGTTAAAAGTCATGACTGTTAGCAGTGAACTTCTGAAGTTGTCACTAGCCACATTTTAAGTGCTTGGCTGTAGTTAACTACAGGATAGCACAGATTATAGATTTATTTGCATTGTAGTAGTAAATTCTATTTGACCACACTATTATGGTATCCATGGCAGCGCTATTTTTAAAAATCAAAACCCTTTGGAGAGTAATGTTGTCAGTGTAGGTTCATTGTTTTGTTTTTACATTTTTTTTGAAGTTTATTCATTTTGGGGAGCGGGGGGAAGGGCAGAGAGAGAGAGGGAGACACAGAATCCGAAGCAGGCTCCAGGCTCTGAGCTGTCAGCACTGAGCCCAGCGCGGGGCTTGAACTCACAAACTGTGAGATCGTGACCTGAGCCGAAGTCGGACGCTTGACCCACTGAGCCACCCAGACGCCCCGGTGTTGTAGGTTCATGTTAACAAATGCACCGCTGTGTGGGGGATGCTGAGGGTGAAGGAGGCTGTGCATACGTGGGGACTGGGGAATATGGGAACTCTCTTTGCTTTCTGCTCAATTTTGCTGCGAACTTAAAACTGTTCTACAAAATACAGTTTGTTAAAAATTTAAGAAACCACAAACCTGCAAAACGTCTACATGTCCATCAATAATAGAACAGATAAATGGTGACATATTCACACCACAGAACACCCTACAGCGGTGACAGTGATTTATTTATCAAATGCAAGACTGTGGACGGACCTCACCACGTTGGATTAAAGAAGCCAGATACATGAGTACACGCTGTAGATTTTTTTAAACAATTTTTTTTAAGATTTTTATTTTTAGTAATCGCGGCACTCAACGTGGGGCTTGAACTCAAACCCCGAGATCAAGAGTCGTACCCCCCCACCGACCAAGCCAGCCAGGTACCCCGGTAGATTCTGCTTACGTATCATACAAAACGTGGTGAAAAGGTGAGAACAGCGGTAGCCCTTGGGGTGGTCAGTCTTTGCTGAAAGGAGGTACGAAGTGCTAACCGTGTTCTCAGTCAAGGTGCCGGTTGCATCAGTATGTTGGTGAAAGTCAGCTATCTATACTCTCACAGTTGTGTTCTTTCTGTATACGTATCACACTTCAACAGAACACTTATGTATTCAGTGTTCTGTGCACTGGGCACTCTTCACTTACATAATGCCCTTCACTTTTGGCTTGCTCAGAATTGTTGTTTTCCCTTCATATTGGAGCCTTTGATAGCAAGTTCTTTCCTGTGTGGCCCTCTCTTCACCCTCAGTTGGTCTATGGTGTGTTGAACAAAACAGACAACAAACTATTAGGCGTGGACATTCTGAATGATTTTCCTCACTGCTCCACAAGGACTTTAGAGGGGTGGCATTAGGTCGATTTCTGGCTTGTGGCCACATTTCCCAGTTTGCCTGCCAAGAAAACCTATATTGCTATTGATGTCTTGACAGAAACCTCCACTTCCTCCTAACTTCCTGAAAGGGGAACGGAGGACAGATGTATAGCAGGTTCTACTTTAAAAGGGCAGTATATTTCTTGTAATAAAATGCTGGGGAAAAATTTTCAAAACAATAAAGTGATCATGCTAATGGCTGGAACTTGTAAGTCTACCGTACTCCTCGCTACAAGGGTGAGGATACTTAAAAACAGACACCTTCCGATGTGTCCTAGTTTGGGTTCTTCAGACTCTAAGCAGAGGACTTAGATTTAGTTAATCTGGGAGGCAACCCCCTGAAGCAGAAGTGAGGGAGTGGACAGTGAGGGAAGGGAGGAGGGCGGCGGGCGAATTAGTGAGATGATTTCCATGGAGGATCTAGTGTGGAAAATGTACAGTGTATGCACCAAGTGACAGGGAAGCTGGGGCACTTAGCACCCAGCCCCCATTCTTGACCAGTTGGGGGTTGCTCCGGGGGTTGTTAAATCCCCAGCCCGTCTAGATCGCCCTGTGTGCGTGGCGAGCAGGCTCCTGTGGTGCAGGAGAAAGGAACGCAGGAAATACAGGGTTTGCAGAGGAAGGGCTCGCACAGGAACCGTCCCCTGGGGCTGCAGGTGAACTCAAAGTGGCTAAGGGATGGAGGGGTGTGGAGCATCTACACAGAGAGACGTCTCTTACCAGGAATACTTGCTAGAAGATGGAGTCGGATGCTCTTCACAACTGTTGCACATTCATGAAGGTTAAATACCAAAGGCATACATCCAGAAATAAGCCCTCACATTTATGTTCAATTCTCGACAAAGGTGCTGAAACAATTCAGTGGGTAAACACTAGTCTTTTCAACAAACTGCTCTGGGGCTACTGGATGCCACATGCAAAAGAATGAAGTTGGTCCATCTTCTACCTCACACCAGATATGAAAACTTAAAATAGACCAGAGACCTAAACGTAAGAGCTAAAACTCTGAAACCCTTGGAAGGAAACATGGGGGTAAATCTTAATAACCTTGGATCTGCCAATAGTTTCTTAAATTTAACACCAAAAGCACAAGCAACCAAAGAAAAAAATGGATCCATTTGGACTTCACCAAAATCAAAACTGTGCTTCAAAGGCACTATCAGAAAATGAAAAGACAACCCACTGAATGGCAGAAAACATTTGCAAATTACACATCTGCTAAGGGACCTGTACCTAGAATGTACAAACAACTTTTATAACTCAGTAACAAGATAAATAACTCCATTAAAGAATGGACAGAGGGGACGCCTGGGTGGCTCAGTCGGTTAAGCGTCCAACTTTGGCTCAGGTCATGATCTCATGGTCCATGAGTTCGAGCCTGCGTTGGGCTCTGCACGGACAGCTCAGAGCCTGGACCCTGCTTTGGATTCTGTGTCTCCCTCTCTCTCTGCCTCTCCCCTGCTTGTGCTCTGTCTCTCTCGCTCTCAAAAATAAATAAACATTAAAAAAAAATTAAAAAATAAAAGAAATCCTCATTTAAAAAAGAATGGACAAAGGATCTGAATAGACATTTTCCATCTACAAGTGGGCAATAAGCACATGAGAAGATGCTCAACGTCATCTGGCATCAAGGGAATGCACATCAAAATCATGACATATCACTTTATACCCACTAGGATGGCCAAAACATAAAAAGACAGTAAGACAGTAATGTGTGTTGACAGAACTACGGAGAAAACTAGAACCTTTATACACCGTTGATGGAAAATGTAAAATGGTACACCCATTCTGCAAATCAGTATGGTAGCTACTCAAAGGTTAAATATATTGCACTTCCACTCCTAGATATATACTTAAGAATTAAAAACCACTCGGGGCGCCTGGGTGGCTCAGTCAGTTGAGCGTCCGACTTCGGCTCAGGTCATGATCTCACAGTCTGTGAGTTCGAACCCCATATCGAGCTCTGTGCTGATGGCTCAGAGCCTGGAGCCTGCTTCCGATTCTGTGTCTCCCTCTCTCTGCCCCTTCCCTGCTCATGCTCTGTCTCTCTCTGTCTCAAAAATAAATAAAAACATGAAAAAAAATTAAAAAAAAAAATTAAAAACCACACAAAAACCTGTACACAAACGTTCACAGCAGCACTGTATTCATGATAGACAGCAAGTGGAAACCAAATGCCTTTTAACCGATGAATGAATGAACAAAATGTGGTATGCCCACTCAGTGGAATGTATTATTTGGCAACAAAAAGCAATGAAATACTGAGAGATGTTAAAGCATGGATGAACCTTGAAGACATCAGGCTAAGTGAAAGCCAGTCACGAAAGGTCACATGGCTTATGATTCCTTTATTATGAACATATAGAATAGGCAAAACCATATATAAAGTAGATGAGGGTTTGCTTACGGCTGGGGGGGGGGATTGGGAGGATTGGGGGCCACTGGCTAAAGGGTCCTGGGTTTTTTGTGGCAGTAATGTAGAACTGGTTGTGGTGATGGTTATATAACTCTGAATATGCTAAGAACCGCTGAATTGTATCCTTTAAAACTGGTGAACTTGCATGGTATGTGAATATCTCAATAAAACTGTTACAAAAGTAATCAGGAACGTGAAGCGTATGTAATTACTTTTTCTAAGAAGTCTCATGTTTTAGCTATTACACTATCATTAAAGCAAAACTTATTCAAAATCAGTACATGCTCTGTCCATTCAGCATGGAAGTTTCTCCCAGACAACCGTGCCTGTTCTTCAGTGAATGGAACAAAGTAGGCTTTAACATGCTGATGCATGTTCCTCTTCTTCCATGGGCTTTTCAGACTGTCCCTTTCCTCAGATCAAAGGGAAGAACTAGAAGTATATTGTTGCAGATGGATGAACACAACTGCGGAACCTCTCTAGCTCTGCCTCAGGCTTGATCTGGAATAACCTTTCACCCGATATTCAAATGAAGAACTAGAACACTAATTCCTTACCTGTTTATAAACTATTCGTTGGCTTACCCACCGCTTTTGAGCAAACCTCCAGAATCCCCTCATGGGCTCTAAGGCCATGTGATGGCTCTTGCTAACTTCCTGCATCAGGGCCCTACTCCTGCTGTCCCCGGTTTCCAGTGCCTTTCCTGCCACACAGAAGGTGCTATCTGTTAAATAAACAAGTATATATTTTTTTATTCCCCAGGTGGAACACATTTTCAAATATATCTTAAATATACTCTGGCCACATCGGGCAAGGCTTAACTGCAAAGCTGTGGACGAACCGCGGGTCTGTCATCTTCTGATACATTTCACAAGACTGTTCATGGGCATGTGCATTTTTCTGGAGAAGGCATCCATAATGTCCGTTAGATTTCCAAAAACGTCTATCACACAACACAAGGAAAGGATCTGAGTTAAGGGAATAATGAGGCTCATAGAAAAAGGGAGACAAAAGTAAAGTGAGAGGCTAAAACAGGAATGGTACTATAAAAGGTAAACTGTCCTTGTCTCACTCTTGATGGTCCCTAAGTACTAAGGAGATCAGGCATCTATACCTAAAACAAAAACTAGCTGATTATCTGCCCATTTCCTCATGCCTGTGGTGAGCTTTAGAAAAACACACACTACCTTCTATAGTAGTGGCTCATGTTGACAGGGATCTTCAATAGAAGACTGGGCTCTCTGAGGCTTTTAAAGCTACAGAAGGTTGGGCTCTCTGAGGCTTTTAAAAACTACATCTGCTAGCCCCCTCATTCCAAGACCTGATGTGCCTTCTGCAATACCAGGGGACTGCTGGGTATGCATGTGAGGTTGAGAATCAGTAACCTATATAATGTTCTCAAAAGAATCCATCTAAAATCCCAGTCATGCTTTGGCAAATTACAACTGTTTAAAGAATGCAAAATGTCCAAATGGCAGTGTATCTACATAAACCAATAAAACGTCTGTTAGTGACCATTTAATTTTAGTATTTTTTTTTTTTAACCCAATTTACAAATTAGTATGCATGTGTATTTGTTTACACATTCAGTCATTCATTCCCTCATCTCAAATTCAGCCTTCTACAGGACAAAGTTTCTGGGGCTCCAAGATGACTGTGTTAGACTCGGTGCTCCACGGAGCCCCTGCGTCTTGATACTGGCTGTCTGGTGTGGCTGCGTGCCACAAGAAGCAGGGTCCATTTCACAGCATCACGGCCAAGAGCAGCTTCTGTTTCTTCTCCAGGTGCACAACGCAGACGCCATTTCCACTGCAGCCCAAGTTCACGTATCCAGGTGCTTATAGAGTCTACGAGTTTTCTCTTTTTTATTTCTGTTGCCATGTTTTTTCCAGGCCTTCCCAGCCCTGCCCTCAGAGCTCACAGCAGCTGTAGTCACCAGGCCACTCCCTGGCTTGTAGCCCATCACAGCCTGGACTCCTTTGGTCAAAGCTCTCACATTTTCCTAGGAAGTGAAGACAGCAGTATGGGAGATGTAAGCACAGTATTATTTATGGAGAACTCCAAGACAGAGGACTTCCACCCCCTTCACTGCTCCTCTCTCTCTCCCCATTCGTAAGTAAGTTTCTCCGCATTCTGTCGAGTGCATTCTCTTTGTCCTTCACTTTGCTTCAAATACCATCTGTAACTAGCCACTGAGCAAGCACTCCCTTTGCCTTCCTCATCTACCTCATACAGCCAGCCAGTAAGTTCTGTGGGCTCCAGACCCTAGCATTTGGTGTACCTATCCACTGTTCTCCACCACCCTGTTCTAGCCCCGGTATTCATTAGCTTTCACTGGAACACTGCAACACTCCCCACTTCTACTAGAGTTTAACAATCACGTATTTCTCTTTCCTCACAAACCTCTGATGGCTCCCTGTAGCCTGGGGAACCAAGTTCGTATTCCCTCAGCGGGTACACAAGACCACTTACAACATGGGCTCCTTATTGATAGAATCCACACTCCCATCTTTTTATGCCTTTGTTCACACTACTCCCTCTCTGCCTGGAGAATCGCCCTCACCACTCCTTCCAACCAGTACATTTATATTTGCCCTTAGAGTCCAGCTTAGATATCACCTCCTCTCTGTGGCGTTCACTCACCTACTCTCCTCCAGGCCCCAAGGGGGAACTGCTCCCCAATCTGGGTTCACAAATTACCTGACTTATACTTCTGCCCTAGACCTAACGTGTCACGTTACTTGTTAACTTGCCCATCTCCCCTTAGCTAGAATGTGATCTCCCTGAAAACAGTAATTATGTTTTCTTCCTTTTGATATCCTAGGTCCTAGTGTAGTATCCACATGTAATAGTGCTCAAAAAAGTTTCTGTAAACTTGTGATTTTATTTAAGTAGAGCAAAATGAAACAAAAAACTGAACAATTAAGTTTACTTAGTAAAAATAAAATTAATCCCATATGATTCTGCAAGTGCAAAGCAGTATTTCATGATTGTCTTAATAGAAGTAGGTCCAAGGAAGAACCTATGATCTTTCTGCCTATCAGTAAATTTCCTCCTAAATATTGGCAGACTTGGAAATAATTCAAACCAGGAGCCACAATAATCAAGTTCTAGCCCAGCCTTGCCATTTAAGACAAGTATCCTTGAATAAGTCACTTTGCCTCCTTAAGCCTCAATGGCCCCAGTGGTGGATAGCACTATCTGCTTGGCCTGTGTGAGGCACACAAATAAAGCATCATATAAATACAGAAAGAAATCACTCTGGATACAGATGACACCCCCTCCCCCTACCACCCTTTTATGGCTGTAGTAGTCACAAAAGGATTTAAAAAATATATTAAGTACAGTTATAGGATTTAACTGTTCTGCATATAAGTTTTCTTTATTTTCTTATGTTAAAAAATCTTTTTTAAATGTTTATTTTTGGGAGGGAGAGATAGAGAGTGCATGTGAGTGGGGGAGGGGCAGACAGTGAGGGAGACCGAGGATCTGAAGCAGGCTGCTCGCACACAGCAGAGAGCTCGATGTAGGGCTTGAACTCATGAACCGTGAGATCATGACCTGAGCCGAAGGTGGACAATTAAATGACCAAGCCACCCAGGTGCTCCTAAATTTGTTGTTTAAAGTGCAGCATATAAACTGTAGCTGTGATGTAAACAATGAAAGTTACTAAAATGTACTGGCTCAGAAAGACCACTAAACAGTAGAAAATATTTGCAAATTATAAATATGATAAAGGTTTTTATCAGAATTTATAAAGAACTCTTACAACTCAACAATAGGTAATTCTCCAAAGAAGATCTACATGTGCCAATGAGCACACAAGATTACCAACATCCTTAGGGAAATCAAAATCAAAATCATGAGATACCACTTCATATAGTAGGATGACTAAAGTAAAAAAAGACGGAAAATAAATACCAGTAAGGATATAAGGAAATTAGAGCCCTCATACCCTGACGGTGGGAATGTAAAATGGCACAGACACTTTGGAAAGTCTGGCAGTACCTCAAATGTTAAACATGTGGTTAACACATGACCCGGCAATCCCACCCCTAATTATATGCCCAAGAGAACTGAAAATCTATGTTCACACAAAAGCTTGTGCATGAATGTTCATAGCATTATTTATAATAGAAAAGGGGGGATGCTCGGGTGGCTCAGTCGGTCAAGCATCTGACTTCAGGTCACGATCTCATGGTTCATGAGTTAGAGCCCTACGTCGGGCTCTGTGCCGAGAGCTCAGAGCCTGGGACCTGCTTCAGATTCTAGGTCTCCCCCTCTCTCACGCTGTCTCTGTCTCTCTCTCAAAAATGAATACACATTAAAAAAAAAAAACTAAAAAAAAAAAAAAAATCATTTATCTTATAATAGAAAGGGGAAACAACCCAAATTCCATCTATGAGAAATAAACAAAATGTGACATATCCACTCAGTGAAATATTATTTGGCAATAAAAAGGAATAAAGTACTGATAAATGGATGAACCTTGAAGTCATTATGCCAAGTTAAAGAAGCCAGTCAAAAAAGACTACATAGTGGGTGATTTCATCTATATGAAATGTTCCGAATAGGCAAATCTATATAGGAGAAAGCTGATCAGTAGTTGGAAAAGGCTGGGGAGAGTGGGGAACGGTGAGTGACTGATAATGGGTACAACGTTTCTTTCTGGAGCGATGAAAACGTTCTGAAATTATGGTGATGGCTACACAACTCTGAATATACTATAAACTACTGAACTATACTTACAAAGGGTGGCTTTTACACTATGTGAATGGTTATTTCAATAGAACTGCTATATAATATATGCTGATCAGAAGTTAAAGAAAAACTTTAAAACTTACTTGATGGAAAAAACTTTTGTCAACTACATTTTCAATCTGTTTTGCTTTTTTATTTCCTCCTGGATGTATTTTTAGTTCACCACCATTCGTTTTGTTCTCTAGGAGTCGCTGGTGTTGATGCTGAAAGGTCACAGGGTCTCTTCCAGGAGGAGGATGACAGTACAGAAGTTTACCCTATGAAGACAAGAAGAGTTAACAGCACATCACGTGTTGTCTGTGTTCTCCCAGAAGAAAAATCCTCAAAGAAGACATCTCCGCCAAGCACCCTCTGACCAGCTTCCTTTTCTGAATTAAAAAAAAAAAAAAATTTTATTTAGAGAGAGTAAGAGTGTGAACAGAGGAGGGACACACAGAGAGACACAGAATCCAAAGCAGGCTCTGAGCTGTCAGCAGAGCCTGACGCGGGGCTCAAACCACAAACCGTGAGATCACGACCTGAGCCGAAGTTGGACGCTTAACCAACAGAGCCACCCAGGCGCCCCTTCCTGCTTTTTGATTAACCAAGCTGACTTCTGGTCACCTGCAAATGGAGAGTCCTAATGAATACACTGACTTACCTTTAAAGTGTTCTGAAGGCCTAGCCTGCCCACAGCCCGCAGACCAGGAGGAAATCTTTCTCCTCTGTGCTCCTTTTTACCTTGTTTGCATTTCCACTCGTGTTCTTCGGTGTACTTATGTGACTATACTTAGGCTAAGTGTTTTCCAAAATGAAAATCAGGATACAACTGCACAGCAGGATTATACTAATGCAGATGTTGGGCGGTCGCTCACTGGATGCAAATTTCCTGCTTCCCACCATAAACACTCTATAAACTGCGGTTTGTAACTCATCTTCTATAGTTTTATAAATGGCAAATGAATAAATAATTTATCCATACAAATACTCTACTGATTAACTACTTTCTTCCTGAACTGAAGGCAAGAGAGTATGGATGTTCAATTTTACTCCTATGCTTCCAAGAGCTCTGCTGATGTGGCATTCAGAAGAGGGAATCCTCACAACCAGTTATTACGGGAGACCCAAGATGCTTGTTTGCAGAAAGAATTAAGCTTAATACATAACAAGTACTGGGGGCTAATTATGCGCCAGGCACTGAGCTTAGTGGTGTGTGTGTCTCCACACACACGTTATTCTCATTTACTTCCCATAATAATCTCGTGAGACAGCTACTCTTCGTTCCTATTTTACTGATGAGGAAAACCCAAAACTTAGCACGTCCTCATCTGTGATGTGGACAGACTCGTTATGTATCTTTAATGAGACGACGCACCGAAAACAGCACTATTCTCGGCAGGGCTGTGAGTACCGTTACCGGGCGAGCGCAGGGAGAACGGCATACGGACGCTCCGCTCCCAGGAGGACTGTGACACAGCTGCAAGAGGAGCTGCAGGCGATGGCAAAGCCAGAGGCACGCATTTATCACTTTCGCTGACAACGTGCAGAGAGCTTTCTCTCTCGTAATTGTGCTGTTGGTTCCATCTCTGGCTCACATGACGCCAACTCCCCCGGATCAAGAAAGCCACGCCGAGGCTGCGGATCTCCTCCCGCAGAAGACCCGCGCCAACCTTGCCAACACTGGATCTTGCCAATTACAATACGCCCTCAACGAGAAAATCCCTCCTTTGTGACACAACAGGTTGCTGGCGTCTAGGCGCCGTGAGAGAGGAGGCCTGCTCACTCAAGAGCATCGAGGAGCTGGGCTCACTTACACTGACGTAGTCCTTCAGGATATAGCGAGCAGACCGAGGCTGGTCTGGCTGCCCGTGCGCAGTCATGAATCCTCGCATATCTGTGAGGAGAGATGGGTTGTGCAAAACTGAAGTTAGAAGACGGCAAATCACAACGAAGACAACTGAGGTGAAGGAAGTTTAGTCCATTACCACACCAACTACGCATCCTTACTCTCTAGCTTTAAAAAGCAACTGTCATGGTAGAAGACATTCTGGTAGCATTATAAAGACCTCCGACAATCTGGGTGAACAGACCACACTGTTCTGATAGCCTAGCACCAAGGGCTGACACACACATTCAATCTCTCTCCACTCCAGTTATTTCTTTCATCTCTTGATTTGAAACATTTACATACGGAGGCCACCTGTAGAATGCTATGCCGTCACTACAATTAGCAAAACCAAAAGCAATATAGTAAGTCTTCTTGTTTAATAATGTATCTATGCTTTTTCCCAATTTCCCAAACATACAACAAAGATCCCTCTAATGCTAACTCAACTAGAGGGGGTAGCAGAGCCTAGTGGTTAAGAATATGGCCTTTGGCAGACGGGTTGGGTTAAAAATAGCTCCTTCACTTAGTAGCTGTGTATTGGCTCTTCCAGTTCAGAAGAAAATAGTTAGAAACCTAGATCGCACAATACATAAAAAAACACGTAGGCAGATTAAAAATCTAAAGATACATAAAAAAAAGACATTACAGGAAAATAGTTTTATCCTTTTAAGATAGGGAAGGCCCTCCCAAGTAAAACACCAAACACCATCAAGCCAAAAAGGAAAAAGTCTGTTAAAACTGTTAACATATATAGGGCTAAAGACACCACAAAGAAGTCCTACAAATCCTTAAAAGAACAAAAGATGCATAGAAAAAGGTGATTCCCAGAAGAAACAGAAATGGCCAGCATATGCACAGATGTTCCATTTCATTAGTAAAGATACGCAAATTAAAGTTATTTAGCAATGTCTTATGAACCATCAGAGACTATTCTTAAAAAAAAAAATTTTTTTTTAATGTTTATTTACTTTTGAGAGAGACAGAGACAGAAAGTGAGTGGGTTAGGGGCAGAGGGAGGGGGAGACACAGAATTGGAAGCAGGCTCCAGGCTCCGATCTGTCAGCATAGAGCCTAACGTGGGGCTCAAACTCACGAGCTGTGAGATCATGACCTGAGCCGAAGTTGGACGCTCAACCGACTGAGCCACCCAGGTGCCCCTGTCAGAGACTATTCTTTACAGACCTGCAAAATGATCTTAGAAACTATACGTATGTGGTCATCCATCTTTACAAACTGGCTTTTTCCTTACTCTGATTTTATCAGCATTAGATGAAAAATCTTAAAAAACGATTACTTTTAGTTTTATCTGGAAGTCCAATCAAATGGAAAGTCTGGTGGAAGCCCACTACTGGAGAGAGGTCTGGAATATGAAACTCAGGCTATGCGCCACTGATTAGACACCACTGTAGGCAAGTCATTTCATGCTCTGATTTTAGATTACTCGTCTTAAAAAAAAAAAAGAGGTGAGAGGTGGAGTGATCTTTAAAGTCTCTTACGTGGTTTTGTGACTACACCGGTCTCATCACAAATGCTTAATATTTATCCTCTTTAAAGTCTCTCAACTAAGCTAAGTTCAAGTTAATGTCAAACAAGGTTTCCGAGGGACTGATGGAAGGCTGTTTTGTGTCCCTACCCTGACCACATTCAGCAACATCCCAATCTGAGGGCTTTCCCTTCCAATGCTGCCCTCACAACTCTCCTACCTGCTCTGACAGCATATTCATTTCCTTCCCAACATCCCTTTTCTTCCCTGTTTGGGAGAAGACTCCAGAAAGAGCCAGCACAGCCTCAATCTGAATCGTGTCTACACCTGGTTATCTTCTGAACAGTTTATGCCCTCAGGGCCTTTTCTTAGAGGCATGTGACAACTGCTGGTTCTTGCTGGTGCTCTCTGTGGGAGCTTTCAACAGTCTGTATCTAGGCATTCAACAGGGAGGGGCCTGACTGCTATAGTGAAAGCAAAGGGCAGACCTGAGGAGAGGCAAGGGATTCAAAGCATCTCCTCCTCTAACTCCAGAAAGCACTTACCACACTGAAGTAAAATGCTACTCACGGAGCAGTCAGCTCCCCTCCCTTACTGCTGCACTCTGAACCCACCACCAAAGCAGCTAGCTGGAGGCAAGGCCAACAGAGACAACGAAAGCACAAACCTTGGAAGATGACATGACAAATGCTAAGGAAAAATGTAAATTTCTATCTCTGCAGGAGTAGTTGCTCTCATTAACTATGTTGTTACTTTTTGTTCATTTAATTGTTCATGTTTTAAAATAAATCACAACTCACATCCATAAGCTGTCAACAGTTCTTCTGATGTCGGAGGTCGATGGGGATCTTCATCCTCTCTAGGCTTTATGATATTAATGCCATAGGTAGCTTCTAAAACATATCTCGGAATATTCTGGCAAACATAAGCTTGTCAAGGAATCCATTACCTTGAACTGACCCCTCCCCACCACGGCTTCTGACACATGCCTCTAATTCTGAGACCATGGTACCTTAGCACTCCTATGACCGAAGCCTTTTTATGTCTCCAAAAAAGAAGTACACTTATTCATTAATTTTCAAATGCTTTCTCTTTAAATACCATTATACCTTATACCGGCTATTCATGCACATGCCCCATATGCCCCCGAGACCGAATCCAGAAAGGGCAGGATCCATGGCTGATTCATGCTCATAGCTTCCACAGAACCCAACCTTATCTGGCTTGTAATTAATGCTCAATACACATCAGATTATTAATTCAAACAGAAAACGGAAAATATACAGAAAAGCATAAATAATGTAACAACTGTGTTCCCAACTATCAAGAAGTGGTAACAATTTCGTCTATTAAAAATTGTATTACAGGGGCCCCTGGGTGGCTCAGTCAGTTAAGCGTCCGACTTTGGCTCAGGTCATGATCTCAGTCTGTGAGTTCGAGCTCCACGTTGGGCTCTGTGCTAACAGCTCAGAACCTGGAGCCTGTTTCAGATTCTGTGTCTCCCTCTCTCTCTGACCCTCCCCCGTTCATGCTCTGTCTCTGTCTCAAAAATAAATAAATGTTAAAAAAACCATTTTTTTAAAAAATTGTATTACAAATGCAAACCTCCGCCGGTCTGCTTCTCCCACTTTCACACTCACATGTATCTATTAATGCAAAGTACTGTTCTGTGAGGTGACAATTTTTGCAGAAATGGGTGTCACACCGTACATGTGATCTTTCGAGATCTACAGAGGTTACCACAGGCAGACTTAGTGCAGTATTTTTAACAACTATATACTATTCTATTTTAGCGATATACTGTATTTTATCAATCCTGGCAGATGAATTCTTTCTCATTATTTCTTACAGGAAGAGAAATCAAATTGGGGTAAATAAAATGCGGTGGCCTTCAGGGCAGTCATGAAGAATCTTGTCAAGAACTGTACAGGGCCAGAAATTTCACGCTACTTATAAATTAACAAATTGGCATGTCAGTTTCACGGAGTCTCCTTCCTATCTTCCTCCAGCATCCACGGAACAGTAACAGACTAACCTGTTGGCTTGTAAGTAGAGTAAGATCTTAAGACACTGTGGTTCTTAACAATATTTTTTTCATGTCACACACTATCCTAGGTGCTTCACATAAGTTAACTCATTATGCTGGGAAGCAGCAGAGTTCCTTTTTTTTTTTGGTAGGCCTATTTGCATACTTTAAAAGCATGCTGGGATTTTGATTGGGATTGCATTGCATTGCACTGATGTATCAATTTGAAGAGAATTGACATTTTAAGAGTATGAAGTCTTTCAAACCATAAACACGTATATCTCTCCATTCAGGTCTTATCAACCGTGAAGGAGCTATTATTACTGGCACTTTTCAGAAAAGAGAGTTTCTGGAAGGTTAAGCAAGCTTATCACACAAATAGTCAAATGGCAGTGTCAGGATTCAGGTTTGCAACTCGGGGCTGAGATCCAAGACTGGGCTCTTCCACTGATTCCAGGCGACACTGCTGCACTCAGGACATGAGGTTCTGCAATCCTGATGCTACCTCACATATAAACTTGGGCAGGTTACTGTTAAGTGTTTCAGGTTTTTCAATACATCCAATGCAAAGCCAAGTCCAAAACAAACTTGAAGCCCTAGTGTACACATAACAACCAGTCTTTCTAAAGCAGAAAGGATATTAGTGACACAGGGGGAACGTGGTCTCTCATTTGGTCAATAGGGAGGATTCCATTGCAAGTCATTTCTGCCTTGGTAGAGACGAAGGATGGCATCACCAGGCCCGGGCAGTCACATAAGCAGAGGCCAGGTTCCACATAGAGAGTCTGAAAGACAAGTGAGAGGTTTACGCTGGGCACACAGCAGAGGAAGGGAAAAGACCACCACGCGAGTGGTGAAGAACTCAGAAAACCCAGCCGGAGGAACTGGCTAAGGAGGAAACAGGCTGATGCTGCAGAAATACCTGAAAATGCTTGGTGTGACCAGGTGTGGCAGACACAGACACTTTCTTGTTGCCCATGATGGTGTTGATTGTGGAACTCTTACCAACATTCGGGTAGCCCACCTGCAAGAGACACCTAAGTTACTAGCGTCTGACAGTACGTGTATCAAACCCAAAGATAATACATAAATAGTGCAACTCCAGCGTGTCTGGTTGCTTCAAAAGATTATTTGAGATAGGTGCTGTTTGTGGACAATTTGTTCCCCTGCAGTGTGGATGTATTTATTCAGACAGGTCTCCAGTGATGCACAGTCAAGCTAAGTACATTTTATTTGTAGAGGTCTTGCTGTAACAGCAGATATTACAGTAAACCTCAGCCCCTTGTTCTCAGCTCTACCCACGATGTCCCATCTTACAGGCATTTCAGTTTCTGTTGTATTTTCCACACTGTGGGTGAAGTCAAGCATCAGATAGGTATTTTAATCATCACAACACACAATCACTTTGGCACATGGACTTGCTGTGGGTTAACAAGCTATTAAAACTCTTCAGTGAGTCTTAGCAGGATCATATAAAGATTCTCAAATAAATGCTCAAATCATGCCAGTCTTGCTCCAGGCTTTTTCTTAGGTTTTTTCCCCTGTACCTCTAAATCCAATTCCTTCTTACCTGGTTCAAACAATCCTCCGTCAGCATGACTGGAAGATTACAAATACTGATCCCATGGAACATAAAACCCCAAACCTTCCACCCCCAGTACAGGCCTCGTACACCCCAGTACACCCTCGTACACCCCAGTACAGGCCTCACTTCCACTGCTCAGCTTCGCTCTTGCCCCTCTCCATGCTTAGCCATACTGCCACCTGCTGGTCCATGGACACACTTCCATTCCTGGGGCTTGGTTTAAACCTTTACCTTGTTTGTCTGAAGGCCCTTCCTTCCATTGTCACATTGTACTTTAAGGTGCAACCTCTTACATAAATATGTCAGACAACTGCTCATTAATTTCAATATTCTCATGTTTTGTGTTTATTTATATCTTGATTACATAACATGTTACCATTTGTTTACATGTCCTTTGTTGGGGACAGGGGACTTCTGTTGCTGTCATCTCCCCCACCTCCTGCAGACCAGGCTCCTCATTATACAACTCCTATAGGGCGCTGGATGTCCTCTCTACCACTCCCTACACTTGGAATTAGAAGTTCTGGGAGGGTGGAGATACACTGACTGTCATGGCCCAGCAGGACGCCTGGCATGTGGCCGGTGATCAATAAATGTTCACAGGATGAGTAAATTAACCTATTTTCAAGATTTCTAGAGTAAGACATTCAGAAAGTGGCAAGGCTGCTTAGCATGTCCGTAAATGTGAGAAATAAACTAGCTTTAGGGAAGCTGGGCTTTCTGGTGGCATATGGAAAATGAATTTTTAGCAATAATATATAGAAGTGGAGTTGTAAAGCTAAGAGAAATTAGCTACATTTCCCAAAGTTTATAGCAAGTAAATCCGTTCCACTGTAGAACTGGGAATATCACTAGGTCTGCCTGGCTCCAGGGACAATTCCTTTAACTAGTGTTCTAAAATAAAATGTCAATCTGCTATAATCATTTTAAGTACGCTTTGGGAGGGGGACAGTGCTTCAAAACAATTAGGATTGCTCTACTCGGCACGTAACTTAAAAGCTAGAAGATTTTAAGGCTGCCATGATCTACTTTCTTTCACTGTTTTGTTTTCTTGCCTGGATGGAAGATCTATAAAATACCTTCTCTAACATCTTACACTTCCTTAGCTAAAGATGGGGCCGTCTGGAGCTCTACTGTACACCCCTGAGGTTTGGGTACTTCTCACAGCCACCTCTAGAATTAGTGTATATGTAGCTAGGGACGTGATCTCCTTTCCCGTTTTTTGTTTATTTTTGAGAGAGTGCGCACACATGTGCACGAGCGGGAAAGGGGCAGAGAGAGGGGGACAGAGGATCCGAAGCAGGCTCCACACTGTAAGCCATGAGCCAGATATGGGGCTGGAACTCACGAACTGTGAGATCATGACCTGAGCCGAAGTCGGAGGATCAACCAACTGAGCCACCCAGTAGCCCCTCCTTTCCCCTATTCTTATGCAACCAAAGCACCAATCTTGTTGTACCTGGCCCAAAGATGTTGGGATTCTCCCTAGAATGCATCTGGAACATTTACAGTACAAATTTGCAAGGATCACATGACACCATAAGCCTCCAGAAGGTAAGAATATTGACCTGGAAGACTGAAAATGGTCTTAAAAGTGCTCTTTTCCAAGTACTTCTTGGGAAGTCACATGACTGGTAGCGCTGAACTGGAAGGAGCTGAACTGGTAGAGCTGAACTGGGAGAAGATAATTACTATGAAAAGAGGTATAGCCAATGTAAGCCTTGAAAGAGTACACTTTTGACTTTTCCTGTCACACGGCCTACTCCCACAATGCCAGTGGGCAATAAGAGGGCAATAACGTTCCCAATGATGCCAGAAGCCTGGTTAGTAGTCCCTTGGATTCCAGTGTAGCTACCAATGGATTGGATATAAAGATACCCATGTGGTAACAATCTCAGGACCTATTTCACCTTACCAGTCCAATGGTAAGCTGTCCGTCTTTCACTTTCTTCCCGGTGTGTAGCTGCTTAAAGATCTCCAATAACTCCTGCCTTGATACCAGGTGGCTGAAATTGCGTGTGTGCCTCTTCTCCAGGGTGTTCCTGCCCTGAGCCTCAGAATCCACAGTACAGCTTTCCTTCCTGTCCCAGCCACAGGGCTCTTCGTCAGGGTTGCTGTCCTCTTCCGAACACGTCTGCCAAACTTCCTCCTCCTCCTCCTGACAGTCCTCGTACTCACTGTTGTCTTCATCGCTACTGGCAACTTCACCAAGTGGCGGGGATCCTCCGTCCAGGAGCTGTTCGGTCTCACTGTGAGGATTTTCAGCCTCATCACAACTGGAGTTTTCAGACTCGGTTGTATTGGCTTCTCCAGCACCCTCGTTCACATGTTCCTGATGAAATAACAGAAACCACAAAAGTTCAGAAGGGTAGAACAATGGCATCTTTCATTCTAATGAAAGTATTCAGAGTTGGTTATTGAAGAACAGAGGACAAGAAAAGCCATGAAGGAGACCAGAAAAGGTGAAAACAGGGAGACAATGTAAGTCTTTCAGTGCAAGGACACAACCAAACTATCAACAGTGGTGCCCTCTGGGGACGGGAGGAACAGTGGACCGTCACTTTATGCGTTCCTGTATTATCTGAACTCTGTACAAACAACATGCGTTACTTCTGTAATAGATACATCTTTAAAGAAAGCAAGAGCTTAGAAAAGCCCATGTCAAGCTAAATTCTTTGTCAGTATGCCATTTTACAACGGCCTATAGAACAAAGCATTTCTCGTTAACAATAAAACATTTAACATTCTCTTCTCTGCACAAAGCAAGAAGAGCAGAATTTATAATTTGAGTTTTTTACATTTGCATTTTTAAAGACTGGTTTGCATATTTAAGGAAACTGCTATTCCTTTATAATTGCCTTTAATAAATCAAAGTGCTGTGCAGCACAGCTCCCTCAGGATGAAATAAACAAAACTCAACTCCACATGCGAAAATTATTCACATATGCAAAAAAGAAAAAAAAGATAAAAATCATTTACTCTTTAGGGATGTGTAAATTCTTCTGAATTCCTACTGATATTAAAGCAAAACTAAGACAATTTATGGTATTACTATATTGATTTGTATCAACAGGAGTGAATTGGTCTGGATTTAGAAGTGATGCAAACCTGGTATCATTTCTAAATTACCTAATGTTAGAATGAGTAATCATCACAGAAGAGGACACAGGGAGTTAAACAGGTATCCTAAATTTTAGGAAAGTAGTGACATAAACCATCACAGAAAATAGGCATGATTCCACAGTCAAGCCTGGTGAGTCAAAAAGAAACAGCATGAGGGTGCCTATGTGGCTCAGTTGGTTAAGCATTGAACTCTATGATCTCACGATTCGTGGGTTTGAGCCCCACGTTGGGCTCTGTGCTGACAGTGCAGGGCCTGCTTGGGATTCTCGCTCTCTCTCTCGCATGCGCTCTTTGGCCCTCCCCGCTCATGTTCTCTCTCTCTCAAAAAAACAAAAAAACAAAAAAACCCACAAAACTTAAAAAAAAAACAACCCACAACAAAATAGTATGGCTTCTAACAGAACTACAGAACTGGGAGCAATTTCTATGAGAAATGAACAATGAGTGTAAAGAAGACGGTGTGTCTTCACCGTGAACTCTTCTGGATCATTTCAAAATATGAAAGAAACAGGTAACAATAATGTGAACCAGGGGCATCTCGATGGCTCAGTTGGTTTGTGGGTTTGTATATGGGGCTCTGCGATGACAGTGCAGAGCGTGCTTGGGAATTTCTCTCTCTGCCCCACCCAATGCACGTGCACTCTCTCTCTCTCAAAATAAATAAATAAAGACTTTTAAAAAAGACCCCACCTAAAACTAGAAGCAGTTTAGGTTCAGGAAAAATGAGAAGGACAACAGAAGGACTTCGTGGCAGTTACAGTAAAATAAAAATAAGGGGAAAGCCAATTTCTTAGGAAAACAGTGCAATTTAACAGATGGCCAAGAAAAAACTAAGGTACTCGGCTTGAAAACTGTCATGCTCTTTCAAATAAGAAGGGGTTAAACAACTGTAAAGGAAGAACCAAGCTTCAGATAGGCGAGTACAGTGATTATCAAACTATTTCTAGTAAGTTCATGTTTGATACTCAAATGACAGATGTGATTACTGATACATCACAACAGTAGTTAGTTATTGGTCTTGAGAAATCATGAAAAACATCAGAGACTTCAGAAGACCTGGGAGGAGTAAATGATGGCTAACTTAAGAAGGAAGAAAGAATATCTTCCATAACCACACACTGTTAACTCAGAGTTGGATATGGGAGTAAGTCCTCAAGGCAGCTGGTGAGCCCTAAAAAGATAGTCATCAACAGGAGGCAACAAGGGTTTCCTGAGAACAGATTATGTAAAAAAGTGGAACGTACTACTTGGTAACAGTTCAGGGAAGACTACAGATGTAGAAACTAATCCTATTTTCATTTTTGATAATTTAAAAATACAACAACAAAAACCTTCAGTAAGATGCTGACTCCCAGGAAAGAGGTGAAACAGAAATAGTGGTTAAGAGGACAAACTAGGAAGCCAGACTACCTGAGGATAATAAGCACTTACATTTACTGTTGAGAAGATTAAATGAATAAAATATACAAAGTGCTTAGGATAGTGGTGCCTGGCACAGAATAAACTTTTTATGGGTTAGTTTTTATTAACAATAGTAACAACAGAATGATCCTTACTGTTCTATCCTTGCAAACACATCTGTATTCATCACATCAGAATGCTTATTAGTACCAAGTGCTTAGAAAGTTCACAAAAGGTTACAGAGCTCTCCCCTTGGTTCTGACCTGTTTAACATCAATGACTGGAAAGAATATACAGAAGCACAAACACACAACATCTGCAGATTCAAAGCTAGAAGGAGAGAAAAGCAAATTGCACAACCAAAATGAATTCTCTACCTTAGCCCCAAACACTAACAATATTTCAGAGGAACAGTACTGTCCTAAGTTGAGCCTGAGTGGCTCACTTGGTTGAACATCTGAATTAAGCTCAGGTCATGATCTCATGGTTTGTGAGTTCGAGCCCCGCACTGGGCTTGCTGCTGTCAGTGTAGGGCCCAACTTGGATCCTCTGTCCGCCCCTCTCTCTGCCCCTCCCTCACTTGCGCTCTCTCATGCGTGCGCTTGTGCGCGCTCTCTCTCTCAAAAACAAACAAAAACCAACCACAAACACAAAAACTTTTTCCATATGTAAATATGGGGCGAGATTTGCATTAAGTCTTTTCATTTTTAAAAGATATTTGAGGGATTTGGTTGTTCACAGGTTAAATTAGCCAAGACCATAATATAGCTCCTTTGAAACGGGGTGAATTAACAAAAACTCTGAATTACTAGGAGTATCCTGATTACAAGAAGTTAATAGTCTCTCTGTATACATCCTGGGCAAACCATATCTAGAATAACATATTCAATTAGGTGCCACCAATTTTAATGTTATCCTGACACAGGCAAACAGACACTTGAGATGAAGAGTGCCCCAGATATTGTGTCCATAATGAATAGAAAGGCAGAAAATACATACAGTTTGCAGAAGAGAGAACTAAGGGGACAAAGGAAGAGTCCTTAGATCAAGGGTTAGGGAGGCCAACTTAGCTTCACTAAACTGAAAAACTTTTTCTTTAACATTTTTTTTTTTTTATTTTTTATTGAGAGAGATTGTGTGTGTGCATGTGCGAGCAAGCGGGGTGTGGGGGTGGATGGGGGAGTGGGGGAGGGGAGAGAGGCAGGAGAGACAGAATCTTAAGCAGGCTCCACTCTCAGCACGGAGCTCAACAGGGGGCTAGACCCATGACCCTGGGATCATGACCTGAGCTGAAATCAAGAGCTGGACCAACTGAGTCACGCTGACACCCCTGAAGAACTTTCTAAATGAAGACAGGAACAGTGAGCTACCAGGTCTCTGTCATTTAATGTAGTCACAGAGAGATTATCTGACTGTTTGCCATGGAGGTGAGCTAACCTATAAACTCATCAGGAGAGGGTATTATATTCACTGATAACCAGCTCAACACACAAGTCAATACATGGTTGACAGAGATAAAAGGAGAAGGCTAGGAAAAAAAGTGTTACTTTAGGTCTCTTCCAGATCTAAGATTCTACTACTAATTTCATTTCATAGTTATTATTAGTTATTAGTTACATTTTTTATTAAAAAACAAACCCCAGGGGCACCTGGCTGGCTCAGTTGGTGGAGCATGTGACTCGATCTGTGAGTTCAAGCCCTACGATGGGTGGAGATTGGGTGTAGAGATTACTTAAAACAAGCACACAGGGCGCCTGAAGCTCAGTGAGTTAAGCATCTGCCTTCAGCTCAGGTTATAACCTCGCAGTTTGTGGGTTCGAGTCTCACATCGGGCTCTGTGCTTGGGATCCTCTCTCTCTGCCTCTACCCTGCTTGTGCACGCTCGCTCTCTCTCTCAAAATAAATAAACTTAAAACACACACACATTCACGCCACCACCCCACCCCACCCCCAAATTGTTTCTGTAAAATTTGGGTTAAAAGAGAACATGGTATAGCTTTAGGATTACTTCATTTCGTTTTGAAAACAATGTCAAAAGAGATTCTAATCAAGTCCTGAGAAGTAGAGGTACAGGCTTTGGTTGTCGCCGCCTCCTGTTAAGAACTATTATTAAAGTCATTATGAAACTTCCTATTCAACTTCCTGCCGAAAATCTAAAAGAATTAAAAATTTTAGCTAGTGTCAGTGTGTAACACAGAGCCCCTGAGATGTCAGACTATTTGACAACCAGAGAAAGCAACTTTGTGATTCATTTTTCTATAGTATAGATCATCCTACTATCAGAGCATTTAGGGAACCAACAAAAATCCCTGAATTCCCATAAAACTTCAAACCAACCAACCAACCAACCAACCAACCAACCAACCAACCAACCAACCCAAAGCTTACTAACCAGAAACTGAAATCTTCCTCCCAGAAACCCAACCTGAAAAAGCCCTCAGGTTACCTCAGAGTCACCAATCAGTTGAATGGCTTCAGCCAAAGCCGACCAGAAGATAATCTTCACATTTTCTTTTTCAAAGTATGTGGCCCAGGCACTCCGCTGCTCAGCAGTCAGCAAGTCTGCCTTATTTATCAGAATGACATTTTCCTTACTGTCATCTATTTCTTTCACGTAACATTCCTGGGCAAGACAAAGGTATTTAGAAAGGCCTCTTCAAACAAGTAAATATTGGGCAAATTATACTGAAGACCCCCAAGTAAGACTAAAAATTTTTACTGCCCCTAGTTTTAAGTCAACCCTAATTTAAAGAGTTTTCATCCTGCTACATTCTAATGATCCTTCCAGTAAGCTCTGAGAAAGGTAGGTCACATACACTTAGAAGTACCCTCAACATAAAAAATTGGAAAGGGTAAAATGAAATGCTCTCCTGTCCTGCTGAAGGGTAATAGATCTTTCCACTTTAAATACTGTTGTTCCTCTCTCTGATACTGCCGAAATATTTCTTTTACACAGTTAAAGAACTGCAGAGCTAGATTTGTCAGCCAGCAGGGACTAAAAGAAAAACAAGACTCGATTAATTGATATTAATTCCCAAACACAGCTCTTCATTAGGGAACACACCAGAGTGTGACTTCACAAGAGTTTCACAAATGAGATTTTTGTCTCTCACCAATGGATTTAAAAATATCCTGTACTATTACTATCATGGTCCTCAAACACAAATAGGAATACTTCACATGTGTACAGTGTTGTACTAATCCAAAGCCTGTATTACATTCTTTCATGTAATCTTCACTCCTTAATTATTACTACCTGTGGTGTTTTACAAACAGTTCACTGTAAAATATCACAGCAGGTAGTAAGTAAGGTGTGAGGAGAGAGAACATGACAGGATGGGTAAGACGGGACTAAAAAGTACAATGTTATTTAAACCGATGTCTCTTAAAAAATGAGAAACACTGGCAAATATCTATTAACAAATTGGCTTCTAAACTAGAAGCTAGAGAGTTCATGTGTTTGTCCCTTCCTGCAGATGAAAATGATTGTTTTAGAAGGAAAACACCTGTCTAAACAGCAGCAGTGTGTAAGCGCCCAACCCTGGGAGGAGAGGGGGCCTACTTGAAGCTAGAGGAGGGAACAGAACGCTTGCCTACAGTTACTGCTGTCAGTGAGGCCGTCCTCCCACCGCGGCTCTGAGGACTGCACATTTGAATTTTGTCACACTTTACTTACCAAGTCTTCACATCTAAACAGGAGTGGGTTTCGAGCATCTACTATTTGGACCACGATATCACTGAAAAAGAAATATGAGATACTCCAATCATTGTGAAGTGAAACATGACCACATAATAATAATAGCAAGCACTGTCCATATATTAGCACTTGGCACATCAATCGTTTTAAGGTATAATTATCCCCAGTTTATGTATGAGGAAACTGAAGCTTAGGACAGTTAAGTAACTTGTCTAAGGTCACCAGCTACTCCTGATGGAGCTCGAAGGGAGCTCTGTCTGGACCAGAGGACATGCCTGTAATCATAACATTCTCTTGCTGTTTTATGTCCGAGAGGACCCTGATGATGTTTCATTGCTAAAACTTCAACTGGATCTTCTAGTAAACTCTCCTGGTGAGGCAAAAGAGTATTCCAAATACTTTAATCCAAGATGAGGTTTACTGCATACTCAGTACCTAATCCACACTGGGGTTAAGACCTCAAAAGAAAACTAATAAATCACTTGACAGCAGCCACTATCAAAGCCTGTATGTTTTTTAAACCCAGGGCTGACAAGAGAAAGCATACATCCAGCAAATCATCATCCATCAGTTCCAACAATGTGTTTAAATGGCACAATTACAAAACAGGAAAATATCAACTTAAGATGCCACACTGAAGCAGGAATGATGAGTCCAACTTCTGTCACATAGAAGATGCAGGAGTAAAAGAACCTTCTGTAGCTGATACAAGCTCCTTAAAGCCCTCACAAATGTAGTGGGGACTACAGCACCCTAGCACTGCAAGAATAAGTATCTCACTTCCCTGGGAGGATCACCCTTCCCATCCTGCCTCTGTGCCTAGGAAAGATGCTCTAAGGGGCAGCCACAACTGCCACTGGAAGGAAGTAAGTCTGGAATTGTGATCCTTCCAGCTTTGGTTTTCTTTTTCAACATTACTTTGGGTATTCGGGATCTCTTCTGGTTCCATACAAATTTAAATTTTTTTTTTTTAAACTTTATTTATTTTTGAGAGAGAGAGAGAGAGACAGAGTGCAGGCAGGGGACGAACAGAGAGAGAGGGAGACACAGAATCTGAAGTAGGCTCCAGGCTCCAAGCTGTCAGCACAGAGCCTGACACAGGGCTTGAACCCACAAACCGTGAGATCATGACCTGATCCGAAGTTAGACGCTCAACTGACTCAGCCACCCAGGCGCCCCATTTATTTTTAATCTTCATTTATTTTTGAGAGAGAGACAGAGTGCAAGCAGGGGAGGAAGAGATAGATGGTTCCATACAAATTTTACAATTGTTTGTTCTAGCTCTGTGAAGAATGCTGGTGGTATTTTGATAGGGATTGCACTGAATGTGTCGATTGCTTTGGTTAGTATAGACATTTTAACAATATTTGTTCCTCTAATCCATGAGCATATGAAATACTTTTCCATTTCTTTGTGTCCTCTTCAATTTCTTTCATAAGCTTTCTTTGTTTTCAGTATACAGATCTTTTACTCTTTGGTTAGGTTTATTCCTACGTATTTCATTCCTAGGTCTTTTTGGTGCAACTGTAAATGGGACTGATTCCTTGATTTCACTTTCTGCTGCTTCATTATTAGAGTATAGAAGACATGCAACCAATTTGTGTACATTGAGCTTACATCCTGTGACCTTGATGAACATATCAATCAGTTCTAGCAGTTTTTTTGTGGAGTCTTTTGGGTTTTCCAAAAGTGGAGTATCATGTTGTTTGCAAAGAGTTAAAGTTTAACTTCTTTTTTGTCAATACGAATGCCTTTTCTTTTTGTTGTCTGATTGCTGAGACCAGAATTTTCAGTCCCGTGTTGAACAGCAGTGGTGAGATTGGATATCCCAGTCATGTTCCTGACCTTGGGGGGAAAGCTCTCAGTTTTTTCCCATTAAGGATGATATCAGCTGTGGTCTTTCATATACGGCCTTTATGATGTTGACGTATGTTCCTTCTATACCTACTTTCTTGAAATTTTTTATCAAGAAAGGATGCTGTATTTCGTCAAATTCTTTTTCTGCATCTCCTGAGAGGATCATGTGGTTCTTATCCTTTCTTTTATTAATGTGATGTATCACACTGATTGATTTGGGAATACTGAACCACCCCTATAATAAATCCCACTTGATCATGGTAATTTTTTTTTTTTTAATGTAGTGTTGGATTTGATTTGCTAGTATCTTGTTGAGAATTTTTGCATCCATGTTCATCAGGGAAATAGGGTCCGGAGTTCTCCTTTTTAGTGGGGTCTTTGTCTGGTTTTGGAATCAAGATAATGCTGGTCTCACAGAATGAATTTGGAAGTTTTCCTTCCACTTCTATTTTTTGGAACAGCTTCAAAAGAATAGGTAGTAACTATCCTTTAAATGTTTGGTAGAATTCCCCTGGAAAGCCATCTGGCCCTGGACTCTTGTTTGTGGGAGATTTTTTTATTACTGATTCAATTTCTTTACTGGTTATGGGTCTGTTCCAATTTTCTATTTCTTCCTGTTCCAGTTCTGGTAGTTTATATGTTTCTAGGAATTTATCCATTTCTTCCAGATTGCCCAACTTGTTGGCATATAATTGCTCATAATATTCTCTTATTATTGTTTGTATTTCTGCGGTGTTGGTTGTGATCTCTCCTCTTTCAATCGTGATTTTATTTATTTGGCTCCTTTCCTTTTTCTTTTTGATCAATCTGGCTAGAGGTTTATCAATTTTGTTAATTCTTTCAAAGACCCAGCTCCTAGTTTCGTTGATCTGTTTATTTTTTTTTAATTTCATTATCATTGATTTCTGCTTTAATCTTTATTATTTCCCTTCTTGTGCTGTTTTTGGGCATTATCTGCTGTTCTTTTTCCACCTCTTTTAGGTGTAAGGTTAGGTTGTGTACCAAAACTGCAATCATCGACAGAGACCCAGTAAAAAAAGAGAACTACAGGCCAATATCCCTGATGAATATGGATGCAAAAATTCTCAATAAGATACTAGCAAATCGAATTCAACAGCATATAAAAAGAATTATTCACCATGATCAAGTGGGATTCATTCCTGGGATGCAGGGCTGGTTCAACATTCGCAAATCAATCAACGTGATACATCACATTAACAAAAAAAAAGAGAAGAACCATATGATCCTGTCAATCGATGCAGAAAAGGCCTTTGACAAAATCCAACACCCTTTCTTAATAAAAACCCTTGAGAAAGTCGGGATAGAAGGAACATACTTGAAGATCATAAAAGCCATTTATGAAAAGCCCACAGCTAACATCATCCTCAACGGGGAAAAACTGAGAGCTTTTTCCCTGAGATCAGGAACACGACAGGGATGCCCACTCTCACCGTTGTTGTTTAACATAGTGCTGGAAGTTCTAGCATCAGCAATCAGACAACAAAAGGAAATCAAAGGCATCAAAATTGGCAAAGATGAAGTCAAGCTTTCGCTTTTTGCAGATGACATGATATTATACATGGAAAATCCGACAGACTTCACCAAAAGTCTGCTAGAACTGATACATGAATTCAGCAAAGTTGCAGGATACAAAATCAATGTCCAGAAATCAGTTGCATTCTTATACACTAACAATGAAGCAACAGAAAGACAAATAAAGAAAATGATCCCATTCACAATTGCACCAAGAAGCATAAAATACCTAGGAATAAATCTAACCAAAGATGTAAAGGATCTGTATGCTGAAAACTATAGAAAGCTTATGAAGGTAATTGAAGAAGATTTAAAGAAATGGAAAGACATTCCCTGCTCATGGATTGGAAAAATAAATATTGTCAAAATGTCAATACTACCCAAAGCTAACTACACATTCAATGCAATCCCAATCAAAATTGCACCAGCATTCTTCTCGAAACTAGAACAAGCAATCCTAAAATTCATATGGAACCACAAAAGGCCCCGAATAGCCAAAGGAATTTTGAAGAAGAAGACCAAAGCAGGAGGCATCACAATCCCAGACTTTAGCCTCTACTACAAAGCTGTCATCATCAAGACAGCATGGTATTGGCACAAAAACAGACACACAGACCAATGGAATAGAATAGAAACCCCAGAACTAGACCCACAAAAGTATGGCCAACTCATCTTTGACAAAGCAGGAAAGAACATCCAATGGAAAAAAGACAGCCTCTTTAACAAATGGTGCTGGGAGAACTGGACAGCAACATGCAGAAGGTTGAAACTAGACCACTTTCTCACACCATTTACAAAAATAAACTCAAAATGGATAAAGGACCTAAATGTGAGACATGAAACCATCAAAACCTTAGAGGAGAAAGCAGGAAAAGACCTCTCTGACCTCAGCTGTAGCAATCTCTTACTCGACACATCCCCAAAGGCAAGGGAATTAAAAGCAAAAGTGAATTACTGGGACCTTATGAAGATAAAAAGCTTCTGCACAGCAAAGGAAACAACCAACAAAACTAAAAGGCAACCAACGGAATGGGAAAAGATATTTGCAAATGACATATCGGACAAAGGGCTAGTATCTAAAATCTATAAAGAGCTCACCAAACTCCACACCCGAAAAACAAATAACCCAGTGAAGAAATGGGCAGAAAACATGAATAGACACTTCTCTAAAGAAGACATCCAGATGGCCAACAGGCACATGAAAAGATGTTCAGCATCGCTCCTTATCAGGGAAATACAAATCAAAACCACACTCAGGTATCACCTCACGCCAGTCAGAGTGGCCAAAATGAACAAATCAGGAGACTATAGATGCTGGAGAGGATGTGGAGAAACGGGAACACTCTTGCACTGTTGGTGGGAATGCAAATTGGTGCAGCCGCTCTGGAAAGCAGTGTGGAGGTTCCTCAGAAAATTAAAAATAGACCTACCCTATGACCCAGCAATAGCACTGCTAGGAATTTACCCAAGGGATACAGGAGTACTGATGCATAGGGGCACTCGTACCCCAATGTTCATAGCAGCACTCTCAACAATAGCCAAATTATGGAAAGAGCCTAAATGTCCATCAACTGATGAATGGATAAAGAAATTGTGGTTTATATACACAATGGAATACTACGTGGCAATGAGAAAAAATGAAATATGGCCTTTTGTAGCAATGTGGATGGAACTGGAGAGTGTGATGCTAAGTGAAATAAGCCATACAGAGAAAGACAGATACCATATGGTTTCACTCTTATGTGGATCCTGAGAAACTTAACAGGAACCCATGGTGGAGGGGAAGGAGAAAAAAAAAAAAAAAAAAAAAAAAAGGACGTTAGAGTGGGAGAGAGCCAAAGCATAAGAGACTGTTAAAAAACTGAGAACAAACTGAGGGTTGATGGGGGGTGGGAGGGAGGGGAGGGTGGGTGATGGGTATTGAGGAGGGCACCTTTTGGGATGAGCACTGGGTGTTGTATGGAAACCAATCTGTCAATAAATTTCATATATTAAAAAAAAAAAAAAAACTGCAATCATCAAAGACACTATGGTGCTGTCACAAAACAGACACAAATCAATGGAACAGAATAGAGAACCCAGAAATGGACCCACAAATGTATGGCCAACTAATCTTCTACCAAGCAGGAAAGAATATCCAACAGAATAAAGACAGTCTCTTTAGCAAATGGGGCTGGGAAAACTGGACAGCGACATGCAGAAAAATGAACCTGGACCAATTTCTTACACCATACACAAAAACAAACTCAAAATGGATGAAAGACCAAAACGTATGACAGGAAGCCATCAAAATCGTAGAGGAGAAAGCAGGCAAAAGCCTCTTTAATCTCGACCACAGCAACTTCTTACTAGACAGGTCTCCAGAGGCAAGGGAAACAAAAGCAAAAATGAAAATGAACTATTGGGACCTCATTAAGATAAAAAGCTTCTGCACAGCAAAGGAAACAACCAACAAAACTAAAAGGCAACTGACAGAAAGGGAGAAGATAGGTGCAAATGACATATCAGATAAAGGGTTAGTATCCAAAATCTATAAAGAACTTATCAAACTCAACACCCAAAGAGCAAATAACCTAGGGAAGAAATGGACCAAAGACACAAACAATTTTCCAAAGAAGACATCTGGATGGCTAACAGACACATGAAACAAATGCTCAACATCACTATCAGGGAAATACAAATCAAAACCACACTGAGATACCACCTCACACCTGTCAGAATGGCTAAAATGAACAACTCAGGAAACAACAGATGTTGGTGAGGCTGCAGAGAAGGGAAACACTTTTGCACTGATGGTGGGAATGCAAACTGGTGCAACCACTCTGGAGAACCGTAGGGAGAGGCTCCTCAAAAAATTAAAAACAGAGCTCCCCTATTGCACTACTAGGTACTTATCCAAAGGATACAAAAATGCATATTCGAAGGGACACATGCACCCCCCCTCCAATGTTTATAACACTGCTATCAACCATAGCCAAATTATGGAAAGAGCCCAAATGTCCATGACTGATGAATGAAAAAAGATGCAGTATACCTATGTGTGTGACACACACTGGAATATTACTCAGTGATCAAAAAGAATGAAATCTTGCTATTTGCAACAATGTGGACAGAACTAGAATGTATTATGCTAAGCGAACTAAGTCACAGAAAAGATAGCTATCATATGATTTTACTCAGATGTGGAATTTATGAAACAAAACAGATGAACATAGGGGAAGGGAAGGAAAAATAACAGGGAGGCAAACCATATGGGACTCTTAAAATACAGAAAACAAACGGAAGGTTGCTGGAGGGGTGTTGGGCAGGGGGATGGCCTAAATGGGTGATGGGCACTGAGGGGGGCACTGTTTGGGATGAACACTGGGTGTTATAAGTAAGTGATGAATCACTAAATTCTACTCCTGAAACCATTATTACACTATATGTTAACTAACTTGGATTTAAAGGAAGGAAGGAAGGAAGAAAGGAAGGAAGGAAATAAGCTGCAGACATACTTACGGCAGTCTCCTAAAAATCCATGTCTGGTTGGCCTGTTCTGAGGTAATGCTTATGCAACTAGGCTGGAGATTGAGGAAATGTATTAAGTCAAGCTTATCATATAAGGCAGGGCTTTGACAACCAAAGTGCGTTTCTTTCCTTCCTTCCTTCCTTCCTTCCTTCCTTCCTTCCTTCCTCCCTCCCTCCCTCCCTCCCTCCCTCCCTTCCTCTCTCTCTCTCTCTTTCTTTCTCTCTCTCTCTTTCTTTCTCTCTCTCTCTTTCTCTCTCTCTCTTTCTTTCTCTCTCTCTTTCTTTCTAAGTTTATTTGAGAGAGAAAGAGTGTGCACATGCGTGCATGAGGGGGATGAGCGCAGAGAGAGAGAGAGAGAGAGAGAGAGAGAGAGAGAGAGAGAGAGAATATCCCAAACAGGCTCTGCACTCATAGCCCAATGCAGGGCTCGAACTCATGAACAGTGAGAAATCATGACCTGAGTCGAAATCAGGGATCAGATGCTTAAAGGACTGAGCCACTCAGGTGCCCCTCACAGTTCATTTTCTTTCAGACTAGTTCAATTTCCAGCTTCATAATGTGATTCAAAGGAACTCACAGACTTGCTAATTTAAGACAAATTGTTAAGTTCTGTAATTAAGTGGGTCCCAGTATTTCTTCTTTAAGGTAATAGCTACCACTTTCAAACTGGGAGGATTTAATAGTAAATGCAACAATGACTGCAAAACATGGACAAAACCTAATAAACTAAAATTGCAAGGTCCACAAACATTAGGTCTACCCAGCAAACATGGAGAAACAATAATGAGCTCAGAAACGCTAGGAAGAAAAGACAAACTTGAGACCACTTGCTTTGGGGATCTTGGGTGACTCAGTTGGTTAAGTGTCCAACTTTGGCTCCAGTGGATCTCATGGTTCATGGGCTTAAGCCCCGCGTCGGGCTCTGTGCTGACACCTCAGAGCCTGGAGCCTGTTTCAGATTCTGTGTCTCCCTCTCTCTCTGTCCCTCCCCCACTCACACTTGCTCTCAAAAATAAACTAAACATCAAAAAAAAAAAAAAAAATAGGCAGTTGCTTCATGTGCTGAATTAGCACATGAAAAGTGCTGTATACCAGAAAAGGCTCATGCAGCACAATAATGCCTTATCTTACTGGAATACGGTGTTCTGCCCTCAGTGCCCCAGCAGCTTCCTGCATTTCAATTACAGGGTATACATCGAATCTTTTCCAATAACGACTCTCGAAATTAAAGAGCCAGATGGCTTAGCTACCCTATTACCAAACAGGAGACATCTGCTATGCAAAACACATCAACAAATATTTCCTGTTAAAAAATGTGGCAGTAGTCCCTTTATTAATAATATTTCTATGTGGGGAGCCTGGGTGGCTCAGTCGGTTAGGCGGCCGACTTCGGCTCAGGTCATGATCTTGCAGTCCGTTGAGTTCTAGCCCCACGTCGGGCTCTGTGCTGACAGCTCAGAGCCTGGAGCCCGCTTCATATTCTGTGTCTCCCTCTCTCTGGCCCTCCCCTGTTCATGCTCTGTCTCTCCCTGTCTCAAAAATAAATAAACGTTAAAAAAAAAAAATTAAAAAAAAATATTTCTATGTAATTCAGATCCACTTCCATGTGATCTAAACTATACTGAGCTAGAAATACGCTCTCTCTTATAACCAGAAAAATACAACATAATAAAACAGAACAAGTAATATTGTAAATCTATTGAAGCTACAGGCTCACTCTGGGGAAACCAGTAGCTTATTTAGGGACATAAAAAGTCTGTCAAATGTGGAAGAAGGAACACATATGGTTACCTCTGTTCCCTCTTAAAACCTACAAATACGAAAGCAAACTCTGATGCTCGTTAGGATAAAGAGAAAGAAAGACAGCAGCAACTGAGACATGGTAGCGCAATCAAGAAGCCTGTTCACGCCTCAGAGCCCTGAGGGAGCCCGGGACTAGAGGCATCAGATGAAGGCCTTGAGGCAAGGGTGAAGAATGGGACTGACATCAATCTGGTGAGGAGCTCTTAGGTCCTCTCTTCTGTTCTGTTCAGTCTGGCAGTTACACCGCCTGATTCTCCTATTCCAATAGCAGATGGCTAGGGTTTCTTATAGAGAAAATGAACCCAAGAGTCTCCAGAATTGGAACCTCAAGCAACAGGAGAAGATGGGAAAGAGATGCTATACTGAAAAAGGGTGGATTAAACAAGCCTACATACCCAATGGTGAACATGCCCACACACCTTGCATTATACTCCCACCTTTAGCGACGTTCTCAGTAGGAGAGAATTTTTATCTTTAAGAAACTGACTGGATCTAGGGAAAACACCCATAGAGCCTAACATCTTGGGGTATTCCAACAAAATAAAACTGATCCCTGTTCAGTCCTATACAGTGAAGTCACCAGTTGGCAAATTCCATCCCAACAGGTGGTCTTGTCAATCCCCTTTGTAATGCTTCATTCTTAGATACAAACAGACAATAAACATCGCTTGACATGTGAGAAAGGCCTCTTACATAAAAGTCAGAAACCAGAATAAGTGGGAAAAAAAAGGAACAGAGAGGAAAGACAGACAATAAATAGAAAATCTAAAATAAAAAAAAACAAACAGAAAAAACAATACTGTAAATGTGCAGATGGGAGTATTCCAAGGTGAGGTTTCATTACTTTAAAGCTTATTATTTCTCTTTGGAAATAAGAAAACAGGCATTTCAGCAGTCCACATCTTCAACTGCTAATGAGGCACTGAAGGAGAGATCCACTCTGCTCCAAAGAAGTTCCCAGAAGAATATAGTGGGTCTTCCCAAACCTCACTGAAGCCTAACTGAATCAAAGGGGCCTGCACAGACCCTGGGAACCAGCAGCAAGCTTCTACTTTTTTTCAGACTTAGAGATTTGCCTTGTTACTGTGACTTCCCCATATTCCAGCCCAATAGCCCTGTCTCTGCCCCTGAGGGAACAGGATGGGGAAGGCATGTAAATGACTTAAAAAAAAAAATTGAGGTATAATCCACCTCTTACCTATAATTGAGGTAAAATTAACCCTTTCAAAGTATGCAATTCAGTGGTTTTTAGTATGTACACAAAGTTGTGCAACCATCACCACTATCTAATTCCAATTAAAATAAACCACTCCTTGATTCCGCCCAATCCTTATCGGCTGCTCCTTCCTCTGTAAGAACACAGCCCACTGCCTTTCTATCTGTAACACAGCAAGAATCATAAGCACTTTGGATTTACTGGGTATTGAATCATCTGACAAGACTGCATTTCATTCCTTTGTGTGCCCCTGATGCCCACTGCCCAACATATTTTCTCTTTGTGGTCAGACACCTACTCCTGTTCACACCCATATTTTCCATATTTCCAATAGGATTCAACAGACATTTGCTGAAATAACTGTAGGTACTTTAGAACTCATCTTACAGAAAACATTTACCATTCCTACATGCTATCAAAGTGTTCACAAAAAAAAAAAAAAAAAAAAAAAAAAAAAATCAGTATTTTAAAAGAAATACAGCATCTTATTTTCAGTTTTTATAATAATTATCAATAGCTTTTTGCATACTTTAAGCCCTGAGCACCCCGCCCCGTGAGCCTATGAGCATTCATCAACATCCAGATATGATTAATGTAATACTACTAATGTCTTGGTTACACAAAAAGAAAATGGTAACTTACCTTCTCTCAATCACCCTCCACAGCTGGCGCCAAAAGTCCAAATTTCTTTCAAATGGAGTCAATAGTAACTTTTGTTCCTCTTCTAGCCTGGCTTTAGAATGAAAAGTTTATATCTTTGCCAGATTATAACTGATGGTTTCCAGTAGTATAAACACTCAAATTAATTGCATTAAAAAATAAGCTCACACACACACCCCCACACATGCACACAAATACTATCAAATTGTTTTTATATACTTTCTACTGAGTCAATATGAAAATCAAATTTGAAATTGTATACTTAATCTATTTAAGCCCTGGAAGTTTAGCACACAAAATGACATTTCTCCCACGCACCTCTTTCTGGAGGAATGCTCAAGAGAGCGGTGATCAACTCCAGGATGACTAATGGCTACAGAAGGGTATGAAAAAGAGAGAAGGCCAGGAATGGAGCAGAGTAATCAATTTACCATCTCTGGGCAAAGATGCATGAGTACCCAGCAATGCTGGTTGCACAAAGAAACCGCACTTATAAGAAGAAATCTACCATTTCCCTTCTAAAAGAATCAAGCCTTCAAAATGCAAATAGTGCAAACACACCAAAATGTCAGACTCAGAATTTCAAGACAAATCTTCCTATCTTCTAATACTCACCGGACAAGCTGACGTCTCCAGTCTAGAAAGTTATCTTTCTCTGCCTGTTTGAGTTCTTCAGGACTAGTGTTTTTGTCCCACTTTGGTCTGAAACAATTAGAGGGAAAAAACAATCCACGAGTTACCAAAATAAAATGGGATTTGGATTTAATAATGACAGCTGAGAAAAGGAAACAGGCAAAAAGAGAACACCAAATTAAAAATTTTATACTCAGGGGTCTTGTTATGCCTTATAATGTCCCACATTCTTGTTCAACTCACCTCCGTGGTACACTCAGGAATTGTTTGTTTTTTTCATGGAGTTTCTTAATTCTCTGGCTCTCCTCAAAAGATAGCAGTCCAGTTCTAGCCTCTGGATGCACAAACTTAATATTCAGCTTCTCTGTTTAGAGAAAAGAAAGTACTGTTACTGAAGTGACAACATAGATAGTGAATACTGATCACTACCTGCAAAACTAAAAATACAGTACCTAAAACAGAATTTAAGCTTGATTTAAAAAAAAAAACAAAAAAAAAAACGTTTATTTTTGAGAGAGAGAGAGACAGAGAGAGAGAGAGCATACGCAGGGGAGGGGTGGAGACACAGAATCTGAGGCAGGCTCCAGGCTCTGAGCTGCCAGCACAGCCGGACTCAGGGCTCGAATCTACAAACCGTGAGATCATGACCTAAGCTGAAGTCGGACACTTAACTGACTGAACCACCCAGGTGCCCCTTTAAGCTTTCTTGATTTAGATACCTCCAGCCTTGGATAAATAATTTCCAAAAAAGGAATGAAAGAAAAAATCTTGGGGCACCTGGGTGGCTCAGTCAGTTAAGCATCCGACTCAGGTCAATCTCACGGTCTTGAGATTGAGCCCCATGTTGGGCATGGTACTAGGCGTGGAGCCTGCTTAAGATACTTCCCCTCTCCCTCTGCCCGCCTCCTTTGTGTGTGTGCTTGCTTGCTTGATCTCTCTCTCTCTCAAAAAAAAAAAAAAACAAAAAACAAAAAAAACCTTTACTAAAGCTTTCAAAAGGTCAACCATCTTTTCAAGTACTAATTTTATAAAACTCCATATACTGAATGCGTTTCAAGGAAGCAAACCGTAAGAGTGGGAAGGGACTACAAAGATTCAGCACAACCAATCTCATTTTACACATAGAGAATAATTAAAGACAATAAGAGTGGGTGGGGAAGCAAAGATTCAGCAAAAAGACTCACTCCAGTTAAAACCGGTCAACTACTACACAGCTACAATTTATGTAAGATATTTATGATGAATGCCCACAATTAATGCTGTATAAAAACTGAAAGAAATAAAATAAATGTCAAGTTCATGTATAAACTACGGAGAGCCCTGCTCTAGGGCCCTATCCCCCCAAGTTGCTCTCGGCCTCTCTTTCACCACACATAGCCACCTAGTCTCCATGGGCAGAGGATTCCATTGAGAGAAGCCAGTTAAACTTCTTACCTAATTGCTAAGGGAAGGTCCTATTCAAACACAACAGAACACCTTTAGGAGTGTTCCTCTTGACCTTCAAGCAGAGTGCTACCTGCTACCCGTCAGACTAACAACACCATCTATGACCTTGGTCTGCACACTCTAGTAACATAGAGTACGGTCCACCCAACCATTACTGTCATTCATGCCATCTTCAACCAAGTCAAAACACACACCCCTTTAGCCCCATATTTGGTAATTCTTTCTCCTTCCAATGGTGATCCCCCACCTGACGTTCCCACTTTGCTGTGTCTAATCTCTGTCCATGCCTCTACCCTCTTGATTCTTTCCTCTTTTCCCAGTCCCACATCCAGCTCAAAGCTTCATTTCCTTCCTTATTTGGCTAAAACCATATGGTACAACCACCCTCCAACTCAACATTAAAATTCCTTACTCTACTGCACCCGCTACCAAACCTCCTAACCTTAAAAAAGCCAAGTATCCCTTCTGATTTCAGTAGCAATGCTCTCAGGGTTGCTGCAAGTAACACAATACAGCCACTTGTCTCTGAACTGTTTTTACTTACAACACTTCTGACACCAAATGGGTGCATTTTTCCACACCAGCAACCAGCTCTCCAACTCTCTGACAACAACTCGATGTCCTACAATTCCATCATATTCTGACACTATCAAGAGTTAGTGTCAGACTCTACAGGTTTAAAGGCTCAGCCCCACAAGACTGTTCCACTTCAGATGCCAAGTCTCTGAATGGGCTTTTATGGAGGTTTTATTGCACAGGTATAATTGATTAAATCACTGGTTACTGGTGTTTAGCCCAATCTCTAGCACCTCTTCTGAGGTCCTGAAAATTGCAACCCATAATCACAGGGTTGGTTCCTACTGCAACCAGCCCTGCGCAGAAGCTACCTAGGGACCCACAAGTTCCTCATTAGCATAAACTCAGGAAGTTAATAAATTGTAAGGGGATTATTATGAGTAACAAAAGACACTCCTCTCACCCCTGACTCAGGAAGTTACCAACAAGGGTTTTAGAAGCTCTTGTATCAGGAATCAGGGGGTGAAGACAAAATATATGTTACCACAACATCACGTTTTCTCCTTATTTGCTGAAAATAAGGAGTGAGCACTACCTGTGCCATCTTTTAAAAGTAAAGAGTTCCCAAAGAACATTTAGCATTTGTCATTATTCTGCAATCCTCTGTTAGGTCAGCAACTCACATGAAAATGTACTTAAAAACCACTGATCATCAACCAATCCAAAAACATACGCGTGCGTGCACACACACACGTAAATTTAGCATGCAATCTGCAGGGTCCACACACAGGTGAAATATGTAGTTTCCTGGTTAAGAATCCCTATCCCTGTGTGTCCAGCAGTGTCTGCAGGCTACAGAGAATTGAAACAAAATTCTATCACCTCCACATTCATTATTAAGGGAAAGGAAGAAAAGGTATAAAATAAATTATTTTTTTTATTGTAGAGAGAGAGAGAGTATAAGCAGGGGAGAGGGCCAGAGGGAGAGAGAGAAAAAATGTATGAAATAAATTTTAATGAGAAATTTTAATGGAATTTGAAAGGTTTATGGAGGCTCACTATGTAGGCACACTTGATTAAATCACTGGCCTTTAAGATTGGCTTCATCTCCAGTCCCTCTCCCCTCCCCCAAAGGTGAGCCCCATGTTGGGCTCTGTGCTGACAGCTCAGAGCCTGCAGCCTGCTTCAGATTCTGTGTCTGTCTCTCCGCCCCTCCCCTGCTTGCTCTCAAAAATAAAACAGTAAAAAAAAAAAAAATTAAAAATTTTAATTACACAATACATAAACTTTCCTTGTAAAAACATTCAACAGTAAAGTAAGGCAAACATTCTCTATAACCAACTCCCAACCTTCTGCCCACCCCTACAAACTTGGTTCCCTCCCTTGAGATTATCCATTAAATGTGTGGGCGTCCAAGTTTTTTCCTAATACACACATACATATATAAATTGGTCTATTATTTTCTTAATGTAAATGGTACCACACTATATGGGCTCATGAACTACGAGATCATGACCTGAGTCAAAATCAAGAGTCAGGACACTTAACTGACTGAGCCACCCAGGTGCCCCATCTTGGGTCTTTTAGTGTAACAGGTCATGGAGATCCTTCACTTTAGTATCCAGAAACTTACCTCATTCTTTTTAACTGCCACAGAGTATTTCAGTGTGTTTATACCACAGTTTAGCCATTTTCCCACCTATTGAACATTTAGGTTGTTTCCAAGTGTTCATTGCTAAAATACAGCATTATCTGGGAACTTTTGAGAAATGCAAAGTCTCAGGCTCAACTCACACCTACTGAATCTCCAGAGAAGGGGCCCAGGAATCTGTTTCCTAGGTAACTGTGATGCTCACTAAAATTTGAGAACCACTGCTCTAGGACAAGTATTGAAAAGTGGAAACACCAGGTCATGAAATATGTACTTTAAATTTTTATCCTGTCAAACCAAATGTATATTCAACCTCTCTCTGCTCACTCTCACCCTATAACCTATGCATAGGTTTATTAACCTTGATAACTTTTACACACACACACACACACACACACACACACACACACACACAACCTCTCTGCCATAGTCAAGTATCTCAAAAGAATACAACACGCTCATTAACTCGATTTCTTTACCTTCCTTTTTTTTTTAGTTTTTAAAATGTTTTTATTTTATTTTTGAGAGTGAGAGAGACAGAGCATGAGTGGGGGAGGGGAAGAGAGAGAGGGAGACAGACACAGAAACCAAAGCAGGCTCTACGTTGTCAGCACAGAGTCTGATGCGGGACTCGAACTCACAGGCCATGAGATCATGACCTGAGCCAAAACTGGATGCTCAACTGACTGAGCCACCCAGGTGCCCCACCCACCTCCCTCTTTTTCTACTCCTTTTTCTCTCTCCTCCAATGATGGCTCTACCTCTCCTCACTCTTCTTCACTCACTCCACTCCCTTCCACAAAGTCTGGTTTATTACATCTCCCTAGTAATCTTGTTCCAATTTTTTGTGCCATTCTTCTACTACTATTTCTGTCTGGCTTGCTTTTCTTGCTGGACAGTCATTCCTCTTCAAAATCCATCAGTGACCTTTCAAAACAATGAAATCTAAAATCATGTTTCATACCTGCTTAAGCCTCTAGAAAGACTCCTTTAAAAGCCCTACTTTTCAGTATTTTTAATATTTAAAGCCTTTGCTGGGGCACCTGGGTCAGTTAAGTGTCTGACTCCTGATTTCAGTTCAGGTCATGATCTCCCGATTCGTTGAGTTTGAACCCTGCATCGGGCTCTCTGTTGATAGTGCAGAGCCCGCTTGTGATTTTCTCTCCTTTTCCCCCACTTGCTCTCTCTCAAGATAAATACACATTAAAAAATAAAATAAGATAAAACCCTTGCCCACCTCCCTTGTGTTTGCTCATCACATCCTGTGTCTGTGTACTTCAAGCACCTGCAAGGCCAACTTCTAGCCATTTTCTGAACAAAGTAAGCTGCTGCTCACATCTTAGCTGGAGTCCTCTGCCTGCTCACGTATACTGTCCTGTGTCATCTCACCTGTGTCACCCTTTGAGACTCAGCCCAAGCATAGAGCTTTTCTTGAGTGCCCCCAGTCCTCTTTCAGACAGAATGAATACTAACTACATCTTTTGTGATCCTATTGTTTGCTACAGACTTCTTTCATAGCACCTAAAACAAAAGTTGGCATAAATAAAATCATCGTATTCAACACTGTACTCTCAGTAGCCAAGACAATCTCTGATAGTAGCTGAAGCCCAATAAAGGCATCTAAACAAATCAATGAATTTGCTAAACAACACAATAACACTTATCATAATGAAAGAGCAATAGAAATAGTTTATAATGCTACCTCTGTGCTTAGAAGACACATACAAAAAAAAAAAAAAAAAAAAAGAGGACAGCAGTGACTAAAACAGATTACGTGCATGGATAATTCACAACCCTGTGTCAACAAGTACTTTAAAACACAATTCAAACTGCCTAAGTAACAGCACCAGGCCCAGGATTTTGCTTCTAACTATGGTATCAGAAAACATTTTCTGGGGGCGCCCGGGTAGCTATCGGTTAAGCATCTGACTTGGGCTCAGGTCATTATCTCGTGGTTTGTGGGTTCGAGTCAGGCTTTGTACTGACAGCTCAGAGCCTGGAGCCTGCCTGGGATCTGCCCCTCCCACACTCACACTCGGTCTCTCAAAAACGAATAAACATTAAAAAAAACCCTCGTTCTTTGACTCTCCCCCGCTTGCACTCTGCATCTCTCTCTCTCTCTCTCTCTCTCAAAAATAACCAAACTTTAAAAAAAAAAAATTTTTCTGGAAAGTGCTGGTATTGTCCACCATAATGTTGACTGGTCTTTATCCCACAAGAGATTGAGTTTTTTGATATAATGAGGTACATAATCTGAAAGTGTTTTTAGACTTAATTTTATTTTATTTTTTATTATTTATTTATTTATTTTTTAACGTTTATTTATTTTGGAGACAGAGAGAGACAGAGCATGAACGGGGGAGGGTCAGAGAGAGGGAGACACAGAATCTGAAACAGGCTCCAGGCTCTGAGCTGTCAGCACAGAGCCCGACGTGGGGCTTGAACTCATGGACTGCGAGATCATGACCTGAGCCGAAGTCGGTCGTTCAACCGACTGAGCCACCCAGGCACCCCTAGACTTAATTTTAAAACTGTGGCACATCCTGAACCTCACAGCTTGATTCTACTTGAGTAGAAATTCCCACGTTCTTCTGGGATATGTGCCTCTGCTTAAAGACAGCTCATTTATGAGTTTATTTTATTTTTAAAGGTTTATTTATTCGAGAGGTGGGGGGCAGGGAGAGAGAACCAGTAGGGGAGGGGCAGAGAGATGGAGACAGAAGAGCTATGAGCACAGAGCCCGATGCAGGGCTTGAACTCACAAACCATGAGATCATGGTCTGAGCCAAAGTTGGACACACTGACTGAGCCACCCAGGCGTCCCTGTTTATGAGTTTACTAGGGTCCACAGAACACTTCCAAGCAGACATATTTGTACCTAGTCAGCAAAGATGGAAAGGTGACCAGTGTCCCATGTACTCAGAAATAAGCCACTTACCAGCTACGAACTCTGTCCCTGCAAGTTCTGCAGTTGCAAGGAAGTCATCGAGGGAACTCTGTTCAGTTACTGACTGAAGATTAAGACGACCCCAATCGTAGCCATCATTGAGCTCACTTGTGTGCAACTATGAATAAAACACAGGGTAAATAAGACAGCTGCTCTCTTCTGCCTCTGACGTTTGAAGAAACTTTACACTCCCAAGGAACTATTCTGTGGTCTTGAGAGTGGTGTCAGGCCCTTTAGAGTCAATATTAATACTGGTTAACACTTAAAAGAGCACTTGTTTACCTCTTAACAGGCACTTTCCATTCACTATTTCATTTAATTTTCAAAACCTTTTGAACTAAATTTTATTAACTCTATTTTACTGATGAGGAAACAGTCTTGAATAAATAAAAATAACTTGCCCAGAGTTGCTGCTATTAAGTGGTAGAGGTAGGATTTGAATCCAGACTGTCTGATCCTGGCAGATGTCGTAGAAAATTTTTGATGGAGACCCACAGTAAAAAATACATGTTTAGGGGCGCCTGGGTGGCTCAGCTGGTTAAGCGTCCGACTTTGGCTCAGGTCATGATCTAGCAGTTTGTGAGTTCGAGCTCCATGTTGGGCTCTGTCTGTGCTGACAGCTCAGAGCCTGGAGCCTGCTTCGGATTCTGTGTCTCCCTCTCTCTCTGCCCCTCCCCTGCTCATGCTCTGTCTCTCTCTTTCTCTCTCTCAAAAATACACAAACGTTAAAAAAAAATCCAAATGCTGTGATCCGCAGAGTGATACAATTCTGTGCCATTCAGTAGGGCAAAATAGAAACGACAGAATCCTGAAGCAGAGTTACCTCATCACATGTAATACACTGATATTTTGAATTCTATCCTGTTGGGTTAAAAAACCAGTAGATGGGACTTACATAACTAATTTCCAGGAGCAATAGAGGGTTTGATAAACACTATTCTAGCCACATGCTCAGCACGGGTACAAATAAATTGCAAAGTTGAAGGTTAAAAGATTAGGTGGTCTAAGGCCACAGGCCAAAAAAAAAAAAAAAAAAAAAAATCAGAGTAAGGATTAGAATCCAGTTTAGAATTCATATTCAATCTTCTTACCACTTCCTAAAGGATATACAACAAATTCCTTCAAAATCAATGAAAAGTTATCAGTAATCTACGGAGTAACTTGGACCTGCTGACTGTTGCAGAGCCCCGTATGCGTTTACTCTGCCCAGGGAATGGATGGGAATCAGACGGTGTGAGAGTGGCTCGCAGGGAGTTAGCACTAGGGATATTTTTTATTTTAGCGTAGGTTCTTACTGAAAACCAAGTGAATCTCAAATACCTGGGAGTATGAGTAGACCAAACAAGTCAAATTACCTCATCCATTTTTCAAGGATCTTAAAATTATGTTCATCCCCAGGCCCTGGGAAATGTTGGGCCAGCTCGCCACATTTTGGCGATTCATCTTCCAAAGCGAAACCCTTAGGGAATAATAAGGATGCAGCAAGCATCTGCGTTATTTTGTTATTTCTGGTGGCAAGCAGCCGCTCCTGGGGTTGTTGCATTCTTTGAACAACACCAAAATTAGTAGCTTTTCTGTCTTTCCTACTCAGAAACTCTCAACGTCCCTGGCATTCGAGATCCTTCAAGTTCTCACAATAGCTTCACCATCACACTAGCCCTCCCTTCAAGCCTCTACCTCTGCGCCTTGCTAGAAGGACTGCTTATCGGTCTGACAGTAACTTCCACCAACTCATCTTTCACACTTGATCTTAGCCAAAAGGCCGAGAAGCGATGCACCAACTCATCTTTCAAAACCCTACTTCGGCGTCACTTTCCCTAGAAAATGTTCCTGTGACCTTTGACCCCAGAAGGATCTCCTGACTAGAAAGAAAGGCTTAGAGAGAGGAAAAGCTCTGTGTTACCCAGGAATCGGCGTGACGGTGGTTACGGCTCCGCTGAGTCTTCTGGCGGATAAGGGCCCGGCCGAGAGTCCCGGCATCGGGCGCTCTTCTGCGGCCCATGGCTACACAGCACTCGCGCCAGGCCTCTCCGCCCGGCACGCGCGTTTTCCGGTATTCAAGAGCTCGACCCCCGGAAGTGACGTATAAGCGAGCCCAAGTGGTGGAGGCCCGAGTTGAAGAGAAAACGGAATAACTTGCTCCAAACTGCCATTTGTACAGTCGAGTTGCCACTATTATAAAATATAAATGTGAAAATGGCCTCATAATCGAATTTCTATGACTATATCTGCGAATATCTCAAATTTGGATAAAATGTTTGAATTAAAAGAATGGTACTTTCCAGATTCGTGCGTTGATCTTTAGCGTCCGGCGAGGAACTAGGAGACCTGAAAAAATGGCCGCTCGTATTCTGGGTCCTAACTCCGCCTCCCAGCTGTTTTTTGTCATTGAAGAGGCGGAGACTTACAGCCGCGCGAAGAGGCGCTGTTTCCTGGCGCTGGTTTTCGGCCTGCGTTTGGAGGTATGGTCTGACACCTTCAAGTCCGGAATCTAAGTAGTTTTTGTTTACTTAGTCTTTCCTAGCTGCGAACTGGGGAGAAAAGTCCTTGCCTCGATGGGAGTTCGGAATGGAAGGATGACTGTTTCCAGAATTTGGCAAGGTTGCATGGAGAGCCCACAGGATCTGACTTTAATGAGTTTAAAAAAAAAAGGTTCCACTTAGAATTGCATTAAAATTTCCTAAAATTAAAGTGAAAACAGTGCCGGCTCCACTCTTTTCGGCCTGGGCTTTTGATCCTCACTTCATCGTTAATTTCCCAAAGCTGGGAATGTAGAATGCTGGGTTAGAGTTGTGTGGGCGCTGGGCGTTTTACCTGCATTTAATTAATTGTGAGAACCACCTCAGTGTTACCATGCTCAGAGAGGAAGCAGCTTGCTCAAGTCATAGGTGGAATTTATATGGTGTCAGGAGTCAAACCCACATGTCATCAACTACCTTATATGTTCTTGGGGAGAGGGAAGAATGAGGGTTGTGAGAGGGCATTTCAGAACCAGTGCTTCTCAAACGTGAACATACCTGTGGATCCTCCCAGGAATCTTGTTAGCAAGCAGTTCTAATTAATAAGGTCTGGGACTGGGCCCAGTACTCTGTACTTCTAACAAGCTTAGGGGTGGCACTGATGCTAACGTTCTGGTCCATTGGCCACACTTTGAGTACCAAGAGAAGTCCACTCCCTTCCTGTTCACATGAAGGCGCTGAACCATCTAAAAAGTCAATCACAGCAAGTTAGGGGCATGCAAAGCTGGGACCGTACCGCCCACCCATCTTTGGATTCCCAGCCCATGTGTGCTACACCTCACTGCTGACCCATACTGAATTGAAGTAAACTTTGGGAAACAACCAAAGGATCGCTGAAAAGCCATGTAGTAGTTGACTTCAGGAAGTCAGTGCCCACAGATCAGTGAATGAATGCATCAGAACATGGTTTCTCCCATTTCCTAGCGTAGAAACGGTCTATCTTTAAAGAACTTGAACATAATCTCTAGAAGTAAGTTATGGGAAAGATCCATGGAGGAGAATTAGCAGACAGTTCCTGGAATTCTCTTGAAGCTGAGTGGTGAAAGATAAAACTAACTCATAAAGCAGGATTACATGGATTTTACATTCTTTTTTTTTTAATTTTTTAATGTTTATTTATTTTTAAGAGAGAGACAGAGGGTGAGTGGAGGAGGGGCAGAGAGAGAGGGAGACACAGAATCTGAAGCAGGCTCCAGGGTCCAAGCTGTCAGCATGGAGCCTGACGCGGGGCTCAAATCCATGGACCACGAGATCATGACCTGAGCTGAAGTCAGACACTTAACCAACTGAGCCACCCAGGCGCCCTGGATTTTACATTCTAATAACAACAGTAGATGATATGAAGAAACCTGCCATCTCATTACTAGAACTCAATCAGGAACTTGGGATTTCTCCCTCGTCTCCTTTTTCCAGATTTTGTCATCTCCAGAGATTCAGTGAAAGCAAACACTTTGGGTTCCTGTTGTCATTCTTCTCACGTTCTTTTCCAAAATACCTTAACCAAGTAAAGTGATCGTTTAATCAAGACTAGTAGAGAGTCAGACACTGGCATTGTAAGATTATCATAGCAGCAGCTATTCTTGGCTGACAAATAAGTAAGGCATAAATAATTCTAATATTTCCCTCAAGACATTTCTCAAATCTACCACTGAAAAAGAATGACCCGAGCCTCAGTTTTCTTATGTGTTTAATGGGGATAATAATAATTCCAGTCCTGCAGAGGCAGCAAATGAGATACTGCTGAAAGATCATTGCCTGGTAGTTTGTGGGGTACCACTTTTCACAGCTGAGCAGGTAATAGGTAATAAAGCTGAGCAGGTAATAACCACCCCCCCCCAACAACTGGTTGATGCAGGTAATAGTCCACATGAATAATTGACCCATGTTGTGGGATGATGAGGCCAGTCCATTGAGAAGAAGGAGGAGGAAGGGAATTGAGGGTGCTGATGAGATAAGAGTATGGGGTCCAGACTTGGAGGAACAAAGCGAGATCAAGTGGGGAGTGATGATAGTGGTGGTGGAGGGTGGGGCAAGGCGCTGGCTGCAAACCAAGGGAGGGGTGTTGCAAAGATGAATCAGCCCAGGTCTCTGCCGGCCAACTGTAGAAGCCATTCCTCCCACGCACACCAGGGAACCACACGACCCAGCCAAACTCCTCTCATCACTCTGTCACGACAGTGGAAATGCTTATCCACCAGGCCTGTGCCTGAAAACTGGTCAGATTCTCCTGATTCCCCGCATAGCTGAGCTCTTCTGTTGAAGCCAAGATTCTCTGAACAGCTGACCTCTGGAGGAGGTTGCATTGATTTTGATTCATAGCCAGCTTCCAAATAGCAACAGAGAGCGTTCCTCGTTGACGGTGTTGCATAACACTTGATTTACTGTGGCTAAACAATGTAGTCGCGAGCCCTGAAACCCACACCCAAGGAACAAATTTTGGAGTGGCTCTCCACTCTCCATCTCTGCACTGCTGTGCCTCTGGGTGTCACATCTGTCCGGGGAGGGAGAAGGGAGAGTGGGTGGGTTTCTGGTTTTAATTTTCACCCCTTGGCCAAAAACGTGTCAGTGGCAGAAACCCTGTTCCAAGGCAGGCTTGCTGCCCTGCTTCTCCCTCTCACCCATTCTCTACAGCACCTCATTCCAGAAGGGCATGAAGGCGGTTTGCATGAGGCTGAGAGTTGTGAAAATAGAAGTCTGGCGGTCTCCACAGTCACTGACTCAGTAAGGAAAACTCCCTCTGGTTGTCTGCCATTCTCGATTTATCTCCATTGAAAATGGGCGGATTCTTACATATGAGTGAGTTTCAATAATCTAGCAGCCTTTGATTTGTGGTCATTATCAGTGATTAACTTAAGTCACTTCAGTCAAACATTGATTGCCTGCTTGTGCAAGTCATTCCACGCAGAGTGAAAAGTATAAAAGACCTTTTGCTTTGGTGATAAATACTGCAAGATTCTACATATACTATATTTGAACCTGTGAATTTTCTACCAAACTGTTTTATGCAGGATATCCAGGGCCTTTTACTCACAGATGACTTTGTAATTATTTTGTTTCCTCACAACAGTCAAGTGAGAAAGGGAACTTTTATTTTTCTGAACTTTTAGTTGTAGAAATTGAGACCCAATAAATTGAAGCAAAGAGCAAAATGATTCACTCCTCAACATAGGAGAGTAGAAATAGAATTAATAATAGCCAACTCTAAAATCTGCAGATAGAAAGTGCCATGTTTTCCCCATTCATTCATTCATTCATTCATCATGAGGCTCTGGGGAGTCAGCACTGGACAAACACCCTGCCCCCATGAGCTTACATTTTGGTGGTTATCAGACTGCAGAGGGATTCATCCAAAGTTAAGTTGCTCAGGTCAATGGTAGAGCCATGAACCACACCACCAGTTAGACCCTACTCTACCAGGATGGCCTTCTGACCACTGGGATTTTACTTTTGTTTCTAAATGTGACCGTTCCCCTTAAATCACTTGATAAGTACACTAAGAAGTGCTGGCATGTCGACTCGGATGGTGAGGGAATGAGAAAAAGGTGAAGGAAGTGTTACCAGCCTCAGGAAAGAGGCCTCCAAGACTGTGTGGGGGCCATTTCTGTTTATGGGAAGCACTGTCATCGGGAAGGAAGAGAAGATGGCTCTGAGTAGACACAAGGCAAGCAGAACTAGAACAAATGGGTAGAAAATACAAAGTTGCAATTTTTTTCAACGTTTATTTATTTTTGGGACAGAGAGAGACAGAGCATGAACGGGGGAGGGGCAGAGAGAGAGGGAGACACAGAATCGGAAACAGGCTCCAGGCTCCGAGCCATCAGCCCAGAGCCTGACGCGGGGCTCGAACTCCCGGACCGCGAGATCGTGACCTGGCTGAAGTCGGACGCTTAACCGACTGCGCCACCCAGGCGCCCCCAAAGTTGCAATTTTAGTTTCAATTTGTTTGAACTTTCTGACAATCGGGGTGATTCAAAGATGGAGTGGACAGTTTTATAAGGCAGTGAGCTCTCTGCTACCAGGGGTATTCCAGCACAGGATGGATAACCAAGTGTCAGGATGTTCTAAAGCAGGTTCATGCTTCAAAACGGGGGTTGGAATAGATGACCACTAAGGTGCTTAACAGAGTTCTTACCCTGAGAGTTTCCCTTCCCCTTCACACTACTCTATGTCACCCCGGTATTTGAAATAACAGAGCAATAGCGATGGTCTCAGAAATTGACTGGGTGGCTCAGTCAATTAAGCATCTGACTCTTGATTTCGGCTCAGGTCATGGTTTGTGAGTTTGAGCCCTGTGTCAGGCTCTGTGCTAAAGGCATGGAACCTGCTTGGGATTCTCTCTCTCCCTCTCTCTCTGCTCCATCCCCATTCTCTCTCTCTCTCACACACACACACACAAATGAATAAACTTAAAAAATAAAAAAAAAAGAAAGGGTGCCTAGACTGTCAGTAGCAGGGTAGTGCCTTCACCACGTAGCTCTGACAAAAGACTCTGTCCTGCCCTCCTTGTCACGTGAGTATGAGGGTACTGTGAACCATCAACTAGCAAATTCAGCCATCGTCAGTTACAAATGCTATTATCACAATGGAAAGTGTTAGGGTCCTAGGTTTCTGTTTTTAAGCTAACCATGCAGGGGTTACTGATTTCTCCTCCCTCCACCTTCAGAGGGGACAAACCCATCTGGTTCCTGTCTCTAGTGGTACCGGTGAGAAAGGCTCAAGGTTTCCCTTCTTTTGACTTCTTTCTCTTGCCTTTGCTTTTCTGCCTGGGTTTTGTCTGGGTGGCGAACATCGTAAGCACGCAGTCCATGAAAGGAGGGGCTTCATGGCAAACGTGTGCCACAGGGACCTCCAGAGTTCAGAGAAATCTACTTGTCTGCTGTTTCTCTCTCACTCCTGAAATGCCCTGTCATGGCCTCTGTTTTCAGTTGAATGGTGTGTCTCAAAAAGATAGATTATAGTGGCGCCTGGGTGGCTCGGTTGGTTAAGCATCCGACTTCGGCTCAGGTCATGATCTCACGGTCCGTGAGTTCGAGCCCCGCGTTGGGCTCTGTGCTGACTGCTCAGAGCCTGGAGCCTGTTTCGGATTCTGTGTCTCCCTCTCTCTCTGCCCCTCCCCTGTTCACGCTCTGTCTCTCTCTGTCTCAAAAATAAACGTTAAAAAAAAAAAAAAAAAAGAAAAGATAGATTACAGTCCTAACCCTAGATACCTGTGGATGTGGCCTTATTTGGAAATAGGGTCTTTACGGATGTAATTAAGTGGAGATGAGGTCATACTGAATTAGGGTGCATCCTAATGCAGTAACATGTGTTTTTATAAGAAGATACAAATTTGGGCACATAGAGAGAAAACACAGAGGGAGGGCGCCACATGAGACGGAGGCAGAGATTCTGTAAGTGAAGGAACGCACGGATCGCGGCTGCCTGAAGCTAAGAAGAGGCAAGGAACGATGCTCCTTTCTTCTGGCCTCCAAAACTGTGAGAGGAAAAGTTTCTGTTGTTTTCACCCCCCTGTATACGGCGATTTGTTATGGCGGCTCTAGGAAACCAATATAGCCTCCTGCAATCTCAGGACTGGAAGGGAATTTGCTTAGGTTACCTACTGGGAGGCCAGGGCCCAGACAGGGGCAGCACCTGGGACCCTCCGTGACTCAGGGCTGGGATGTGGGTGTCTAAGCTCTGGTTCTCATCACAGCAAGTCCCTGCTCAGTTGCCCAGTGACTCACCACAGCTTGGGAGACAGTGCCATTCAAGGCCCTCCAGAGTCCGGCCCTGAGCCAACTTGAACACCAAGAGCACAGGCTTCGGTGATCTTGGGCCAGTTTCTTAACTCCTCCCAGCCTCAGTCCTTTTTCTCTGTATAGTGAAGAGTGTATCATGGACCTCACAACACTCTTATGAGGATGAAACATCTGGATGGATCCAAAGCATTTAGCACAGTGTCTGACATATAGTAGGTGCTCAGTATGCTTGAGTTCCCTGCTTTGGGCCCAGTCGTTCAGAGCTCAGCAGTAACCACCCTCTGCATGGGCCATTTTCTCCCTCTGGACTGTCTCCTGTCTTTGCCCAAAGCAACCTGCCTGTCTGTCTTTCAGTGTAGCATGGAGCCCATTCCGCCCTTCCCCCTTCACTAGAATTTACCTTTTCCTCTGAGCCCCCAGTACTTTGTGTTAACAAAGCTCAGATCATACTTATTTGCACCTATGTTTCACCTCCTACAGCATACCAAAAGTACCTTTCTGAATCAGTGGACTCAGAAGCTCCTTAAAGGTGAGACCGTGTGCATTTCCACAGCACCTAGTGGGGAGAGGCCGGTGCATTAACATTTGTGACTGAATAGCTGTCACTTTGCCCGCTGATTTGCATAGCCTAGCTAAAGATGTGCCAGGCCCACATGCCCAGAGAGAAGTTCAAAAACAAGAGACAAAGGAAAACACAGGTTGCATAATAACCTTTCTCAATGTGAAAACCTCCAAGCATTTACATACACATTTAATTTCATCGGTACTTCTTTATGCTGTTCTCTGTAAAATAAGAACTGCCACAATTCTCATTGTTTTCCAAGTGAAAATCCCAGAGAGATTAAGGGCCACTGGGCAGAGCGGAGGAGCCCAATGGGCCACGAGACTCTCCTAGACCTGGGCGTGATCTTGACCGCTAGAGAGACCAAAGTCTCACTGTGTAGATCCCATGACAGTCTTGCTTGACTTTAACCTCTTTGGTGGCAGTGACAGCCAGTAACAAGGGGACTTTCCATTAAGGGGTCCAGTGAGCAGCAGCTTAGTCAAGTCACAGGGAGAAGTATTTGGCTGGTGAGAGCTGCACCTGCCCAGTCTACCAAATGAAGCCATGAGCCCCCAAAACGTAGCCCTTCAGAGAAGGGGAGAGTAGCAGGACATGTGTTCTATACACTTGTGTATTTAAAGTCTCCAGCTTTATGTTTAGCCGAAGGAAAGTGCCCTGAATTGAGATTCAGGCCACGTGGGTCCTAATCTTGGCTTCACCGCTAAATAACAGCATAGCCATGTATATGCACTCTCAGGACCTCAGTTTCCTCATCTGTAAACCCAGGGAGGGGGTTGACTAGATTGTCCTGAAGGGCCCTTCCAGCTCTGACAGCCTGTGCATATGATAGTCCGATTGCTGTGAAAATAAACACGCGGTTAATGTTTGTTCATTCTACATACTGACTTGGAGGCAGGCATTGTGCTAGGAACTGAGGACAGGAGGATGAATCAAATATAGTTGCTGCCTTCCCAGAGCTCACGGTCCAGTACAGGAGGCCGAGTTAAAGACAATAAATTACGATAAGGCAAGTGCAAAGGTAGAGATACACATAAGGAGCGTGAAGAAGGAGTTAGGGAGGCCGGGCCCTTCTCCTGGGTGAGATGGTAGGTGAGCTGGCTCTTTAGAAATGAGTAGGCATCAGCCAGGGGAGGGGACAGGAAGAGGTCGTTCCTGTTAGAATCACTTAAGCAATGACACAAAGACAAGAAACAGTTTTGTCTTCATGAGCATGGTGAGAAGCACAGGCCCTCCTCCATGGCTGGAGCAGAAATAAGGAGGCCAGGAGAAGTGGCGAATGAGGTGGGCAGGTGCCAGACCTGAAAATACCCATCTTATGCTGTGAAGCTGAGGCCGCAACGTGTGGTTGGTGGGAAGCCACTGAATGGTTATAATGAGAAGGGTCACCAGGTCAGATGTGTGGTTCGGTGTCAGTGGTGAAGGGTGGGTTTGAGGGGGACAGGTCTCAAGACAGACTTTCGAGCCTGGGGGAGAGGGGCGGGAGAAGGTGTGGATGCGCTCAGTGAGCGGGGTAGTAGGGACTGGCGCGTGGTTAACATCGCCCTGACTGCTGTGGTTTTCTTGAGGAAGCTGTGCATGCTGTGCTTGGCTCTGGTGGGGAGTGGGCAGCTTTGGAAGAGTGGTGAGGCCAGAGGGTGCCCACTGAGGAGACCGGGGGAGGAAACGGTATCAGGATAAGAGAGGAGATGGCTGGCTGGGAGGTGTATCACTGCTGTAACAGATTAACCATAAACTTGGTGTTAATCAACATGGACTTCTAATTCTACAGGCTAGAACTCCAGTGCAGGTCTCACCAGGCTGGAACCGAGGTGTCATAGGCTCTCCTTTGTGGAAGCTCTAGGGCAGGATTTGTCCTGGCCTTTTCCAGTTTCTAGAGGCTGCCTGCACTCTTTGGCTTGTGGCCCCTCCCTCCATCTTCAAAGCCAGCAAGGGAGGGGTGGGTCCTTCTCACATCACAACACATCACTCTGATCCTCTCTCTGCTGTAAAAAAAAAAAAAAAGAAAAGAAAAATGGAGATGAGATGCATATACCATAAAATTAACCATTTTAAGGTCAACAATTAAGTGATACTTAGGGCGTTCACAACATTGTGCAACCACTACCTCTATGTAGTTCCAAAACATTTTCATCACCCCAGAAGGAAGCCCCATATCCATTAAACAGTCGTTCCCTATTCTTCTCTCTCCCCAGCCTCTGGCAAACACCAATCTGTGTTCTGTCGCTATGGATTCACCTAATTCCCTATAGTTCATATAAGTGAACTCCTTCAATATATCACCTCTTCTGTCTGGTTTCTTTCACTTAGCATAAAGGTTTTGAGGCCCCTGCTTTCACTTTGAAGGACTCTTAGAAGGGGACGAAGGGAGGATAAGAAGCCACGAAGGAGCTGATAGTGGGAGAAATGAAGTGGGCCAGGGCAGGGTTCTCCAAACTTTAGTATGTATTCAATCACAGAGGAGTTTAATCAGAGATTCTGATTTAAGGGAGCCAGAAATTGGCCCAGGGGATTCTGGTGCAGCTAATGGGTGAGTCCACTATGTGAGGAATGTTCTTGTAGATCCTGGAGGTCTCGAGGAGGTTAAAGAATTGATATCGTAAGAGTCAGAAATGAGGAGGGCTTAAGAGTCAGAGGCTGTAATCACACAGTAGGATTTTTGAATCTGGAGAATCCTTCAACCTGCTGAGTTCATCCCCGCCTTCAGGCCTGCACATCAGCTCAGCACAATGCCATCCAGATATATAGTTGTAAGTGTTCTAGTACCCACATTAAAGAGGTAAAAGGAAACAGGCAAAATTAATTTAATTTTATTAAAAATTTTTTTGATGTTTTATTTATTTTTGAGAGAGAGAGAGAGAGAGAGAGAGAGAGACGAAGTACGAGCGGGAGAGGGGCAGAGAGAGAGAGAGGGAGACACAAATCTGAAGTAGGCTCCAGGCTCTGAGCTGTCAGCACAGAGCCCAGCGCAGGGCCCAAACTCACAAACCACGAGATCGTGACCTGAGCTGAAGTCAGACGCTTAACCGACTGAGCCACGCAGGTGCCCCCAAAATTAATTTTAATTATATATTGTATTTAACTCAACCAAGCCAAAATATTAACATTCAACATATAATTACTATACAATTATTGAGATATTTTATATTATTTTTTTCCTAAGTCTTCAAAACCCAGTGTGTATTTCATACCTGCATCACATTTCAATTTGGACCAACTACATTTCAAGTGCTCAGTAGCCACATGTGGCTTGGGACTGCCTTATTGGTCAACACAGGCTAGAATGTTCCTGCATGGCTGACTCCATCTCGTTGAGATCTCTGCCCAGAGACACCTTCCCTGGCCATGCTGTCTGAAACCAATCACTGTCTGCTCCTAACACTGCTGGTTTTTTGGTTTTTTTTTTGTTTTGTTTTTTTTTGCACTGAGACTTATCACTGTTTGATATTTTATTATTTGTTTGCTTATTATCTGCCTCCCTGTGGGATATAAATCCCATAAGGGCAAAGACTTGTTTGTCTTCTTTAATGCAATATCCCTAGCAAATACATCACATCTACCATAGACTGTCAACAAATGTTTGTTGAATGACTTGGAGGCTCCCAAATGAGTCATTTGCTGTCTCTGAAGCCAGCATTCATTTAGGGGGATGTTAGGGGAGGAGAACCGAGAGGGCGGATCATTACGTAAGAATTAAGGTGGGAGAAAACCAGCCTGAAAGCTTTCTATGAGCTCAAAGTCTGACTGTCAGATGTCAAATTAGAGGCCAGGTTTCTTTCCAGCTCTGACTTGGCCGTGTGTTGATTCAACCACTGCCTTATCCAGTTCTATGAGAAACCATCCCACCGAATGGCACTTCTGCCTGGCACCAGTAGATGGGGCAGCATCACACAAAAACAATACAGTCTGTGGTCTGATGTAGTTTCTGACCTGTTTCCCAACCGACTCTGCTAATGTTTGCTTCTGGAACTGCCCTGTGTCTCAGAACTGTGGTGTGGGCTCATAAATGGTGCCACCAGCTTTCCCCGGCTGAAGAAACCCAGCCCACAGCCTCCGTTGTGACCTGTGCTTTCTGAGGGGGAAGCCACCTTCTTCACAAGGTGAGGCGGGCCCCAGAGGCTGGCCCACGCCCAGACCGGCAAGAGACAGCCTGGTCCTTCTCCTCCTGGGTCTGTGAGCACCAGCACCGAGTGTGACTCACACCTCAGAGTGTTCACGTTTGCCTAGAACCTTTCTGTCCTCTCGAGGCTGAAAACAAACTTATTAAGAAGGAGGCCCAGGTATGGCAGAGACCAGTCTGCAGGAGCAGCTCTGCCCAGAACCGATGCTCTAGCTGCCTCTGAAAAGCCTGGCCTGCCAGTGGGATCCTTCCCCTCATTGGGCCCCACTGGTCTCCCTGCTAACATGTGACTCCCAGTGGGCCCCTTGCAGGAGCTGAGACAAGCCTTAGACCCCACCGCTGGTCCTTCCTTGTCCTCCCTAAACCCATCTGACCCTTGGACCTCCGAGCAACCTGGAAGCATTATCTGCTTGAACATGACATCTACTATTTCAGAGTTTAGGCTTCGAGATTATGGACCAGCTAAAGGTCACTTAACCCAGGTTAATTTGGTGTGTTTTTACCGGAATTTTTGGTTCGGAGCACATACAGTGTACTTCATTGCCACTGCAAGATATTCGAGAACTTTGAGCAGAAGAGGAATTAACCTTGGCTTAAATGGCTTATTATAGTCCTAACTAGTTCATTCTAGCACCAGGCCTGATATCCCTCCCTTAGCCCATTAGTGTAGCTGAGGAGTAAGGCATCATAGCTCTGGTCTAATGACACCCTGGGGCGAGTCAGCCATGAAAAAGCCATTCTGTCCCTCAGATACTAGGAGGGCCCCAAAAGCAGGATCAGGAAACTTTCTTTACTCACTGTTAATAATCATTAAAATCCATCCCAATCTGCACATGTGCATGCATTTTCATGTTCTGTAATTTCACTGTCCTCTATATGCAGAAAGCCCTTCAACTTTTCCCTGCTTGGAGCAATCCTGTTCATTCTTCAAACACCACCTTCTGTGGAGCCTTTTCTGATTTTTCTACTCATAACAAACCTTCTCTTCTTCCGGCTTCTGTTAGTACTTTGAGTCTTTCTCAGGGCATTTAGCCCGCTCTGCCTTCTGGCTCACATGTATGTCTCATTCATTAGGTCAACGATCAAGTAGTGCCTATTTGTACTAGGCACTGGGGGATACAGGGTGCTCTCACAGTTTCAGTGGAAGCCCAGAGCTGGGTGGAATTTTTACATCCTTTATTGGACTGGGAGCTTCTTGGAGACAGGACCTGGGTCTGCTCCCAGCTAAGGGCTTGGCAGCAAAAAGTACTCGGAAAAGTTACGTTGAAACTCAGCACCAATGACTCTGAGAAAATTGGGTTAGAATTCAGAGAAAAGTTAAAAGTTAACAAAGGTAGCTCCAGACTATTTCCAGGAGGGGCTACAGTGGCTCTGAAATCAGCAGTGTTGACATGGAAGCCAGAGACAGCCGAGATCCCCAGTGGATTGGCCCTGTGGGGTAAGAGGGTCCACTGTCCTCTTCCAGGACCAACTTGGGAGTTAGATGCAGGACCAGTCTGGACATTTATCACACATTCCAGCCTAAAGGTTTTTTTTGACTTTGACTGAGCAGACCATGGAGGCAAGCAGGTTTTCTTGAGGGCCCAGAAATGAGTTACAAGCCAAGGGTCAAGCTGGTCAGATGATTAACACTACACTGTTTGGGTGGCACAAGAGAAAAGCATAATAATGTGAATGTCATTCTTTGTGGAGGGTGCCTGGTTATCAGATGCTGAAATAGAAAATGTCATTTGAATTTTTACTAGGAATTCTCATCCAAATTGTGTCAATGATGTAATAAAACTGAATGACCGGCCTACCAAAGTAAAGTGAGTTCTAACCACACACATAAGCATACTTAGAAATTGTATAGAGCTCAGAAAGCTGCTCTCCTCTGAGGCCTGAGAGCAAGAGCGGCCACTGCAAGGGATTGGGGTCAGGAAGCACTTTATTTATGCACTATATACCATATTGTTCACTCCAGCCACCCCATTATGTTTAATCTTATTTTTCACTATCTGCTTGCCTGTGCAGAAAGAGCTCCAAATAGTAAAAGTCTCAGTGTTTTCTTTGCCTCTATTTCCTTTAACGAAATAAAATTGTGAAAAAAATGTAATATTAAACAGCACCCAGTCATTCTCAGAGAGCTACCACACAAGGAAAGAACCACTATTTCCCCAACTTTTTTGCATAGTAAATTACTCTAAATTCCACCTTCCACCACTTCCCCCAGAAGTTTCTATGTAGACATAGGTTTATTTAGTGAGTTGCAATTCAGCCTGGGGGTGGAGTGCCAGAATACAAGTTGCTTTTCCCGAGGGGTAACCCCAGGTCTTGGCGATATCTGCAGATAAATGAGATGTTGGAAAATTTGAGATGTAGTTGCGGGATTGGACCGGTTTCCCCTTTCCCTCGGCAAACGGCTGCAGCCAGGTCCCTTTAAGAGACCAGGAACCCGCCGGGCGTCCGAGCCCGAAACGCATCCTCTTCTCTGCTCCTCCCCTGTCCCCGCGCGCCGAATGGTTCGCGCCGGCCTATATTTACCCGAGATCTTCCTCCCGGACCGCAAGGATGTGAGGCTGGCCAGCCGGACACCGCTCGCAGCACGGGACGGGCACGCCGCACGGGCGGACAGCAGTCCGAGGGGACCTCGGGAGCGGAGTCGGACACCCCCGGAGGGAAGAAATGAGGTAGCGACCATCCCCAGAGCCGACCATGCGCGCGCGCCGCCCTCGGCGCCCCGTGCTGCCCCGGTCGAGCCAGCCGGGACAGTGAGCCGGCCGAGCCCGAGTACCCCGCGTCCGGCCGGAGCGAAGATGCAGTGAGCCACAGCCGGAGTGCTGCGCCGGGCCCACCGCGGCCAGCGGGAGCAGCGTCTGACTGCACTTGGGGCAAGCAGCTGATTCTGGGACCAGCCCAGTCGAGGGACTCTCGGTCTTCTGCACCCCTTGGGGTGGGGGAGCACTGGCCCCTGGGCACACTCGCCATCCAGTTTCCGCAGCTTCTAGTCTCAGCCCAGGGGATTGTGTGTGTGTGTGTGTGTGTGTGTGTGTGTGTGTGTGTGTGAGAGAGAGAGAGAGAGAGAGAGAGAGAGCGGGGGAGTTCCACGTTCGCCCAGGAGTTCCTGCATATTCTCGCCCCGTCCCGGCTGCTTTGGCCGGGGTCCCCTCTCTTTGCACGCGCGCATCTTTTTCCCGTTCTACTCTCATTCCGTCTTTCCTTTTGCTTGCCTAAGACTCTTAGTCCTGGTCCTTGCCCGGGCTGGGGTAAATCTGTGCGCGCTCCCCCCCCCCCCCCCCGCCGCCCCTCGCAGCTGAATATTTTCTTTCCATTAAAAATTTTTACCCATACCTTCTTCGGTGGGGTCCCCCAGCATTCTACTCTCTACCCACTTCTCTACCACTGGGCCACTCTCAGCAGAGTTTTATTTTTCTGTCTTGCCCGGGCCGAGCCCGGCCGGGGCGGGTGGCTCAGCTGGGCTCGCACCCGGCGCTCCGCCGCCGCCGCCCAGCTGCGCGGGGGCGCCCTCCGGAGATGCTGCCGTGGAAGAAGCACAAGTTCGAGCTGCTGGCCGAGGCGCCGCCACGGCAGGCGTCCAAGCCCAAGGGCTACGCGGTGAGCCTGCACTACTCCGCGCTCAGCTCGCTGGCGCGGGCGTGCCCCGAAGGCGCGCTCAGCCGGGTGGGCAGCATGTTCCGCTCCAAGCGCAAGAAGCTGCACATCACCAGCGAGGACCCCACTTACACCGTGCTCTACCTGGGCAATGCCACCACCATCCAGGCGCGCGGCGACGGCTGCACTGACCTAGCGGTGGGCAAGATCTGGAGCAAGAGCGAGGCGGGCCGTCAGGGCACCAAGATGAAGCTGACTGTGAGTGCGCAGGGCATCCGCATGGTGCACGCCGAGGAGCGCGCACTGCGCCGCCCAGGCCACCTCTACCTGCTGCACCGCGTTACCTATTGCGTGGCGGACGCTCGGCTGCCCAAGGTCTTCGCCTGGGTATACCGGCACGAGCTCAAGCACAAGGCGGTAATGCTGCGCTGCCACGCGGTGCTGGTGTCCAAGCCCGAGAAAGCGCAGGCCATGGCCCTGCTGCTCTACCAGACGTCGGCCAACGCACTCGCGGAATTTAAAAGGCTCAAGCGGCGGGACGATGCGCGTCACCAGCAGCAGGAGCTGGTGGGCGCGCACACCATCCCGCTAGTGCCGCTGCGCAAGCTGCTCCTGCACGGACCCTGCTGCTACAAGCCGCCGGTGGAACGCAGCCGCAGCGCGCCCAAGCTGGGCTCCATCACCGAGGACTTGCTCGGCGAACAGCAGGAGCAGGAGCTGCAGGAAGAAGAGGAAGAGGAGCACACCGAGGGCTGCCTGGAGGAGGAGGAGGAGGAGGAGGAGGAGGAGGAGGAGGAGGACCGTGTTGGGGAGGAGGACCCGGCAGCGGAAGAGGCTGAGGCGCAGCGGGCGCTGGTGGTGGCCATGCACTTGGAATGCGGGGACTTGCTGGACACGCTGGAGAGTGGCCGCGAGGAGGCGCTAGGGGGTGGCGGGGACTCGGTGGGCCCCGGGGCTGGGCCGCCGCCTCTGCTGCTGGGCAGCGCCTCTGACGTGAAGGCCGAGCTGTCGCAGCTTATTAACGACCTTGGCGAGCTCAGCTTCGGCAACGACGTGAGCAGCCTGCAGGCCGACTTGCGGGTGACGCGCCTGCTGTCCGGCGAGAGCACCGGCAGCGAGAGCTCCATCGAAGGTGGGGGCCTGGACGCCTCCTCGGCCACCGCCGGGGACCGGTCGGGCCCTGACGACAGCGCGGGCCCAGAGGAGCCCCACTAGGGCTGAGATCCCAGCAGCCTCCTGCGCGTGTCCCTAGCGCCCCACCGTGACTCCCCACGGGTCTTTTCGACAACCTCCTTACCCGCAGTTCTCCTCCCCCCTCCCCCATCCCACCGCCCCCCTCCCCAGAAGCGGGGAAATGGGACACTTGAGGCCCAGAGTTACCCTGCCCCTCTCCTTAGGCACATTTGGCTCTGTTTGAAGAGGTGAAGAGGGCTGAGGTTGCGGGTGGAGACATGCGAGGGGGCAAACCCTGCACGGAAGGAGAGAGAGGCAGGGGTGAGGGAAGGGCCCGCGGGTTAGCGGTCCCACAGGCAAGAGGTGCCTGCCGGCCAGTTTCCTGTTTGTGGGGCAGCTGGGGCCTGAGGAGGAGGGGTTAATTTCCTCTCCACCCCCACCGACCCGCCGGAATAACAGTAACTGGGAGCCGCCTAGCGCTGTCCTTGACATGTCATTAAAAAAAAAAAAAAAATCTGCTCTCAACAATGTTTGAGGCTCTAATGCCACCTCCTTGCCCCAGTCTTTTTGGTGCGAGAGCTTGGGTTGTTTACCTCAGACTCAGACCCTTGAAATTCTGCCAAATTCCTCAAATAACTGTTTAGGGGTGGGGGGGGGTGGGGATGAAAGAAAGTTGCATTTTGTTTACAGTTAAAGACATCTAATATCTGAAAAAGGAGTTTTCCTTTCAAAACACACACTTTACTCCTGCTCAAAAGATCTCCCTCCATGATAACTGTGTAAAATATTTTGCACTGTTGTGAAGTATTTTTGACATTTTTTTTTGTACATAACTGTGTTCTCAGAGCTAAATGTTTATATCTTTTGCTGTGCAAAAGGGACATGTAAAATGTTGTTCAGTTGTACATACAGAAATGTGTATAAAACATTTTGTTATTTTTTAAGAGTAGCCCTGCTCTGGTTCTGTTTGCACGTCCAGCGGGGAGAGAATAAAGAGGACAATGTTAACAGAACAGGTGAGCGTCTGCTGAAAATGCCTGGGCCTTTGGGCTGATAGAGGGTCTGTCCATCGCTGGGATGGTGTGGTAGGACAGGGTTTGGCCTTTGCAGTGCTTGGAGGTGACTGGAGAAGGGGAACCCACTGTTTGATAGTCTGGGGTCTTTGTGGCCCTCCACTATGGGGGGTGCCATGGCTGGTGACAGCCCTGGCCTTCTCCTTGAGTGTATCCTCCCGTATTCTTCACTCAGTGAGTTGTGGGGGCGTGGGCCTTTTCTGGTCTCTCTGAGTTAATTCTTGGAGATGCAGGGTGAGTTCTGGGCCTCGCTCCCAGACTTGTGAAGTTATTTAGGGGAGGAGTGACTTTCAGGGTCTTCTGAGGTTTTACCACCTTCTTCTGTGGGTCACCTATTCCTTTACAAACAGCTCAAGGGACTTTAAAGGTCGACTGGAGACCTGAAGAAAGTGTCCATGGGGCTCTATGAGGAGTGGGACCGTCACTGTTTTTCCTGGGAGGAAAATCAAGGACGGAGGGAGGTTGGTAAGTTCCGATCATGGCGTGAATGAGTCATGGCACAGGTGGGGCTGGTGGGGAGGCCGGCGGAAGAACCTATTTCCTTCCCTTCTACAACCCAGCGTGACCCAGAGGGGGAATGGTGTGGAGGTCAAGGCAGACAAGAACTGTCAGAGCTGTGTGTGTGTTTGTCTCCGGCTTTTCAGGCTTTCTGTGTGCTTGTTTCTGTTGTAAACTCCAAACAGATGTCTCTGGCTTGGCTACACCCGATCAGCTGGAAGTTGTAATAAGAAGCTGCCTAAATTGTGCCTTCCTCAAATTATGTTTTCCCTTCGCCCCTTTGGGCTCTGTTTCCTGTGTTGCAGAAATGGATCCCACTCTTGGCCTTCCCTGCTGTCCTGAGGCCGCTGCTTTGTTTTCATCATAATTATGTCTCTTTTTTTTAATGTTTTATTCATTTTTGAGACAGAGTACGAGCGGGGGAGGGGCAGAGAGAGAGGGAGACACAGAATCTGAAGCAGGCTCCAGGCTCCATGCTGTCAGCGCAGAGCCCGACATGGGGCTTGAACTCATGAACCACGAGATCATGACCTGAACCGAAGTCGGACGCTTAACCGACTGAGCCACCCAGGTGCCCCAAAATCATAATTCTGTCTTGAGCAGCTAGACCCAGAGATCCTGAGGAGGGTGGAATTTGTTGAAACCATAGAGGAAGGGAGGGTGAAAGAGTTTCTTATTAATTAACAGGAGTGGTTCAGGCATAAGATTAGCTTTAGAAATGAAAAGAAAGGGGTGGGTGGGTGGGAAATAACTAAAAGACACTCAGAATCACTTCATAAGGGCATCAGGATAAGGCCCAGGCCTTTGAATCTGTTACATTTTGGTTCGCTTGAGTCCCTACCCCTCTCCCCACAAACCTCAGATGCACATCACTGCATGACATTTAAAACCCCCAGGTGGAGAGAGGTCAGGAAAGTCAGATCCCACCCTCCCCAGATGCTCAGTGTGCCTTCCATACAGCTCTCACCTGACTGGCAGGCAGCTTGTGTGGCCCATCACTATCCTGCATGACTAGATTTCACATTTCAAATTATTTTCACACATTGCCAAGTCCCTCTGCTCTTTGAACCAGATGCAACATTAAACAGGGTGAAGACCATATGGCTGATACTTGGTGGTGGGGCAGGGTCTGTGTGTCTTCATTCTTAACCAATTTATGTGTCTAGTGACAATGCCAGGGCTGGCTTTTGCCTGCGATTGATGGGGCTATGGCGACTGGTAGGAAAGTTCAGAGAAATGACCTTTAAACCAACACTATCAATACATATAAGGCAACTGTCTCCTTAAAGTCTAATTTTTCCACTTGTCTGATTTATAAATAGGGAAGGGGGGATTAGGGGCTGAGGAAGGAGGATGGAGAAAATAAGAAAACTGCAAAAGAACTGGCTCCCTCCCTCCCTCCCTCTGGGTGCCCTCCCCTTCCCTCCTTCCTCCCCTCTACTTTTTGGCTTTTATCCCCACTGCACCCCACAACACTCTGGCTGATGTAATTCTAGAAGAGATGCGAAGGTGATACATGATTCACCTCTTCTTACATCTCGGTCTTCCAGGGATGATATCACTAGTGTAAGAAGAGAAGTTTGAATGCGGAAAACAAAAACTGAACACTAATTTGCTCCTGACACTCGGAGAGAAAAGAGGGTTGTGACCAGAGCAAAACCAAGTACTTAGATGAAACGCATGTCCCAGAGAGCACCTGAGGTGTGGTTGACTCGCCACATTTAGCCTCTTTCCTCCTGGCAAGGCGAGGCTCGCCTTTCTCCTTTGCGTCACCTGACGGCACTTTAAATGCAGTGAGACACTTGGCACATTCTTCCCCAGCCTAAGTAATCCTCGGTGTCCAACAATGCACCATTGACCTGGAGAAAAACGAAGTGACTTCCAGGTGGCAAGAGCCTCCGTTGCAGGATGGCATCGTCCGCAGAGGAGACATTCAACTGCAAAAACATCATCCCCTGTTCATCTGTACGGTTTCTTTTGTGTGTTGATGGGGAGCGAGGGAGAGGTAGGACCCAGCAAAATAAACAATAGTATTACCTACCCTCTCAACGATTAGAGTTTCAGAGAACACCCACTCTGCACACATGCGTCCTTCCCCCCCCCGGAAAGCAGACCTCCCCCCCACTGCCCCCACAGTCAGCAGGACAGATTTTAAACAAATTAGAAGGGCCTGTTATACTAAGAAAGCACGGTTCCCTCCCAGGGACAGAGTTGCTTTCAAGGGCCCTGCTCCTGAAAGGAGAGAGGACTGGCTGGTAGAATCCACCCCTGGCACCACTCCGGAGATGGAAAAACCTCACGGGAGTCACCAAGGATCGCGAGAAACGTAAAAAATTCTATTAGGAGCAAGTTGCCCTCGTTTCTAGGAGGATTTAGTAATCTAATAAGCAGAACTCTTTCCTCCATGTGGTATGCATCAGTGGTCCTCGCATCTGCTGGCGAGCGATGTATGACAGAGCTGGGAGTGTGCGTGGACCGGGCACCTGGGAGCCACATCTGACACGCGGGAGACTACTCAGGGCTCCAGGAGGGCCAGGAGGCCACGTGGGCCAGGGCACTCTGTACTCTGGACACCAGGTTTTTCCACGTGTGGCCACATCTGGATCTGGCTTTATTGTCTGCTGGGGCCTTTGCTGCTCCTGCTGGCTCATCAGTGTTCACAGGCCACAGTGTGCCTGAGGCCAGCCAGGCCACCCTCCCCACCCCCTCCCCACCCCCCCATCTGCTCTGAGGTGACCCAATTTGAGCAGCCCTGACTAACCACTGTTTTGGTGGCTTGAATGACTGGGTGGCCCCGGAGCTTGGCACCCATTCCTTCCCTTCTCTAGGTCTGTGCAGTGGCACCAGCAATGGTCCGTGTTTTTGACCTGCATGGAAGGTGGCCCTTCTGACGCGTCCTCTGATGCTTCCCCTCTTCATCTCTCCTGTAATGCGTCATTTCCTCCTGTAATGCATCACTTCTCTCTGGCTTCTTCTGCCCAGCTCCCCACCTGATCCTGTCTTCATTTCTCCCCCTGCCCGCAAGCCAAGCTCAGACCTTAAATCAAAGCTAAAAGGGAAGAAAGCCCAAACTTTAAGGGACAGACAAATCAAACACACAGTCATCGGTCAGCACCAATCCTGCAGTCCCTGGGCGTGCTCCGGCCCTGTCCCCCACTTACAGATGAACAGACTGAGCCATAGAGGGGTGAGGTCATGCCCAAGGTTACACAGGAGGGATGAAGAACCAGGGGTCCAGACTCTGAAACCCGTGCTCTTTTCATGCTCCTCCAGTGTTTATGGCTTATAACCAGATTTTTGGCTTTGGGATGGCAGAAACTGGCTGTTGAATTTTTCTTTGATTCCCCCTTTCTTTTGTACCTCTACATTCCATCCATGGTAGAGGCTTGAGGATAAGTATTTGCCATGCCACCCATCAACATGCCTCCTTCTGCCACCAAGTGTGAATGAATATCTACTAGCTGCATGATGCTGGAGGTAGAGAGGGCGGGTGATGTCTTCCTGGCAACAATGCTCCTGGTGGGTAGGGTGGTGGCCCCCAGAGGAACCTGGTCTCCTCTTGCTTCTACTCTGAGATCGGGTCTGGCAAGATCTCACCCTAGAAGAGCAGGTCTAGTTTGGTGGGGGCGGGGGGGGGGAGCTCTTCCCATTGCATCACGATTTATGAATCATCTGTATCCTTCCTGGTTGGCTGAATACTCCAAGGACAGGCATGTGTTTTTAGGCATCTCTGATTCACCAAACTCAGCACAGAGCCTTGTGCCTAGTTAGTACTCAGGAAATGCTAAGGAGGAAAGGAGTGATTCTACTTCAGGCTAGGAGAATAGGTCTGATAAAGCTCAAGGCTATTACCTGGATAGAGGAGTCAAGCTTTTAAGGACATATGTTTATAAAAAGGGAAGTTTGGGGTTCAATTGACCCAAGATTTTCCTTAGAACTTCCCTGATCTTCCTAGGGAGGGGTGGTTCTGGTTTGGAGAAGGATGGTTTATTTGGAATTGGCTCTGGATGGAATTGGAGTCCCATTCCTGCTCATCTCAGCCCCAAGGTTATGGCCCCAATCCCTCTAATCTGAGTCAAATGAAGCCCCAAATAATGTGGTACAGCAGAAAGCCTGCAGGAAGAGCCTCAGATCCAGGCCTCGAAGTGACTTGGAATCCCTTCTCATTGACCTACTCAAGTCACTTCCCCCCACTAGCCTCAGGATCCTCATGAGTAAAGTGGATAGGTTCGATTATATGATAGCAAGACTTTCAGCATTAATGTCCTGAATTGAAGAAGGAGCAAAGGTTAAGGTCAAGTGTGTTTCTGCCTTCCTCCATTCCCTAGTGAGACAGAATAGAAGAAACCCCTGATCTGGAGCTCTGGGAAACAGGGCTCATCTTTAGGACACACTGTGGCTTGGACCCTCCACCGGAGTTTAACTTGGAGGTCTTCTTGGCTAAAGCAGAGCAGGGATTGCTTGTGAGGCAGCCCTTTCACTACCCCAAAACTTAGAGGCAACAGTGGGTCCTAAAATGGGGACTGACATTGAATCTAAAGGCCAGTAGGGCCAGGTGACGGATCATAAAAGGACTTGCCTGAAATCGATCACTCGGCAAGATGGGGCCAGAATTCAGGTCTCCTGAATCCAAGTCCTCTACTCTTTTCCTTGTGTCTTTCGGGTTGAGGTAAGTTCATTTGGAAGCAACCTGGCCACTGTCAAGAGAAACCTGGCAGAGCCCAGGCATCTGATCAAAGGCTATAAGGGCACCTGGCATCAGTGTTTGCTCTCCTAACAATGGAGAACAGGACCCACTTGCAGCAAGTCTGGGAATAAGAGGGAGTTGATAACCTGGGCGTGCTTCCCCACCTCCCCCTTGTGGTAGGCTACTTCCTGCTCCAGGACCCACCCCAATTCCAGATCCTTCTCCTAGGACAATTTCTTCTTAGCTGCCTTTCGGGGATTCTCCCTCCCCTCTGTTCCAGGACTGGCCAACAATCAACTCAAGGGGTCACCGGCCCACTCCAAGATCTCCTCCCCTCCTTAGCCCTGAGAGTCTGAGAGCCAGACAGAACACTACTCCTCCTCCAGCTCAGTCCCTTCCTTTTGCAGATGAGGAGACTGGGGCCCAGGAAAGGGAAGGGACTTGTCCACGTGTCACAGGGAGCTGATAGTAGAGCCGGGATTAGAACTCAGGCTCCTACTTTCCCCCAGTCTCCTTCCAAGACACCACACTGCCCTCTTTCAGAAACTCTCAACAGTCATATGGGGAGTCCCCTTCCTTGGTACCATGGGCCAGTTGTGTGTCTGTGAAGTGCAGCGTTCCCTTCTCTTCTGCAAGTGGTAAGGTTTGCAATTTCGTCCTCAAGCTATTGTTCCTCAGCCTACAGTGGATGTCTCTTACCTAAATGGTCTTCTGAGGGAATTGACCTTTTGATATGGGACTCTTGAACACTTAAAGACTTTGAGCAGTAAAACGTCAAATAATAAGGGTATTTGGGGCACCATGATGGGAGGAGGCAGGAAGAAATATTGTGGTGCTGGGAGTACCTCTCCTCACATTACAGATGTCCTCCCGACATAAGCCATATTCCTGAAGTTTCCACTCTTGCAGCTGAACTCTTACACAGAGAAAGAGAAAGTGGTATTTCCAAGGTCATGTGAGTTCAAGGAGGGAGGGTGCATAGGGCCACAGGGTCCCGCATCAGCACACTCTCAGTTCTGTGTTCCAGTTCAAGGCTTGCAAATGATTCCCAGGTACCATTTACAGATCTACAAGACCATCATTGGTTCCTTATTTATGACTGTTGTCTGTCCTCCCCTCAGCCTCCTCTGTAGAGAAACTTGTCTTTTTAAAAAAATGTTTATTTATTTTTGAGAGAGAGAGAGAGAGAGTACAAGCAGGGGGGTGGGGGGAGGAGCGGAGAGAGAGGGACAGAGAGAGAATCCTAAGCAGACTCTGCATTGTCAGCGCGGAACTTGATGCAGGGCTCCAACTCATGAACTGTAAGATTGTGACCTGAGCCGAGATCAAGAGTCGGCCACTTAACATCCTGAGCCACCCAGGCGCCCCTGCAGAGAAACTTATCTTAGCCTTTGCCTGCCCATCTGCCCCCAGTGCCCCCGAATCCCAGGGAAAACTGTTCACCACCTGGTTTCCAGTAGAGGAGCACATCTCTTTAAAAGAGCACCACAACAATAGGTGCTCCTGTTTGTGCTTAGACCAAACAACATTGCTTGTCCAAAAGAGATGCGTAGACACGCCAAGGTGTAGAGGCCCTTCCCCTCATATCTACAGCAGTCGTTGCCAATGAGGAAAGCTCCCAGAGTCCGTGGCTGGTCAGACGTGTTTGGACATGTTCACACTGCCGAAGTCAAAAGAGGTTTTAGTCTTACACTGTTATTTTCACCATTCCATTCCTTCGACCCAGGTCTTAGCAAATGTCCAGTATTAACTGATGGATGTGGGATTGGGTGCCTAGGGTGGATGGCAGGCAGTATTCCTGTGGGTGAGGCTGTAAGGTATGGCTCAGAGAGAACTGGGCTTGAGATCCAGTTCCAGCGCTGGTTTTCCTGCACGGTAGCTCTATGACCTTGTGCAAATCTCCTTTGGGGCCAGTTCTTTCTGTGAAATGGAGATAGTAATATTTAAACTTTCTCTCCGATTCTTTTGAGGCTGAAAATCTAAAAATTGGATGAACGAGTGCTTTGTCAAGGGTAGTGCAGGAAAGGAGTGGTTGCTGTTGGAATATTCAGATTGAAATAACACAGTTGGGATGAATGAGGCTCAGTGGGGCTCCCCCATAGTGTGAATGTGTCATGGGCAGGAACATTTTCCATGAGGCATGTTCCAGGACCCAAGGAGGGAAAACAGGCAAAAACGAGAAGTAATCTATTAAGAATAGGAAACAGTAGGTGGGTATCTAAATGGCATGCTTTATGTGGAAAGATTATGGGCTAACTTTCCGTCTGAAGCTCTAGATATCCCCATGTACTATGTGGCTCTGTCTCCAACCCAATCTCTTCCATCAGGTGTGGCAGGAGAGCATGGCAGCCTCTTGTGTTCTCTGGCTGGATTTGTATTTGTTCTTTGTAATGGGGTTCATTTTGTCAGCACGTGATTATCAGCCCAGATCACTATTTCTACTGTGATTAGTGTTTTATATTCAGGCGCATGCATGTACTCACACACACACACCCTTTCCCAAAACCTTCCCACAAATATTTGCAATCGTAATTTAATTCACCTCTCAGACAGATGTTTCTGAAATGGACACAGTTCTCTTAAAGTAATTCTTTAGACTGTTTTGTAGAAATGTAGAGATTCTAGGCTTTTACTGAACGCACTCTATATAGCTAGAGTACACACGGGAATACTTAGGATCCTCTTGTCCTAATAGAACTGTGGTGTGTGTGTGTGCGTGTGTGTGTCTGTGTGTGTGCGTGTGTGTGTGTGTTTGTTCCTGTGGGTATGCCTGGGACTGTGCTCAAGGGTGAATATGAGCTGTACTGTAAACTCGAGTTGTTGTGGTTGGCATTAGTGTGAAATGATCAGTGAAAACTCATAGCGCAATGAGAGAGCTATGCTGATCCTCCCAGATTTCTGCCAAGAAAAACTTCAAATCACATCACCCTTTCCTTTCCATTGTACTCTGAGTTTTGCTTTTTGTTTGTTTTTAATCTTAAAAGGTCCTTAACCCGACAGAAATCACCAATTTCCTTTGAGAATACTCTATATTACTGGAGACCGTGATCCAAAGAAGCCTACTGCCGGGATGGCCGTCGATTCTGGTTTGCTCGGGATGGTCCCAGTTATGGCTGAGGTCATCACATAATTATAGCAGAGCCACCTTTCACTTTCAAGGTGTCCTAGTTTGGATGATAAATGATATAGTTTCCCAACCTAATACCTAGGTAATTTTGACCTTAACCTTCACATGTCTTCATTAATTCATTCCTGTTCTCACCCTCACTGAAGAAACATTTATAATGTATCTACCGTGTGCATTTATAATGCACCTACTGTGTGCCAAGCACTGTGCTGGTTGTGGGGGTGTGGTGGGGGAGTATGAGGTGGGGGGTGGGGGAGGGAAACAAGAAGGAAGTAAGGACTGAAACTAGAGCAGTCCTTGCCCTCATGGAGCTTGGAATCCAGTGGAAAAGACCAAAACATGTGGTATCTATCCATCATAAAAATGTACACAGTTTATGTGTATAATAAACACAGAGAAGGGGTAGCCAACCCATCTCAATCCATTCAAGGGAGGGAGGTAGTCATAGAGGGCCTCACAAAAGAGATGATCGTCCTCTTCAACCATCAAAGTGGTCTCCTCAAAAGCTCTGACTGAATCATAAAACCTTGCCTGATCTAGGTTCTAGAAGAAGCATTGTTTATTAGAATATTTTTTTGGAGGGGGGAGGTGGTTGGAGGATATGTTTGAAAATCTCCTACTTGCAAACTCTCTCCAACCCTGTACTTATGTTTTTTTTTTTTTTTTAATTTTTATTTTAGAGAGAGAAAGGGAGAGCGAGACAGAGAGACAGAGAGACAGAGAGAGAGCATGCACGGGAAGAGGGGAAAGAGTCAGAGGGAGAGAGAGAATTTTAAGCAGGCACCGTGCTCAGCATAGAGCCTGACATGGGGCTCGATCCCATGACCCTGGGATCATAACTTGATTGAGCTGAAATCAAGAGACGGACACTCAACTGACTGAGCCACCCAGGCACCCCTAGCCCTGTACTTCAAAGGCCAATTCAGAAGAATATTTGGGTTTTCTTTCTCATTTGTCCATTTCCTGATCCATGAACTTGGCAACCAGAAGTAATAGAATATGGTGGGTATAATTGAATAAGGTAAAGAATGCTAGCTGCTTTGACAAATCCCATACTCTCGCTGGCTTCACATCGTAAGAGTTTATCACATGCAATGTTCTGAATGAATAGCCTTGGTTGTTAAACAGTCTTTCAGGGGCCTAGACTCTGTCTGCATTGTGGCTCCACCATTTTCTAGAGCAGGAATTGTGGCCCAAATTGGGCCTGCTGACTGTTTTTGTGTATGAAGTTTCACTGGAACACAATCTCGCTCATTCATTTACCTATTGTTTATGGTGTGTTTGTATTACAACACAGTTGAATAGTTGCAGCAAAGACCACATAGCCCACAAGCCTAAAATATTTGCTCTCTGGCCCATTACAGAAAACGTTTGCTGACCCTACCCCAGTACCTCAGAATTCTCTCTGGGTCTTCTGCTTCTACTGGACAATATCCTCCAATGGATAGAGAAAGAGCGTGCGTGATCTTTTGGAGATTTTAACGGGCGGGCCCAGAAGTGACACACACAACTTCTGACCACGTTCCATTGGCCACAGCTCAGCTCACGGCTCCATGTAACTGCAAAAGCAGCTGGACAATGCAGTCTAGCGGTGTGCTCAGAGGGAAATGGGCTTGGGCAAGACGTGTATACGGTCTCCGCGACAGATTCTTCGTCTTATGACCACAGGCCCAGGTTTATTTGAGCTAAGACCTTGGGGGGGATTAAGGGGGTATCGTTATTTATAAGGGTTAGTGAAGGCATGCATCATTCAGTTGGCACCTGGTCCTAAGGGCCACTTTGCGTAGCTCAGGACTCAGAATTCAAGTAACTTTTTATAAACAGATGCTGCAAACATTCGCGCAAGACTAAATGAAACGTCTGAGGTGGGCTGCCTCCTCCCTCGGGAGTCTGCAAATTCCTGCTGTCTTTGGGAGCAGACCTTTCTTTCTCCAGAGACAGCCCAGGTGGAGGGGCAGCTCTGGTTCTTGAAAGGTTCTATGATTTCTCTCCCGGCAACACCGCCCTGTGAGGCTGCACAGAGCTCAGTCTTCCCCAGTGTGAGGGGGGCAGATCAGAAGCCCTGCCAGAAGGGTCCTGCTCCGCTTGCTTTTGGCCACTTGCGGGGAGATGTCTGTGTTCTTCTCTCCCATCGAGGGCTCAGCTCCTCCCACAAGCGAGCCCAGACACCAGGGAGAGGGACAGCTCTGCTTGTGATCGCCGTGTGTCCTGGGAAGGGCCGAAGTGAATTCTGAGCCCCAGCCAGAGGTCTGATAGAGGTCCCACCGTCTCCTGTCAGAAACGTCTTTACCAGCCAGCCACGTCTGCATACTGGCCCGGAGGGTGGGCAGGATAGGGGAACTTTTACTTTATAGTTTATACTACACTGTACTGGTGGGATTGTTGATTTGGTTTATTAGCATGTTACATTTACAATACCCTAATTTAATTTTAAAATAAAGAACTGTAGGGGCGCCTGGGTGGCTCAGTCGGTTGGGCGTCTGACTTCGGCTCAGGTCATGATCTCACGGTCCGTGAGTTTGAGCCCCGCGTCAGGCTCTGTGCTGATGACTCAGAGCCTGGAGCCTGTTTCAGATTCTGTGTCTCCCTCTCTCTCTGACCTTCCCCCATTCATGCTCTGTCTCTCTCTGTCTCAAAAAAAATGAATAAACGTTAAAAAAAAATTTTTTTAAAGAAAATAAAGAACTGTATAATGCAGTTTAGAAATATTTTAATTCAAAATGGTATTTAAAACTGTTTTTTTTAATGCTTATTTATTTTTGAGAGAGAGAGGGAGAGAGAGTGGGAGCAGGGGATGGGCAGAGAGAGAGGGAGACACAGAATCTGAAGCAGGCTCCAGGTTCTGTGCTGACAGCTCATGGGGCTCGAACTCACGAACCATGAGATCATGACTTGAGCCGAAGTCGGAGGCTTAACTGACCGAGCCACCCAGCTGTCCCTCAAAACGGTACTTTAAAAAAGGCTCCTGGTACCTAACAGGATTTTTACTGTTTTTTTTTTTTTTTTACTGGAAATTTACTGTTACAGGTGTTAACGGAATATGGCATAACTTTCTTTGTTTTTATTCTTTGACAAGTTTAGGGATAAACCTGCAAACAGTTAAAATAAATGTGCTATTAGCAAGGGAAAAAAGGGAAGAAAGAAAAGAAGGAAGGAAGAAAAGAAAAGAGGAAAACAAAGGCAGTAAGTTGTGTCTTTTCCTCAGGTAACCACCACGAGGGAGAAGTGCAGGATTCCAACTCGGGGGCCTGGGTTCGCACCCCATTTTGGGGTTTGCACCCTGTTCCTGGGTTTGTGCCCCATTCTGTAAGGCTCCCTGTGTGACACACCACAAAGAAGTTCAATTCTCTGAGGTCCAGTGCCCTCGTTTGTAAACAGGGATCATTCTGCTACCTTATGGTATTGTGCAGTTCAAAGAACACCGTGACTATAAGCCACTTTTTATGGCAAAGTGTGATACAAGCGTGAGGAATTTTCATTGCCGTCCTCTTGGAGGGACCTGAAGGGCAGGCTTGGGTTGGGTCTCAGGCGAGTTGGGAGTGTGGCTGAGGCAGCTTCGGGCCACATGGCGGCTGAGTCTTCTCAGCCCTTCTCTAGTTCCTTCCAGGGAGGCTGTTTCCCCCTAACTTCTTGAGGATGGAGACCCAGTATTTCCCCAGGATCTGCACTACAGCAGGCCAGACCCTGGCCTGGGGTGGCCCCACCACGAACTGTCCCCGTGGGAGGCGTGTCTGGCCACGATCCAACCCTGTCCCCTGCCCTTGTGTGTCGGTGGTGCTTACATAACTTATAGAGGACGTTCTCAGCCACTTTCTTTCCTGATGCCCATAACGACTCAGGTAGGCAGGCAGGGAAGCATCGGTAACTCAATTTTTAGATGAGAGATCTGGGGATGAAAGGAGAATGGAGTAGAAAGGAAGACTGCTGGCAAGTGTTTAGTACCTACTGTATGCAAGGCAAAGTGCTGGGCACTCCAAGTGCAGGCATCTCCTGGGGGCGGAGTAAGTAATGGGCAGATCTGGGACTGCAGTCCAGATTCTGAGTGTGCTGTAACATAGAATGTCACAGGACAGAGGGATTAGGGGCAAGGGATGCTAGGGGGCTAGTGGGTAGACAGGCAACAGAAGGGCCGCTGGGGGTGGGGAGGGGAGGTGAGCAGCTGGCAAGTAAGAGGTTGTGGGTGGGGTTGGGGCCATAGTTCCCAGTATGTGGCAGTCATCAAAGTGCCCAAATAAATAAAGGTTTGCAATTACAGAGAGACGTGGGTTTGGGAATCACCCAGCAGCAGGGCCCAGATGTTAATTAAGCCTAAGATAGGTTATTATCTCCCTCCATTGGACTGAACAGAGGGAACCTGATGCAGATGGCAGGTTGGGGATTTGCCCATGTGGCTGTTATGTGTTATTATTTCTGGTTTTTAAGAGGCACCCAACCCGGGGCTTTGGGGCACAGCTGAGGGGGAAGGCCACTTTTAAGTGCTAGTCACTGAGGACATTTCCCACTCCTCCCTCACAGTTAAAGAAGGGTCTGGCCAGGCACTCAGCATTTGCCCCATGGCTTTCTGGAGCCACCTGACTTTTGTTCCCACACTGGGGCCGCCCCAGATCCAGAGAACAGAGTGTGAGGTGCAGAGCGTAGAAACCCTGAAGGCTGTTCCATCCTGAACGTCTCAGTGCAGTTAGGCAGGGGAGGTATTAAAATATTTAACAACAGGTGTGGCAAATTCACCTACACATCTGAATGGACATTAGCCATAGCACTGACCTAGCACAAATCCCGGGGGTGGGGGGCCCTGTTGGGCCAGGTGTTCACTCTTTGATCGCTAGGTCTTGGACAGGTGTGTGTTTCAGGGGGGGTGTCCAGAGGAAGAGCCTAGGTGTCCGGGGTGACACGAGAAGGAATGCCGCAGGGAACCTGGGTTCAGTGACTGCTTACTAACAGATGAGGAAGCAATTCAACATTTCACCAATCTGTATGGCTGGATTAGCAGAATGTCAACCATGAGAAGAGCACTTTTTGAAAAATTTGTAAATTGATTTACAAATATCAAAGCTTTTACAATAACAACAATATTTCATTATTAATAATGATATTTAGTACCTTCACAGAGGCACCATTGGGCTTTGTTGTTATGCCTCTTTTTTTTTAAGTTTACTTATTTATTTTGAGAGAGTAAGCAAGGAACCCTGATGTGGGGCTCGATCTCATGAACCGCGAGATCATGACCTGAGCTGAAATCAAGAGTTGGACACTCTACTGACTGAAACACCCAGGTGCCCCTATCCTGCCTATTTTCTAATGGGCTGACTTCCTAATACCAAGAGGATGTTTCTGATTTGCTAGTCCGTGGACTGGGGATCTCATCTAACTCTTGCTTTTGGGGTGGTGGGAGAAGGGTCACTCTTTTGTACCCAGTATCTTCTACCAGTAGGGGTTTTTACACTGTTGCAAGATAAGACAGTCACCTGTACGTGGGTCATCTGGCCATCTGTTCCTGTCTATCTTTGGTGATCAAGCAACTGTACATTGATAAAAAAGTGAGCTGCTTAGAATTCAACTTTTTATTCTGAATGTCAGTTGGAATGACTGTAACAGAAACTATATACCCAATATCATGTGTGGAGTGGTGGGGGATTCCAGCGGGAGGGCCTGGGTGGCCAGGTCACTCAAGAAGGGATACCCCAGGGTTGCCTGGGTAGCTCAGTTGGTTAAGTGGCCTGGTCTTGATTTCGACTCAGGTCATGATCTCATGGTTGGTGAGTTTGAGCCCTGTGCTGACAGTGTAGAGTCTGCTTGGGATTCTCTCCCTCTCTCTCCCCCCCTACCCTGCTCATACCGTCTCTATCTCTTTCTCAAAGACAAACGAACAAGCAAGCAAGCAAACAAACAAATAAATAGATATTTTCAAAAAAAGGAAGGAATATCCCAGGGAGGCTTGGGTCAGTGGCTATTTACTAACAAGAGCTTCTCTGCCAATCTACAAAGCAAAATTAAAGGGAGTGTCATTCTTTGGTTGGCAGCTTGGGATAGTGGTCAGCAAGAATTTTCAGGCAAAGGCTGGGGAGTGACATGGTGTCATTCATGTTGTCCCTGGCTTCAACCACTCCAGGATTACTAATTCTCAAGGACACTATAAAGATCTCCCAATTAGACTCTTATTGTGCTTGGAGACCTGGGGATGAAGGGCACATTGCTGGGCAGAGTGTGGCCATGATCTTAAAGATCAAAGTGGGACCTGGCTTACTTCTGAACCTTGACCTTGCTTCCAAAGGGCTGAATCATAACAGCACCACTCATAATAATGATCATGATGGAAAGAGGGTGTTCTGGAATACTAGAGTGACCTCATTATGCTCTACCTGGGAAAGGCAAACAGGCATGAGTTACTTTAATTCTGTTCAGCAGCTCTGTTCAAAGCCTGGCTGAACATTCAGGACAAGCCTTAGAATAAACAGGCATGCCTGGATTCTAATGGCCAGTCCTTTGTGTAGATCTTGGGGAATAAAAATGCAGTAACGAACCAGGCTTGGTCTGCAGTGTCTGTCATAGCTCACCCAGCAGATGTCTCACTTCTGTGTTTGCCCAGCGATGTGAAGAGTCCCCACTTAGGGGACTTTAATGTATTCTTGTGTTTCTCCTACATTAACACCTCCATGATGACTACAATCATGTTAAAATTTAGTTAAATCACCCAGGAATGTTTATAGAGGACTTTTAGCACAGGGGTGCCTGGGTGGCTCAGTTGGTTGAGCGTCTGACTCTTCATTTCAGGTCATGATCTCACAGTTCGAGAGTTTGAGCCCCACATTGGGCTCTGTGCTGACATCTCGGGGCCTGCCTGGGATTCTCTCTCGTCTCTCTCTGCCCCTCCTCTGCTCGCACATGCTTTTCCTTTCTCAAGATAGATAAATAAATTTAAAAAAATAATTAAATCTCATAAATAACAACTAATAGTTATAGTTACAATGGTATTTTTATATCTATTATCTCATCTGTTCTTCAACAGCCTTCTGAGATGGGTAGGTATTATTACTCCCATTTTGAAGATAAGAAAATTAAGGCACAGAGAGGGGGAACTGGCTTAGAATCACAGCGTCAGAGGTAATAGGGATCATCTGGTCACTAACTTCCCTTTTTCAATGGAAAACCAGCTGTTGTAAAGAGACTGGTCTCTTAGTAATTGGAGCAGAGCTGGCACACCAAGGGTGGGGTTTTTTTTTGTTTTTTCTTTTTGCAATTATTTAAAGGAAACTACCTGAAATCCAAGACATTGTCCATGTGATCCATGACCTAAGTTTGAATGCTTTGGGGGAAAGGGTGATGGCTGCCCTGCACCCTTGGGGTCAGGCATGGACAAGAGCCTTTACTATGTGGTCAAGTGGTTGCTGCAAGCCCATAATTACTCAGTTTAATGCAACAGAAAAGACACAGAGCCTAAGAGATGGGGTTTTAACTAGGAAGAGTGGAGCATTCAGTCCACCCAGGAAGACAGAGAGAAAACAGCGGTGGCATCTGGGGAGCCTCAGCCACTACAGAGAGTTCTTAGTCTCCTCCCTCTATAATCCCTGGCCTCAGAAGCCTGTACCTCTGTCTGCTGGGAGCCTTCCTAGGCTTTGGTAGGAGAGGTCCTTGGCTCTGCCCATTCCCACTGCTTCACCTCATTGACCTCCTAGTGCCACCCCTTCGCAGACCCAGAGAGGCTTTCCCATCAGGCCAGGACACCATGCCAGGCACCAAAGAATAGGAGACTTGCTCTAGGGCCCTGCCCTCCAGGAACCTGTAGCTTTGAGAGGGGAGTGAAAGTCAGAGGTATACAGAATTGGGCCGTGATTTCCCATGGTAGGTTCCCCCCATGATTTCTCCGTAAAATGCCTGTGGTGACACAGGGTCTGGGGAAAGAGGATGAGCCCAGAGTGGGGAGTGGGATTTGTGACTGGGGAGAAGGCATTTTAGGCTGTAAGAATATCGGGGGCATGAAGAGCACCATGGTTCATCAGAGAAGTGTGTGTGTGTGTGTGTGTGTGTGTGTGTGTGTGAGAGAGAGAGAGAGAGAGAGAGAGAGAGAGAGAGAGAGGTGATGGAGAAGTAGACAGAGGTCAGGTCATAGAGAGCTTGTATATTCAACAACTTTGACCTTTCCATTGAAAACCATGGGTTTGAAGGACTTTGAGGATAGGAAGCATGGGGCCATTAGGTGACATATAGAAATGCTCACTCAGTAGTGGCAGGTGGGAGGGAGAAGGGTCTGCAGGTAGAGAGAACAGGGAGGAGCCTGTCCCAGTAGTCTGGGCAGGAAATGATGAAGGTCTGGGCTCAGGGGTAGATGCTGGGGATGGGGAAGGGGGACAGGTCCCGGGACATTTCAAAATGATCAGGAGGGCAGTCACGGAAGGTGAGGTGTCCAAAACGCAGGGGTGCCCTGGGGCCAGCCGGTACTGGCTGAGTAGACTAACTGTGTCCATCTCTTCCCAACTCTGTGCTCAGGGGTGCCATGTTGGGAGCTTTTAGTCAGCTACGGGAGAAGCATCAATACCACAGAAATCAAGAAAGACTGCAAATCAGGACCTTTACTTGGACCTTTTCTCCCCAGAGACTGGTTGTTAAACATCTACCAACCCACCACTGCTGAGACACCTGCAGCTTCTCCTGCTGTGGGTGGTCCAGGGCACAGTGTCTGAGGCATTTGAGATGCGCCTTGGGCAAGGGATCGGCTTGGGTAGGTGGAGAGTAAGGAAAGGCATTTTCAGTGAACCTCACAGTGTGAGCAACGGCCCACCTATTTCTGGAATAACACAGCATGGAGCAGGGAACTGAAGAGATTTGTGGACTATTGCTAGCCGAGTCTTGAATCAGATCTTGAATTAGAGTTGATAGATCAGATGCACAAATGAAATGTTCCTTAAAGACAGTATATGATGCAGGTTTGTCATGAATTGGCCTACTTGTGCCAGAAGTTCATCTTTACAGTATTCCCTGAACCCAGTTGTAATGGTTGGTTAGTTACCTTAAGAATGACTCAGAAATTTTCCTAGATTATTATTTAGCAGGGGAGGAAACCAAGTCCAAGAGAGGGCTTCAAAGACTTTCTCAAGATCACAGCTGGTTAGTGATCCTTATCAGACAAGAACTTTGGAGTTGGAACTTGTATTAGTTATCTATAACTGCAAAACAAATTTCTCCCAAACTTAAAAAAAAAAAAAGCAGTTAAAAAATGGCTTAAGCATGGCTTGAAACAGTGAAAAACATTTCTTATCTCATAGTTTTTGTGAGTCAGGACTTCAGGAGTGACTTAGCCAGGTGGATTTGGCCTGAGGTCTGTGCTAGTCAGGGTTTTCCAGAGAAACAGGACCATGGCAAACATACACTGTATGAATATAGCACAGAATGAATAGCATAGTATATGAGTAAGTGGTATATTATGAGGAATTGTCTCACACAATCATGGAAGCTAAAAAGTCCCACTATCTGCTGTCTACAGGCTGGATTCCCGGGAAGTCTGCTGGTGTAGTTCAGTCTGAGTCCAAAGGCTCGAGAACCAGGGGAGCCAATGGTATAAATCCCGGTCTGAGGACGGGAGATGAGATGAGATGTCCCCGTTGAAGCAGTGAGGCAGAGGAAAAAAAGGGATCAACTCCTTCTTCCTCTACCTTTTGTTCTGTTCAGGCCCTTAATGGATTGGATGATGCCCACCCACACTGCGGAGAGCAGCCTATTTTACTGAACTCACCAATCCAAATGCTAATCCCATCCAGAAACACTCTCATAGACACGCCTAGAAATAATGCTTAATCTGGGCATCCCAAGGCTAGTCAAACTGACACTAAAATTCACCATCACGGGTCTCTCATGAAACGTCGGTGAAGGTGTCATCTGGGGCTGCACTCAGCTGGCTGAAGTTGGGGGATCCACTTCCCCGGGGGGCTCACTCACATGGCTGGCCCATTCATCCTGGTGCAGGCAGGAGGCTCACTTCCTTGCTGGGGCGCCTCTCGGCAGCTGCTGGAGCATCCTCATGACGCAGCAGCCAACTTCCTCCTGAGTGAGTGGTCCAGAGAGATCGAAGCAGAAGCTCCAACATCTTTTATGACTTAGCTTCAGAAGTCATCATCATTTTCAAAGTATCCTAGTGGTTACACAAGTGAGTCTCATTCAGTGTGGGAGAGGGCAACGCAAGAGGCAGGGATCATTGGCGACCATCTTGGATGTTGGCTACCATAGGACCCAATGCAAGAAATGAGTTAAACCCATGAGACTCTTGAAGTCCAAGGACACGGTTCTGCCATTTGGTAGGTAGGGATCCCAGTAAAGGCTCAGCTTCTTCATCTATTAGGGGAACTATAATTTCTGCCTGGGTTGCCATAATGGCTTGTGATGAGGACCAAAGCAAAGAACAATACAGTTATTAGTTGCAGTGATTGGTGATTGTTCCTGCTAATTGATGGCTATTCAGCAAAGCATAGGGGGTGGGGGGGAGGGGGCAGCTGCAGTGTGGTGGGTATCAGTTTGCAGTTCAGAGTGAGGCTTTCTGGGCTCGAAACTCAGCTCCACTGCCCACCAATGGGACAGATACTGACTCCCCGTGGGCTTTGTTGCCTCACCTACTCCCAGGGGAATGACTGAGCGTACCCATTTCACAGGGTTGTTGAGAATTAAATTAGCTAATTCAGGTGAAGCATTTAGAACAGTGCCTTCGGACATTTGGTCACTGCATGATATAAATACTGGCTTTGGCTACTTGGCCACAAAGTCTGAAAACATAGATTCTATTTTATCATGCATTATACTATAGTATCAATCAATAGCATTATAATATAACATCAACCATTGATGATACATTTGTCTGTGTTTCCAGACTTGGGAGCCAACCTATAGTCTGTCCTCTGATGCTGATTGCCCAGGCGGCTTACTCTGTCCTTTAGTTGTGCCTGTAATCCAGCTGGATGATCTGGGATAAGATTCTAATCTCTCTTTAAACAGGAGAAGGCCTTCATTATACTTACGAATATGGGCCCCACCTCCAAGCTTCCCCAGACGTGGCGTATTGTTAACACGGCTCTCGAGTGTGTTGCTCACCCCAGTGGGGCCTTTTATCACAAAGCACGCAGGAAGGAACAGGTGCCCCGTGCTATTAAGTTGGTTTTGCAAACCACAATAGCCAGCCACCTAATGGCATAAAGATACACCTTACCTCGAAGGAGGCGGGGTACCAGACATCACATGCAAAGGGTTCTGAGCAACCTGGAAGAGGGCCTTGGGAAAGGAATGTCCCAAAGAGGGAAGGTTTGGAGTTGCAGAGATGTACCCCATGTTCATAAGGCTGAACATATAAAACTCTGAGCCTAGAAGCTGGTCTCTTTGATGGTGGTTAACTTGTGTTATAAAATGCCTCTTTGCAAATAATTTGCCAGTTTCTGTAAATACCCGGCTCTCTGGTTTGTTTAAAACTTTTTTGTTTTGTTTTGTTTTTTTAATGGTTATTTCTTTATTTTGAGAGACAGAGAAAGAGCGGGGGAAGGGAGAGAGGGAGGGAGGGAGAGAATCCCAGACAGGCTCCATGCTGCCAGTGCAGGGCCTGACTTGGGGCTTGAACTCACAAACCATGAGATCATGACCTGAACTGAAATCAAGAGTCAGAGGCTCAACCAACTGAGCCACCCAGATGCCCCTATTTTCTTTTTATAAGGATTTGAGTCACATCTTTCTGGGGAACATCTCATCACCTAGAAGGGCTTTCCCAGAACATGTTCTTGAAACACTAATCTATGGGATGTTCCTGGATGTTACATTAAAAATGGTTTGAGTGATCAAATGAGCTCAGGCAACACTGGATTAAGTGCAGTTAAACAGGTTTCCTTCTTGCAGGACTTCTCAGAACCTTTAATATGCTAATATGTCTGTCTTCGGAATTTCTGGGAGGGTGCTGAAATCTGTAGTTTTCCCCACATTTATTTGTTCATAAGCCCTTTTTATGGGAAGGGCAATATATTTCAGAGGAAGACTACACTAGAATATAGATAAAGGAAAACGTATACCTAATAATTGAAATGTGTACTGTTTTATCTACCTGGCACATTCACTTATTTCGGGTAACACCGTACCCCTATTCTGAGAACTGCTCCCAGCAACATTCACATGGTTCCCATGGTTCCCATGGTTTCTTACATGTCCTCCCCCCATCCCCCCTCCCCCTCCTCCCCCCCTCCCCCCCAGGCCACAAGTGACACACCTTCTAGCTATAGGAGTGAGCCTCAGACCCCAGCTAGGCCATGAAGCCCCCTCTCTGGAATTTTTGGATTTGGGACCAGTAATTCTTTCTCCGGCGGCTGAGGCTGTAAGACATAAGATGAGAGAGCTGTTAGGTTGGTGCACATTCTGCCATCTGCCGAAAGCCATTCTGCAGCGAGTTTTCATCGTACTGGCAGGAGGAGAGAAAACTGTAATGGGAGATGGACAGGAGATTGACTTCTTGGGTCTACTTGTTCTAGATTCCTCATTCCATTCCCACTTTTCTGCATTTGGCTAATCTACATCAGGACTCCTCAAATGTAATCATGCTATGGTTTGTGGACCAGTTCTGTTTCCCAAACTATGTGTTACATGTCTACAGTGAGGTAAATTCGGAAACTGAGCACTTAGGAACTTTTGTAGTAATTGGCACTGTAGAGACATCAAGTGGCATTTCATTTTTCTAGTAATTCATATTAATTTAATTTACCCAAGTATTGATCTACAATGGCTTTTCGTAATAACAACAACAATAATAAACCCAGTCCTTAAGCACAGATACTTTGAACAATCCTGTTTTATGAGCTATTCCAGCAGGGCTACTGCATACAGTTGTGTAGGCAGTGCACTGTACAATTCTAGCAAGTGCCATTCACATAGGTGACAAAATGAATGATTCCCCATGACCTGAGTTGTACAGTGTACAACCTGCCCAATAGTACACACAGCCCCTTGGCTTCAGTCTCCTCCAATAAATTCTTTTTTGTTTTGCTTAAGTTAACCAGAGTCCTTTTATTGTTGTTGTTGCTTTCAAACTAAGGAAATTTAAATAGTACCTCTTCTGTCCCAGTGGTCTCTTTCAACTGTCTACTATATATAAGAGACCTGGTTCTGCAGTATAACTTTCCCACAGTATGATTCATCCATTTTGCTATCTTGTTGGTTCTCATGGAAGGAAACAGCTTAATACACACCGTTTGGGAGGATGCCCAACGTTCTTTTCCACCAAACCTGCCAGCATTTAAAGGTTCCCTTTCCTTCCACATCTGAGCCCCAGTGTAAGGAGAGCTCACAATGAACTGACTGGGTAAAGGCAGGCCAGCTGGGCATTCTGAACACTGTCAGTGGGGCTGTAATATAGTTGTCTTTCTAGAACAGTTTTGTAATATCTATCAAAAGCTTTAAAAATGCCCTTTGGCCTTCTAAGAATTAGATTTCTAAGATTCTTAGAATCTTAAGGATCCAAAAGTCCATCAAATATTTATCTCTGAAGATGCCCATTGTGTTTTAATTGTGAAAACGGAAATTAGGAATAACCTGAGTATCCAATATAAAAGAGTGACTAGGTAGATAATAAAACACTATGTAAAATATCAAATAACCTGAATAAATTAAAATTATGTTTATAATGTATTAACGATATGGAAATTTATATTAGGTGAAAAATCAGAGTACAATAGAATATACAGGCAAGGGGACAATACTTAGAAAAAAACAAGACACATAGGCTAAAATGTTAATAGTGAATGTGTCTGATGAGTGAAATTTTACGATTAGTGTAAAAATATTTTTCTAAAAATTTTAAAGTTTATGTCAAGAGTACATATTACTTTGACAGTCGGAGAAAATGAAGTTAAATATTTAAAAGGGAAAAAGTGGGGTGCCTGTGTGGCTCAGTCGGTTGGGCGTCTGACTTCGGCTCAGGTCACGATCTCACAGTCTGTGAGTTCGAGCCCTGCGTCGGACTCTGTGCTGACAGCTCAGAGCCTGGAGCCTGCTTCGGATTCTGTGTCTCCCTCTCTCTCTACACCTCCCCCATTCGTGCTCTGTCTCTCTGTCTCTGTCTCTCTCTTTCTCAAATATAAATAAACATTAAAAAAAATAGGGGAGCTGTTTTAGGTTGGGCCCCAAAACACAGATGGGGGTGCTGCAGGCTTCAATCTGAGTTGAGCAGCTTGACTTCCTCAGCTCCTCAAGATCATCTGGGCTGGAGGCCCTGGCCCAGATGACCTGTACACACAGCCCACCTAGCTCAGAGTGGACACTCCAATGTACTGAGTGCTTATGTCCAGCAGTTTCTGCTGGAGTAGGTAGTATTTCTGGATCCCAGCCTCGGTTCCAGGAGTTCCAGAGGGCCCTTGGTTCCTGATCTTATCCTGTCTGGGAAAATACCAGTGACAGCAAGGAACAGGCAAAAGAGGCTGAAAAGAAGTGAAGGATGTACATTCCCCGGCCGCATCCACTCCTAGGACAAACCCACACAGATGCACGAATACTCATTCTGCCATTGTTTGCAACAGTAACAAATTGGAACAAATTGGGGGAAAAGGTGGAAAAATTGCCTGTCCATCAAAGGGATACATAAATTATAGTATTTTCATACAATGAGATACTGTATAGCATCAAAATAAATGAATTAACATGAACATAGAGGAATCCCTAGTGTTAGCAAAAAATAAAGCAAGTAGCAGTTTGATTTAATCTCTATTAATATTTATTTTAAATTTTTTTTTCAACATTTATTTATTTTTGGGACAGAGAGAGACAGAGCATGAACGGGGAAGGGGCAGAGAGAGAGGGAGACACAGAATCGGAAACAGGCTCCAGGCTCTGAGCCATCAGCCCAGAGCCTGACGCGGGGCTCGAACTCACGGACCGCGAGATCGTGACCTGGCTGAAGTCGGACGCTTAACCGACTGCGCCACCCAGGCGCCCCTAATATTTATTTTAAAACCGTATTTCATATAGTATTTATCTATTTAGCTTTTATTTTCTTTAAAATTTATTATTACAATCTATTAATATTATATAGGTTTTATTAAGTTTATAGCATGATTCCAGTAAGATTAAAAGTATGTGAAAACACCGCTGATTATTTATGGATGTCTACATGTGGTAAAAGGAAAAGTCACGCATGTGAATAATTAACATCAAATTCCCAAGAGTGGTTTCCCTTGGGATCAACAGAAGGGAAAAGAAATCAGGGAGTGGTACATGGAGGCTTCAAAGGTATTTTCGACGTTTTGTTTAAAAAAATAAAAAAAAAATACATCCAGGGGCTCCTGGGTGGCTCAGTCAGCTCAGCTCAGCTCAGGTCATGACCTCACAAGTTTGTGAGTTCCAGCCCCAGGTCTGGCTCTGCACAGACAGTGAAGAGCCTGCTTGGAATTCTCTCTCCCTACCCCACTCGTGCTCTAAATAAAAAATACATCTGAAGTAAATATGGAAAAGAATGTTAGGATTTGACAAAGCCTGGTGATGGGCACAAGTTATAGTCTTCACTATACTCTTGTGCCTTTTGGGAAGAGTTCATTTAAAAAATAATAACGTAACAAATAGAAAGTAGGTCACTGACGCAGGATGCTCCGAGTGAGGCAGGGGGAGGTGACCACGGTGAGACAGGCTGGGGTGTCCTGGGTTGCGATGTGGTCACACCCGCTGCGTGCCCGCGGTGGGGGCGGGGGGGGCCTGGACACCGCCCTGCGTGGTGCACACTCCCTGCCCCGCCCACCAACCCATGTGGCGCCTATTTCTCCTTGTTTCCAAGTCCTATCTGGCAGCTTCGCCGCCGCGCTGCTTGCTGGGAATTGCAGGTCTCGGCAGCGAGATTCAGCTCCTGACGACCTTCGCACAGGTGTATTTCTGGCTGTGTGCACCTCCTTGGGTGGCTCCGACTTGTGCAAGAACAGCACAAGTTCACGCCCACCTCCTGCCAAGGGGCAAGGGAATCTCGGAGGCCTGGAGATCCTGATTATTTTATCTAACTTAGGCATTCCCAGGTATTTGGGTCTTCAGTGTTTTGGTTTCATGTACTTATTGATCTGTCTGTCTCATCTTCTTTATTCCTCGGGACATGAGTCCAGTCCGGGTCGGTGCCAACATTCCAAGGAAATCCAAACTGGGTCTTCTCACCAGTGCTCCTGTCAGGTCTTAGAATTGGGACACCTGCTCTGGGATCCCAGCTCAGCCAGCCAGCCGCCAGATGCCTTTAGGCAAACCTTGTCACCTCTCTGGGCCTCCCTTTCTTCCTCTGGTAAATGGGGCAGGGATGCCTGCCTCACAGGGTTGGCATGATGTCACGATTGCATAATGTCTCGCTTGTCAAGGTTCCAAGCACAGCGTCTGCACAAGACACAACACATTAATTTAACTTTTCCTAAGGTCAAATTTAGCAATTAACGTTGGCGGGCCTTTCAGATTCAGATCCTTTCTTCCTTCCCACCAAGCTACTTCCCTTCTTCCTTCCTCTGTTCGCTTCTTCCCCACACTCCCTTCCCCCAGGTTAGCTCTGGCCACTCAGGCTCGGACAAAACAGCCTAAGCCCCAGCGTCCAGCTCTGCATAAGACTTTCCAACAGCAGCTCTTGACCTTGTAGAACATTTGAACCCCCTAGGGAGCTAAAAAAAAAAAAAGACCCAAGTCCCCCAAACACTCCCCCACCCCTCTTTGCCCCAGGCCACAGCCTGCCCCCACAGAATGTGATTCAGTTGGTCTGGGGTGGGGGCCGGTGCACCAGGCACTGTATTTTCTTTACCTCACCACACCCACCCCAGGCAGTGGATCCTAAGGTCCATTTTAAGACTAATCCCTGTAAGCACCACAACCTTCTCTTGAGCTCCTTCCTTCCTTGGGGTGTTTCCCTGTCATCATAACAGTGGGAAGCAATGACCATACGTTCATTTTTTCCATTTACCAGGTTCTTTCTTGGAAAACATCTAATAATTTACAGGTCCTTCACAGAGTCCTTCCTTAACTTCGACTCGTGTGGTAGGCAGAACAGAAAACACCCCCAAGGTGCCTGGGGGGAGGGGGGCCAACTGAAGTTTCCTCTGAGACCTGATACGTGCTTCTGTTCTGTCTTTTCTGGGGCCCAGCTACCGTTCTGCCCATAGGGCTCACTTTTCCTTTGCCACAGATCTGAAATAAACAGCTGACGGCAGAGCCAGCTGAGTAAAGCCGACAGTGAAGAATCTGTGTTTAGGGAATGTTTCTACTTACTTTTGGCTCACGTACTCTTAAGACACTGGTGGCGTTTGCTCAGTGCTCGCTATGTGCTGGGCACTTTGCTATGTTCACTATCACATTATTTCTGCACAACTCTATGAAGCAGGCACTGTCATCCTCCTTTTACAGATGAGCAAATAGGCTTCGAGGAGTTACATGTCTCCCTGCTTCCCCAAAATGGATCTAAGATTTGAACTCAGGCAGTCCAACTCCAGAGCCCGCATCCTTGTTTTTGATTCTTCACTGCTGTCCATCTTCCATCCCTGGTCTGCCGGCTGCCTTTCTGAGCATGGAGCTGGTGCGACTTGGGGGTGAGAATAAGTTAACGTCTCCGGGCTGCTCTTCCCGCTCCCCTGATGTTCCAGAGCCAATGATCATGGGCCTCATTTCACAGAAGGAAGCACATATGGGCTGTGACATCTCCAAGGCGACAGCTCAAATGACAGGAAGAAATGGGGGTGGGAGTAGTGAATTCCCAAACCCAGACCTCTAGGTCAGCACAGGGACCTTGGGGACTGTTGGCATTTTATAAATGCCTTTCATTCCTCAAAGCCTAACACCGTTTAATTTTGCAAATACACCTGGGGCCGGTGGCTGAAGAGCAATATAGACAATAGACCTGGCCTGCCTCAGATTTTGCAGAAGAAGGTTGCTGGTGAAGTAGAAGCAAATAGTGTTAAATGATTATCTCACAGGAATTCCTACCAAGTCTGACCATCCGCCTGTGCTCCTTTCCAGCTTCCTGGGGCCACCTAAATGAATAGTTACAATGTTATATTTGAACAATAAAAGGACTTTGCAGTTCAGTTCCTCTGTGCGTGTGCGAGAGAGATATACTCTGTCAAGCTTCATTAGGACAAAAAAAATGAGTTGGTTACACTGTAAATATTACATGTTTGCTCTTTCTAAACAGGCCGTAACTAGCAAAATGGCTAAAAATTGGAACAAAACCTGAAAAAAACACAAGCATAATCCTTGCCTTTTTTGTCTGTCTTAAAAACATTTAAAAGGCCAACCTAATTAACCAAATTGCTTTCTTTTGCTGTGCACAGATGGTTTCCTTTCCAATATTCTAGAGAAGGATTAATTACCTAACTAGATTTACAGGTAGCCTGGGATAAAACGTTTTCTCCTGCCTGCCTCCTAGGGATGAAAATACCCACAAGTAGTTTATGAGGTGTACTAGGTTCAGTAGTGGGTCCCCCAAATCCATGTCTTCCTGGAACCTGGGAATGTGACCTCATTTGCAAATAGGGTCGGGGTGCCTGGGTGGCTCAGTCAGTTAGGCTTCTGACTTCAGCATAGGTCATGATCTCACAGTTTGTGGGTTCGAGCCTCTTGTTGGGCTCTGTGCTGACAGCTCAGAGCCTGGAGCCGCTTCAGATTCTGTGTCTCCCTCTCTCTCTGCCCCTCCCCTGCTCACGCTCAGTTTGTCTCAAAAATAAATAAACACTGAAAAAAAAAAAAAGAAAAAAGCGTCTTTGCAGATGTAGTTAGTTAAGATGAGGTCACATTGGATGAGGGTGGGCCCCAAATCCAAGGACTGCTGTCCTTACAAGAAGGTCATGTGAAGACAGCCCCACAGAGAGAAAAGGGCCCCTGATGGGGGGTGGGGGTGCACGGCTGTGAGCCAGAGAGCCTGGACTCAGCAACCTCAGAAGCTGGGGGAGACAAGCGTTCTCCCCTAGAGACTTTGGGTCAGTGTGGCCCTGCTGACACCTTGTTCCTAGACTTCTAGCATATGAGAGAAAAACTATGAGAGAATCAATTTGTTGGCTTATGCTGCCCAGTTTGTGGTACTTTGTTACAGCAGCCCTGCCAAAGTAAAATAAGGGAATTTGCGGTGGAATCTGGATGGACACTCCTTCTACCTTCTTCAGAGCCCCTTGCACTGAGGACTTGATGTGGGTGGAGTGAGCTCCACACGGTCTCCCCTGTCATCACGTGGTGAGAAAAAAGGAACCCAAACAGAATGTGAGCGTTCTTGGAAGTCAGAATAGGCAACATCCACGAAGGCTTTTCTCTTGTTGCCTGATTACCGTATTCAGTGCTAACTCTAGGCCAAAAAAATACCACTTTTATTGGGGAAAAATGAGGCTCTTCCTAGAGAACAGAGCTGACTGAATCCAGCAGCAGTAGGAGGTCTGCTTCAGGCATGGTCAGGTATTTATGGAGTGGTAAGAAAGGACACCTGCCTGCTTCCGTGTAGGGACCCGGGCACATGAGAAGCACCCGGGGGCTTTTAAAATCCTGATGCCTTGCTCCCACCCCAGAGATTCTGATTTAGGTAGTACGGGGTGCTGCCAGGCATTAGGATTTTTTAAAGCTTCCCTGGGTGATTCTGATGTGCAGTTTGGGTTGAGAAGCACTAGTAAAAGTTACCTGGAGATTCCAGATGATTGTTTTACTGTGTGATTACTTTAAATTAAGGAAAATTAGTAAAAACATTATATATTAAAGAGAGAAAGGGGCTCCTGGGTGGCTTAGTTGGTTAAAGCATCCGACTTCGGCTCAGGTCATGACCTCACGGTTCGTGAGTTCGAGCCCTGCGTCGGGCTCTGTGCTGACAGCTCAGAGCCTGGAGCCTGCTTCGGATTCTGTGTCTCCCTCTCTCTCTCTGCTCCTCCCCTGCTCGTGCTCTGTCTCTCTCTGTCTCTTAATAATAAATAAAATGTTAAAAAAAATTATATTCTTGGGGCGTCTTGGTGGCTCAGTCAGTTAAGCGTCCGACTTCGGCTCAGGTCATGACCTCACGGTTTGTGAGTTCAAGCCCTGCATTGGGCTCTATGCTGACAGCTCAGAGCCTGGAGCCTGCTTCAGATTCTGTGTCTCCCTCTCTCTCTGCCCCTCCCCACTTGCCCTCTCTCTCCCTCTCTCAATAATAAGTTCAAAAAATTTTTCTTAATTTAAAAAAAGAGAGAAAATAAGTTAAACAAAAAGGTGACACTTAGGATGCCATCAAACTCTGTAGTAAAGTCTTCAAATACGTAGAGAATACAAGAGCTATTTTGGAAAGAATGGTCCTACAGGTGCAGGTCTGAGGTCAGTGGAGTGGGTTTGAGGCATTTTGTTTGCGGGAGCCCTCAGCATAATGCCTGGCACAAAGACGCCTTCCAGAAACATTGGCCAATGAGGTTTGTTTAAGAAAATGAGAAAACCGTGGTTCAGATTTCCCTTGGCAGCTTCTTTTCTTCTCCAAAGAAATCTGGATCACCCAACTTATCCCCTAAAGCCTTCTTAATTCCTAAGAAGGCAAACCCAATTCTTTAAATTAAAAAGTTAATTACCATTTATTGAAGTTCCTGTCTTCATTTTAGGTGGGTTAACTGGTGATTCGGGAGAGTTGGATGCTCTCACGTGGTATGTGAGCACATCATAAACACTGACTGATCCATATATATGGTATATGGAGGCCCATTTTAAGGGACTTCACAGTTTCAGACCTTAATTAATTATAGGAGGCTATTGTTGGATCATCTTTGTGATTTATTTGCTGCCGACTTCTTAATCAGACACACAACCTCCAGTTATTCTATTGTTATTATAAGAAAATATAACCCACTTACAATGTGATTATCAGAGGGGCACCTGGGTGGCTCAGTCGGTTAAGCGTCCGACTTCGGCTCAGGTCATGATCTCGCGGTCCGTGAGTTCAAGCCCCGCGTCGGGCTCTGTGCTGACAGCTCAGAGCCTGGAGCCTGTTTCGGATTCTGTGTCTCCCTCTCTCTGACCCTCCCCTGTTCATGCTCTGTCTTTCCCTGTCTCAAAAATAAATAAACGTTAAAAAAATTAAAAAAAAAAACAATATGATTATCAGAAATATACCTTGGTAGAGGGCAGGGATTGTTCATCATCACATGAGCTATTAGATGCTATGTGGATAGTTTTGAGGGAGGGATGAGTGGAGGGTGGAAATACCCCCTATCCCGGAGGTGGCTGGGTTTTGAGCCTAACTTTCATGGCATAACATTACTGCTCTCATTTCTTTTTTTGTTTTTGAGTATGTATATGTGATTACACAAATACTTGTCAGGGACTAGACAAGAGAGGATCATTAGGTTTCAACTTGTCTGCCAAAGGTGATAGATCAATTGGTAGTGACTCCTCGGGCTACTGGGTTGAAAGTAATTCTGAAATCAAATCCACGTTGAAAGGGAAAGGGTAGCAAGATGGATTAGTAATTTCTTAGAGCACGTGAGAGGAGGGAATGGACGCACGATGCCAGGCATTTGCTAAGATCCCCTTAGACCCGTTAAAAGTTTTTCCAAAAATTTGAGTATAGTTGACACACAGTGTTACATTAGTTTTAGGTGTAAAATGTAGTCATTCAACTTCTCTGTACGTTATGCTATGCTCACCACAAGCGTGGCTACCGTCTGTCACCATGGACCCTTATTGCAATGTCATTGACGACATTCCCTATGCTGGACCTTTCATCCTTGTGACTTATTCATTCCATAACTGGAAGCCTGTATCTCCTACTCCTCTTCACCCATTTGCTCTTCCCTCCACTCCCCTCTCCTCTGACAACGATCAGTTTGCTTTCCACAGCTTTGGGTCTATTTCTGCTTTTTGTGTGTTTCTTTGTTTTGTTTTTTAGATTCCATTATGAGCCTATGAGTAAAATCATCTGGTTTTTGTTAGACTCTTTTTTTGACAGACAAGCACTCTGGGTTAGCCAGTAGGCTTTATACTAGTCATAGGAAGTGGTGTTTCTTTTCTAAACAGCTGTGTGCCCATGTTGGAAATTCAGTGTGTGGTACAGAGCCTGGGGACCTTGGGCTAGGAGTCCCAATTGAGAGATTCCCTAATAAAATGAAGCATTTAATTTCACTAAGGTCTGCACAATCCTTTCCATCTAAGGCTGAATGGTTGGTATCCATTACCAATTATTCTATTTTTTTCATTCATATTAAAGAGTTTTTGTGTGTGTGTGTGTGTGTGTGTGTGTGAGGTATTTGAGTACGTAGTGCAAGAGGCCACACTCTATTTCAGAGAACGATGGTCGAGGTCCAACCTTCATGTTTAGGCTTGTGCTCAGCTGTCCTTTAGAAAGCTGCACAGGACATGACCATTCTCCGTCCTGTTATTTCCCACCATTCACCAGTGTGACGCTAATAGATTGGATGTATTCTGTGAGAAAAGAGTCAGGATGACCATCTGACTGGGGGACCTGGGAGGACGGAGATGCCATTTTGAGATGAGGGTGACTGTATGAGGAGGGACAGATCATGAGCTCAGTTTCAGATGCCTACTAACTGTCCAAGTAGAGATGTCAGCAGCAATTGGATTTATGTGTCTGGAAATCAGAGGGGAAACATAGATCACATGTATAAATCTGGGAGTCATCAGCTTGTGGACAGAATTTAAAAGCATGGAAATGAATGAGATCACCAGGGTAATAAGTGTAGATAGAGAAGGGATCCAAAGACTGAGCTTTGGGGCAACTTCAAGATAAAGAACTCCAGAAAAGAGGAGGAAGCAGCAAGGGTTGGGAAAGAGCAGGGTGTGAGGTAAGAGGAAAGCCAGCAGAGTGCCCTGGTAGCCAAGTAAAGAGCGTTGCTTTGAGGAGGAGTCATTGACTAGGTCACTGCTGCGTAAAGGTCAAGCAAGGTGGAGACTGGAGAACTGGCTACCGGGTGGGGCTGTGTGGAGGTCATTTCTTTGATGGAATTCTGGGGAGGGGTGAAAGCTCAGCTGAAACGTGTTTAATAGAGAATGGGAGGGTGGGAAGTAGAAGTGTCCAGCATTACAATGTTGTTAGGAATTTTGCCATACAGAGGAAGTAATGGGGGAAAATGAGGTTGAGCACACCTGTATTTTTCAGACGGGAGAAATAATTGCACATTTGTGTGCTAGTGTCAAAGGCCCAATCAGGAGAAGGTGTTGATGATGCAGGAGAGAGAAGGAGCATGGCTGGGGTCATGTTCTTGGGTAGGCGAGAGGGAATGGGGTTGCGTGGAGGTGTGCAGGAGCTGGTCTGTGCCTGGAGAGCACAGTTCATCCGTAAGACTGGAAGATAAAAGAAAGCATGTTGATGTGATGGGAAGTGCTTTTGGAAGATCTCAGCAGCTTACAGACCCTTCAGTGGCTCCCTGTTGTGCCTTATGTCAGAGTCCATAAAGCTCAGCCTAGGATACAAGGACTTAAAATATAAACACTCTGGCCCCAGGTTATATCTCCTTCCTCATCTACTCTTGATCCTTGTGTTTTAAGTTTATTTATTCATTTTTGAGAAAGAGAGAGAGAAGGGGGAGAGACAGAGAGAGAAGGGAAGAGAGAGAATCCCAAGCAGGCTCTGTGCCGATAGCCTATCAGCTGATAGCTTTCGGCACAGAGCCCCATGCGGGGCTCGATCTCACAAACCATGAGATCATGACCCGAGCCGAAATCAAGAGTCAGACACTTAGCCATCTGAACCACCCAGACGCCCCCAAATGTGGTTCTGTGCATACTCTACATACACTTCTTATTGAACTATAACATGTATACATATGCGCACAGCCACAAATCACAACGTGTATGTGTAGCTCTTTGTGTTTTCAAAGTGAACACACCTGTGTCAATAAATGGTGCCTCACTGGCCCCCTGAAACTCTGCTCCTCTCGCTGCGATTGTCATGCAGAGGTAACCGCGGTCCAGGCTTCTAACATCATGGATTACTTTTTCCTGTTTCTGAACTTCATGTAAGTGGAATCAAACAGTGTGGACTCTTTCACATCCCACTTCTTTCACCCGCTTCGGATTTCTGTGCCACGTTCCCTTTGTTAGCACGTAGCAATACTTCGCTCGTTCCCCGTTGCTGTGTTGTATTGCACTGTGTGAAGAATAGCCCACAGTTACTTCCCCATCGTGTTGTGGCTCGACGTTTGGTTTGTTGTTGGCTCCTGGCTCTGACAAACAGCCCCGTAGTGAAGGTTCCTGCACACACTGTTGAACCGTATACGCTTTTCTGCTGGACGTGTACCCGAGAGTGAGATGCTGGGTCATAGATTGAAGTGCTACGTGTATTTTGATCCTGTTACTGTTATGAAGCACTCCCAGGAGTATAATCCTAGACACTGGAACCCCACGGTCCAAGTCTCTGAGCTCCAAGGCGTCTGAGATGATTTGTCCGGCCCCTTCATTTTCATACGAGAAGCCTGACCCTCAGGCTGGGGAAGTGACGTTTGCAAAGTCACACCGTGAGGAAGTGGGTCCGTGCTCCAGGTCTCCTCATTTGGGGGCTAACGCTGGCCAAATACCTGTTAGTGTTCACACGAGGAAACTGTCCTCTCTGACCCAGGAATGGTCACACGCCGCTCCAATTTGTATAATGAGCGCTACTGTTTACGAAGTACGTGCTCACTGCCATATACCTTGTGTCATATGTTTGCACGTGTCATGTGCTTACCTTGTATTACTACCTCTAGTCCCTTTTGCACATTTATGTATTTATTTGTTTTTTCCTCTCCCTATTTTTCACATGGAAAATGAGCTCAGAGCAGATGAGCGGCCTGCTCAGGTTTCCACAGAAGGTGGCAGAGCTAGGATTTGAACCCTGCTTGTGACTACTTGAGAGGCAAAGGGGCAAACTCCTTAGAAAGTTATCGCTGCTCCGCCACAGGTAGACCTTTCTTTACCTCACTCCCCGGGGCTCCTCCCAAGTATGGACAGTCCAGTTTTCTATCACAGATGATGTGACTAAAAGAAGGCAATCGCATTGCAATTCTTTGTCTACGGTGTGGCGTCTGGGTGGCTCAGTCGGTTAAGCATCAGACTCTTGATTTCAGCTCAGGTCATGATCTCCCAGTTTGTGGAATTGAGCCCTGTGTCAGACTCTGCACTGACGGCGTAGAGCCTGCTTTGGCTTCTCTCTCTGCCTCTCCCCCGTGTACTCTCTCTTTCTCTAGCTCAAAAATAAATAAATAAACATTAAAAAAAAACCCAGAAAGCAAGAAAGCAATTCAACAAGGCAAGCACGGAAAACACCTGCAGCTTTCCCTGTAGGGGCTGATACAGAATGCATCTGCTCAGAGCCATCATGATGATACTCATTTCTATTCAAAAGTTGTGGATGCGGTGAACACTTGCTCCTCAAGCTCTTCCCAGAAGTCCCTAGGACAGTGACGCTTGATGTTCAGAAATTAATTGAGCCCTGAAATTTCAGGGGAGCCAGGATGAGCTTCATTATTCTGTGAATCTTAGAGATATCCATCATCCATGGGCCCCCATCCCATATCCTGTATGCTATCTCAAAGAAGATAATAAAAGATAAGTGATCAGCATTAACATGCATTAGGCACTCACCCTGGGCCAAGTGTGACTAGCTGCGCTCACGTGAATGACCTCATTCAGTCCTCCCGACAACGTTTCGAAGGAGGTGCTGTTACTATCCCCATTTTACTGATGAGGAATTGGATGCTTCCAAAGATGAGAAAACCTGCCCCAGGGCGCACAGTAAGTGAATGAGCGGGGGCTTCACCTAGGGCCCCCATGGCGGTCAAGCTCTATTCTTGTTCGTGGCCCTGACGTGCAGGTGCACAAAAAGTGCTTGTTTACTGACACCTCCCCTTGATTAGGGTTTTGGTTTTTTTTTTTTTTTAAGTTATTCATTTGGGGGTGTTCACAGTTTATCACAACCACCACAAGCTAACCGAGTGAAGCCTGTATTCTCGAGGACAATTGTCCCCTACCTTCCTCCTTGGAAAGAAGAGGGATTTTTCTTCTTATTGAGATCTCTTTAAATAATCTGCTTAAAAAAGAGATGGGTGGGGGAGGGAGAGAATCGCAGAGAGTTTGGGTGTCGGAGGGTCCTGGACGTGGCGAAGTGGGCAGTACAACGTGGCTACGGGGTTGCTTGGCTTTTAACTGGCACATCTTCTTCGACAGACCCTCCTTCAGCTTCCTCTCCACCATTGGTGCGGTTTCGTGAAAGCAGGTGGGAGGGGTTGGTGTGTCCGTGGACTATTACTTTTAGGGATTTTGAAAAACATTGAAATGATTTGCACTATTTTGGCATCACTTGAGCTGTTAGGGCTTAGCTCTTTGTTTTTCTGTTTCAGTGTTATTTTATAAAAAGAACACTTAAAGTTTTAAGTGTTCCTCTCCTCCATGCCACAGATGGAAACTCAGTGTATCACCAAGTGATCCATCTCTGTGGGAATACAAATTACCTGTGCATTTCAGCCTCTTTGCACTTTGCCTTAGCTAAAGAGCCCCTGCTAGATACATAGTATTAGCAGGTGACTCTCTGGGCCATATGCCGAAAAAGACAGATGTTTTACTTAAGTTCATTGAAAGGGAAATGTGAAAGGCACTAAAAGTCTGCTGGCCTATCTGTCTTCTCCCCAAACTCCCTCTGGCTGAGTGATCTTGTGTATGTATGGGGAAGAGAGAGAGAGAAGGAAAGAGGGAGAGATGGAGAGAGGGAGATGGGGAGAGAGAGGGGGCGGGAGTGGGAGGAGAGAGAGAGAGGTAGAACAGAGAGAAGGAAGGAGGGAGGGAGAGAGAGGGAAAGAGAGAGAGAGAAGGAGAGTGAGAGGGAGGGAGAAAGAGGAAGAGAGAGAGAGGGAGAGGAAGAAAGAAGGGATAGCTTTTGGTGAGAGAAAATGATACTCATAGAGGGCGCTATGACAACAAAGAGAGATGCGAGAAGGAGAGAGAGGTGAAGGCGGTAGGGGGAACCTTGGACTTCCTGGCCCTTTTCTCTTCCAAGGTGGGCTATAACACCAGCCAAGAACTTCCAGTATTTTAAAATTCCCTCTGACTCTCACCTGAAATGTTAGAAGTGGGAGAAGTAGGAAAGATGCTGACTAAACCATTTTACAAAGCCATGTTCAAAGAGAATAAGCTTGGGAACAAACACCGGACTCGTTGTTGTTGTTGTTCGTCTTCATTGTCTTGTGCTTCTTTTCCCTCTAAAAGCCTCACTTTACCACAAGGGACATGAATATCAATCAACCTGGTAATGGAGTACCCTCAGATGGCAACTAGGAACCAGCTCACCGATTAGCTGTGTCACCTGTCTGTGTGTTGGTGTCCACCCACGTCAAAGCTATCTGTACAGTGCCAAGAACAATTCGGATTTGAGAGATGAATATTGTCAGTGTTTGGTGTGTGTTGGGAGGAGACTAGCTGTTGCAACATCATGGATGATTGTCATCCCCACCGTGATCCTGTAGAAATTTTGCGACAGAGATGTTCAACCGAGAAACTGTTCTCCGTTTTCCTGAGTGCACAGTGGAGATGTTAAGTACTTCAGTTAGTGCTCTGATTAAAATCTAAACGGCTACCACTTTCAGAGAAATGTCCAAATTTCTTTACCCTGTTCAACAAGGGATGGAGAACACCACCACTTTGGGACGTATTTTAATTTTCTTTTGTGTTCAGGCTTTCTATACAAGTTACCTGGAGCAAATTAATTAAGCCGGAAGGGCTTTTATGAGCCCGATTAGATGGAACTCATCTTAAAATGCCTGAGGATCCTTCAGAGAGGGGACTGTTCCTTTGAAGATGAATTACCATGAATCAGGAAAGCATTCTGTTGTTGTTGACCTCATTGTGTGCTGGCAATCTAGGGCTGGGCCAGGGGGCTATGATCTTGCCCTCAAGCTTCTTTGATGTGCACAAACGCAAAGAAGGTGCCCTTGGAGTGACAGTGGGGTGACTTCACGGGAAGTGAAGAGCTCATTGTCCTCTGTACGTTGTGATGACTTCTCGGGTAGCTTACGGCAAAGAGAACCTTTAAGCAAGAACACTGTGTGAATGTCCAGCTCTCAGATTCTGAGTCACTAAGAAGTCCCGAACTTGGGTGTCAGTCCCAGGGGCCGGGGTCCCTGGAAGTCTGCCAGGCTTCTCAGAGGGTAGTTTCAACAGGAGTGAAGGCACATACAATTAATTCTCAACAAAGAGACTGTGCCACTGACACACAAAACACGTTGTATGGTTAAGTGCACATTTCAAGGGCCTCTGAATTGTTGAGAGAAAATGTCTTGTCCAGAGAGTGACTGGAATCAGGTTCCTATCTGCTGCTCCTGAATTACTCTATTTTCTCGCTGTTGCATTTAAATGATGTTTAGAAATCAAGTGTACAAATAGGAGACACGGGCTGCTTCTGTGGAAACAAAGTGGGAATAATTATTACTTTGTGTTCTGAGCAAAAGAAGGCTAGACATTCTAATTCTGGAGATCTAACAATGGAAGTCAGAAGGAATAAAAGTTCACTGGGGGAAGGAATATATCCTAGGGCAGAAAGGAGATCCGAAAGCTGATTTGCGGGACGTGTCCTTATTTATTCTTGAACATGACATCGACAATGGTAAACGCTTTATTTTAAAGACTGCCTATGTTGAGTCGTCCACCTATAGGTTGTGCATTTTGCCTTAGGAACATGCTGTGGTGAGCTATGGCTACTTTCTGGCTGTTTCAAGAGGAAATGGAAAGTTTCAGTCACTGTTTAAGTAATGGAACCAACAATTAAACTGCAGGTGACCAAGTATTCCCTTGGCTCTGGTTGTGAAAGTCGCTGTTAAGCACAAGAGGGAACAGGAGGGTTTGTTTCATTAGGGGTATTCATGTCCCCTCCACTCCTACCATGTCACTGCTGGGTCCAATGTGACCCAGGGGAGGAGGAGTCCAAAATCCATGCACTCAGCAACAGGAAACTGTGAGCTGAGCTGGGAGGGCCCTGAGAGACCCCTTGGACTCCTTGGTATCACGCAAAGTCCCCAAATGGGAAGAGCCTTGCCTAACGTCATAGTGCTGACCGGAACGGAGTGGGGCTGAAATGCAGATCTCTGGACACCCATTCCTGTGCTCTTTTCATTTTGCAATGGGGCTTTTTACCCCCCTGGAAACCTAGAAAATGAAATTCATTCACTTAATAGACATTTATTGCTAGGCTCCTGCTAGATATTGGGAGATGTGATATGAAGGGAAACATAAGGTGTCATGAGCACTTAGGGCCTGGAGACTTGATCCAGTCTAGGGGGTTAGGGGAGACTTCTCCCAAGAAGTGTTTGAATTGTGATTGGAAGAGAAGAATGGGGGGGGGGGCTGAATGAAAATCAGGGGCAGGTGAGGGTGAAGGGGGGAATGGTGTGGGGTGGTAGGGGGAATGTTCCTAACAGAGGGAGTAACTGTGCAAAGGCCCTGAGACCACGAGGAGTTTGGCGTACTTAAGAACTGAAGGAGAGCCGCTATGGCTGGAATGCAGGGGCTTGGGCAAGAGGGGGTGGGCAACGCCAGACCACATGGACCTGCCCGTGTGAGCACAGGAAGACATTTGGCTTTTATTTTAAGGCCAGTGGGAATCTCAAGCAGGGATCTGCCATGATCAGATTTTCATTTTAACGTCATGAGGCTTTCAAGGTCATCGGGCTCGAGAAGAGCCAAAGAAGCAGCTTAGGCCAGGGTGGTGGGGGTGGAGATGGGGAAGAACGGGCAGATTCGAGAGAATCCGGGGATATGCCTTCTCTGTCCAGCATGGCCAGCTGGTATTTCAATGTCCATAGAACATGCTGGATTGGCTACCTAGCCTGGAAAGGCGAGTCGAGGGACCTCATGAATCATGGCAACCAGGTGGCCGGGCCGCCTTCCTTTCTTGCTCACAGAAGCCTTGGAGCCTTGATCCTCCTACACCACAACCATTTCTTTCATCTGTAGCTCTCCAAGTAGTTTCCCGAGACGCTCCAGCATGGGAGGGGCAGGGCAGACAGCTTGGCCTGCCATCAAGTGACTTGAAAAGTCCCCGAATTTTACCGTAATCGCAAACTTTGAGACAGCCGAGGTGGATCGGTGGTGGTCATTTACCGCAAAGTGAATGGAACTCAGAGACAAGACTGGGTTAGGAAAGTGGTCACGGCTCCTCTTATTCCCGGCACGTTGAAGGAGAACAGCCCCTCCTCCCTGAGTACCTTCACCTTTGACCCCCTCAGAATATAAATTTTTACTGCCCATTCAGGCTTTAACATACTTTTTCTAATCAGTCAATTTGTAGGTGTTTATACATGCTTCCTATAGCAATATAATAACTAGGAGTTATGGAGCACCTCCCGTCTGCCAGGACTGCTCTAAGCCATTCATGAGTAACTTTACAGATGATGAGCCTGAAGTTCAGAGAGGCGCTCTGTTTGCTGAGCCAGTGCTCCAAGCCACCACAGTGTGCTGACCTGCTCATACCTTCTCGTGGGTACACGGAGGTACAGGTGCTGTGGAGAGAAATGCGTCACCAGCCATTTTCCAAAGAGTATTCACCAGACTTAGGAAGCTTTTCATGTTAGCGGGGCCGAGAGTTTTCCTTCTGTCCTTTCCTCTCGCCTTTGATTTCCCTATTTGACTCCAACGTTCGCCATCTCTTGAAATTTCCCCTGTGACCGATCCAGTCGCTTCTTGGAACTCCCCAACTTTCCCCAACGCATCTTTCTCCCCCTTCCGTGCTCACACACGTGTGCACGCCCACACACACATGCACGTGAGAGACCCTTCCTCTGATCTCAGCCCAGTGGTGGGGTTTGTGGTGGCCTGGAGGGAAGGGATTGGGATGCCCTAAGTCCATGCAGGTTTTGCCTCATCAGACGATGGTCCCCTTGTGTTGGCCTCACTGTAACGTAGGCGTGGCTTCTCAGGAGGAGGCAGTGCTTATGAAACAAGTGCTGGGGTCTTTGGGGGACATGCGGGAGGACTGAGGGCCCCTTGCTCTCTCTTATATTCTCGCAGGGCCTGAGATTCTCTGCTCGGAGCTGGACTCTCGCTTTCTCTGGGCCGCTCCATGGTGGAAGGCCGAGGCAGCTCTGTAGAATGTTTCTTTTTTTCTTTTCTTTCCTTTTTTTAAAATTTCCTTTTTAGAAAATTTATTTTTAAATGTTTATTTTTTGAGAGAGAGAGAGAGTGCACAAGCAGGGGAGGGGCAGAGAGAGAGAGAGAGAGAGAGAGGAAACACAGAATCTGAAGCAGGCTCCAGGCTCTGAGCTGTCAGAGCAGAGCCCAATGCGGGGCTCAAACCCATGAACTGTGAGATCATGACTTGAGACGATATCAAGAGTCAGATGCTTACCTGACTGAGCACTCCTGCAGAATCTGTTCCTTGAGCGGAATCGGGGAAGTGTCTGTTCTGGGCACAGGCTGGATATCCTTGTCAGATTCGGGGGCCACCCTCAAGGCAGCTGGCTTCCCAGAAGGAGCAACCCCTCAGAGGACTGGGGACACTAGAGGGTTATTGGCCAGCCCAGCTCTCTCTCCTCCCTGGAAGCTTGTACTCCAGTATCTGGAGGTGTCTGTTCTTCAGCACCCTGGGTGCCCTCTGGTCACCTCACAGGCACGTCTAGTTGGCGAAGTGGGACGCAGCCCAGTGGCCATCTCTCCCCAGAAGGACAGGCCTGACCTCCATGTCGTCGACCTCTTGCCTGGGAGAGGAGCTGTTTCATGGGCAGGGGCTTGTCAGAATCTCCGAGTCTGATGCTTTTTATCCTCAGCCCTGGGCATAAGAGGCTGGTGTCCCATGCAGGCCCCCAGCCTGGCTAAAGCAGATAGTCTCGATCGTCCTTCTTTCCGAGGAGGATAGCCCTTCTTGCTCACCCCAACTCCATCGATTAAATTCCACTTCTACCCGTTGACTCTGAACTCAAACCTCTCCTCTTTCTAAAGCCTCTCTGATGGTTCCTCATTTCGCTGATTCTGGGCCTTGCCATCTGTACCCCTGTTCTGACCCTTAGCGTGGCCCGGCCTCAGACGATGGGCTCAGGAAAAGCAGGGCCTGAGTCTCCTCTTCCTGTGCGCGGCCCCTCGAGGGTGCTTGATCAAAGTTCATTCCTTCATTCTCCCTTTCATCTGGGGGACATTTCCTGCCTACCCCCAGCCTCATCCTCATGATCCAAGCCACTAGAATCGTGGCAACATCTCACTGGGTCACCAGCCCCTTTGTTTCAAGGGGGAAACGGGGGTTCGGACAGCAGACAGCTCACAGCGGCCAGCTCTGTGTCCTCTCTTCATAGCCCTCCGCGGACACGCCTTCTGCTCCCACTTCTGCTTCTGCTGTGTGGGCTTTGGTTTCTCCTTCAGGCCTGTCGGCTTCTGCTCTCCCTGCTGCTGCTTTCTTCCCAGTTACTTATTCTGCTTCTGTTTCTCTTTCCACTTCTACTACTTGCAATCCTCTCCCCACTCTGCTTCCCCCTCCTTCCTCCTCTCTCCCCTCTGCTTCGCCCTCCTTCCTCCTCTCTCTCCCATCTGCTTCCCCCTCCTTCCTCCTCTCTCTCCCCCTCTGCTTCCCTCTCCTTCCTCTTCTCCCCTTCCTTCCTCCTCTCTCTCCCCTCTGCTTCCCCCTCCTTCCTCTCCTCTACCCCCTTTGCCTCCTCCTCCTTCCTCCTCTCTCCCCTCTGCTTCCCTCTCCTTCCTCTTCTCCCCTTCCTTCCTCCTCTCTCCCCCCTCTGCTTCCCCCTCCTTCCTCCTCTCTCCCCCCTCTGCTTCCCCCTCCTTCCTCCTCTCTCCCCCCCGCTTCCCCCTCCTTCCTCCTCTCTCCCCCCTCTGCTTCCCCCTCCTTCCTCCTCTCTCCCCCCTCTGCTTCCCCTTCCTTCCTCCTCTCTCTCCCCTCTGCTTCCCCCTCCTTCCTCTCCTCTACCCCCTTTGCCTCCTCCTCCTTCCTCCTCTCTCCCCTCTGCTTCCCTCTCCTTCCTCTTCTCCCCTTCCTTCCTCCTCTCTCCCCCCTCTGCTTCCCCCTCCTTCCTCCTCTCTCCCCCCTCTGCTTCTCCCTCCTTCCTCCTCTCTCCCCCCTCTGCTTCCCCCTCCTTCCTCCTCTCTCCCCCCCCTGCTTCCCCCTCCTTCCTCCTCTCTCCCCCCTCTGCTTCCCCCTCCTTCCTCCTCTCTCCCCCCTCTGCTTCCCCCTCCTTCCTCCTCTCTCCCCCCTCTGCTTCCCCCTCCTTCCCTCCTCTACCCCCTTTGCCTCCCCCTCCTTCCTCTTCTCCCCCCTCTGCTTCCCCCTCCTTCCTCCTCTCTCCCCCCCGCTTCCCCTTCCTTCCTCCTCTCTCCCCCCTCTGCTTCCCCCTCCTTCCTCCTCTCTCCCCCCTCTGCTTCCCCCTCCTTCCTCTCCTCTACCCCCTTTACCTCCTCCTCCTTCCTCCTCTCCCCCCCCTGCTTCCCCCTCCTTCCTCCTCTCTCCCCCCTCTGCTTCCCCCTCCTTCCTCCTCTCTCCCCCCTCTGCTTCCCCCTCCTTCCTCCTCTCTCCCCCCTCTGCTTCCCCCTCCTTCCCTCCTCTACCCCCTTTGCCTCCCCCTCCTTCCTCTTCTCCCCCCTCTGCCTCCCCCTCCTTCCTCCTCTGCCTCCCCCTCTGCCTCCCCCTCCTTCCTCTCCCCTCTCCCCGCTGCTCCTTTTACTTTGCCTTCTGCTTTCCCTGCTTGTGCTTCTTCCACATGTGCGTCTACTTCGGCTTCCGCTTTTTCTTCATTCTCCTCCTCCTTGTTTCCCTGTTTTTGGTTTAGCTTCAGTTTCTACTTTCTTGGCTGTGGTTTTGGCTTTTTTTCTGCTTCTGCTTCTACCGCTGCTGCCTCTTTTCCTTCCACTTTTGCTACTTCCACCCCTCCTCTCCCTCTCTGCCTCCTGCTCCCCTTTCTTCTTGATTTTCCTCTGCTTCTTTCACTTCTTTCTTTCCGCGTCTCCTTCCTCTGCGTTCTTCAGCTGTTCCTTCTACTTCTGCTTCCTTTCCTCCTAGTTTGCGCTTTCCTCCTCCTCCTCCTCCTTCCCCTTCTGCTTCTCCTAATTTTATTCTGATTCCCTTCCTCTCCTCTTCCTCCTCTGTCTCCTCCTCTTCCTCCTGCTCAGTTTTAACATGCTGAGTTTTCAGTGCTTAGAAGACACCTGTTCATACCCTGCCTAGGGCTTTCCAATATTCTTTTTTTTTTTTCCAATATTCTTTCAGAGTTGCAAAATTTCTGCCAGCTTGGGACTGACTGGTCAACCTTCAGTGCAGTCTCTTTGGTAAACAACAAATATTAACGAAAAGGCTTCACAGAGGGGCAGTGCTCTATAATTAACTCAATATTTTAAGCCCATTAGTTCGAGTCTCATAGCCATTACAGTGTCTGGCAGAGGTGAAGTGAGGCTCAGAGAGGTTTCCACACTTCCCACAGCCACACAGAAAGGAGCAGACCTTTTATTAGAATTTAGGATTCTACTCCCTGCCCAGGGTTCACCATAAGTCCTGACATTTTTATTTGTTTTTTAAGTTTATTTTGAGAGAGATAGAGTGCACATGGGGAGGGGCAGAGAAAGAGAGAAAAAGAGAGAGAGAGAGAGAGAGAGAGAGAGAGAGGGAGGGAGAGAGAGAGAGAATCCTAGGCAGGTTCTGCCCTGTCAACATAGAGCCTGACATGGGGCTTGGTGGTACAAACCATGAGATCATGACCTGAGCCGAGATTCAGAGTCAGACCCTTAATTGACGGAGCCACTCAGGTGCCCCTGTTTATTTGTTTTTCAATAGGCTATTTTTAAAAGATATGTTTTAGTTTCATAGCAAAATTGAGTGGGAGGCACAGAGTGTTCCCACGGGAACTTGCAGTTTTTCACACTAAAAAGCCCTTTTGCATCTGTGATTTCATCTGTTCAAGAAACAGATAAGATAGCAGCCCAGAGAGGGAAGGGGTTCGGCTGTGGACACACAGCAATGTAGTGATATGTAACTGGGATGAGGGCCCCCAGCCTCTTGTCCAAGGGCCATTTCGGAAAGCCGATGGGCAGTGAGTGGGTGGGCCCTGGGCCAGCGTGTCCTCAGCACCCTCTTCGCAGGTTCTGGCATGTAAGAGACCTCCAGATCCGATTCTTTGAGCTCTTCCATCCTTGAGGAAAATTCTAGTGACCCAAATCCAGGGCAGGAAACCGATAAACACAGGCGTAGCTTTTTCAGAAAGACTCAATTGATAGGCTGTAAGTGCCACAAGGCCACAGGACAATTAGAGTATGCTGGGCTCCAAACTCTGAGCAGATGCCATCCTGGTTGGGAGCCAGGCCTTTCTCCAACAGGCCTGGCAGGGCCTCGCTGAGCAGCTGGTCTCCAGCCAGTCACCCCCCCCTCTGCTGCCAGCGCTGCACAGGCCCCACGAGAATGGAAATAGAATTTGATAAAATTCCCATCTCGTCTTTGGAGAGTGGGCCAGAGCGGCACCCTCGGGTACGGAGTAGTAGATTATCCATCAGGCCCTGAGGGCAGGCCTAGCTGGCTCTTATTTAACCATCACATCCTATTAAAGAAAAAAAAAAAAGTATTCAATGGCCTCTGTTAAAGAATGACAGGGCAGACCTTATTCAGAGGGAACATTTCAGCAAGTGTAGGGACCATTGCAATGGGATTTTGCAGTGGGGGAGAGAGATTGGGCCCAACTCCAAATACAGCCTGGGCAAGAAGGAATTTATAGCCAAGGAGCAGGGAAGGGATCAATGGATGGAGAAGTTACTCAGAGGAAACATCAGGGATAATGGGGGTTATGGCTAAACTGACCTAAGAGTGTTCTGGCTGAAGGCAGACCAGGGAGATCAGATATCACCTGAGGGCTGGTGGGGGATGAGTAGAATTCTGATCCCCAATTCCAGATTGTGGGGATCCCCCAACACCACCACGTAATTCTCCGGCACCAGCTGGGTGTCCTACAGTTGAACTCAGTTCTAACCCTCTCTACCCACAGAGAGCATCAGATTCCACAGGGTAGGGGCTCAGTCCCCCAGGACTGCCCTCTGCTCCACTCCAGATGCCAATTATAAGCCTGAGTTGTCACCCGTGCTTGTGACAGACCAGCTACAAATCATAGAAGGACCCTCTCTTTTGTCAGAGCAGCTCACAGAACTCGGAGACATTCAATGGCAGTTTATTATAAAAAGATATAACTCAGGAACAGCCAGATGGAAGAGGTACATAGGGCAAGGTATGGGGACAGGGAGGGGAGGTTCCATGCCCTCTCCAGGTGGGACACTCTCCCAGGACCTCCACTTGTTCACCAACTTAGAAGGTCTCTGAACGCTGTCCTTTGGGGGTTTTATGGAGGAGGTTTCATTACATAGTCATAATTTATTAAACATTGGTCATTAGTGATTGATTCAACCTCCAACCCTTCTCCCCTCCCTGGAGATGGGGAGGGAGGGAGTAGTAGGGACTGAAAGATCCAGCCCTCCAAACACACAGGGGGTTTCCCTGGCAACCAGTCCCCATCCTTAGGTGCTTTCTGAAAGGTACCGCACTGACTGACGTAAACTCAGGTGTGGCTGGAAAAGGTTTGTTAATGAATACTAAGGCACCTTTACAACTCTTACCACTTAGGAAATTCCAAGAGTTTTAGGTGCACTATGCCAGCAACAGGAATGAAGACCATGTACACATTTCTTATTATAAATCACAGTATCACAACGAGGACTCTGATTAGATATCAAGAGTGACCAGATAGGGAGGAGGGGGAGTGTAGCTAAGCTGACTTGGCAGGATTCTTGCTAAAATTGGACGATGCAGAGAAAAACAAGGAGGTCAGAGGGGGAATCTTTGTCAGTCCTCAAAGCTGGACCCAGCACTGAGCACCTAACAGATACTTAGAAACATTTGTTTACTGACTGCGTACACACTGAAGCCAAAGAAGGGAGCCTTCACTCCTTCCTAAAATTACCAACTCCAGCATCTTTATGTTGTAGGACTGTCTGTCAGTGGGTTCTGATTAAATGCCTGGCATCTGGGGTGGGGCGGGATGTCAGGAATAACAAGGAAATGGCTTCCACAGTCAGGCTGGACTTTAGAGGCAGCCCAAGGGATAAAGAGATGGAGATAGTTTTGTTTTAATTTAACGTATTTAATTTGATTTAATTTTTGGCACAAGAACAGACACGCAGATCAATGGAACAGAACAGAGAACCCCGAAATGGTCCCACAAACGTATGGCCAACTAATCTTTGACAGAGCAGGAAAGAATATCCAATGGAATTTGATTTGATTTAATTTAATTTAATTTAAGTTTATTTACTTATTTATCTGTTTTGAGAGAGAGAGAATCCCAAGTAGGTTCCACACCGTCAGTGCAGAGCCTGACATGGGGCTTGATCCCACGAACCGTGAGATCATGACCAGAGCCAAAATCAAGAGTCAGACGCTTAACCGACTGAGCCACCCAGGTGCCCCAGGAATGAAGGTAGTTTTAAAGGGGAGAGGCAAGCTGGCCATGCCTTGGCTTGCAGGAAGGAAAGGGGACCCCCGAGAGCTGTCTTGGGCATGGGAAGAAGGCTTAGAGCCTAACTGCAGAAGGACTTGTGGAAATAGTTTTGTCACTTAGCCAGTCACCTAACATCTGTGTGCCTCTCCTTTGTGATGAGTTTCCTGGAAAAGTATTGCATCTCTGTGGAGATAAAGGTTTCCTCCTGGCTAGGTCCTCTCAAGAGAGTCCTTAGAAGGCATGACTTACAATCCAAGAGTATAGATGGCCAAAGGCACAGAGTGTCATGGAGGCACTGCCCTCCTAAAAAGAGCCACCCTACCCTTGGGGCTCCACTGGGAGCGCTTCTGCGTACTGATGAGTACACGCTTCCAGGCACATGATCACGCCTGCAGGGTGACACAGAGAACGTGCAGGGCCACCAGAGAGGCGGGACACCCTGGGGAGGGGGCATGAGAGTTGGACTTTGGTGGGGGGGGGGGCGGCAGCACAATCAGAGGCTAGGGGTCAGCAGTGTCGTGTGCACAGCAAAGCATCCTGTTTGACTTGAATGGGAAGTGGCAGCTGAGGCTGGAAACCTCAACCAGGAGAAGCTCAGAGGTTTCTGTGACTTTCCTTTTGACTAAAAAAAAATTTTTTTTAACATTTATTCATTTTTGAGAGAGAGACAGAGCAACTTCCAGTGGAGGATAGAGTTTATCACATTCTCTATCTCATTGTCATCAGTGGTCCCTACAAACTCCTCCCTGTTTTACTTATTTACTCCCATTTCCTTATCCATAGAAAATGCATCCTAATATGCTTGACGTCTAGCTCTTGATTTGTACATATTCTTGGATAAGGTGCATTGTTGTTAGCTGCTTCGGATGGATGTGGTTTTAACGTATGCAAGTGATTTCGTTTTTTTTCCATCTTGTTCTGCTTTTGACTTTTTAATTGGCACTATGGTTTTAAGATTCACCCACGCTTCTGTGTGTGCATCTGGACAATGACTTCTAACTGGTTAGAATCGTACAGCATCTGCTACATGAGCCCTTCCCTCCCCCAGGGGTGGATGTCCACATTGCTCACAAGTGGCTTCTCAGCAGAGGAGTGCCATGTTGAGCAGTGTCGCGGCCTCACAGGGCTGACACATGCTCATCAGTCGACAAGAAACATGTGAGCTCAGCTTGGAGGTGTCCAGCCAGAGCAGAAGTGGCTTCAGATCCCTGAGGGACCTGCGAGGCTGCCGACAGGCCATCCACCTTTGTGGTAGTCCTACAATGTAGCCACGCGTGGCACAAATATTAGGTCTCAGTCCCGGCTTTGAAAGGGCAATGTGTTCGTTATGCATAATAGGAAGTCTAGGAAGCAAATCCAGGATATCTGTTCTCCCAAAGGTCGGCCTGTGAATAAACATGGTCCTTGGTTTGATGTAGGTACAGGGTTTGGGGAGGGGCAGCACATGCCCATAGCAATCTAGAGGGAATGGAATGAAAGTGTGCGTGGGCATGCGCACGCGCGCGCGTGTGTGTGTGTGTGTAAGGGAGAGAGAGACACACACAGAGAGAGAGGGCATTCGTGACTAGGCCACCATGGAGGTTAGAAGATAGAAAGGGCAGTTAGGAAAGACTCTTATTTCCTTCTTACCTATCCATCCTTGCCATGACTTGGGGAAACTGTTGCTGGGTCCCAGTTAAAGCTTCTAACTGAAGAGCACACAGAGTGAGCTGTTATTCTCAGTTTATCAGGGTTGACTCCTGTGCGTGCTTCTTGTATTTCAGGAGAATTTGTTTTTCATGCAACAAGTCTGCCCCTCATCAGCGTGTCTGTCCATCCGATGTCACAAAAAGACTTAGGCAGCCAGGGATGCTGTTTTGCTTCTCGGTACCCTCCCTTCAGGCTGGCCCTGCATTGGAAGTGGGAGGTTGGGGTGGGCGAACCATGTGAGGGTGCTGTGGAGTTACAACCATTTCCTCCTCCAATTCCAGGACCCACAGGCGAAAGGTAGAAGGGATGGGCAGGTGGCAGATTGAATCCAATAGAGATTCTGGGAATCCCAAATTTCACTCTCTGAACTCTTTTCATGTATGTCACATCCCTCCGACAATCCTGCCAGCAAAAGAATTAGAGTGGTTCCACGGTTGCCTTGATGCAGAGGGCAGGGGCAATATTGACACCAAACACGAGAGGTTCATGGAAGCTTGGGGCTGGCCATTCTCGGAAGGGTGGCACCCGTACCCATCTTGTTCACCACTGTGCCTCAGTGGCTAGTCCGGTAGCTGCTTAGACTGTATGATGGCCTGCAAAGCCCTACACCTTCTGGTCCCTTCCATTCTCTCCATGCACAAGATGCTCCACTCTAACTGGCCTTTCTGTCACTCTAACATGACTATTTCTAATTCTGCCTCAGGACCTTTGCACTCTCTGCAGTCTCTTCCTGGGACTCATTTCCCCAGATCTTTAAATGGCTGGTGCCCTGTCAGCATTAAGGTCATAGCTCTAGCATCACCTTCTCAGGGAAGCCTTTCCTGACAATCCTAGCTAACGGGCCCCCTCTTTACCTCCCTGCCCCAACAATCCTGGCCATTCTCTATCCCGTTACTCTGTTCCATTTTCTTTACAGCACTTGCCATTATGTCAAGTTCTTTTAATTGTGTAATTGTTCAGATATTTATTGCCATCTCTCCCTCTGGACTACATGGCCGATGGAAGTAGGGACTTTGCCTTGCTCACCATTGTTTCCCCGGTGCCTACGTCATGCTGTGTATAAAGTATGTGCTTACTAAGCATTTGGCAAATCCATCAATGAGTGAATAATGAAATGAGAGAATAAGCCAGTGGAACTGGAGGCAGTGCAATAGAAAAGAATCTAGACCGGGGAATGAAAACACTTAGCTTAGAGTCCTTGCATCCTACATGGGAGCCATTGATTCTGCAAAAGCCCCTTAACCTCTTTAAGCCTCCGCTTCCTCATCATTAAAATGGGGACAACACTACCTTTACTCTGTGCCTCACCAGAGCAAGGAATGGTTGCAAAAACTCCTTGTAAGGTAGGAAGCTCTGCCGAATGTTAGCTGCTTCTGTTGTGTTCAGTGCGGACCCACTGCAGAGTTTGGCTGCCTCTTTTCTGCTTTTCTATCAAGCAGCCACTGAGTGTTTCCTGAGCACTACTAGATGCCCAGAGCTCCTAGGGACTGGGGTCTGCACAGGAGGCAGGGGCCTGGCCTCTGATTTAATTGGAGAGCAATTAGCGAGGAATGCTGGCCAGCCCTTTATTAGTGGAAAGTCTAATGAGCTGAAATGGAGCAAAGCTAAAAAAAAATCCCTTAACCATAATCATATTTACACTTTTACTGTCAGCCACACTCTTTGTTGGTTGAAAACAAGCTGACTTTAATTTATTGCACTCACCATATCTGTCTGGGACAGATAAAGAACCTGAGTTTCATGAGAAGGCATGCAATGGTAACTGTTGAAGGGGACCCATGCCCACGTTCGGTAGATGCTTTTCAGAACAAGTGACTCTCAGCATGGTAGAAGTTTTACTAATTCTCAGAAAGAAGCAGCCCTTACTCTAGAGCAGTAAAGAAGACCCTGGGAACTATGTTTCCTAAGAGACTTCCTTTTTTATCTTAACTGTTACTCAAACACACCAGGAACCTGAATCCTTTGGGAGACGGGACTTGAATAGTCAAGAAGTGAGTAGAACAGGGCTCAAGGTCTCAGGCCGGGATGAGTATGGTATATTCTGGGCACAGCGGGGAGGCGGGCCTTCCTGGAGCGGGGGAGGTTTGTGCTGAGAGGGAGCAGGAGATGCTGCTGGGAGCGTATGGCAGAGGCTTTGAGTGCCAAGGTAAGGAATGTTGTGGTAGAGTGCATTTCTCAAAGATTACTGCATGCTCTTCTTAAAACGTGACCTTGGTGCCTATCCCATTCAGTGGTGGAGTCTATATCCCCTCCCTTTGAAACTGGACAGAGCTTTGTGACTGCTTTGACCACTAGAGCATGCAGGAAGGGGTGTCGTGCATTCTGAGGCTAGATCATACAAATTCCATGCATTTCCGTTTTTTTCTCTTGGGATACTTTCTCTTAGAACCCAGACACTATGCTCTGAAGAGATCTGAACCATCCCAGGTTGAGAGATCACACAAAGAGGCCATGTATCGGTGTTCCAGCAATTGCCCAGCCAAAGACCCCACTGCTGGCCAGAACTTCACATCCAAGTGAAGACAACCCCAGATCCTCTGGCTGCCAGCTGCTGAGTTACCTCCCCATCCTCGTGTGTTGTCAGGTAAGGCCCCAGATTCAGCAATCCTCTTTGTTCCTCCAGTCGTGGTGTTTCTCAAAGAGTTTTCATCAATAACCGTGAAATTGCTATCCTTCTCTACAGATGAGAAGATGCTCAGTGAGACGAGCTAGGCCAAGGCCCTATGGCAAGTTAAGTGGCAGCAGACCCAGCCAGCGCCTCCCAAGCCCCTGCAGAGCACCATCTAGCCCCTCCTGGTGCACTTTCCTCCGTGCCCTCCCCACCTTCCACCCTTCCCTGAGAGATGAGGAAGCTGGCCAGTCTCCATGCCTTCTCCCAAGTCCTTGGAGCAAGTAAACAACATCCAGTGACTGAGAGCTCCTCCCCCGCCACCACCCTGCTGGGCACCCCGGGGCTTCCAGGAGCATGGACCTCTCTCTGGTTGACAACAGTTGGCCTGGTGTGCTAGGTCCAACATGACAATGCTCACGTCATAGCTTGTCTAGACTAATTCTGCCTTACACCCATGGGCAAGGTCAGAGCCTAGCCATTCTTTAAGGCCTATCCCACTTGCCACCTCTTTGATAAAGCCTTCCCTGATATCCCTACCACTACTAAATGCTCTTTCCTGCAGCTCTAATAATATTTTGGTCATAACTCTAGCATGGTATATTATACGGAGGCATCTCCACTTACGTGGCTAGTGATTAATGCTGGCTGACAGAGGGGTCTTTAGCTGGGCTGTGGCTAGAGCACCTGCATGTGGCCTCTTCATGTTGTTTCTCTGCATTAACAATATCAAATAAAGAAATGTTTCTGAGCCAGAAACGTACCCGCAGGCCCAGCCAATCAGTGGGAGAAAGTGTGTGCGCCTGAGAGGAGAGAAGCAGGGCGTGTGTGTGTGTGTGTGTGTGTGTGTGTGTGTGTGTCTGTGTCTGCGTTTGGGGAGGGAGGGAGGAGAATGAGCAGTAAAACTGGATGACCTTTAATTTCCCTCTCAGCCCTGCGATTCTGGAGTTTCTTCTGGAATGCTTCATGAGACCCACCCCAGTTGCAGGCTCTCTGCCAATACATCTGGATGGAAAGCTGACAATCAGGGCCAGAGTAACCACGAACAGAGCTGTTAGGATGGTCCAGTGAACGTTGGCTGAGCACCAGCTGTGTGTGCCCAGCCTGATGCTAGGTCAAGGCTGTGTGGAGACCTGGCCAGGGCCAGGTGTACCCTGTATGGCCTTCAGAGGCTGAGCATGCCTGTGCTTGTGGTCCCAGTGTCGGGCTGGAAGTCAGAAGGCTGGGGGCAGATCTCAGCTCGGCCACTCCCTTCGGTGAGCATTTCATGAGCATCTCCTCTATGCTGTTGCTGGTCTGGGCCCCAGCGGGGCACAAATGAGTAAGACCCAATCCCCTTGTAGGAGTTTGCACATAACTTGGAAGTTTATGTAACCTCCCTTGGGCCTACTTTTCTTGCCTGTAAACATTGAGCAAATGTGAAAACCTTTCACACATGGACACCTGACACTCCATGTATTCTGGTGGAAGGAAACCAAACGTTCTCAGTCATCCCCTTTCAGACCCTCACTCCACGGACTTCTCTTCCTCGGTAGGGTGGCCAAACACATCTTCACAGCTTCAGGAAATCAAGAGTGGTTAGGAGAATCTACTGAGCCTGGCTGGCAACACTAACAGAACTAAAAACAAATGAGCTTCCAGAATTAAGGGCTTAGGGAGGAAAAAAACCCAAATCCAGAGGGTGATAGGCAGTTTTCAGCAAAGGCAAACATTTCCCTGAGAAAGGGAAAGGAATGAACAAGAACTCCAGATTCCTGTCTAAACTTTTCTTTATTTTTTCTCAAGAAGCTCAAATCACTTGCCAGCTCCTTCTGGGGTGGCCTCCCCCCTGCTTCTGTGATGGCATTGGTGAGACAGCAGGAGGATGAGGGGGCCTCGGCAGTAGCTGGGGCTCCACGGGACAGTGGGAAGAGAGCTGGGAAGACCAAGGGAGTTGGGGCACTTGTGTTGGAGACCCATCTCTGGGTAGGTCACTTTCTCTCAGTGTCAGGGTTCTCCTTCATCTGTAACATGTGGGGGTCAGCTGCAGGGGCCACGCTGGTGCTGTCCCCTACCACTGTGCCTCAGGCCCTGTGTTTACCTCAACACCCCCTTCTGAAACAGCGCCTCATTTCAAGTCACTTCAACCGACACTTCCTCTCCAAAACACGTCTTCCTCTTCTCCGGGCAAGCCCTCCCTTCCTGAGTACCCCCATGCCAGAGCCCAAAGGCACGGGTGGGATACTCCAGGGCTGTCTTCTCATCCCAGCTGTTCGTCAGACCCACCAGGCTCTTTTTCAGCATGGAAGCCTGGGCTCACCCCAAGCAACTAAGGCACGTATCCAGTATCTTCTAAAAGCTCTCCTGGTGGTTCAAAGGTGCATCCAGGGCCCAAACTCCTCTGTCTCATGTAGACGCCAGTGATCTCCTCCCTTTATAAAAATAAACTCATGGCTCTTCCAAAGCCGTTCTGACCGACATCTCCTGGGTCTGGTTTGTTTTCTCTTCCCTTTCATTTTAAAATTTTGGACCTTAGGTCCAGAGGACTGAGTTGATGATATTTCTCAGTTCATAGCCATTCTCAAAACTGGCCGCTGGAAGGCCTCTCTTTTTCACGGATGAAAGGTGATTGTTTCCATGCTCCAATCCATTCCCTTTCTTTGCCCATAGACCGCTCTATTAATGCCTTTCTGTTTATCTTTTTATTTGAACATGTTCTTGCAAAAAGTGTGTTCTTTTGTGTACATGAGCTTTTAATTATGTAAATGACATGTTATATGGCTCGTTCTGAGTCAGCAGAACGGTTTCCTGACACTTCACATGCGTGTTTTCACACGGATTATCCAGTCTCCTGCTGGGTTTCTTCCCTGAACACACCATTCCCCTTTCTGAGAGAGATGGGACAGATCTTCCGCCAGTGGGCCAAACATTTTTTCGTGCTCAAAAGCATTGTGGAATCTACATCCTCCGGTCTGTTCCCCTGGCGCCGGAAATGAGACAGGGATGTAGACTTAGGAATGCCCAGTTTCCCACAGATTTCGGGACTCGACCCTCCACGCATAACAGAGGCACTCACGCCTGAGTCCCGGGAAGTGGCGGTCTGCACATCAGCAACTGACAAACAGCAGCCCCACCCACCGCGTCCCACAGGCCCTGGTTTCACAGTTGCTGATGTGGCATCCCGAGTTCCTGGTCACTTGGGAAAAGAACCTAGCACACCATTCCCCATCCTCTGAGGACCCTGGGCGGCTGCCCTTCAGCACATTTGTGCAGGGACAGACAGTAGCCTGGCCTACTGGTGCTGATGCCCTCCGTCCCAGGGACCAGAAGTGAGGGGAATGTCTTTACAGTGCTGATGGCGGAGCCTGGTGCCGAGATACAGCGCTGAGCTGTGTTTCAGGCCATCTGACCTGATCTTGAAAGGACTGCATTCTCCTGCCACTCGCTGGCAGATTCCGGCTTGGGCCATGTTTTCTGGAGTTCACTGTCTCATTAACCCCAACCTGCTGGCCTTGGGATGCAGCCAGATCAGTTTTGTGGCCAACAGAGCAGTTACATGGAATGGGAGCAAATGTATTACTTTTGGTCTTTTTATGTAAAATCAAAACCAAAATGTTTCTGTTTTTGTTTTGGTAATGAGGTATCTGGACAGAAGGGCAGCGTGTTAGATCCAGACGGGAGGCTGACGTTGAGGCCCAAGGGACTTGCTTTGCTCAGGGTGATGGAGTTAGCGGGGAGCCCCCAGTAGAACCCAGGTGTCCTGTGCCCAGGTGTGTCAGCCTTTGCTCCATGTTTGATCCCCCACGGGGCTGTTTGTCCTCTTTAGTGCAAATTATCAGATGCTCGGTCGGCAGTAGCAGCCTTCTCTCCTGGGCGGTGTTGAGCACAGACCACAGAATGTGGAGTCTCTTGCCCTGCGTTTTGTCCTGGACTTGTTGAGGATTAGCTGTGTGAACTAGGACAAATTATTTCAACTTCTGCGTTTCAGTTCCCAACTCCAGGAAAAAGGGGATATAACAATAGCTTTCAACACATGCAACAAGAGTCTTGACATAGTCACACCTTTTAATCCAGTGATCTGACTTCCGGGCACTCATCCTGTGAAAGCAATCCAAAATGCATAAAAAAACTTTCTGCTCAAAAATTGCCTCGTCCAGTAGTTATTACATATTGTGTTTAAGAAGACTTTTTAATAACATGGGAAAGTGCTCATACTATGTTGAATAAGAAAAAGCAATACCTTAAAACAGCATTCAAAATCACAAATAGAGATCGTACTCTATTGGTTTTGTTAAACCAATCTTTAACAAAAGATTGGTTAAAAAAAAGAAGAAAAGAAATCAAAATGACCAGAATTGCTTAGGTGGTGGGCCTATAGACAATTTTTTTTCTTATTCTGTTCTGTACTTTCCAAAATTATATATATATATATATATATATATAACCCAGAACATATATATATATATATATATACATATATATATATATATATATGACTTTTATAAATGACTTTTATAAATAGGAAAAAAAATCCTTAAATCTTTAAGCATCAAAAATGAAAGAAACAGGGGCGCCTGGGTGGCTCAGTTAGTTAAGCGTCCGACTTCAGCTCAGGTCATGATCTCATGGTTCGTGAGTTCAAGCCCTGCGTTGGGCTCTGTGCTGACAGCTCAGAGCCTGGAGCCTGCTTCGGATTCTGTGTCTCCCTCTCTCTCTGCCCCTCCCCTGCTCACACTCTGTCTCTCTCTGTCAAAAATAAAGTCTAAAAATTTTTTTGATGAAAAAAAAAAAGAAACATTTAAAAACCTAGTCTGCTTTATAGCCTTCTAAGCATTTTCTTCAACACCTATTGCCAGATTTTGTAACAGCCCCGAGAATTAGGTATGGATTGGATTCTACTTACAGATTAGGATGCTGGGGCAAAGGAAGGGAATGTGGCTGTTCCACCTTGTGAGGGGAAGGGTCAGCAAGGGGACTGAGCTTCTGGTTAAGGTGACAGAGCTTCTGCCATCCGCATGCCCCGCCCCTCGGAGCCACAATGGCAAGACTAACCAAGGACGGGGTAGGATGAATTGGTACACAACCTGACACGTTCCTTGGTGGGACTGACGGCTCACACTATGGCAGAGGGGGGACCTGAGGTTCTTGAGCCCCTTTTCCTCCAGCTGAGGTAGACACAGGGAGCACCCACAGAGAGACTGCCTGGTGCCTGGGTGACATGGCCTGGGACTTCTTAAAGTAGGGCTGGGTCCCTGAGCTCATGTGGGAATGGAGCAGTATGAACTGGGGGGGCAGGGTGGGTGGGGAAGAGGGTCATGGGTGCCAAGACAGGTAGCACACTTCACATTCCACCTTGGCACCACTGAGCAACCCTAGATGGGAACATAACAGCGGTGCTTTCGTCTGGGCGGCCTTTTTCCCCGGGGGGTGAGGGAGAGAAAGTCCACCAATGGTCACTGGTGTTTCCAGGTGCCTTAACAGCTGCTTCCTGCTGATTCTACCCTTTCTTGGAGCCTCATTTGCTCCCGAAGAGAGGAATGCAGTCTGGTGACTCTGAGTTAGGGGAGCTCAGCCAGAAGGTCAATGCTCTCCCCGAGGCTCCCACAGAGGCTGGCAGGACGCGAGAGGGCAGGTGAGCTGGGCCCACAGGGTCATCTGTAGCAAGACCTGAGGCCCGGATGTTGGGGAAGTGTCTATCTCTTCCTCCAGAGCCAGGGAAGAGGAGACAGCTGGAGTTTTGAACACAGCTGGAGAAGTGTCCCAGCACCTCGCCCTAAGAGGCGGTGTTTTGCAAGAGCCCTTCCTGTGTTACTCACAGTGGATAAGGTTCATAATCTCATGAGCCCTTTGTCAGAGCCCCTCTGATATGCGGGCGGTGGTGGCTGTCTATACTTGTCGGTACCTCAAAGGATAAAATGTCACCATGTGATGAGGGTGGGAAGGGACTCCTTGGCAAGAGAGGGGAAGATATAGGGCAAAATGTCTTCACATGGTCCTTTTGGCACAAGCTGTGGGGAAGAAGGCCTAACAGAGCGGATGGTCGAGGTGTGGAAGGTCTGAGGCCTTCCCTGGCTCTGCCACTCTCTGCCACCTCCCTGAGCTTGTGAGAGCAGAGTGGGAAATGTGGGAAACACTGAGGCAGGATGCGACACAGAAAGGGACTGTGGTGGTGAAGCAGCTGTTTACTGACGGACCGTCTTCATTCACAAACCGGCCCCACCCTCAATGCTTGACAGTGTGGAGTACTTGGCACTGGCTCTCGAGAGGGACATTCATTCGAATTACTTGGGAACTTGTTTAAAATGCGGATTGCAGGGGTGCCTGGGTGGGTCAGTGGGCTCAGGTCATGATCTCACGGGTCTGTGAGTTCGAGCCCCGCGTCCAACTCTGTGCTGACAGCTCAGAGCCTGGAGCCTGCTTTGGATTCTGTGTCTCCCTCTCTCTCTGCCCCTCCCCCACTCATGCTGTCTCTGTCTCTCTCAACATAAACAAATAAACTTTATTTTTTTTTAGTTATTAAAAAATTTTTAACTGTTTATTATTTTTGAGAGAGAGACAGACAGAGAGGGTAGGGAAGGGCAAAAAGAGAGGGAGACACAGAATCCAAAGCAGGCTTCAGGCTCAGAGCTGTTAGCACAGAGCCCGATGTGGGGCTCGAACTCATGAACTGGGAGAATATGACCTTAGCTGGTCGGACGCTTAACTGACTGAGCCACCCAGGTGCCCCTAAATAAATAAACTTTAAAAGATAAATAAATAAAATGCAGATGGCAGAGCCTTCTCTGAGATTCTGGTTCAAGTCTGGGGTAGGACCTAGGAATCAGTATTTTAATAAGTTCCCAGGTGATTCTTTTTTTTCTTTTAAAATTTTTTTAACGTTTATTTATTATTGAGAGAGAGAGAGAGAGAGCGTGAGCAGGGAAGGGGCAGAGAGAGGGGGAGACACAGAATCCGAAGCAGGCTCCAGGCTCCAAGCTGTCCGCACAGAGCCCGACGCGGGGCTCGAACTCACAAACTGCAAGATCATGACCTAAGCTGAAGTCGGACACGTAACTGACTGAGCCACCCGGGTGTCTCCATTCCCCAGGTGATGCTAATCCACTCTTGGGGATCAGCTAACAGGTTAGTTCAACTTTCCTACAGCCAAATATAACTATGTGTGCCCCCAAATATGTCCTTGGGCCAATGCCATCTTGTTTCTGGTCCAGAAACCCAAATGAGGCATCCCATTATCTGTACTAAGCAGGCATTCCCCTCTCTGCTGATACAACTGACATGTCTTGCTGGGCCTGCCTGTAAGTCCCTGTAGGAAGAAGTTTATACCCTGTCAGGGCTCAGTTTGGGGGTCAAAGTCTATATAAGAACTTCTTGCTGTGGGTTTCCTGGAACCCTAGTGTTCCACGATACTACAAATAAATCCTTGAGCTATTTCCAAAACCCCTTCACTGGAACAAAGCTATAAAAGTAGCCAAAATATCCATTTTCTTTGCCTTTGGTGGAAAGTAGATCTACCTAGTAGTATGGTGACATTGAGTTGAATTCATTGCAGCAAACATTTATTGAGTACCCGCGGTATTAAGCAAGGCTGACCTGAAGTTTCTATGTTTACATGTCAGCGATTCGTTAGTACACGGACAAATAAGTTACTACTTAACGAATGCACTCAAGCAAGCAATATTGTTTAAGACCACATACTCCATAAAGGGAATGAAATAATGATGTTTAAAAGAGTTTTGAAACCCTGGTCTGCATATGGAGTTCCTTATATGATGGCAAGAGAAGCTTGTTTAAAAGATGAAAAACATTTTACTCACGTTTTTCCCTTCTTTGCTAGGAGAGACAGCTCGTAGCCTCTCAGAGAACAGTCTGTCTCCTGGACATGTTTCAGAAATGTTCACTTCATCTGGTCTTGGGGTGCAAGGAAAGGGATTGTTTCTAGGAGACAGCATCCATCGTCCACAGCGACATCTAGGAAGGGCTGGGGTTTGTCACCTATTGCCTTCCAGCTCTTTCTCTGACTGTTTTATCGCCAGGCTATGTGAGGCTTCTGGGATCCCTAACTATGCCTGATAGATGGGAAGCTCAAGTGGCTACATTTAGGGCTCCAAACATTAGCGGAGGACTCTTGCACTGCATAAGGACAAGTGATTCATGTATTCCGTGGGCCGGAGTGCGGCCAGTAGTGGAAAGCTCATTAGAGTTCAATTAAGCGCATTCTTTACTGACAGGAAGTACAGACTTTTGGTGCTCAATAGTAAGATGCTTTGGGGTTTGGGACTGTGTTTTGCACTCACTCTTTCTCTCTTTCCTGGGAGATCCCAATGTCTTCTTGGCCTTCATGAACCCTCTGTGGTGTGCATCAGAATCACCCCTGGAGATTCTGATTCAGTTGGTCTGCGATGGACATCTTCCTTCTTGTCGTCCTCCACGGTGATTCCGGATTGCTGCAAGGCCTGAGAACCGCTGATCTATGTGGACCTGTGGTTCTCAAGGTGGTGTGCTCACTCCAGAGTTCCGGAACCTCAGCCTCTGTAAGCTTCTGCCTTCTGTTCTGGGCCTCTCTGTCTGGGATGTCTTACAGGCATCTCAGACGTCAAGTAGAAGTTTGGGAGCCACTTTAGCAGCTGTATTCAGCCACTCCCATTCCTTCCTTACTCCAAAATATACCTCAGGTCAGTCAATTCCTGTAGGGAAAATTCTGCCTTTTGTAAACAAAGTCTAGCTGTCACTGGATGGAGAAGCCATGTCTCTGATTCGTGAGTTCCCCCTTTTTCTTGAGAATTTCTCTCTAACCATTACCCCAGCCCACAGTAACCTGGATGAGGGCCTGCTATTTTCCCTGCATCAATCAACTCATGCCTCTTCCTTCGCTTTCCTCCAGCAGAGACAAAGCCGCGCTCTTTGACAAGACTTGTTTCACTGGAGACTCAATGATAACAAAAAAGAAGTAAACGTGGGTCATGCTGTGACACAAGATACCGGGTGGGCTTTTCTCTTTGAGGCCTGCAGACCCCGCCTTGTCCCGGCCTCTGCTTCTGTATCCCCCTCATAGGCATTATCTCAGCACTTGCCAAGCAGAGTATGTGCCCAGTCTCCTTGATTCCTCAAGCCTCCACCCAGACAGCTGGAGTAAGTTTGTCCTATTTATAAGCTCTGTTTCTGCTTCTTCTTAGGGCACCCATCCCTCCCTCAAATAACCGGCATTGGAAATGACCCTCGGAGGAGACCAAGTCCACTTCAGAGCCATGGTCTTGTAGCATTGGAATGAAACCAAAGTGTGACATAGTGACCTTGGTTTGCACAGTGAATGGGCACCACACCTCTGGCCGGCCTCATTGCCACCTTAAGAACTGTTGTGGGGACGCCTGGGTGGCTCCGTCAGTTGAGCGTCTGACTTTGGCTCAGGTCATGATCTCGCGGTTCGTGAGTTCGAGCCCCGCATTGGGCTGTGTGCTGACAGCTCAGAGCCTGGAGCCTGCTTCCGATTCTGTGTCTCCCTCTCTCTCTGCCCCTCCCCTGCTCATGCTCTGCCTCTCTGTCTCAAAAATAAAAAAAAACATTAAAAAAAAATTTTTTAAAGACATATAGAAAAGTGCCCACCATACTTGAATGTGCACACGGATCACCTAGGGATCTTATTAAAATACAAATTCTAGGGGTGCCTGGGTGGCTCAGTTGGTTAAGTACCCGACTTCAGTTCAGGTCATGATCTCACAGTTCGTGAGTTCGAGCCCCGCATTGGGCCTTGTGCTGACAGCTCAGAGCCTGGAGCCTGCTTCTGATTCTGTGTCTCCCTCTCTCTCTGCCCCACCCCTGCTCATGCTCTGTCTGTCTCTCTCTCTCTCTCAAAAATAAGCAAACATGAAAAAAAAAAAAAAAAAAGAACTGTTCTAGCCCTTATCAGCCCTTGTCAGCATGTAGCAGAAGGCTCCCATACAATCCTTGACCACAAGCCTCCCCACTGTTGTGAATCTGCAATCCTAATACTATAGAATATTGAAACTTAGGCATTCTCAAACGATTTGGTCTCAAGACTCTTTTCCACTGTTAAGAATTACTGAGGACCTCAAAGAGATTTTGTTTGAGTTATAGCTGTCAAAATTTACGGTGTTAAAAATGAACACAGAGGGATTTAAAAAATATTTATTTACTAATTCACTTTAAAATTACAATAATAAACATGTCAATACAAGGAACTTTTTATTTTATAAAAAGTAATTTTTTTATTTTTTATTTTTATATTATTTTATTAAATTTTTATTTAATTTTATTTTTATTTTATAAAAAGTAATTCTACTTCCCAAAACAAAAGTCTTACAGAGAAATGTGGCATTGTTTTATATCTTTGCAAGTTGCTTTAATGTTTAGCTTCAGAGTTGACCCTGGAGTCTCATAGCTTCTCCCGCATTCAGTCTGTTGTGCTATGTTGTTTGATGTGTATGTGGAAAATCTGGCCTTATGCATATATGTAGTTGAAAAAGGGAGGAATATTTTAATAGTTTTCTTAGATAATTCTGGGTGTTCTTTCTTCATACTACATCTCAACTCAAGAGGTGGTAGTTTTTTTTAAAGTTTCCTTACAATGTAGAATATGAAACCACATCAATGAACTTTTTGCCTTCTTACATTAAAATCTATTCCTTTATCTTGCACTTTGACTTTATCTTTTTCTAACATCATACATGGGTCATTTAAAACAAATTGATTCACTGAGTTATATACATTTTCTCATTTAATTAGTTAGTTAATTAATTTTTATTTTGAGAGAGAGAGAGTGTGTGAGAGGGGAAGAGGGGCAGACGGAGAGAGAGAATCTTGCAGTCTCTACACTCAGTGCAGAGACCAATCTGTGGCTCGATCCCATGACCCTGGGTCATGACCTGAGTCGAAATCAAGAGTTGGATGCTCAACTGACTGAGCCACCCAGGCGCCCCAAGTTACAAACATTTTCTAAATATCAACACACTTCATTGTCCAGTATTTAAAAATCGCACTTGTTAATATCACCATTGGCATATCATTAGACAAGCCATTAAATCCTGGAAAGCTGTCAAGCTCGCAGTGGCAGATGCAATTTTTCCAAGATCCTGATTCTCACTTGAAAGCTCGGATTTTGTCATGGGCAACAAATACTGTCTGTTGTTTTCCTTGAAGCAACAGCCTCATGAGATTCATTTTTGAAAAAATACCTGCCAAAACCCAAGTCTGAATAACCACCGTTTATCTGTCAGTTGCTTCCTTCACGTAAAAACATGTTTTCTGAAAGGGTGATTAGTACAGCTCGCTATACGCAGCCACACAACTGATTCTTCTGGAGACAGCGTGGTACTTCTGAAGGAGGCAGAAGTTATGTGCGTTCACCGGTTCGACACACACAGCATGAAAACAATGTGCTACGCAACGGTTGAGGTTTCATAAAGTTGGTAACTTTATTGTTTCATCCCAGACCGTCTTAAAAAAAATTTTTTTATGGCAAGTACACGATAGTGACGAATATACCGATTACCATACAGTCTAGGGTCGCTGTCTTGATTTGTGTTAAGGGACCAGAAGTTTTACTCACTGCTGCTTTTATACTATCACTGCGAATGTCAAAGGAGGGAGGAAAGGCAATGAACATCTTTGTACCGTTATGAAAATAGTTCTGACCTCATGGCATCCCTGAAACTGTCTTGGTGACCCCGGGGATCCATAGTACACAATTTGAGAACAGCTGAACTAACTCACAGACTCTCAGTGGTTTCCACTTTGTACAGGCTAAAGACTGGCTGACCAGAAGGAGCATTTTATGAACTTCGACCTTCCACCTATTCTTCTGCAGGAAGATAAATAAAGAGGACTTCTAAGGAGGAGCAGCAGAGAGTCCGGGTGCTGTCTGTGGGGAGAACTTTGTGAGTTGCCAGCAAGCCTCGTTGTGATGGATACATCTTGGGGGAGACTGCTGGTGGGAAGGTTGACATCGGCTGGGCAGCAGTCACCCCAGGGTACCGGAGGCTTATGCAGCTCTTGGGGGGAAAGTCTGCTGTGCTTTGCTTGAATTCCAAAGCCGTGCGAGCTGCCAGTTCCAACGATGACCTCATTACAACTGACTGATTGAGCGAGGCAGACATCCTCCAAGGAGATCAAGTTCAGAGTGACTTTCTAATCAAACTGCACAGCGGCACGCTGCAGCTGCGGGCAGGAAGTGTGATTTGGGTTTTGCAGATGGGGCAATGGCATTTAGAGAGGGCAAGTGAATGGACAACAGTTGTGGAGTTGTGAACTAGCTTCATAGATTCAGAGACTTCTAGGGCTAGAGGAGAAGTCAGAGATCGACCAGACAAACTGAGTTAGAAGGAGTGGAAAGGTGGCTCAGGATTCATGGGCTACTAATGCTCATGAGTTCCCTAGGCAGCCAAGCTGCTCCTTTGCCCACCCCATCAAGGTGGCTCCGTGCCCCTATGTCACGTGGCTCAGCAGGACCGCCTCCCCAAAAGGAAGCCAGCTATTCAGTGTATCTTTGGTCTATTGACAATATTTTCAGAGAGGTCAGCAGGAAGGCTCCAAGTCATGGAGTGTTAGGTGACCCGGCGGGTGGTCTCAGCTCAGCAGCTGGAGGAGGTCCAAGATTAGGTTCCTGCAAATGGTCGGTCACTTTCCCAGGGTCAGCCAAAGACCCTGGAGTGGGAAAGATTCCGAATGGCTGGGAATTGACCCCTGGCACATATCTCCCTTCCTCAGGGGACAAATATGCTTCTCTGATGTCCATTATCTCATCTGCTTCCTGCAACAACCCTGTCAGATGGATAGGACACAGGGTTTTATCCCCATTTTACAGGTGAAGAAGGTAAGTCCCATAGAAGGGACATGACTTGTTGCAGTCACATTAGTAAGTACCAGAGCAGGCGCTTGAACTCGGGCCTCAAGTCTCACGGTCCAAGGCTCTGTCCAGGAGTCTGTGCTATTTCCCCTCAGCGCTGCCCGTCTGACTGTAGTACACACAGAAGTGCTGGCAGTCATGGTCATCCCAAAAGGCATGGCTTATATTTTAGTGGTGTGCTTAACACACCTCTCTTAGCCTCCTTGGCCAATCTGGAATGATTCCTTCCTAAACACAAGGCACACTGACCCACTGAGGGTTGCTCTAGCACTGGCGCCCAATGGCAGTAATAGAACTTTTTTGTCTGGCTGTTCATCACTTGTGATTAAAAACCAGAGTTGCTACTGACTTTTTGTTTCGCACCAGGATGCTCTGGTGTAAAGGGAAGGATGCCAGATTTGAGGACAGAAGGGTGGGGTTTTAGTTCCCCTGATATTTGGCAGCGGGTTACCTTTCACTCCAGCCATTTAATCTCTCTCAGCCTTAGTGTCCTCATTGACAAAAATGAGCATTAAGTATCATGTAGCCTAAGCTAGCTCGCAGGGTTTTTTTCTGAGCATCAAACGATACCACTTTTATAAAGATGCCTCGCATACTGTGAATCCCTATATAAAGGTGAGGGCCACACTCCCAGATAATTAACCATGTCTGAGCACCAAGTGGGATCTATTTTTACCTGGAAGGATGGTAGAGGCCCTCCGGATGGGCATTGCCTTCTTTAACTAGGGCCCTAGGAATTCCAACATTTGGGACATGTGAAACATGAGACGCCAGCAGCTGGAAGCAGGGCTTTGGTGGGTGGGGAGTGAACATGATTCATGCCAGATCAGCTCACCTTCCGGCAGCTCCAGTGGGATGGGTGCGGGTCCGGGGGTGGCATTTCCTGTGTCACCAGCGCAAGACCCCACAGTCCCTGTCTACAGGCTCCCACCACTCATGCGGCAACCCTCTGACCATTGTTCAAGCAGCACTGTGTACGATCTTTCGCCTGTCGGAGTGGTTCAGGCCCTGGGAGGAAGGACACGCACCGCTGGCCTTCAAGCTAGACTCTCAGGCACTTGCAAAGACGCATATTCTCATGGCTTCCCCAGGGCGGCTCTGTGTTGCCGTGTTGTATGCAATGGCCGCACGTATGGCTAGAAGCAGGACTCCGAAGCCACCCTGCTTGGGTTACCTCTTCTTCTTACGTCTATGTTCCCCCCTTTTCTTGTCTTCAGTTAGCCTGGGCTGCTGTAACAAAATGTCATAACCTGAGTGGCACCGAACCAACAGGAACTTACTTCTTGCGGTTCTGGAGGCTGGCAAGTCCAAAATCATGGTGTCGGCAGATTCAGTGTCCGGGGAAAACCCATTGCTTATTCACAGAGGGCCGTCTTCTCTCTGCGTCCTCACATGGTGCAAGGGGTGTGCTAGCACTCTGCAGTTTCTTTCAGAAGGGAGCTAATCCCATTCGTGAGGGCTCCACCCTTAAGGCCTACTCACCTCCCAAAGGCCCACCTCCTAATACCATCATATCTTGGGTTAGGATGTCAACCTGAGGCTTTTAGGGGAACACAAACATTCAGCCAATACCAAGTACCTACCTCGAAGCATTGTTGTGAGATATAAACGAGTTTCCACGTGTACAAAAGCAGTCAGGACAGCGTCTGGATCATAAACAGACACAGGCCTCTGCAGAAGCCATGCTATTTGCAGAATCATCATGTGTAAGGGTTAGAACGGGCCTTGGATGGTCCCATTTTACAAGCGGAGACATTAAGGTCCCGAGAGGAAAAGCAGTTTACCTACGGTCACCCAGCTGCTAGGCTGGACTACAAGCTCAGTCTTCGGATTTCAGTTCCAGGTACTTCTTTGTGATTCCCCTTTCCTGGCCTATCCACTACTTGAGTCAATCCCATAAGCCATTAAACCAGGTCTGCTGCTGATGCTATTGACCCCCAAGACATTGGTAAATGGAAGCAGACGTCTTACCACAAAGCGGACTGAGGACTTCTTATTTCTCTATCATCGTGGCATTGTTTTCTGCCAGCCTGGATTCACAATTTCAAAAAGATGCCTGCGCACATTTCAATTCTGTCCTGCAATACCTCCCACTGCCCTGCTGCCTCATCGGTTCAGGCCCTCAATATCTGTCCCCTGGTTATTTGCCCTAGCTCCATATAATTGCCTGAGCAGTCTGCCAAAAACGCAGCTCAAGCATATCCCCATCTCTAAAATCTTCAGTGGCTTCCGTTACCCACGGATCCCCTTCTGCTGGCACCATAGTTCTCTGTGCTGGTTGCCAACAGCTTTCTGGCTATGAGTTAGTTCACAGCGTCCTTTAGGCGCCTTTTATCCCCACCCAGCCAGCCTCTCGCTGTTTTCTGCACAAATCTTGAACTTCCTTAAGGCACTGTGTTTGCTTAGACTGTTCCCTTGGCTTAGAATGTCCTCTTGTCTCTTCCAGGACTGCAGACATGCTACCCATTCCCCTACCTCAAATGTCACCTTCTCCACGAAGCCTTCTTCGTCAACCCACACGAGGCCTCAAAGTTCCTTGTGGTGTCTCTCTTGTCTCACTTACTGTGTTCTGTGTTGTTTTATAACTCCTGGGTCCCATGTCCCATGTCTCAAAGACCTATGGACGGGGGTAGGGGTGGGGGGTAGGGACCTCGTCTTTCCCAACTTGGTAATTGCTGCTGCCCATGCAACAGTCTATATAATAAGCCTTTGTCAAATGAATACACTCTTCACAGTCTGTTATTGTAAGGGCGTCTCTGAATGATTAAGGTTAATATGAATAATTAAGGCTAATTATTAACCTCTGCGTGATTAAGGTCATTTCAGTCTCTGACTGCCTGTCCACAAACCAGTGACCTAGCCCTAGCAGCTCTATATCCACTGGAAGAATTTCCTTCTGGAACTTAAGACTGGTTGTTAGAGAAAGCACCCTGGGGGGGGGGGGGCAGAACCTAGATGGGTCTTTCACATTTGCAGTCGGCTTGAAGAAGTGTCTGAGGGGGAGTTGTATGGAGGCAGGTAAGGGTTGCCCCCAAACTGGCCTACGTTGTTTCAGACACTAAAGAAGCTGATTCATTCTCTAAACACAGCACGTGTTTTGTAAGTGGGCAGGCATTCATTCCCAACCAGCCTTTCACTTTTCCTGTGCTCTGTGAGTCTGGAATAACCAGCCAATTGGTTGGTTTCCTAGGATGCTGTCTGGAAGTGAATGCTGTTGATCCTCACAGTTTGGACTTGAAAAAAACTGTAATCAACTAGTCCTTTCACCATCCTGGGTAGACTTTGCCCTTCCCACCACAAGTGGCACATAGGGCTGGATCATCCTGCATCTTTCCATCTGAGTCAATAAGGGCTCTTTGAGCTCACCCTGGGCTGGACCTTGTAGGGATGCCAAGACATGATTCTCATCCTCTCAGAGCAAATAGTGTCAGAAGGGCAGGCTGTAGGAGGAGAAAGCACCTGGCCTGACTCCTTTCATAGACCTGGCATCTGGCTGGAGCAAGACACACAATATACAGAGAACGTTGCATAACTGTGCGTGAGCAGGGGACAGATGGATGGTCACTGTTAGTCTTAGAAGTAGGATTGTAGGGGGCAGGCTCCCGATTCCAGAGCCTTTGCCCATTTGGCCTGGGATGGCCCTGGCCTATAGCTCCACAGGGCGTGCCCTGCGCAAAGGCACCAACTGAATGGGGCGAGCAGGGGCTGAAGTCTAGCCCACACTCCATTTACCAAGGCCTGCTCCCTGCCATGGAACTACATCTGCCCTCCATAGGAAGGGCCATCTTTTCTATTTTACATAAGGATGCCTTCTGCCTGACCAATCTAGTGCCAAGAGGGCTGCAGGTGCCCAAGGCATGCCTTTTTCTAATTGGTCCTGTCACAGAAGCCTGGTTTTCTGATTCACACAAAGGTGTGCTAGAGGACAGTGACGCCCAACCGACCTTTCCCTAACTCTTCGACCACCTCTCACCTTCCCCTTGTATAGATCCTCCATTAGACCTAAACTTCTTGTCCAGAACAGTAGCGGTCACTCCTTTTTCTGGGTCTGAAGGCCCCTGGTGCATTCTCCTCCTCTGTGCAAGGCACATACTTGTAAGTACTGTGTTTCCCTATAAGTTGATGGACCTATTGACCTTGGTTTCCACAGCTCCTAGGAGTAGCCTGAAATACATGAATGGATGAAGGAAACCTAGGAGTAGCCTGAAATACATGAATGGATGAAGGAAACAGTTGGTTAGTTGCCATATAAATCCGACCTCTGTACTGCCCCTGGTAGTATCTCATCCACACTCCCATTCTCCCACCTTCACGCCATCTTCTTGCTGATTATTGAAGTCCTCCTCTTCTTTCCTTTTTTAAATGTTTATTTTTGAGAGAGGGAGAGAGAGCGAGCGGGGGAGGAGCAGAGAGTTTCATGCTTGGGGGGGCACTTGGGTGGCTCAGTGGGTTGAGCGTCAGACTCTTGATTTCAGTTCATGACCCCAGGTCATGGGCTCAAGCCCCGGGTTGGGCTGTGTGCTGAGCAGAGCCTACATGGGATTCTCTCTCTCTCCCTCGGCTCCTCTTCCCTGCTCAGACGTGCGTACTCTCACTCTCTCTCAAATGATGAAAAAAAAGGCATCAGCCAGACTGTGTGCTAGTCTGGAGGCTTGACTGGGGAAGAACCCATCTCCGCTCCAAGCTCACTCTGGTTGGTGGAATTCATTTCCTTGCAGTTTGTAGGACCGAGGGTCCTGACTTCCTGCTGTCTGTCAGCTGGAAGCCTCCCTCAACTCCCCGAGACTGGCACGGCTTCTGTCCTTAGTCTAAGCTGCCTCTTAAGGTTCGATGCTTCTGTCAGCCAGCTCTGTTTTTCTTTCCCTGAAGCAAGCCTGTCTTGATGAATCGATGCCCATTAAAGGCTGGGTGAGCCCTTTGGCAAAGTAACTCTGAAGGGCTGTGAGTTGCTGTTGTCATGCTGCCACTCATTCACCTGTGCATCTTCTGCTTCTCACAGAATCCATGCCAGTCAATGTTGTTGACCATGACTGTGACAATGGCAGACGAGGGAAGCCCTTCAGCCGAGGAATGGGGGGGAAGCCCAGCTGGCAGGGGGAGGGCTCTGGCTGGGTGCTGGCTCTTTGGGGCAGGAGGGGAGCAAAGGGTGACCATGGGATAGGGGCGCAGGAAGCATGGAAGTTCTTCAGTTCCTTTTGGGACCCCAGTGACAAAAGCTCTTCCTCCCTCCCTGAGGCAGAGTGAGGCAGCAGGGCCAGCTGTGGACCCCTGGCCATCCTGGATGCCGTCTGCCGGTGTTGCCCACTGTCCCCTCATTCCCTCCCTGTCCCCTAAGACAATGATGTGCCATCTGATTTCCCTTTTCCTTCAGTATTGGGCTGGTGAGACTTTTCTTTTTTTTCAAATGTTTATTTATTTTGAGAGAGAGAGGGAAAGAGGGAGCATGAATGGGGGAGGAGCAGATAAAGAGAGAGGGAGAGAGAGAATCCCAAGCAGACTCTGTGCTGTCAGCACAGATCCCAGACGGGGCTCGAACTCATGAACTGTAAGATCGTGACCTGAGCTGAAATCAAGAGTCGGACGCTTAACTGACTGAGCCAGCTGGGCTCCCCACAGAGAGGCTTTCTTACCCAGGTTCTGCTGATGATGGGTCTTCTCTCGAGCATTCAATTCCCGTGAAGGCTTTTGTCTCTGAGATCACCTTTCCATTTTCCCCTCCTGTTATGATTCTTTCTTTCTGGCTTGAGGCTCCCATTGTGTAAGTTTAGTTCTTTACCTGACCAATTCACCCTCTCCCATTACTTGGGCTCCCAAATTTCATTATGCGATGATCTTTCCCCCGAGATACCTGGTAGGCAGAAAATCGTAGTTTAAAATAACAATCCATCTCATTTAATCATTATCCACTCAGTACATGATCCGTTTTCCTGAGCTATTGTTCCATTTTATTTACTTTATCAGTCCCGTGACCAGAAAGGCAGGACCATAATCCCAGCCACCTGGAAAGGATGGGAAACACTCAGGCCTTGTGAAACCTTTTCTTACCTGCTGCAGGGCTGGGCACAGAATTAGCATTTACTCAATTAATACTTGTTGCAGTGGTTCTATATTCTCCATTTCCCCCAAGTTTGACATCGTGTCCTTCTTCTTCCTGATTTGAACAAATAAAGAAACAATTGCCCAGGTGGAGTGCAGGAATCACCTTTGATCTTGTCCTCTCCCCAACCTGTATGTCCAAGCAATCCCAGTCATGCCCATTTTAGCTTCAAAATATCTCCCTGGTCTACGTGCATGCAGGCCCCTCCCTGTCCTCTCCCCTCTGAACCACTGTACTGATCTCCCTGTTCTCGTTCCCTCCATTCTTGCCTCTTCCAATCCATTCCTCACAGAGCGGCCAGATACTAAACCTAAACCTCATGATGACTCTACCTTGCGTAAAACCCACTGTGACTTCCCAGTGCCCTCAGAATTAATCCAAGCTGTTTTCTGCGGTCCACAGGCCCTGTGCCCTCTGGCCCCTCTTCCTTCTCTCTTTCGTCTCCTGTTTGTCCTTCCTCCATGCCCTTGGCACACTGTCCTCTCCCTTCGATTCCTCCCAATGCCAAGTTCTTCTCTGCTTTAGGTCACTGCAGACGCTATTCCCTCTGCCTGCACGCCCTTCCCCAAGCTTTTTGCATGACTGGACCCTTTTTGCATGACTGGACCCTCCTCAAGAGGAAGCCCAATCCAAAGTAAGCCTTTCCTGTTATTCTCTCTTATGCCTGTTGATCTCTTTTTTTTTTTTTTTTTTATGGCACTTGCTGTTTTATTCACCTGATCTCTCCTTTCCTCTCCAGACTATAAGCTCCATGAGAGCAAGGACCTTACAGGTTTTGTCCACGACTATACAACTAGCTCTCAGCTTAGTACCTGACACATGGCAGACATTACAGTCTATTAAATAGAGTTTTGACAAAGGATGAATGAATGCATGAATCAATGAGGCTTCCTTGAATTTTTTCCACCTGTTCCCTTTCAGCCAAAATGCTATGCATTTTAAATACTGTGTGGACTCCCTCCCTCCTTCCCTAACTTCATTCCCTCCATCTGTGCTTGTTTATTGGGAACTTTCCATGTACATCTAATGATGTAGATGTTCACTCCCCGCCACGGTAACATCTTCTTTATCTGAAAGTTAGCAACTCACACCCTCTTTTCTATTCAGCACTCAACTGACAAGCCAGAAAGAAGCAAAAAGTTCTCTGCAATAAGCCCCAAAATGTGATATTCCAGCCTTTGAGGTTCCCATTCAGGTTAGTTTTTAATATTTTCTCACACTTCTAATAGGCAGGAGGACCTGTTCTCCAAATCTGCTGCTAATTAGATGTTATTTCTTTTGTTGGTGGGAAGCAGTGTTGCTGAACTCCATTAAGTGCTGGGGCTTTTCTAACACATCTCAAGAAGGGAATTTAAATCACACCTCAAGTAGACATAGAATTCTTACTTTTAATACATTCATTAATTGCAGAGTGCCAACCCTGTGAGACTTGTGTGTGTGTGTGCGTGTGTGTGCACACACACACGCACACACACACACACAGACATCCTGCTTCCTGTGGGCTCACTCACCCACAGCCACCATCAGATATAGTGTGTCTCCTTCCAGGGGAGGCATGAAGTACACTTTCTTGGTGTCTTGCTAAGGATGCCCAAAGGGGTCCATTTCAGCGGATCTTCTTTACAAGATCCAGAAACTCTGGGAGCCTGGGATTCCTTCAGCTCTTCTTGGATTGGTTGTCCAGAATCCTAGCCCCCAGAAACTCAGACGAGACGCCAGCAGCTCATAGATGACTCCCTTCAGCATCAAGGGACTCTGTTCAACATACTTGGTCCTGACAGATCATGTACCTGCATGCGCCCCTCTAAGGACCCTTCCACAAATTCCAGAAGGCCAAAGCCAGTATTGACCTTAGCTAACTTGTAAGTATGGAGTATTCGCTCCACTAAGTAATTATTCATTATTTACTCATTCATGTTCAGTGTCACCTGTGGGCCAGGCAGGCAATGTGCTGGGAGTGCAGACATCGGCAAGACGGTTGGTCGCAGTACTGGTCACGTGCTGTTTCTAAGACCTGCCCTTTCTCTCTTACACAGCTTGTGAACTGAGTGCCCTTAAGGATCCTTAACCTCAGCTCTGTCATGTCCTTATCATTTGTTTACAATATATTCACCTATCTCAAAAACACGCTGCCCTGATTTACAGATATCGTGCTACCTTATTTGTTGTTGTTGTTGGTTTCTGGCTCAACTGGAGCTGCCTTCCAGGCTCTTCCTTTTTAGTCTCAGGCACTCCACATCTGATGGAGGGTTGAAGTGCAGATTTAGCCTTAGGCTTATCCTTGAGGCTGACACGGGAGTTTTTTTGGGATGAGATGCAGAGAATTGTTACTGACTCATTCTCATTTTCCTAGGAGTTGTCCTATGAAAGGCTCATAGTTGTATACATATGATATATGATATATAATATATATACAAGATACATATGTAAAATTTGTATATATGTATGGCTCTTGCGCTATATCTGGGAGCTCTCTCCCATTTGTTGCAATCTCATTACTAGTTATTTTCATGAAAGACTCCCTGATGAGTGCTCTGGGAGCTGAACTAATGATGCAGATGTTCAGGCACGCAAAATCCCAAGGGTTCAAGACCCGAAGGGAGTGGGATCAGGCCATCGGGGTGGCCAGAGCCATGTCCGCGAGGTGGCTTATGCATTTTTCTGTGTTAGGTTTCTAGGCAAACCAATAAACCTATCTTAATAACTGAAGGATTTTAAATTTCATGGGCAAGGAATTATGGGGCTTCTCTCGTGAATATGGACTTCCAGTCATTCACAAAGGCATTTTGGCTCTTCCTCTTAAAAATCTGTTTGTTACATCTACTCTCCACCCTTTGCCACCATCACCGTTGCCTGGAGACCACATGGCTCCCCAGCCAGCTTGCCTGGCTTTCTTTCCTTTGATTGCCTCTAATTCATTCTCCACACGTGCAAAGCCATCTTTTTTTTTTTTTTTAAATGTTTATTTATTTTTGAGAGAGTGCAAGCAGGGGAGGGGCAGAGAGAGGAGGACAGAGGATCCAAAGCCGGCTCTGCACTGACAGCAGTGAGCCTTATGTTGGGCTTGGACTCATGAACCATGAGATCTCATGGCCTGAGGTGAAGCTGGACCCTCAACAGACTGAGGCACCCGAGTGCGTCCCCCTACTTTTTAAATGTTTATTTAAAAAAAATTTTTTTTACATTTATTTATTTATTTTTGAGAGACAGAGACAGAGCACAAGTGGGGGATGGGCAGAGAGAGAAGGAAACACAGAATCCGAAGCAGGCTCCAGGCTCCAAGCTGTCAGCACAGAGCCCGACGCGGGCCTCGAACTCACGGACCATGAGATCATGACCTGAGCCGAAGTCAGACGCTCAACCGACTGAGCCACCCAGGTGCCCCAAATCTTTATTTTTGAGAGAGAGAGAGAGAAAGAAAGAGAGAGAGAGAGAGAGAAAATGCATATGAGGGAGGGGCAGAGAGAGAGGGAGACAGAGGATCTGAAGCAGGGTCCATGCTGTGTGTGCAGAGCCCCATGTGGGGCTCAAACTCATGAACTGCATCTGAGCTGAAGTCAGACACTTAGTGGACTGAGCCACCCAGGTGCTGCAAAGCCATCTTTTAAACTACAGATTTAATGGGTCACCATTGCCCCTCCACAACTTCCCTAGACCTCAGGATAAAAAATTCCAAGACTCTTTTTATTTATTTAAAAAAATTTTTTTAATGTTTATTTATTATTGAGAAATAGAGATAGAGCATGAGCATGGGAGGGGCAGACACAGAATCTGAGGCAGGCTTCAAGCTCTGAGCTGTCAGCACAGAGCCCAACGCAGGGCTTGAACTCACAAACCGTGAGATCGTGACCTGAGCCAAAGTTGGACGCTTAACTGACTGAGCCACCCAGGCACCCCAAAATTCCAAGCTTCTTTAGCCTAGTCCACAGAATCCCTCCAACTTGACACCTGTTGACCTGTAGCTACATCCATATTCCTTCTCGTTCTCTTATACTAATGCTCCAACTACTCATATCCCATGCTTGCTTTTGCTTCAGGATTTTTAACATGCTGCATTTGTGCCTGGAGCTTCCTGACCTCCCCTCCCTAATTCCTAGTCAATCCTGAAGACCCTGTTCAGACACTACCTAAGGGTGCTGGGACAGAGCCCTCAACGCCTTTCCCCACTATCACCTCCTTTCCCAGCAATCCTTCCCAGAGCCTCTGGGTATCCCTCTGTTGGGCCATTGCCAGAGTCTAGGCTAATTGCCTGCTTAATCTTCTGTTCCCTTTACTGGAATGTAAGACCCTTGAGACTCCGATTCCCTCCTATTCATTATTGTGTCTCCAGTTGCTAGCACAGTTCCCAGCTTAGAGTAGGGAAGGACTCCCTAAGTACTGAATTAATTCATTCATGAATAAATTTGTTGGGATAGATAGATACATCCTAGGTCTTGATGTCAGGGATGGTCTTGATGAAGCAGGTGACACGGTAAGAAAAACCTAGGCAGGAAGTCACGAGTACTGAGTTCCTTATAAACTCAGGCAAGCCACTTCTCCTCTCTGTACCCGAACTCCAGTTTTCCCATATAGAAAATACTGGAATCAAAATCCCAGAGGTCCTTTTCAACCTTTTGTGGTCCATGGTGCTACATCGAACATGTTCTCTTTGAGAATTACTCTTATTCCTCTGTGTTGCCTATAAGAGCCATCCAAAGACTATCACGCCCAGAAGGATCCTCTTAAAATCCATAAATAGCATTAAGGACAAAATTAGCAACAAAGGCTGCTTTGGTCACAACGGGACTTAGTCCCCAAAGTCCCATTGCCACTGCCTCTCGCTGACTTCTCCCAGGGACTGAGGAGCTCCTGCCTTTAGCTCCTCCTAATTGGTATCCTGAGGCTTTTCTATGGAGACTCCCCCATCTTTTCCCTACAGAGCTGATAAATTTGCTGAATTCCAAAGATTGGGGTGAAGTTATGGCTTGAATCCGGGCCTAAAAAGAGTTCAAACAGGTGTCAAATTCCATGCGTGAGCAGGAAGTGTCTAGAACCTTAGTATAACCCTCCAGAGCCCAAGGCCTGGGGCCACAGAATTTTGGGCTGCGTGGAGGGCTGGCGGGGGGGCGGGGGGGGGAGGCTCCACATTATTGCAAGGGGTCTGCAAATCCATTTATGAATCAAGCATTGTCTCTGACTAAATGAGTGCTATGTTTTGCAAACATACATAGTTTTTCAAGTGTACCACAGAGCTGACTGTAACTAACAAAGTAAACATTCATTTAAAAATAGCTCTAAATTCACACCAGGCGTCATGCACTTTCCTTGCCCAGGGGGATACTACAAGGGACACTACTATGCAATGACTCTCAGCTCCAGGAAAGAGGAATTGGTGGCTGTCGCTGTACTCCTAGCACCTCGTTCAAGGCCGGCACTGACTAGGTGCCTAATAGATGTTTGTCAGGACTCCGTGAAATCTTTTTACTTTGAAAAGGCAGGCTTATATTTCAAAAAGGTTAGCAACCACTGGCTACCCCCTGTAGTTAATAAAACAATCTTTCTGTGGTTTAGATAGCCTTTAAAAAAGAATTGCTTTCACATACATCACTGCATTTGGCCCTAAAGAATAACCTCACAAGGGAAGTGAACTCAGAGGCTAGGAGGCTACTAGTGGGGGGCTGCAAGCAACAGGTGGCAGAACCGGGCTTCAGCAGCACATCGAGGGATTACAGCATCTCTCTCCTGTCCCCCTGGTAGCTGGAATGGCTCAGATGAGTGACATCTAGGTAAGATAAGGCCCTAAAATTAGACTGGCGTTTCATCAAGTCAACTTAGTTACCGTAAGAATTACAAAGATAGTGCAGAGTTCCTTGCATTTAAAAAGAGAAGCTGGGAAGTTGCCTGAGACATTGCAGGCTAGAGACTCTCGTATCACTATCATTTTTCCCTTTTCTGCCATTAAATAGTAATATAATAGTGGGGCAAAATGAAGGTTAATCTCTGTTAAGTAATTTAAAGTGTGTACTTTGGGTTGTTTTGACCCAAAGGTTTAAGGATGGTGAAAGATGATCAAGATATGAAACCCAATGCAAACTGCAATCAGAAGAATACTGATTAAGGGCGCCTGGGTGGCTCAGTCGGTTAAGCGCCTGACTTCAGCTTACGTCATGAATTTGTAGTTCATGAGTTCAAGCCCCGCATCAGGCTCTGTGCTGACAGCTCAGAGCCTGGAGCTCACTTTGGATTCTGCGTCTCCCTCTCTCTCTGCTCCTCCCCAGCATATGCTCTGTCTCTCTCTCTCAAAAATAAATAAACCTTAAAAAAAAGAAGAATACTGATTAAAAGAAGGTGCAGTAGTCCAATGGAATTGGGTGCAGTAGTTACAATTATACAGATTTGTATTTGTGGGTATGATTGACTACTTAAAGCAAATGAAAAGTTTTCATATCCTGTACAGTGTTTTCCCATTTATGTAAAATTGTATACATTCTTACACATGCAAGGACACGCCTGGGCTAAGTGACAGTCACCCAACATCAAACAGCTCTGCACTGCGGGATTTCACGTGGCTTTGACTCTCCTACTTCTGGATGTTATGAGTGTGAATGATGAGGTGCAACCGATGGCACGTTCTCTGAGTCCACCTGCATTGCTGATCCTACAGAGGATGATGTAGCCCCACGGGGCACTCGTTTTATTAGCTATTCCTCGCACAACATCCAAAGTTGATTGGACATCCCATTTCCCTGGATAACCAGGGACTGAGCCTTGATGCACCATGTGGGGAGCTGAGGTGGGAGCAGAAGTGACTGGGCCACCGCATGGCTCATGTTACAGTGCTCGCTGCTTCCCGGGTGCTGCCCAGCAGGCTCTCCCAGGAGCAGCAGGACACCAGCCAGTGGGGGAGCCCATGGTCTGCCCTGCCCGTGTTTTCCACGGAGGCCCCGCTTTGCTCTCTCTGCGTTTGCTTCCCAGTCCCCGGGAGGTACCCGCGAGGGTGGGCGGATGGACACATTTGTCCCCTCCCAGCCTGCCAGGTGTCACGGGGTTTGTGTCCATGGCCTTCCTCCTCACAAGGAGAGCCTCCCGTGAAGGCTCACCCTGAGCAGGTGAGGGATTTGGAGTCTGAGGGCTGTGTCCTGAGGGCTTACCAGGCATGAGAAGGTGGGCAGTCACTCTGCTTTCTGAGCCTCAGTTTCTTCACCTGTAAAATTAGAATCATAATGCTGCCTTGGATGAGGAGCAAGTGAGAGGCTGTCTATGGAAGCACTTTGCAAGTTTCACAATGGTCATGTAGTCAGGAGATCGGCAAAACCACAGGGCCTTTAGAATTAGACGTGGATCCAAAGGTGCCCGGCCACGTACAGTTTGGGGACTCGGGGTGACTTGGGGAGCTCGCACAGCCTCCCCTTCTGACCTGAAAAATGGGTTACTCTGCTCTTTGCCCTGCCCTCCGGCCGGAGGCCGGGGCCCTCCAGGTAGAGCTGTGATTTTTGCACTCTCTAGAGAACCAAGGCTCAAATTAAACTTTCTCATGAGCAATTATTCAGATGTTGTGGGGGTGGGGGATGCCCTGTGGCTGGAACCCAGCCTCCCCCACTTTGTTTTTATTTTTACGCCCCTGAAGTCCCAAACCAGCTGTCTGAATCACTTGCAAAGAGCGCCAAAACAATTTTCATGCGTCACAGGAGGCCACGGGCTCCAGCCACGCCTCAGGATGGTGCGCTAAAAATATCTTCCCAGAGCTATTTTTAAGGCCCTGCGGGCTGTCAGCCACAGGTCGAGAGAGCAGAACTCCTCGTGGCGCGCTCCAAAGGGCGTCACGCTTATTAGTCGGTGGGCCTTCGGGTCAGTTAAGGAGCTGGACTTCAAACCCTGCATCCTCCTCTCCGACCACAGGGATTTGTCACAGTGCGAAGGCGCATGCTCCAAGTGCAGATTTGACCTCCCTGGGGACCGGCAGACAGGGCCACCATGACATCATTTGTGTGCAACCTTTCCACACTGGGCATTCTGTGAGCCACTGGCATGGAGACTTCTGCCAAGCGACGACACTGGATACCCATCACTCGTGTCCGAACAGTCATTTATAATTTTCAAAGCACATTCACCTCCGTTACCTTCTCCGATCCTCATGGCACTCCTGCTAAATGGATATTATTGTCCCCATTTTATATATCAGGACAGTAAAGCACTATTTGTGCTTTTATAACACTCCCGTTAGGCAACAGAACACAAAGCAAATTGTCTAGCAGGTTTGAAGGTGGGATGATCTTGGACATCTCAACGTGGGCTTAGCATCTTCCTTCTTAGTCTCCTACACGGTGGCCACACCCACTCCACTGTTGTCTGACTGCTCTCCATTCATTCGTTCATTCATTCATTTATTCCTTTGACAAACATTTCCTGAATTCCCACTCTGGTCAAGGCCCCACTTTACTAGGCTCAGAGATAAATGATGTCTTCTCTGCCCTGGGGAGGTGGCAGTGATAGGACACAACTCCACAGGGTGGTGGGAGAAGTCATGAAAGGCTTTAGGAAGAGGTCATCCCTATGTGGGTCTGAAGGCTGAGTAGGAAATAGAAGAGGAGCAATCCAGACAGAGGGAGCAGCCTGGGACAGGCAGGAGACGCAGGAGAGCAGGGAACACGGGAGATCGCAAAGCAGGTCAGAGCAGGTGCAGGCAAGAGGCAGGAACCAGGAGGCTGGACCATTAGCAGGGTTAGAGCAGGAGCGCAGGGGCTGCCTGCAGGGCATGGATGGCACTGGAAGCTTTCAGCAGAGAATAGCACGATCCCATGTGTGGGTAGAAGCATCCCTATGTTAGCTGTGCAGGGGACTGAAGGGGAAAGAGGCTGGGAAGAAGGAGGCCAGGTTGGAGGTTGTTTAATAGCTCAGGTGAGACAGGCTAGGGGCCTGGACTGAGGTAGGTAGGGTCAGAGAGGATGAAAAAGAAAGATCCACGGGGTGCCTGGGTGGCTCAGTCGGTTAGGTGTCCAACTCTCGATTTCGGCTCGGGTCATGATCTCACGGTTTGTGAGTTCGAGCCCCTCATCTGGCTCTGTGCTGGCGGTGTGGAGCCTGCTTGGGATTCTGTCTCCCTCTCTCTCTGTCCCTCCCCTACTTGCTCTGTATCTCTCTCTCAAAAATAAATAAAAATAAACTCAGAAAAAAAAAGAAAAAGAAGGATCCAATTCAAGAAGTACTTAAAAAGTAATTAAAAGGCAGGCTAAAAATGAGTCACAGGGCTGAGTGGCCAGTTGGATGTATGGGGGCAGGAGGAGAGTCTGAGGCAAGCCCAGGGTTCAGCCCTGGGTGACTGAGAACAGGTTGATGCCATTCAGCAAGCAGGGGAACACGGAGGAGGGGCAGGCCGAGGGAAAGGAAAGGCTTGTTTCGAGTCTTTTGTGATGAGGAGCCAGTTGGAGATCCCAGTGGCTGTAATAAGCAGGAAGGAAGTCAGATACACAATTGGGAGATCAGAGGAGAAATCAGGCTTGGAGTTAACAGTTTGGAAGGGAGTGGGGAGCTGAGGAAGCCTGTAGGGCAGTGGGTCTCAGCCTTTCACTCCCATCCAAATCAGCTGGGCAGCTTTAAAAAAAAAAGGGATCTGAACCCCATCCCCAGAAATTCTGTATCAATTGCTGTGCAGTGGGTCCTCATTTCAGGATATTTTACAAGTTCCCAGGTGCTCCTTCTGACAAGCAGCCAGCATTGGGAAACACAGCCATAGAGAGGTGAGGATAGACTGGAGGTGGCCTAGATGGATGGCAGATGGACAGACACCAACACGAGAGGCCCAGGGAGGATGGAGAGCCCCAAATCCGACTGGCCTCCAGAGAGGAGGCCGCCAGGAGACAGCATTATCTCCAGAGCCAAAGGAGGGGCAGGGGGAGGGTTGCTGAGCAGAAGGCCCTGTGAACTCTGTCAGATGCTCAGGAGGGGCCGGGCAGCTCAAGGGTGGAGGGTGTCTAGGGGCTGACCTAGGCCAGAGCAGACGTGGGGCGGGGGTGGGTATTGCAGAGGCTGGTTGGCTCAGACTCAGTGAAGGTACGCAAGGGGGGAAATAAAGACCACAGACGGTAAGCAAGTGTGTTAGAAAACGCGGCTGTGATTGGAAGCAGAGGGAATACATAGAGGGAAACAGCGTGGGGAGGCAGGATCGGACAGCCTTGAGCAGTCTGTCCCAGGGGGAAGGAGGCAAGGAGGACAACCATTCTGGATGACGGGAGCGTTAATAGAGGGTGGTCCCAGGTCCCTGAGAGACTTGGCTTCAGAGCCCAGTGGAGAGATCAGCCCTAGGAGAAGGGATGCTCCCCCGTCTGGGGCAGCAAGGACCGTAGACACTGTCACCTGCCTCCCTAGAGCCCAGCACCTGTCCCCGCCCCAGAAAGGTGTATGGATGGCCGGCAGACACTGATGCTTCCCTCCTCCCCACGGGCCCTCCTCTAGCCCTTCTTTCTCGTGCTTCCCTCCCATGTTTTCCTCCCTCTGCTCTAGCAGGAGATGCCAGGCGGGGCCTTGGTGCAGCCGGCTCCCACACACTCCTGCCCACTCCTCTTGCCCAGAATGTTCTTACCAACTGTGAAGTAGACTATGAATGCCTTGAAAGCAGTGACTCAAAGTTTGCTAAAACAGTTGGTTCTGAACATATGGTAGGTCCCTAATAGACATATGGTGTGCAAATTCATGTCTATACACATACGTAAACATAAAGCCTTGACACAGATGTATTTATAAATATATATGTGTGCCTAATTGTGCGTGCTCACCACAGGGTAGACACATATGCCCACGCGGGGCACCCGTGCATTCGCCAAGCTATCCCTGCAGGACCCTGCCTGCCATTCTCTGTGACATGCTCCCACATCCCAGGAAGAAGCCCCGTGGACACAGGCCTGGCCCAGGCACACTTCCTGGGTACAGTTGCTCTAGTTTAGGAAACACCGCGGGTCACTTGAATTTTGGAAGGCAAACACTTCTGACATGTGGCTAAAGGGAAGGAAATTTACCTCACTTATGCTTCATGTAATTCATAAATTCTTACCTCATTTATGCTTCATGAGGCTCATTTTTTTAAGAGGAAACGGCTTCTAGGAAGGTAACAGGAAAGGGCATCTTTTTATCACTTGTCTTCATTTTCTATTTGCTCAAGAAACATATGGCAGAATCAGTGACTCACATGTAACTTTCAGTCTTTATTTCCTAGTTTATAAGAGACATTAAAAAAGGCCCAGTGTGGGGTGCTTGGGTGGCTCAGTCAGTTAAGCGTCCGACTTCAGCTCAGGTCATGATCTCACGGTCTGTGAGTTCAAGCCCCGCGTCGGGCTCTGGGCTGATGGCTCAGAGCCTGGAGCCTGTTTCCGATTCTGTGTCTCCCTCTCTCTCTGCCCCTCCCCCATTCATGCTCTGTCTCTCTCTGTTTCAAAAATAAATAAACTTAAAAAAAATTAAAAAAAAAAAAAAGGCCCAGTGAAGCAAGCACTCTAATATTTTCAAGCTTCTAACACCAATTCTTGTTTCTACCCACAAATGTTAGGGTATATTTACAAAAACATTTTTGTTTTCAATCCAAATTCAGTCTCTTTTATTTAAATATATTTAAATTTTTCTAACACAAAAATTGTTCTCTTTAAGCCAAAAAGTTTCCTAATTCCAGATAAAAAATAAGCACATGGATGATATCATATTGTGGGCTGATATATATATATATATAAAATATATGTAATAATATACAAATAATAATATATACATATATATTATTACTATTATTTTTACCTTGTGTGTGGCCTTTGGTTAAGCAAAGAGACACGGTCCCTTCTGTTTGTGAAGGACAGTGAGCAGGAGTCATGTCTATGCCTTTGACGACCAAGCGCCAGCAGCCCCCACACGCCTATTGTACAATGTGTGTAAAATATGTCAGCTTGGGCCAGGTCAGCATGAGGTGGAATTTCTTAGAAAGTTAGAGCCACTGGCTCATGATGCATTGGTTCTCCTGAGGTCCTTTGAGTAGCCCACTCCATTCCCCCCCCTGCTTTGCTTGGCCATAGATATGGCCCCTGACGCTGGCTAGCCACTCTGCCATATAGAACGCTCCCAGGCTCCCTGGTTGCCATTTTCCTGCCCTTATGATTTTTCTATCCCTGATTGCTTGGGTGATCAGGTAGAATTATCCCTCTTGGAATAAGAGAATGGAAGCCAATGGAGTTATCATTTTCTGTCTCAGAAGGGCATCTGGAAACAGGTGTTTCTAGAACTGTGAGATCTTCCTGCCTCCCAGCCCTCTGCCACTCTCCCATGCTGATGGCTTCCTGAAGCGTGCACAGTCATGTCTTTAGGCCTCAGAAGCCCATGCATTTGCCTGGAGACAAGCGGACAAAAACTGGTGGGGACAGGGGCCAGGCTGGAGGAGGAACTGAATCCCAGGGATAAAGGGGGCAGTGGCAGCCATCAAGAGAAGAGGAAAACAGGTTGAAACCCCAGGGCTTACATGGGGAAGTGAGAACAGGGAGCCTGACTGGACCTCAGAAGGGAGCTGGTGGAGTTCAGAGCAACCAGTGTAGGAAGGAGGAAGAACCGAAGCAAGGAAGGGGTAGAAACACAAGATCTTTCTAGTTCCTACTTCACTTCCAATCTGGACCCTGCTGGGGATAATCTATCAGAACACAGGTCTTCCTGACACCTGCTAAATACAGCTGCAGACCTGACTGGGGCCATGGGTCCTCCAGGAGGGAGCATCACAGACATCGTCATCACTCACTCAAGGGGAGCAGTTATTAATACTGGCAGTTTCATCAGATACATACCAGATGCCAGCTGGGGGAACACCCAGCTCCTATTTCATTCAAGCTTCATGAGGAGCAGCTCAAGGAAGAAGGATCCTGGAACAGAGAATGCTAAGGGGAGACAGGACAACTGTCTTCAAGTATCGGAGGTGCCAGCCTATGTGTGTAAGAGGGGCAAGCTTGCTCCCTGAGAGACCAGAGGGAGAGAAGGTAGCAGATTACAAGTCACTGAAAGGCCACCTTGGGAGGTGGTGAGTTCCCCATGCTGGAGAGATTCAAGCAGAAGCCATGGGACCATTTGTCAGGCGTATCCCACAGGGTTTGCCTTTGTAATTAGGCCTTTGTAATCATTCCCGCAGGTTGGAGCTGAAGCTTGGTCCAGCCTCCCATTTCCTCTGTGGGTCTCTTTTGGGTTGCTCCGATAGGGCTCAGCCAAGACTGTTGCACCTCTGAAGCCTAAGCTGTCCTCTGGTGAGCAGAGCTTGTCCCTGTCTGGCCTATGACCTTTGCTTGCTAAAAGGGAGCAGGGACCTCACTGGTACTGACCCAGAGTCCCGGCTTTGACCATATGAGAAAGGTATTAATAGCTTAATGAGGAACACAGGGCTCACAGAGTTTGTAAAACTAGCTGGTGAGAGGAAGCCTGGCCCAGAGGCTCCAAGCCACTAGGCCATGCTGACTTTGGAAGACATTCTTAAGTAAGAAGAGGAATGGAGATAATTATTCCCCCTAAGTTAATCCGTTGTAAACCAAGTTTTTTTTAATGCACTCGTTACAATGGGTGTTTAGCAACACGTGGTTTCATCCTCAGTCCCCACCCACGGAATTTTTTGTTTTCTACGTTCTTCTCTCTCATCAAGGGCCACGTAGGTTAGATTAGGGATTACCTAATCTAGTAATTAGGGGAGTTGTCCTACCTGATCATTGCGTCTTTGATTTTGTAATCCATTCTCCCACCTCTTCCTACAAATGCTTTCTGGGGGAGATGGGGGCATGCAGGTGCACGTGAAAATCAGGCAAATTCAAACATATTTTGGGAGACATGGGGGCGGGACAACAAGATATTCTGGGTGGTCTTGGACCTTACGTCTTGGGTCAGGAGTCCAGAAGTTACATGAACGAGACCAGCAGGAGATGGCAGGGGAGAGGCCGTGCTGCCGAGCCACTGCTGGACCCTGTGGTCGCTTTGCCTCTCAGATGTCAGTGCGTCCAGGGATAAAGCCAGCTGCGATAGCTGGACATACGGGCCATACCTGAACCTTTGGTCTTAGACAGCAGCGCTCTGTTTCAGCTCAGGTCATGATCTCGCGGTTTGTGGGTCTGAGCCCTGCCTCGGGCTCTGTGCTGACAGCTCAGAGCCCGGAGCCTGCTTTGGATTTTGTTTCCCTCTCGCTCTCTGCCCCTCCCCTGCTCGTGCTCCGTCTCTCTCTCTCAAAAATAAGTAAACATTAAAAAAATTTTTTTTTTTTTTTTTTTTAAAGCAGCTCTCTGTGTGTGATTGGGAGGTGGCAGTATCTAGTTCCCACACACCTGGGGTGTGTACTTGGGAGCCTCACACCTGCAGGTGGGAAATCCGCCCTTATCTTCTACGGCCCACCTCCCCAGGGAAGGCCTTGCCTTCTCATAGCTCTCAGGAAAGGCTTCAAAAGAGTCACGAAGTCCCTGTCCCTTCTTTACTTTCACTAGGACACCTTATACGCCAACCCTAGGGAAAAAGCCATGACACGTTGATGAAGACGGAGGTAGGGATTATTGCCTGAAGAGGAATCAAATAAAATGGGGGGGGGGTAGGGGTCAGGGGGAAATGAAGCCCTTTTCAAGCAACATGTGCGTCTCCCCCACCAATGTGCTTTGATCCCCGGGTGGAAGAGGACACACAGCCTAGGGCGATCTAAAACACAGAAGCTGGGGGATAAAGAATGGTTCATTTCCAAACTGATTAAGTTATGGGAAATAGACCCTTAAGAAAAGTCAGGGCATTTCCATCTCCTGAGGCCCTTAAAATGTAGGCAAGGTGCTCACTTTAATGGAAACCAAAGGGGAAAATCCCACCCCCCCAAATGGGACAGGAAAGACGGACACAAGAGGCCTGCCGGTCATAATCGGTGCTCTTTTGTCATTTCAAAATAAATTAATTAATGGATTATTTGGCTTGTTGTCCATTTGTTTTGGGGTTATTCTGTGTTAACAAATAAAAGAAGGGAGGGAGGGAAGCGTAGGAAAAAGGCAAATGATTAAGGAAACGATCTGCCTAAATTACAACCATCCCCTCAAGCTTCCAGAAGGGCAGAAGGTTTGCCAGAGAAAAGCAGTATCCATGGAGGTAGAGCTTTCTTCACTCCCCTAAGCATCAGGAAGAGGAAAGAAGAAACAGCAAAAGAAGGGAAGAGGAGAAAAGAAGGAAAAAGAAAAGATGGGAAGGAAGGGAGGGAGGGAAGGCGGGAGGAAGATAGAGTCATCAGAAATTAATTATTTCTTTTTTCAATTATAAAAATAGCTTAATTTTTGGCATATATTTAGTGTGGTATATTCAATTATATTCTTTCCACTCTTGCGCCAATATTCCCCGGAAAACTTTATCAGTGCAGCTCCCAAGATTTCAGCACAGAGTCCCAGGCTCTAAATGTTATTCCTCTTACTGTCAGATTTTAAAGGCACAGCCATCCTTCTGTGACTCTGTTTACTGGTATGTGACAGAAGAACCAGGAGAACAAAGAGATCTCTTTTGCTGATGACCTGCAGACGCTCACTGTACTCAGGGTCGTGGGTGCACAGTGAGAAGGCTGAGTGTCTGCCTGGTGGGGAAAGAGATGTGGAGAAATGGGAAAACCATACCACGCATGTGTCCGTGACGTGCAGAAACCTGAGACAAAGAAATTCATATCAAAACCGGTGTGGAACAAGGGAGACCCAACAGCACCAGCAGAGGTTCATGCGGAACCATCCTGGAGAGACATCAGCATGACCCAAGTCTGGTGGGCACCCCCCAGACAACCGCCCTGCTGGAACAAACTGGAACAGAGCAGTTGAATAGCCAAATGCACCTCAGTTTTGGAGTTTCGGGGACCACAGATGAGAAATCATCTGAAAGGTTTTAACCAGTACATTTAAAAGAGTGAGTGGGAAGTGAGAAAAGGGGCTGGTGAGTGTGGCCACGGTCGTCAGTGTCTTGCTGTGAGGAGGGACAGAACCCAAGCAACTGGTCAGGGATGGGAGGGAGGGAATGGCATTTAAAGACGGAAGACTGGGAGCGCCTGGGTGGCTCAGTTGGTTTAGTGTCCGACTTCGGCTCAGGTCATGATCTCACAGTTCGTGAGTTTGAGCCCCGCGTCGGGCTCTGTGCTGACAGCTCAGAGCCTGAAGCCTGTTTTAGATCCTGTGTCTCCTTCTCTCTCTGCCTCTCCCCTGCTCACACTCTCTCTGCTGCTCTCAAAAATAAACATTTTAAATAAATACATACATACATACATAAATAAAGAAGGAAGACTGCCTGCTGGTGGGATGCCCGACCAGACTGGGCGAGGCTGGCAGAGGCTGGCAATGTGCTGATGCAGGAGATGCTGCAGGAACACAATCTCTGAGTGGGGGCAAGGGGGAGGGCCCCGGGCAGGAGGAGGGGAGCTGCGTCCACCAGAGCAGAGGGAAGAAGCCGATGCCCAGGCAGCTGTGGCTCTATGGGGGTGGGGTGGAAATGAGGGTGTTTCTCTCTGGTGGTTTCTATTAAAGGCAAAGGAGGCGAGGCCGTCAGGTGGAAGAGAAGGGGTTAGAGAAAGGACAAAGCATGCAATTGGCAAGCTTTCCGGAAGAGTTCTGGAGGATGGCAGGACGGCACAGAGGTGTGTGATTGTAAGCGCAGCAGAAGGGGGGAGGAGAAAGAATGGAGTAAGCCACCCGCTTCATGCCTGGGGAATGTCGTTGTAGCACGGACGAGCAGAGGACCAGCCGGCCACTGCACTGGAGGATCCCCACGTCTGTTCTTGGCATCTATTCAGTTTCTCCAGCAAGGATGAGTCTGGCTCCTTTCTGGAGGGCAATTGCCTGGCTGAAGTGTCCTGCGGCAGTTGGGGAAAGGTGGGGGGGACCTCGCTGGTCCTCCTACAGATTTTGCCGAACCCCGCTTTCGTCCCATGTGCCACCCCACCCCCCTCCACTGAGCCCGGGGACCTGAAGGTCAGAATCCATTCTGGTAATTTGCTCAGAGACTAAATTCCCATTCTCCTGCTGGCGCTGGTGGGAAAGGGCTGGGTGCAAGACAGGTGCAAGCCCCTGACCGTGTGAGGCGGGGTAAAGAACAGGGGTATTCAGTCCGCAGGTGTACCTTAACACAGTGCTCCCCTTTTCATGCCTCAGCCACACCCTGACCTTCACAGGTTGGGTGAGAGGCCAGTTTAGGCCCTGGAGCAGGGAATTCTGTTGTCCCGTGTCCCCAGAGCTGGACCAGAAGAGGAGGGGTGGGGGTGGGGGTGGGGGGAGGCGAGTGTATGTGTGCGTGGGCTCCTTTAGGGCACAGCTGCTAGGCCCCTGGGCTCCTCACCCTGTGACTGTGGGAAAGCCTGCATTGGGGCCACCTGAAGAGCCGGGTGAAGGGCAGATATTTATACCACCTGGCTCCCAGCAACATACCGTGTCTAACATTCAGTTAACTGGAAGATTACAAACTACTCACTCCCCACTGCAGTCTTTACTTATCAATGGGCACTGTCCATCCAGACAGAGAACGTGGATGCAGTTTTCACTCCTAATCTGGGTCACAACAGATTCTATAGAGTAGCATTGGAGAACTCCACCTCCCTCAGAATTTGCTAGAGTCTTAATCCATTAAGAATAGTATGAGCAAGGGGAAGCCTGGCTGGCTCAATTGGTTAAGCATCTGACTTCGGCTCAGGTCATGATCTCATGGTTGTGAATTCGAGCCCTGCATCAGGCTCTGTGCTGATAGCTCGGAGTCTGGAGCCTGCTTTGGATTCTCTCTCTCTCTTTCTCTCTCTCTCTCTCTCTCTGCCCCTCCCCTGTTCATGCTCTGTCTCTCTCTTTCTCTCTGTCAATAATAAACATTAAAAAAATTAAAAGAGAAAAGTATGAGCAGTAGCACTATTAGGAATTTATCCAAAGGATACAGGAGTGGTGATGCATAGGGGCACACGTACCCTAATGTTTATAGCAGCACTTTCAACAATAGCCAAAGTATGGAAAGAGCCTAAGTGTCCATCAACTGATGAATGGATAAAGAAGATGTGGTTTATATATATGATGGAATACTACCTGGCAATGAGAAAGAATGAAATGCTGCCATTTGCAACAACATGGATGGAACTGGAGGGTATTATGCTAAGTGAAATAAGTCAGTCAGAGAAAGACAGATACCATGTTTTCATTCATATGTGGAATCTGAGAAACTTAACAGAAGATCATGGAGGAAGGGGAGGGGGAAAAACAGTTACAAACAGAGAGGGAGGGAGGCAAATCATAGGAGACTCTAAATACAATGAACTGAGGGTTGATGGGGGGGAGGGATGGGAAAGTGGGTGATGGGCATTGAGGAGGGCCCCTGTTGGGATGAGCATTGGGTGTTGTATGGAAACCAATTTGACAATAAATTTCATATTAAAAAAATAAAGCTATAAAATGATAAAAAAAAAAAAGAGACTCTAAATACAAAGAACAAACTGAGGTTGTTGAGGGGGGTGCAGGGGAAAGGGGAAAATGGGTGATGGGCGTTGAGGAGGACACTTGTTGGGATGACTACTGGGTGTTGTACGTAAGTGAGGATTCACAGAAATCTACCGCCCAAACCAAGAGCACACTGTATACACTGTATGTTAGCCAACTTGACAATAAATTATATTTAAAAAATAGATAAGAGCTTTTTTGCCTTGTCTGATTGAATGTTTCATAGGCAGAAGAGGCACGGACCCTTGGTTCATTGTTGGTCATGAAAATCTGGCAGGTAACGGCAGGGCAGTTACTCTGGATTCTTCACTCAGCTTCTGACTCCCAGTCCTGGGTTCCCACCATCAAAGGCATTGGAGCCAAGTGATGGTGGGTCTGGATAAGTGGGAGCAGCAGGGAGAGGCAGAGGTCCCTGTTTTCTGCAGGGGGTTCCTCAAATCTTTCATGTTGGGGAAGAACAGTGGGCCAGGAGTCTGAAGGTTTAGGATTGGAACCAGTTTTCCCTCTTTCTAGCTGATGACTTTGGGAAGATGTGATCTGCAAAATGCAGCAGCTTAGGAGTTGTCTGAATTTGGGTTTGAACCCTGGTGCTGTCACTTACCAAATGCGTGACATCGGACAACTTTTTAAAAAAATTTTTTTAAAATGTTTTTATTTATTTTTGAGACAGAAAGAGACAGAGAATGAGCAGGGGAGGGGCAGAGAGAAAGGGAGACACAGAATCGGAAGCAGGCTCCAGGCTCTAAGCTGTCAGCACAGAGCCTGATGCGGGGCTCAAACCCACGGACTAGGAGATCGTGACCTGAACCAAAGTCGGACGCTCAACCGACAGAACCACCCAGGCGCCCCTTCATTGGACAACTTTCTAACCTACATTTTATGCGTTATAGAAATGGAGATTATAGTACCCTCAGTCACAGGCCTTCTGTAAGGATAATTTGAGGCGATGCTTAAAGGTACTTAGCACAGTGTCTGACACTTAGCAAGCACCCCATTATGGGTTCTGATGATGATGAAAATGATGATCATAATAGAACAGAAACTTTCAGCTCTAAGGAGCATCACAAGTTAGTTCCTTTCTCCTTGGCTCCGTTTGCTCACCTGTAAAATGGGAATAACGCTACAGTTCTTTGTCTGTCTTCCTCATTTCGTTGTTTTGAGGACCGAAGGACCTGAGGCAGTGCTTGCCCAGTGCAGGTCTGCAGACACGTGTCAGTTTATGACAAAATTTCCACCAATCTGTGGAGAAATGAGAAAAATAACATAGTGAGTGTTTTACAAATTGAGCTGTACCCAATTTTGAAAGACTGTCCTTTATTCTGATATTCTGGCATTTCTAGTCTCTGTGTGTGTTAAAATACCCCTTCTTTTATGAAAGTATGTTGCTAATGGATGACAGTTTGTCTTTAATGACCTCACTCAGCAAAACGAAAGTTGTCAACCCTGTGTCGGTCCCTTATTTTTTGAAATCTGACTGGTCTGTGAAATCAAGACTACAGAGAAACCACCCAAGTAGGATTTTGAAGGGGTTTGCCAATCTTCAGTTTCTGTACGCTAACGACAAAATAATAGCACCACGTACTGCGTCCCCAGGGCATGACAGGCATCGCTGAGAACTGATTCTCAGTTCTCATTGCTATATGCATTGCTATATGCCTCTCGATGGTCTCACAGGCTAGGTGGCATTTAACCCATTTGACAGGTGGAGAAACCAAGACTTAGCCTAGGCCGGTGGGCTTTCTGTTCTGAGCGGGAACGGAATAGCAAGTCTCTCTATCTGCAAACCTCACAGTTTTCCCTGGCCCTTGCTGAAGGATTACTATGAAGGAGGCCCTGATGTAGCCACCAAGACTCCACCCCTATAAAAAGTAACCACATCAAGAGCTTATGGGCAAATCACTTAACCTCTCTCTGCCTCTAGCATCCAACGGAGAAATTAGGTAGAAATCAGGGTCACTCTGAAAACAGATGGAAACAGTCAAGCCAAGCTGTCCTAGGAAATAAAATTAGCACAAAGAAGCCGTTCTCTATGATTCTCTATGATTCAATGCCCTTTGATTATTTACGAAGTTGTAAGGCATCCAGCCAGGTAGCTGACAGAATGTTGTCTGGGTACAGAGACACTGTCAGGTGACCTCTTTCTTGGGTCAACCAGATTCAGTACCCCTGTCTTCTCCCAGCCAGTCAGGGCCTCCCTTCCTCATAGTCTTGGTGGCATCCGGGTCCCACAGGATTGGAAATCAGCCCACGGGCCCACGGGAGTCTGATGGCAGACTCCACCCTCTTCACCCTCCCTGGCCTCCTCCCACGCAGTGGGCAGGATGCTGTGTATTGTGTGTTTATTCTCACTGGCCCCTAGGCTACTCTGGGAGGAGGTTTTATTAACCTTATTTCACAGATGGGGAAACTGAGGCTCGCCAAAGCTAAGTAACTGGCTGGGGGGGAGGGAGGGGTTGGTGTCACACAACCTGCAAGGGTCAGAAGGAAGGAGGATCCCTGCCCAACCAGGGCCTCCTGACTTGAGTCTGTGCCTGGTGTTTCATCACTGACCCGCTCCCCGAAGACTGAGGCAAGACCATGCGAAAACTTGAACAGCTCCTGTCTCTTTTTGCAGAAGTCATGTCTTCTCTGGATGGCAAGGTATTCACCTCGAACCCATCATGTGCTAGGCCTTCCTCTCCAGGGCCGATTCCAGCCCCGCCGCTGCTTCCTGGTCTTTACGCCCCAAGAGCAGACTTGCGAGAGTGCCTATCTGACACACAGTGATTCTGGTGGCAAGGATACTACAGTTCTAAACTGCCCTTTCTTTGTGAATTTGAAACCAAGTACTTCATAGTTCTCTCTCCAGCCCTTTTTAATTCACTCTCACAGAAGACGATTTAACAAATAACAAATTCCACGTGATCATTCAATTTTTGGTTACAGGAGAACCGAGCATTCATGGCTTGACAATACAGGGGTTTCTGTTTCACCTCTTTTTCTACTAGTATTTTAAAATGCTCCAAAAGGATACATGCACTTGATTAAAAATCAGGGTATATAAGAGCTTATGAAAGAAAGCCACAGGCCAAGTCTCTACCCCATCTCTTTCCACCCCAGTACAACCCAAAGACAACACTTATACCCCTTTGGTTGGGGGAGCAGAGGTACTGTTTTCAGTTCGTTTCCTAGCGGTTACCTCCAATGCCTCTAACTCAACAGCTTATATGATTGGTTCTTCAATCATTAACTTTAGACATTGTTTGTTGCCTTGACAGAAGGAGATGTAGGTCACTTACCCCTCCTACCACCCCACTTCCCCCTCCCAATATATCTATAGCACTAGATTCAGTACTCTACTAGTAAATTTAACTAATATATTTGAACTTCTGTTTCTTGTTCTATCACTATGGGGACTATCTCTTCTCTTCTCACTGTGGCAGATCAGGATATTAAAAGTTCCCTCCTCTTTCCATCCCTTCCATCTGTCATCCCGTGTTCGCTGCCCTTTTATTTTTATATTTTCAAGGTGGATCACCTTAGCAATCTGACCTGTAATCGTAAATTTTCCACACTCTGCCCGATGTGGCTCCAAGCTAGGATTGTAGCTTTTTAATTGGGGCAGCTGCCCTCAGCCTCCTGCTCATTTACCTTTGATTCATGGTTGTTGTTGTGGAGATTGGTTAATACCCTTCTTTGCCACCCCATCCTGCCGCTAAGACAGCCGTATTCCATTAGCTGTAGCTCCACAGCTATGTAGTTAAGCCTCTGGACTGCCAACCCATCGTTGCTGTTCCCAGGTCTCACCCGTCAGCTGCTCTTTGTTCTGCCAGGACTCTATTGTTCCCATTGCTACCAGGGAGCCCCATTCTGTACCAGGGTCTCCTACCCTCAGCCCCGGCCTGAGGAGAGCACTGAGCCCCTCGATGATGCTGGTATCCCATAGCCATTCCTATCACCTAAGCAGATGAAGGCTCTTCCAGACCCTCTCATGGAACATGGCTGGTGGGCTTTCTGGCTTAAACAACGTGTGCCTCTCTAGAGTGCCCAAGCCCTTTGATCCTTTCCTCCCCTGGGTGCCTTGCAGTTTTGGAATTTCCACTTTACTTTTTTCCAGGCTCCTGACATATAGAATACCACACATTAGCCATACTGCAGACCCAGAAGGTTCAGGAAACTTCTCATGATTCTCAAGCGTGTTGGCCCAAATAACCCTATGCCAAGTTTCAGGTCCTCACTCTTTTCCAAGCATTGACAATGATGGCCTTGCAGACTTGCTGAGGTGGAGAATTCCATCTTCTCTGGAGCTCAGTGACCCTTGAGACTAAGCCCTGAGCCTGATCCTGAGCTTTGCCTGCCCTCCAGATGCAGGAGATGGAAATTCTTTACATGCTAGCTCTCATACTTTGCCTAATCACCACTAAAATGACAATTGGTCACCCTCAGACTTTGCCTGTCTTTCTCCAGCACACTCACGGCCCTTTGGGACAGCCATCTGATTCCCTAGTCCTCGTGATGATAACTTCTCTGGCCTCTTAACCACCTGAGGTATTTCCCTTGCTAGTGCAGCCCTTCCCCCAGACCTCCATTCCGTTTTACGACCAGTGAAAGTCTTAAAGCAGAACCCTGAAAGCATGCCACCCTCTACCCACTGGCCCCACATTCTCATTTTAGAATCAGCTTCCTTGCACACATTGTGGCATGGCTGTCTTTGGCGGGTTTCCCCGAGAAACGTTCAGAGATGGAGAGTTGTGGGCAGGTTTTCCGGGGAGTTCTCTCAGCGGGAACACTGCGAGGGACAAGGGAAGCAGATCAGGCAGAGGCGGAAGGTGAAGGGCAACACAGTCACAGCAAGGCCTCCACCAATCCCGTGGGGAGCTCTGGGGCTGGAGCGGCCTTTCAGATTTGTCCCAAATTGAGGCACAGGGGTCAGGTCTTTGTGCCCCTACCAGAGCCGGTCTTTGGTGAGTGTTATCCCTGAGGAGGTGATCTAAAGTTTTCTCAGCGGAGGGCAACCTGGAGCCATCAGCAGTGAAGACAGGAGTGTCCCAGCCCAGATGGGAGGAATTTGGGTGGCAGACCACAGCACCCATGACAGCCCCAAACAGCCTCAGCTGATGTCTGTCATCCTGGAACGATTATTACCAGTTTGGGTGATAGACTTTGCTGCCGTTCCATTCATGCCCCTGCCATGCCTCCCGCTGCTCAGGTAGGCCCTCGCTCCTACCCTGTCCCTTGGCTGTAATCAGCTACTCTGTCTTCTCACGGGAGCCATATTTAGAGTCGCCACTGGCCCAGGCCGGCTGCGTCTCAGGACCCGTTATCGCCTTGGGTAGATGGAAAAGCTTGGAAAGAAGGAGATGGAAGTTTCTGAAGCCATTGCTCCCGCAGCTCTGACTGTAAGCTAAGTAAGTGTTCATGTCTGATAAGGACCCTGCCCCAGCTTACCCCTGGCCCTCTCCTTAGTTACCAACAATGCACTGCTCCCAGTCTGCTTGTTGTTCAGGGGCCTACAGCACCTTGTCTGTGAGGCCGAAGAGACAGAGCTGTGTTCAGATATCAGCAAACACAGCCTCCTCCTGACTTCTGGCAGCTCCAAGCCCTCCCTCCCACCTGGGCTGTCCATTGTTTGAGGACAGATAGATGCTTCCCCGTTCAGTGGCTGTGCCTTGGTGGCCCTCAGCCTCTTGAACTGACCCGTGGTGCTCAGGCAGGAGGGGTCAACCAGGGCAATCTCCAGGAACTCAGCTCATAAAAGGGTAACAGATATTTATATGAGAAGCGGCCATTTCTTGGGCTTTGCCCTTTCATCTGATGCCAACCAAGCCGTGGCCTCTGAATGCAGGGAGTTCAGTTCCCCTCTCTTGTCAGTGGATCCTGCTGAGATTTTCACTGACACCAAGTAGGCAACTGGCACTGGCCGAGAAGCCATTTCTGTGAGCAGTTTTCAACCCGATCCCAGTGCCTTGACCCTGGGCTCCGAGAACTCAATGTCTGTCCTTCCACACTGACGAGTCACGGGGGGAAACGCACAGAGCTGCTGCCCACCCACTGCGTTCGCTGAGTGGCCTCTTTGGTCCCCTCCCTTCCTTTCCGGATCATGAAACGAAGTTGGCAGGAGGTAGTGATTTTTTTCAGAGGTCTTTCGGTGACCTACATTTTTCCCCTCTAGCATAATTCAAGACTACACTTCTTCGCTTTTTCTATAGACTATACTTTCACTTCACTATATATTTTTAATGGCATGAGAGCAGAGTAATCTGGCAGGCAGGCCTCTTCTGCACGTGCCCTCATTGCCCGCTTCCTCAGACTTACTTACAGGTTGAATTTTATCTATTTGGTTCTTAAATTTCATATCCTTGGATAAGCAGAAAGGGTTATAATGAGTGTCTTGTTTTTAAATAAAATTGGAAAGCTAACAGTCACATCTTGATGACACTTTGGTTAATGAGACACTCTGTACTTGAAGACAGAAGAGCGAAGTCACTGTCAATGTCATTGTCAGATGCACTGAGTGCCTTCTGTGTACCAGGCGCCGTGCTCCGGGCTTTCGCGCTTGATTCTAACTCCAAAATGACAGAGGAAGTGGGGGCATATCCCGTGTTTTTCAATTTTTAGATAGAGAAGATGAGACACAGGAAGGGGCTGTAAGCACCCTGGAGCAGAGGCTTTCTGCACATCCTGGCATCTTTTGTGGCATCTGGTAGGATCCCCTGCACATAACGAGGGCCCTAAATGTTTGTTGAAAGAGTGAAATTGCCCAAGATCACAGAGCTAGTTTGGTTTCTGAGCTCCTAATCAAATGTTCTCTCCAATAATCCAACTTCCTTTTGTCTGCACGAGCCAAAGATTTTGAAAATAATAAATAAACAGATTTTAATGACCTCAAAACTCCAAGGCAAAACAAGCCAGAAGCAGGAAGGCAAACAATTGTCAAACAAAAACGAGCAGGTTCCAGAAGTCTGTGATGCTACTTATTCCTGACTGCCTCACCTGTCACATCTTTAATGGAGCAAATGGATCCGACCAGGCTAAGGGATGGTCTATTTTTTGTGGAAAAGCCCACTTTCCCTGTGGTCCTCTGGTGCCAGGTAAGCTGTGTGAGCGGGCGTGGCCGCAGCCCAAGCCCCGCCCCCTGCCCCGCCCCCACGCCCTTCCAGGATTCCCCTCCCTGGCCTCCTGTCTGAGCGTGAAGCCAATTGAATCAATGCATCATGCTTCAGGGTGTGGGAGCTAATGTGATAAAGGCCCAGCCCCGAGCAACTGAAGCTTATTACAGCCATCCATCACCCTCTCCCACTGAACGGCCTCTGTCCGCGTTGCCTGAGTGAGCACTGGAGGTGCTTCTGGGACTAACAAATGTGAGCTGAGGCCTAACTACTTTTGTGTCCCTCCTGATGGAAGATTTGGGTTATTTAAATAGGCGAATATTTAAAAGGCAAATAGCCTCTTGCCTTTTTACTCCTGCAAAGTAAGGAAACTGCTTGGAGTCCTCCACTGAAGCGAGGCGTTGGAGACTTTCACCTCCTGAGGGGCTGGCCTGTCTTTTCTCATCTCCTCTGTCCTTGGAGGTGCTGAGCTCAGGCCAGCCTTTCTACTTCCATGCTGTCCAGCATTTCCTACCTTGCGCGGGGCACTGGGGAGTGGGCTGGAAGGCTGGGGTGGGGCAGGGGGAAGAACAACACATCTACTTCCTCATTAAGCCAAAGAGACCTGGGGCAATCACTTCCTTGCTCCCGGGCTGGGATCCCTCTCTGTAAAATCACCCATAATAACCCCATGTTCGCAGCCACTGTGTTACATCAACATGACCCTTTGGTCTTCGTATCACTCAATATTTACACCAGCCCTTTGAGGGGGTATCTTCATGCTCGTTTACTCAACGAATCCATAAACTCATTTATGGAATGCTCAGTGTATTCCATGTCTTGTTGTAGGCCCTACCCTTCAACAGGTCATTTCAGCAGCGTATCCTTCTGGAAAAGGGATTTTTATTAGCCTCATTTAAGGGAACTAAAGCTCAGAGACACTATGTCACTTGTTCAAGGTAAGCAGCTTTGAGGGGTGCCTGGGTGGCTCAGTCGGTTGAGTGTCTGACTCTTGATTTTGGTTCAGGTCATGATCCCAGGGTTGTGGGATCCAGGCCTGTGTTGGGCTCTGAGCTAAGCGTGGAGCCTGTTTAAGGTTCCATCTCTCTCTTCCTCTGGCCCCTCTCTTCTGCTCATGCTCTTTCTCTTTTCTCTCTCTCTGTCAAATAATAATAATTTAAAAAAGGTAAACAGTTTTGAGCTCACAGTCTATGTGACTTTACATCTCAGAGCAATTGTATAGGCTTTAGGGGCGCCTGGGTGGCGCAGTCGGTTAAGCGTCCGACTTCAGCCAGGTCACGATCTCGCGCTCCGCGAGTTCGAGCCCCGCGTCAGGCTCTGGGCTGATGGCTCAGAGCCTGGAGCCTGCTTCCGATTCTGTGTTTCCCTCTCTCTCTGCCCCTCCCCCGTTCATGCTCTGTCTCTCTCTGTCCCAAAAATAAATAAACATTGAAAAAAAAAAATTAAAAAAAATTGTATAGGCTTTAAAAGGAATGTAAGGCTCAAACTATAGGGAACACTGTACATTGTCCTGATTTGCCTTAAAAAAATTTTTTTTTAAGTTTATTTATTTTGAGAGAGAGAGAGAGCAAGTGGGGGAGTGGCAGAGAGAGAGGGAGGGCAAGAATCCCAAGTAGGCTTCGCACTGTCAGTCCCGATATGGGACTGGAATGCACAAACTATGAGGTCATGACCTGAACTGAAATCAAGAGTCAAACGCCTAAGTGACTGAGCCACCCAGGTGCTCCCTGATTTGCCTTTTAATGACCCAAATTTGGGGGCTGGGGTGGGGGAGAGGGAAATCTTTTCATGATATCAAATGACCAGAAGGGTTTTTCAGATACGAGCAACCCCAGCCCTCCATAAACTCTCCAGCAAGATCTCTGGATGCACTTAATGTAAGCTGTGCCTCTCTTGGGCTTAGTAACCCTGACCACTGCCACATGCTCCCCCACAAAAGTCATCCTGGCTTCTCAGAGGGGGAAGGTCTGGAGTGGGAGGTGAGCAGGTGAGCAGCCTTCAAAGGCTGATGGATCAGCCTTGAGCTAAAATCACAGATCCTTTTTGGGCCTCGTGTTTTTTATCTTAAAATGGAGGCAATAGTCCTTATTTTGCTGGGCTCTTGTAATGGCTTACAGATCGTGGCAACGAATAGGTGGTCCTTAAATGGCGCTGATGGGGGTGGTATGGTGGGGACAGCAACTATTATGAATCCTGCCCCAGGCGGCCTGAGCTCATATTCCCCCTACATTGTTCTAATCTAAAGATAAACAATAAGGTCCAGATTATCTGAAGAACTAAACAGAAATAATTGTAGCAGATTGTCCTTTGCAATAAAATATTTTAATTATTCCGCTGGATTGGAGGCCAAATCCCATTATCACAAGTGCGATCATTAAAACTCTGTATAACAAAATATTTCAAGTCTAAATGATGACTCCCTCACTCGCTAGAAGCCAAGCAGGAAACCCACATGTACGGGGTACATTGTGATTACAGACACAGCCACCTTCTCTCATCCTCATGATGGTACCCGTCACTCAGATCCCCCAGAGGCTGGATGAGGACAACAGGTGGAATCTGTCTCAAATGTTCAAAACCAACAAACGCAAATCACACAATCTGATTTGTTTCCTGTTCTTGGTGTCGCTAAATCTGGAATGGCCCCCTCCGAAGCGTAATAAAATTGGACTTACTCCCTATCTTTCCCCACTCAAAACAAATAATTCAGAAGCCTTGCAGAACTGTTATTCTATTTCTTGGCTCGCTTGTCATTTTGTCTTTTTCTCAGTTCCATGCATATCCAACGAAAACCCGAAGGCCTCCTTTGTCCCAAGGCCCTGTGGGGAGAAACAGGGCATTAACCTTTCTTTAGCCCCTGCCATGTTCTACCTCTGCTAACACTTCATGTGGCTTAATCTCTCATAACCTCATTCCTTGCCCTCAAGGGACTTATAAGCACACGGGAAAGGCAGAACTGTGCACAACCATAGCACACGGTATACAGTTTGGATGCCACGAGAGGGGCAAGTGCAGGAGAAGAATTTAATTCCAACCAGGAAAAACAAGGAAGGTTCTACAGAGAAGACAGTATTTTACTTGGGGCTTGAAGAAGGAGCAGAATTTCAAGACAGAAAGTTGGGAAGGAGAATCCAGCCATTGCAGACAGAGCCTATTAGCAAAGCGTAAAGATTCTCTGCAGACCAAGTAAACCCATGTCGCTGGGTCTTATTTATTGAAAGGAAGAAGAGTAAGGTTGGGGTGGATGGGTCCCTATCTTTGCAATCCCTGCAGTGACCTCAGGTCAGGGAAATGACTGTCAATAGAGTTCTGTCTTCTGGAGTGGCTAATTTTCTTCCTCTTGTTAACAAATTCAGATTCACTGGGATACAGAAGTCCTGAGGGCCCAGGCGGCACAGCACAGGCCTGAAGGTGGGTCGATGCTTGGTACGAACATCCTGGACTGTTTTGGGTCAGTTCAGATTGTATTGGTTTTGGCCCCAACTGTTCAGTCAGACCAAGGCTAGGAGGGGAGCAGAGAGCTGGCTGTAATGCTCGTAACGTGATGCATTAGAGGGCGCCTGCTCCATTATGTGTCCATTAGCTAAGTGGCCCTGGGGCTTTATGACTTACTCTTTTTGTAAATCAAAAATAATAACAGTAACAGCTTGCCATCTTCTCATCCTGCTGGAGAGAGCGAGTATTTCATCTGTCATTATCCAATTCCCGCTGCTCCTCCGGGCGACTTATTCCAAGCCCCAGGATACAGAAGCGAATGGAAAGTCTTTGCTCCCACCTTGACCCACCTACCCAGGTCCCGACCACAAGAAGCAACTTAGTCCCTTCTTATCAAAGAGGCTGGGCAACCAAGCCTGTTCAGGAGGGAAGGGAACTGTTTTAGTGCAGGAACCCTTCAGGAGGGATCAGATGACCCTGTGATAAAGCCAAGCTGGACCAATTGGAAGAGTCGCTGATAATTCATCCTGATGGCAGACTTCCCCATTCCAATCTGCTATGCCCTTCCATCCCTGCCCTTCCTGGGCCTGCAGGTGTTTCCAGATGGCTGGGACAGCAGAGAAATGACATAGAGGTGAGTATATCTTTTATGTAGCCAGAGAGCAGGGCTGCCCTCCAGGACAGCTCACCTGCTCTGGGCAGTCTCATGCTGAATCGCGAATGAAAGTGTGTGGCTTTCGTTTGGGATTTAGCATGAGGCTGCTGGGTGCTGATTCACCTCAACCAAAGGCTATATCACTCCAAAACAAGATAAAAATTTCCAGACAGGATTTTCCCCCAGAGGATGAAACACAGGAGATAAGAAGAAACCAATCATGCCCAGACCTTCAGGATGACAGATCCGAATGGCATCAATACACGAAGAGAACGGCCATGACCGCCATCCATGGCGTTTGTTGTTACAAAGCAACTTAGGTTTCTTGCAGGGACTTTATTGAATGTGTCGGTGTTCTTCACAAGGGCCCTGATCCAAGCCCAGGAGGCTGAGAATTCTGACGTCGTCACAGAAACCTGGCCCCCCAGCGATGAAGTCTCATTTCTCATTCCTTGGTACTTGTTTCATTTTTCTCTGTCTTCTTTTTCTTGTTCTACCTTTGGTTCCCGACACATTCTCACAAATGGCCCTCGTCTAATTAGTTGGTGAGCTAATTAATTAATTATCATCTATTTATGATATAATCAACACTGACGAACCACTTCAAAGACCAGAGCCATCAACAGTGTATCTGCCTGTGTGTTCCTTTTCCATCTGACCCCCCGCCTCTCCACCTAAGGCAACCGCTTGTCCATCATTGCCTTTTTTTGAAGTTTTGTTATATGTACAACTTTGTTTATTTGTATTATATGTACAGTTGTTTCTGAAAGTGGTAAACTATATTCTCCTGGGTCTTATTTTCACTCAATATTTTATGCATGTACATGGAGTATATAATATGCACATACTATGTTATAGTACATAGTAATATAATATATAATGACTATAGTTCATCCATTTTTGCTGCCATTGTGTGGCAATACCCCAATTTATATATCCAATATTCTGTCAAAGGGCATTTATTGTTTTGGGATAATGTACCATTTTTGCTGATATGAATGATGCTGCTGGAACATTTTTGAATGAGTTTCCTGGTATAGATGGGAAAGCATCTTTCTTATATATACATATAAAAGGTGAATCATAAGGTATATGAATGTGCAACTTGATAATGCTAAACTACTTGCCCAAGTGGTTGTAATAATTTGTATTTCTACCAGCAAAGTACAAGAGATCCAATTAACAGACATACTCTCCCACAGTTGGCATCAGACTTCTTAATTTTTGCCGTCAAATGAGTGCACACGATTGTGGGAATTAATGGCTGCAAGATTTTTGGAATGTAATCTGAAAACACTTATTAAAATTTTAAACGGACTTGCTCTTTTCTTACACATTTTGTTTATTTCTCTTGCTTAACATCGTTGCCTACAATTTCACTAGAAGTTTTATTTATTTATTTATTTATTTATTTATTTATTTATATATTTTAATAAAAAATATATTTTTTCAGGAATAGAATTCAGTGATTCATCACTTACATATAACACCTGGTGCTCATTCCAACCAGTGTTGTTCTTTTTTTAAAAATTTTTTTTTAACATTTATTTATTTTTGAGACAGAGAGAGACAGAGCATGAATGGGGGGAGGGCCAGAGAGAGAGGGAGACACAGATTCTGAAGCAGGCTCCAGGCTCTGAGCTGTCAGCACAGAGCCTGATGCGGGGCTCGAACTCACGGACCGTGAGATCGTGACCTGAGCGAAGTCGGACGCTCAACCGACTGAGCCACCCAGGCGCCCCCAACCAGTGTTGTTCTTAATGCCTTCACCCCTTTAGCCCTTCCTCCCACCCAACACCTCGCCAGCAGCCCTCCATTTGTTCTCTGTATTTAAGAGTCTCTTATGGTTTGTCTCCCTCTCTGTTTTTATATTATTTTTGCTTCCTTTCCCTTATGTTCATCTATTTTGTATCTGAAATTCCATATATGAGTGAAATCATACGGTATTTGTCTTTCTCTGACTTATTTTGCTCAGCACAATGCACTCTAGTTCCATCCACGTTGTTGCAAATGGCAAGATTTCATTCTTTTTGATCACTGAATAATATTCCATTGGGTATAGATACCACATCTTCTTTATCCATTCATCAGTTGACGGATATTTGGGCTCTTTCCATACTTCAGCTATTGTCTATAGTGCTGCTGTAAACATTGGGGGGCATGCGTCCTTTCAAATCAGCATTTTTGTATCCTTTGGATAGATACCTGGTAGTATGATTGCTGGGTCATAGGGTGGTTCTATTTTTAAAATGGACTTGCTCTTTAATGAAGGAGTGCTACTTTTCAGCATGTATTCTAAACAAAACTTGTTGAAGTAAGTATATATAAGAGTTAAGTTGTAAGGATGTTTATCACGCTAACTTTTGTGTTAGTGGAAGCTTGAAACAACAGGAATATCCATCAATAGGTAATTGGTTGAATAAATTATAGGAAATCTATGAATAGATTAAAATGCAACAATTTAGAAACAAAACTGAGTTAGATGTGTGTGCAGTGACTTGGAAAATGTTTGCGGAATTTAAGTGTAACAAGTAAGCAAGTAACAGAGTAATGTGTGTGGCAGCTTGTCTAAAAAGGGTGGGGCTAGGCGGCACCTGGGTGGCTCAGTCAGTTAAGCGACGGACTTCGGCTCAGGTCGTGATCTCATAGTTCATGGGTTCGAGCCAGTGTTGAGCTCTATGCTGACAGCTCAGAGCTTGGAGCCTGCTGGGGATTCTGTGTCTCCCTCTCTCTCTGCCCCTCCCCTGCTCATGCTCTGTCTCTCAAAAATGAATAAACGTTAAAAAACTTTTTTAAAGAGTGGGACTAGGTGCTATGATTGTTTTGTATTTGTATTTGTGTGAAAGGTGTGCAAAAATACACCCTGGCTGCTAATCTTTTTATTTATTTATTTAAATTCAAGTTAGTTAACATACAATGTAGTATTGGTTTCAGGAGTAGAACCCAGTGATTCATTACTTACATACAACACCCAGTGCTCATCCCAACAAGTGCCCTCCTCAGTGACCATCACCCATTTAGCCCATCCCTCTACCCCATGCTCCTCCAGCAACCCTCAGTGTGTTCTCTGGATTTAAGAATCTCTTATGGTTTGCCTCCCTCTCTGTTTTTATCTTATTTTTCTCCCTTCCCCTATGTTCATCTGTTTTATTTCTTAAATTCTACATATGAGTAAAATCATACGGTATTTGTGTTTCTCTGACTGACTTATTATGCTTAGCATAATATACTCTAGTTCCATCCATGTTGCTGCAACAACATGGAAATGAAAGATTTCATTCTTTTTGATTGCCAAGTAATATTCCAGTGTGTGTGTGTGTGTGTGTGTGTGTGTGTGTGTGTATACATATACATATCACATCTTCTTTATCCATTCATCAGTGGATGGATATTTGGGCTCTTTCCATACTTCGGCTATTGTCAATAGTGCTGCTATAAACATTGGGGGGCATGTGCCCCCTTTGAATCAACATTTTTGTATCCTTTGGATAAATACCTAATAGTGCAATTGCTGGGTCATAGGGTAGCTCTATTTTTAATTTTTTGAGGAACCTCCATACTGTTTTCCAGAGTGGCTGCACCAGTTTGCATTCCCACTATCAGTGGAAAAGTGTTCCCCTTTCACCGTATCCTTGCCAACATCTGTTTCCTGAGTTGTTAATTTTAGACATTTTTACAGGTGTGAGGCATTGTGGTTTTGATTTGTGTTTCCCTGATGGTGATCATGTGTCTGTTAGCCACCTCGATATCTCCTTTGGAAAAGTGTCTGTTCATGTGTTGCCCATTTCTTCACTGGGTTATTTGTTTTTTGGGCGTTGACTTTGATAAGTTCTTTATAGATTTTGAATACTAACCCTTTATCCAATATGTCACTTGTAAATATCTTCTCCCATTATGTTGGTTGCTTTTTAGTGTTGTTGTTTGTTTGCTTTGCCGTACAGAAGATTGATGAGGTCCCAATAGTTCGGTTTTTCTTTTGTTTCCCTTGCCCGGCTGTTAATTTTGATTAAGTTAGAACAGTGGGATTTTAGGGGGTGCGACATGCTTGGCAAGCTGGCAGAGCTGGCCTGTAACTCAGTTCCCTTTTTGGTAGTGCCTCAGCTGGCCTCAGGCTACCCAGCAGGTGCCAGCCCTTTGTTTCACATTGTTCAGGGTCTTTATGTTCCCATATTATGAAATCAAAATTCCTTATTCGTCATTCAATATCCATCAAAAGCTGGCCCTGGTCCACCATGTCTCCTACTCACCTATGTATCCAATATGTGTCAGCCAGCTACACTTAGCTCGTCTCTAAACATTCCTTGGGCTTTTTCTACTCCTGGTCTGTGCTCATCCTGCTTTTTCTCCATCACTGCCCCCGAATCTTGTCTATTCAAGATCCAACCAAATGTTTTTCTCTCCAGGCACAGCCTATGGATGACCCTGCTCCAACCAAATTTGGTCCCTGTGTTCCTCAAGACTCAAAATCCCGAAGAAGAGAGAATCGTGTTGGCCTAGCTCATGCCAAGCATCCTCACCTGTTTAAAAAATAGCACTCACCTCCAACTGGGTTTTGGACCAACAAAATAGAGAATAAGACAAAAAGAGAATAAGACAAAGGAATAAGGCCAGCTGAGAACAAAATATCATCTGTGTTATGGCTAAGTCTTTTTTAGACAATGTGATCTGAGTAAGTATGCTTTCACATAGATGATGCCAGAAATAGAAACACCCACAAGGACTGGACCAGGGATAGCTGTCTTCTGGCAGAGCTCATCCTAGGAGGAAGTGGGAAGAAGTGGGCAATGCCTGACCAGTGTCTACTTCCTAGCAACCATAATAAGCCCCTCGTACTTCCCTGGGGAGAAAAAACCAGGGTAAGGACACATCATGCTGCTCCTTTAAGACTTTGGCCAGAGGGCAGGGCACTGCCACCAGCAGCCTCACCAGACCACACAGGGTAGGCACGCCAAGTCCCCAAAGACGGGGGATGGAAACTGGGCAGAAAAAGCAGATGTCTACTGGGTCTACCGGCATCCCCAAGATGCTCTTCTAGAAAAGACAGGCTTTACCAAACCCTCCAGATCCCCTTTCAAAATGCAGATACCCTTGGCAGGAGCTACCTTCACATAGGTCTGGGCTTTACCTCTGTGAAGCGTGACTGTCACAGCTTTGTGGTGTAATTAAGACAAGGATAAGAAGTAAAAGGGATCACCCAAGTTGGTGAAGTTGCCAAAATTGCTGTTTTCAGGGTCCCGTGTCTGTGCTCTGTGCTCCCAGCTCCTTCTTCCTCCCTGTCTACCCCTCAGAAGGCACTGGCAGCAGGAAAATTGGGTCCTGCTGACACAGGGGTGGGGCCCAAGGTTCAGCCGCACTCTGAAAGGCAAGAGAATAGGGTCCAGGTGCCATGTGCTGGGACACAGGATCCTCCTGGCAGCCAGCCCCGCATCCCCAGGCTGGGTGTTCAGTGTTACATAGCCCTCAGCCAGTGCACAGTGACTGCTCAGTGACACGCTCTCAGGTCAGCACCTCAGCTAGGGCGTGGTGAGAGGCACAGCTCAGCCCATTTTATGGTGACCTACCTCACAGGAAAACTAAAAGATAGAAGCTCTTTCCACAGGGGGCCCTGAAAATGCTCCTCTGGGCCTCAGTCTGCAGAGGCTTCTGTTGGGGAATAAGCCAAAGTCTTGAAATATTCAGACCAGCTTGTCTGGGGTGGTGTTTGCAGTCCAAGAGCTTTGAGCAAAGCGTAATTGCTGCTGACAGGATAAAAATCAATCAAAGATGAAATGGAAACACAAGTTAAACACTAAGAGGATGGGGAAGAATTGGACAAGAGGGACTTTAAGGAGAGCTCCAATCCGGAAGGTTCCAGGATTTCCTGACGTGAGGTCTCACCTGGTGGATGGTAAACATGGGCAATCTCTAAAGCGTTTCTGAGTCTCAGATTCCTCATCTGTAAGTCTCACACACACACACACACACACACACACACACAGCATGCTTGCACGTGCGTGAGCACACACACCCACATAATGAGGTAAGCTAAGATAAAGGATCCCATTCAGGGCACGTACCAGTCCCTCCCTTCCTGGCTCCTGTTCCTGGTTTTTTGTTCAAAATTCTCATTGTCAAAGGATGATAGCTTCTGAGTCTTTTCAATCAAAGATGAACTCTTGTGGCTCAGGAACAAAGAGGTGAAGATTTGCTTCACGTGTGGAGGGCAGGGAGTGTTCCTTAGGCTCCCAGCTTCCCTACCTAGGCCCTGCAATGAAAAGTGAGGGGCAATAAAGGGGCAAGAGGGGGTGTCCAATCACTAATCTAATGACCCAGTAACCTAGTCACCTGGAGGAAGGACTCGCTGGAGCTCTGAGAGGTCAGTTGAGGGCAGAGCCCCCCTGAGAGGAGCCATTTTGCCCCAGCCCTGGCCCTGAGTGGCTGCAGGAGACCCTCCCTTTTCTGGGAGGGTCTTTCCTAGTTTTCCTTTTCTAGTTTCCCAGTCTTGAGAATGCCAGGGTGGGAAAAGACATACTGAATTCTCACACGCATTGTCTCTCTCTACCTTGGCCTGTCTTAAGATTCCTCCAGCAAAAATAAAGAGGCGCTACCTCTCTCAAGGCCTGGCTGGCCGTGGCGTCACAGTGCTGGCTCTTGTCACGATTCCAACAGCCCTGATGAAATTATTCTCTCTTCAGAAATGTTCCTGTGATAAGTAATTTCCATGCCCATGTGAAGCACATTTGTTTTGCTGTAGCAGGAAGGGGCCATTTAGTGAATTACTTCTTTTCCTAACCACTTGGTGCCCCGGGAGAGTTAATTCATTTCATAGAGGCAAGCAATTTACTCCCATAGGTTCACCATGAGCCACGCCAGGCCTCCAAAGCTTTGGAAAATTACCCAAGCCTCCCCCCACCCTGTCCCAAATGGCTGCAATTGCTCAGCACACTGAACAGAATCCTTCAAGGTTCTTTGGCTGGTTATTTGTTCCCTGCTGAGCATTTACATAACACCTTCTGGGTACAGAACGCCGCACAAGACACCTGGGAGATAGGGAAGACAAATGTACCAATCCCCCGAAGACTCCAGATTCAGTCAGGAGAGCTTCCACAAGGCCCTGGGCCAACCCCTTTATCTTCCATTTCTCCAGCTGAAAGATGAGGGTACTCGGTCATTTATCTCTCAAGATGCTTCTCTTCAGCCCTTCTAAAAAGCTGCAAGTGATTCCAGTGCATGATGGGAGGGTGAGGGGCCTGCCTGCCTCCCCCAGAGCCAGTTCCTCCCTGCACCTCAGTACATGCCATGAGCGTTTCCCTTCTATCCCTCACTTCCTGTACCCACAATGCTTCCCTCTCCCTCTCAGCTGCTGTCAATCCTTCTTCCCTGATGCTCTCCCTGGCTTCTGTGGTTATTGGTTTGACAAGATTTTGAGGTCTTCAAGACTTTGAGTACTCGTCAGAGCTTTGTGTCTTTGGGAATCTCTTTATTTGCACACTGCAAGCAGTAGGGTGAGGACAATTCATAGATTACAGAACATCAGAGTAGGACCATCTTTAATGATGGGTCTCACTTGCTTCGTTTTACAGCTGATGATGCTGAAGAGGGGACAGCGACCCAGCCAAGGTCGTCAGGGAGCAAGGCAGGTTGGGGCTCAGACTGGACTCAGGTCTGCTATTGGCCAGGCCATGATTCTTTCTAGTTCTCTTGTGTAATCACTTTATTCATGTATCATTTGACAAATCGGTTTTTTAAAATTGTATTCAACTTACTCAAACCAAGAAAACAACTCAACAAATCCTCTACCCCTGCCCACTGCCTCTTGCAACCGCCACCTGTTCTTGTATCTGTGAACTTGATTTTTTTTTTTTTAAGACTCTACATATAAGAGAGATCATGCAGGATTCGTCTTTCCCTAACTTAAGTCACTTAGCATAACTCCTTCAAGGCCCATCCTTGTTGTTGCAAATGGCAAGATTTCATTCTTTTTTATGGCTGAATAATATCCCATTGTGTATATATACCACATCTTCTTTATCCATTCATCTATCAACGGGTACTTAGGTTGTTTCCATAACTCACCTGTTGTAAGTCATGGTGCAGTGAACATAGGGACTCAGGTAAACACCCAGAATGGAATTTCTGGATCATATGGTAGTTCTATTTTAATTTTTTGAGAAATCTTCATACTGCTTTCCTTGGTAGTTGCATCAATTTACATTCCCACCAACAGTGCGCCAGGGTTCCTTTTTCTCCATATCTTCGCCAACGCTTGTTATTTCTTCTTTTTGATAATTGCCATTCCAACAGGCATGAGGCTGTTGTGGTTTTGTTGTTTTGATTTACAGTTTTGATTTGAATTTCCCTAATGATTAATAATGTTGAGTATCTTTTCGTGTACCTTTTGATCATCTCTGTATGTCTTCTTTAGAAAAATGTCTATCCAGACCTTCCACTCATTTTTTTAAAGTTTATTTATTATTTTAGAGAGAGAGAGAGAGAGAGAACAGGGGAGGGGCAGAGAGAAAATTTCAAGTAGGTTCTGCACACTATCAGCATAGAGCCTGATGCAGGGCTTGATCCCATGAACCATGAAACCATGACCTGAGCCAAAATCAAGAGTCGGACGCTTAATGGACTGAGCCACCCAGGCACTCTTTCTACCCATTTTTAAATTAGATTGTTTGTTTTTATCCCATTGAGATGTATAAGTTCTTTAATTACTTTGGGTATCAAGCTTTTATCAGATGTATAATTTGCAAACAATTTTCTCCGATTCACTAGGTGGCCTTTTCATTCTTTTGAAGTTTCCTTTGCTGTGCAGAAACTTTTTAGTTTGATATACTACCTCTTTATTTTTGCTTTTTTTGCTTTTGATTTTGGTGTCAGATTAAAAAAAAAAAACAACAAAACATTGCCAGGACTTATGTCAAGGAATTTACTGCGTAGGTTTTCTTCTAGAAGTGTTACAGTTACAGTTTCAGGTCTTACATTCAAGTCTTTACTCCTTTTGACTTAATGTATGATAGTGGTCCAGTTTCATTCATTTGCATGTGGCTGTCCAGTTTTCCTAGCATCATTTATTTTTGTTTTCTTTAGTTTTTATTTTTTTAATGTTTATTTATTTTTGAGAGTGAGAGACAGAGCGTGAGTGGGGGAGGGGCAGAGAAAGAGGTAGACACAGGATCTGTCAGCACAGAGCCCAACATGGGGCTCAAATTTATGAACTGTGAGATCATGACCTGAGCTGAAGTTGGACACTCAACCAACTGAGCCACCCAGGTGCCCCCTTAGCATCATTCATTAAAGAGACCATCCTTTCTCCATTGTATATTCTTGGCTCTTTTGCATAAATTAATTGACCGTATATGCATGGGTTTATTTCTGGGCTCTTTGTTCCATTTCATTGGTCGCTGTATCTGTTTTTATGCCAACATCATACTGTTTTGATTACCATAGTTTTGTAACAGAGTTTGAAATCAGGGAGTGTGATGCCTCTAGATTTGTTCTTCTTTTTAAAGATTGTTTTGGCTAATTTGTTTTTTGGGGTGGTTTCATACAAATTTTAGTATTGTTTGTTCAATTTCTGTGAAAAATACAGTTGGAATTTTGATAGATATTGCATTGAATTTGTACATTGCTTTGGGTAGTATGGACATTTAATAATATTAATTCTTCTAATCTATAAACACAGAATATCTTTCCATTTACTTGTGTCTTCGATTTCTTTCATTAATGTCTTTTAGTTTTCAATATACAAATCTTTCATCCCCTCGATTAAATTTATTCCCCTTCGTTAAATTATTCTTTTTAATGTAATTGTAATTGGGATTGTTTTCTTATTTTCCCTTTTTGATAGTTTATTATTAGTGTATAGAAATGCAACAGATTTGGGGGGCCTGGGTGGCTCAGTCGGTTAAGTGTCCAACTTAGGCTCAGGTCATGATCTCACGGTTTGTGAGTTTGAGCCCTGTGTCGGGCTCTATGCTGACAGCTCAGAGCCTGGAGCCTGCTTCAGATTTTGTGTCTCCCACTCTCTCTGCCCCTCCCCTGCTCATGGTCTGTCTGTTTCTCTCTCTCAAAAAATAAATAGACATTTAAAAAATATAAAAAAAAGAAATGCAACAGATTTTTGTGTGTTGATTTTTGTATCCTTCAGCTTTACTAAATTTGTTTATTAGTTCTAAGAGGTTTTTTTTTTTTGATGGAGTTTTTAGGCTTCTATATATAACATCACATCATACACAAATAGTGACAGTTTTCCTTCTTCCTTTCCAATTTGAATGGCTTTTATTTCTTTTTTTTTTTTTTTAACATTTACTTATTTTTGAGAGAGAGAGAGAGAGAGAGCATGAACAGGGGAGGGTCAGAGAAAGAGGGAGACACAGAATCTGAAACAGAGTCCAGGCTCTGAGCGGTCAGCACAGAGCCCGACGCGGGGCTCGAGCCCACAGACCGCGAGATCATGACCTGAGCCGAAGTCGGACGCTTAACCGACTGAGCCACCCAGGCGCCCCTACTTTTATTTCTTTCTCTTGCCTTGGTCTGGCTAGGACTTCCAGTACTATGTGGAATTAAAGTGGCAAGTGGACATCTTAATAACAAAGTTACCAATTTCCTATGTGCCAGGTGCTAGATTAGGTATCAGACATAGAAAGATGAAAAGGGCCTTCAAAGAATTTACAGTCTCACAGATGAGACAGACCTGCAAACATATCATTCCAGGTGATGTTCTAGGTGGTGCCAGATTTGAGGTTGCCCAGAGGGTCATGGAAGCCCAGGGAATGGGGACTGATCCTGGCTGAGGGAAGACTTCAGAGAAGCGGTGACCCTGAAACCAGCTAAAGGATGTGTCCTACCTAGTTCATTGGGAAGGACATGTGGGGGAACCCTATCCCAGGAAGAAAAGGCTGCATGAGTAAAGCATGATCAGGAGTGCACCATAAGTTGACTCGACAGCTCTTGGTACTAGCAGGGGAAGATGAGGGTAAATCATGAGTTAAGTGTTGGTGGGAGCCAAGTGCTGGGCCATAGCCCATGTGCTTCAGCCTAACTAGGTGCTACTTTCCTCAAGGTTCTCCCACCATGCACACATTTCCCTTGACAACTGCTCCTCTATTGCATATGCTTTCATGGCTTTCTTGGGTGGGTGTAGTTCTGCCACATAGTCAGCTCTGAGAAGTTGGAAGCCCCATTAGACTGTGAGCCCTTGGCCTCTCCCAGCTAGAGGGCTCTAGCTCCTAAGAGGCAGGATGGGATGGATTGTGAAGACTGGGGCCCGCAGACATGGCCAGCCCACTGGACAGTGTGGGTCATCTGTGGGAGTCGGGGTGGGCGGGAAGTCCTAGTAGAAGATGGCATAAGGAAGTGTGAATGGGAGTCCAGCCTCAGGAGATCAGGGACAGCTCCTATGCAGACACTCAGGCCATCACCAGGGGGTCTGCTGTAGGGGTGGTTCAGAGAGGCCAGCTCTGACGAAGCACTCCACAATCCAAATCTCTCCCCCTAGAACTTGCCCTTGATCCTCAGACTCACAGTCTGTCCAGCTGCCTTGAATGTCCCACAGATACCTCAAACCACCATATCCAAACAGAGATCATCATCTCCCTTCCACATCCTGTGGTTCTTCCTGTGGACTTGCCTTAGAGAAAAGCGTTTAGTGGTCACCCTATATTTCTGCCACATTCTATCATTCTGCCTCTAAAATGTCTCTCAGCTTTTCTCCCACCCTCCCCCCACATCCCTACCACACTATCCTGTGCAAATGTGCGTCACTTCTCATGTGGATTCCTGCCCAGCAGATCCTAGCCACAGATCCCCTCACATCTGTTGGCATTTGCAGTCAGCTTTCCAAAGTGCAATTTATGTGACTTAACCTACGGACTCCTCAGTGCCTCCAGAGTAAAGTCCAAATGCCTGAACTTGGCCAGCAGTACCCTCCAGGATCTGACTTCTGCTCATCTCTGAACAGCAGAAGCCCAGGTGTCAGGCAACCTCCATGTCGCCTCTGTGGTCTGCTAGCCTCCAGGGCCACACTGATGTAGTGATGATGCCCTATGTCACATAAGCCCTGAGGTAGGATTTCCTTTTTGTAATGCAAATACCTGACGAGAGCTTTGATTGCTGAGGCATCTATTTCAGAGCCGGCCATCTCCAATAAGCACCTTGCCAGCCACGCAATTAAATAAAGAGCCACCTCCCTACCCCCCACACAGTTTTTTTTGTTTAAAGATCTTTAGTTGATTTGTTTGTTTATTTTTTAGCATTTATTCATTTTTTCAAAGGCAGAGGTAGACAGAGCGCAAATGGGGGAGGGGCAGAGAGAGAGGGAGACACAGAATCTGAAGCAGGCTCCAGGCTCTGAGCTGTCAGCACAGAGCCTGAGGCGGGGCTCGAACTCACGACCACGAGATCATGACCTGAGCTGAAGTTGGCCGCTTAACCGACTGAGCCACCCAGGTGCCCCAGATCTTTAGTTGATTCAGATAGCAATTGATATGGCTACATTTTTTCTTTTCCTTTTCTTCCTGTGCTTTAATTCCTGCTTTTATGTTTTACATTCATTAATAAAGAGTGAAGCTGCAAAACCCTAGGCCCCCTTCCTCAACCCTAATGAAAGCAGAACCCCAGGCCCACGCTCCCTCCATCTACCCTCGGCCTTGCTATGTGGCCCCAGGCATGCTGTGTACCCTCCAGAATTTGTGAGTAATAAACCTGGTCTCTTGCAAAGTTTCCTGTTAGTTATTGCTGAAGGTGTCTTGCAATAATAATAATAATAAGGGCATAACATAACAAGAACCGGTCCAGCCACAACATTAGTCTCCAAGCCCACAAACCTCCCTAAATCTGGCCTCTGTCCCCTCCGCATCCAGCTTAGGCCACCTGCTTCCAGGGAGACTCAATGGTCTGTTCTCCAGGTGGCTTTTAGACCCTACAGGGAGCAGAGTGTAGCCCTCAGGTCAGACCAGTCATGCCCAGGAGGAGAAAGTTTCACTCAGACCAGGCTGAAGGGTAAATGCTGGGCTGGCCTCTGCTTGACCAGCACAGCAACATGCTAGGAGGAAGTCATATATTCTGAGTCCCTGGAATTAGCTCAGCATCCCCAGAAGGGAAAATCTCACCTTGATTGATGAAAGGGATAGACTAAATAAAAACTCACAAACTCTATTTCTTTCTCAGGCTACCCAATGTCTGGGAAATATCAGCCATTTTCATGGCTTCAACTAAGCAATAGATATTTATTATACTACTTACCACTGCTTGGAATAGCCATTCTGCTTCATCCGTCATCTCTATACTTTGGCTTTCTCTTATCACGTCTGAGAATATATAAAAAACAACAGGACAAGTGTGCTCATAAACTATATTTTGAAATTTAATCCATGGGGAGAAAACCCTCTGTAAAGTATAAATTGCATACTATGAGAGTACAATTCTTTATCCATCAGAGTCAGCGTTCTGGGCTGTAAACAACAGAAAGGGACTCCAGAAACAGAAAATGAGTTCATTCAAAGTGTACCAGAATTGCCTTGAAGTGTGGAGAAACAAGAAGAAGAAAAAAAAAAAAAGTGGAGAGGAAGAAGAAGAAGAAGAAGGAGAGGGAACTAGAAGAGAAGGAGGAGGAGGTGGAGGAGAAGAGGAGGAGGGGGAGGAGGGAGAAGAGGAGGAGGAAGGGGAAGGGAAAGGGGCGGAGGAGGGAGAAGAGCAGCCAGATTCACACGAAAACCACGCCACAGAAAGAGCCCGAGGAAGGTACCGTTACCACCAGACATAACAGGTGGCACCTCCAGTGTCACAGCACAGGGAATTGCATGAGGTACATTTCATGTGGCCACCTTCAAAGCCACCGGAGGAACTCTCTCCCCGCCCCCTGCCCCACTCCTTTAAGACACCGTAGAAGGATGCATCCAACCTGTTGCTTGAGATGTCTGGGGGCCATGACCTGAAGCCATTCTTGAAGTCTTCCTTTTCCTTTCCCTCTCTCATACCCCACATCTAATCCGAGACTGACTCCAGCTAACTCTACTTTCCCAAACTGCTCAGACTTCTCAAATCTGTCCCTTTTCTCTCTCATTCCTTAGTTCAAGGTGTCATTGCTCCTTGTTTAGAGTATCCTGCCAGACTTTCTTTGCACTGCCTCCAGACCCTGTGCCTAAAACAGAGATGTGACTTCTGCTTCCAGCCATGGCAGATCAGTTTGTGTCAGACCAACCTTTCTGCCAGAAATAACTGGAAATTAGATTAAATATGTTGTTTTTCAAAAATCCGTTTGAGGCGTGCCTGGGTGGCTCAGTCGGTTAAGCGTCTGACTTCAGCTCAGGTCGTGATCTCACTGTCCGTGAGTTCGAGCCCTGCATAGGGCTCTGTGCTGACAGCTCAGAGCCTGGCGCCTGCTTTGGATTCTGTGTCTCCCTCTCTCTCTGCCCCTCCTCTGTTCACGGTCTCTCTCTCTCTCTCTCTGTGTCTCCATAATAAATAAACGTTAAAAAAAAATCCATTTGAAGTTGTTGGAGAGCTACCAAGACCAGCACTGTGAAGGGACAAGATCCTGGAAAGAAGGGAAGTACAAAGGGGTGAACTTGGCACAGAGCCTTTCTTGAGGCATTTGCCCATTTGTAAGCAGCAGTTTGGAGTTTGAGAAGCTGAGCAGAGCATTCAACCATCTCATGGGGACGGAAAGACCAAAATTGGAGTGGGGGATCTATCAAACCAAAGGAGTCCCCACCTAATTGCTGATTAGAAATGAAAGTTCCCTCTCAAGAGGAAAATAATATCCTCCAGAGCATCGAATAATCTCTATGCCCACAATGTCTACTTTCTGCAGTGATGGAAATATTCTATAATGTGCAGTGGCCAATACAGTAGCTGCTAGCCACATTTGGCTATTGAGCAAGTAAAATGTGACCAGTACAACTGAGGAACTGAATTTTGTATTTAATTTAATTTTAATTTAAATAGCTGCATGTAGCTACTAGCTATTGTTTTAGACAGTGTAGCTTTGTACAATGTCTGGCTTTCAATAGAAAATTGCCAGGGATACAAGGAGGCAGGATCAAATGACTGAAAACCAAGAGAAAAAAAAAAAAAAAACAGACATAAGCAGATCCAAAGCATATCCAGATAGTGGAGTTATCGAGCATGGTCTTTTTTTTTTTTTTTTTAATTTGAGAAAGAGAGAAAGTGCACAAGCAAGGGAGAGGAGCAGAGGAAGAGAGGGAGAAAACCTTAAGCAGGCTCCATGCTCAGCAAGGAACCGGATGCAGGGCTCGATGCCATGACCCTGAGATCATGGTCTGAGTTGAAACTGAGGATGATGAGGTGCCTGGGTGGCTCAGTTGGTTGAGCGTCCGACTTCAGCTCAGGTCATGATCTCATGGTTTGTGGGCTCAAGCCCTGCATCGGGCCCTGTGCTGACAGCTCAAAGCCTGGAGTCTCTCTCCCTCTCTCTCTGCCCTTCCCCTGCTCACGTTCTGTCTCTCTTTGTCTCAAAAATAAATAAACATTAAAAAAAACAATAAGTAACTTTTCTTCCTATAAGTTCTGCACAACGTTCTGCTTATATCTCTTCGTCAAAACTTGTTCATATGGCCGCCTCTGAGTGCATGGGAAGCTGAGGAATACAGTCTTTGGTTTGGGGTATTAATAGCCCCAGCTAAACAGCAGGATTCTGTAAAAAGGAGGGAAGGAAATAATAAATATTGCAGCAGCCAAGTAGCCATCTCTGTTATATACTCCTGTTTGGAGACCTCAGCAACTCCCCACTTCCAGACACATAAAGCCCTTCCCCATTTGGCCTCTTCCTCTCATTCCAGCTCTATCTTCTGTCTGTCTTTCCAGACATTCTGTACTATACCCATCTCTAGTCGCTGACCACTTCTAAAACACCCAGAGGCAAGCCTCCATGCCTTGGCTCCTACTCATACCCTAACCTGGGCTGCTCTTTTCTCTGGCAAGTCTGGCTATTTTCGAAGCTTAATTCGAAGGTCATCTCTTTTGTGTAACTTCTCCCAGCGTTCCTAATCAGAGTCAAAGTCTTTGTCCTGGCTCCCAGAGCGCTCTGTGTGTACCTGCATTATTACATTTCCACTGAGCTGTAATGATGGGTTTTCATGTCATCTGTCTTTCTAAATTATGAGCTGCTCCAAACCAGAAACAACTTATTCTTCGTCTTCATTCCTCTAGCACTTACTAGTGTTTGTTGTGTGGTAAGTGGTCTGTCAAATTGTGTTGAATGAATAAGTAAGAGAGTGAGGGAGACATTTATTCAGTTATAAATCTCATTTTCCCCCTCGAATGTATGTAACTGTAACTCTGGACAATACAGCCTTTGTACAAAATGGAGGTGATCTTGCCAATTCTTTTTGTTATGCCAGAATTGTGTTGTATTGCACACTGTGTGAAATAAACATGCTGAATTGCGACATTCTTTTGTTCTTTTTTTTTTTTAATTTTTTTTTCAACGTTTTTTATTTATTTTTGGGACAGAGAGAGACAGAGCATGAATGGGGGAGGGGCAGAGAGAGAGGGAGACACAGAATTGGAAACAGGCTCCAGGCTCCGAGCCATCAGCCCAGAGCCCGACGCGGGGCTCGAACTCACGGACCGCGAGATCGTGACCTGGCTGAAGTCGGACGCTTAACCGACTGCGCCACCCAGGCGCCCCTCTTTTGTTCTTTTTATACATCTTATATGATATGATGGCATAAAATCAACTTAGGAGCAACACAATTATAAGTAGCAGTAATAAGGAATTACATTTAGCTTATCAGAGTAAATCAAGCGTCACCTTTCTGCTTTGCAGCATGAAAGATACTGTGCGAAATCCCCACTACTCTCTGTTCACAATTACACACCAAAAAAAGAGTTTACAGTTACTGCCTTCTAGGAGTGTAAGACCCTGGAAAAATAGGACATAGAGCCCCCGAATAAAAGGTAAAAAATAAATGTCATAATAAATGGTACCTGCTCACTATAAAATGGTACCTGTTACTATAAATACTTAAAGAAAGAAGGGAAAAATAGAGGCAGGAGTGGTAAGGGAAGACTTTGGGAGGCAGAGAAGCTTTGAGCTGGTCTTTAAGGACATATCAGAATTGGTTGGCACAGTGACTATCACAGCATGAAATATGAGCCATGGGTGGGAGGAGAAATGATTTTGAGTGGCTACAAACACAACATGGAACAACGTCAAATTATATAGCAAGAAGATTTTGCCCTTTTTCATTCTCCTTGATTTTTTTTTTTTTTTAGTTTCCATTAAAAAGAGAGCTTCCATTGGTGCATTTTTAAAAATGTTTATTTATTTCTGAGAGAGAGAGAGAGAGAAAGAGTGGGGAGGGGCAGAGAGCAAGGGAGACACAGAATCCGAAGCAGGCTCCAGGCTCTGAGCTGTCAGCACAGACCCCGATGTGGGGCTCAAACCCATGAACCATGAGATAGTGACCTGAGCTGAAGTCAGACGCTTAACCGACTGAGCCACCCAGGTGCCCTCCATTGGTGCATTTCTAGCAGGCAGCAACATTCCTTTTAATAAATATAGGACAAATCTCAAGCCTAGAGCTTGGCAGATAACAATATTTAACTAAAATTTAATGACACTTTTATATTGCATTCATTTATTTGATAGCTCCTGTTTATGGTGATTCTGCTTTTTATTCTATGTTTTCGCTTTTAAAGTAAATCAATTTATGTATAAAGGAAAAGTCAACTTAAAGAAAGCTAGTAAATAACTAACAGTACATATGGTATGTGGATATGGGAAAAACGGTAAGAGTGTGCTTGTGATGTTTGGGACAGGTAATGACAGCGGGTATGGAGAAGAGACCTCCCCAACCATGATGAAAGCTGTGCAGGTAGAGGATTTCAGGTGAGCAGGGCACGACCCGGTGGGGATGGAGAGGCAGGGGAGCAACAGAGAATGTCTTGGGAGCTGGAAGGTGGAGGACATTCCCATCAGGCTAACATTTGTTCCTGGGAACAGAGGAGATCTTGTACCTCTCAGCAGGTGCCAGTGCCATTCCTGTGCCTCACCGGGTGCCTGCGTCAGGATGACTCTGCGGGGAGCGCGGTGTATATGGAGGAGAGGCACCACCGACAGGCCTGGCTGGAGAAGGAGAGAAGAGAAACGGAGACACTCACTGGAGAGGCACTTTTCAACACCTAGGCCCAGAACAAGAACTGCCACAGCAATCCGAGCCACAGCCCCTCTTCCCAGCTCCCATGGAAGGACATGTCACAGGGGTGCATGGGCACATATGGCTTTGACCTGCTGCCCACACTTGGCCTCGCCTGGAGGATCCGGTAGTGTTGGCTCATATGTCTTCACCTAGAGACCCGGTCCTCTACCCCCACCCTTTATTTCCTGTCTTCATTTTGCCCTCTAATTTTATGTGAATGGATTCCCCATTTTTCTGTCTCTTTTCTTCTGAGGACATCTAAAGCAGCCCCTAATGTCCCACAGATGAGCAAAGCAAGAAGGGGAGGAGGAAAGGGAGGGAGACTGTGTTCTGCATAGGCAATCGATGTGACATTTCCAAGCCTTGCCATGTCGCTGGTTGATCTGACCCACGGTACCAAGTGACGCGACACAGGGTGGAGGCTCTACTTCTCAGCATCCAATGCCATCAATCTAGACCCTGCAGGCAGCACCGACTTCCCTTGAAAAACATTTTAAAAAGAAAAGGTCAGAACCATTTGTTTCTCCGTGCGAATGAATTCACAAAGCCCTGGCTGCTTGTCCCCAGGAGACTCAGCGCAAACCCAGATGGCTGCTCTAAAACTTCTACAACAAGCTCTCGAGGCTAAGTCATCCCCCAGATCTGAGCCCATCCATCAGGGGTCAGTTCCCTGACTTACTTGCCTCTAGTAACAGAGCAAAGCATGAGGTCTAGAGTTGGATTGTTGGGGTTTGAATCTGTTTTTCCGCTTACTAGCTGTGTGAACTTGGGTTTATGACTTAACATCTCTGAACCTTTCTCATATATAAAGCAGAGTGAATAATAATAAATGCTGTCTCATAGGGTTCTTATGAAAATCAAATGGAATAATAAACATAGAATACTTAGTACAGCGATTACAGTGGTATACCAACCATGTAGTAAGTGGTTAATAAAAATGGTCATAATGACTGTTGTAGGAAAAATAGATCTAAAACCCAATTGCTTCAGTTATCACTGTGCAACAAACAGCTCCAAAACTTGCTCACTTAAAACAAAAATTTATTATTTTTCCCCATGATTCTGAGGGTTGACTGAACTCAGCTGAGCAGCTCTTACCCGGGGTTCCTCATGTGGTTGTAGTCAGATGGCAGCCGAGGGGCTGGAGTCATCTGAAGATTTGGCTGACTGGGAACATTCAAAATGGTTTTATTAACTCGCATATTTTGTGCCTCAGGGGTATGGTTTGAAGACCTGGGAGCCGGCTGAGGTCTCTCTCCACGTAGTCTCTTTATTTGGTTAGCTTGGGCCTCCTCCCAGCGTGGTGGTCTCAGAGAAGTCAGACTTCTTACATGGCATCTGGCTACTGTTGGGGAGGAAAAATTTTTCTATACCCTTCAGATATTCTTCCTCCTGGTCTAAGAATTAAATAGACATGGGACAGATTAGATGAGAAAATAAAATTTAATTTCACATATATAGGAACCCCACATACCTGAGAGCTTCAAAGACATAAAAGTAAAATGAGGCATATATGCCATCCTGAGATAAGGAATAAGACAGGGGCCCGGGGCTTCAAAGGGGAGGAGGGCAATTCACAGGGCAATAAAAAGAGCAGGTGTTTGGTAATTAGATGCTTGGCCTGCCATATAGGGGGTGCATCATTCAGATAAAATATATCTCTGGTAGTAATTCTTCTTCTGGGAAAGACCTCCCAGGTTAGATTCTTCTAGGTAGCTAAGGGAGGGGCAAAATCTCTCAAGCTTGCAGGGTGTCAGTTGCTTTCAGCTCAAAATAGTCCACATGCCAAAGTGGCACATTCCGGGGGGCGCTTGCTCTGAACCCCTTCACTACTTCCAGAACAAACATTCTAAGAGAACAAGAAGCTAAAAGACTTCTTATGACCTAGCCTCAGAAATCACACAGCATCACTTCTGCCACATTCAGTTGGTCACACAGGGCCAGCCTTGATTCAGCATGAAGGCACCTACACAAACGTGTCAACACTGAGAGTAGTTAATTGGGGTCATCTTGGAGGCTAGCTACCACAACATCTGCCAGCTTCTTCTATCGCATAGTTAAAAGAGCTCTGGATTTTGAATTGGAGACTCGGGTTTGAGGCTTTAGGTGCGTTACTGTCACCCTGAAAGCCCGCATTTGCTTGCATGTAAAATGGAGATAATGATACACACCTCACAGGTTGTGGTGGAGAACAAACATCATCACATATGGACAGCTCCCAGCACATTACTGGGCACCCAGGGGTGCACCCAAGTTCCCCTTCCCCTTTTAGAGCAACCACCACCAACATTCTTGGTCCTCCTGCTCAGAGGGGTCACCTCAAAACTAGGCTGCTGTCAGTCCATTGTTTCTGAACCCTGCATGTGTGTGCCAGGAAGTTTAATTTAACCTGTCACCTGTTGGGTTTATAGTTGGCACTGAATAAATAATGCATAATTTAGAAGAAGAGTTGTCAACTCATGCTGCTATGCCAGAGTCTGCTGAATGGAATTTCTGCTAACTCTACAGTGAGTTATTTAAAAATAATTTTTTAAAAAAAGGTTAAGCCACCTGATCTAGAAATCCCAGAAATGCTTTCATTTTCTCTTGACCTCTGTTTTTTTTGAAACCTGCCAGGAAACAGCGCACATATTCATTTAGGATTTAACATGAATTACCAAGCAACTGGAGAGAACTCAAGGCGACAAATTACTGACATTGGTTCTTAACGCTGCACTTAGGGTACCAAAGAAAGCCACTTAACCTCTCAATGGCTAGCTCTGTCCCTTCTGTGAGGCTTTGGGGCTGCCTGAGTTGGAAGGGGTCAGAGAACTCAGCAGATGCTCTACACACCCTGGAGTACCTTGGGTGGTGGAGAGACTGAGATGATAGTCACATATGTACCCTCCTCTCCCAAGCTTTCCCAACTCCAAGGAAACTCTTTATCAAGGCAGAAAGCAGCAAACAGTTTGGCTTCTCCTGAAAATTTGGGTGTTGCCTTCTTTGGGGCAGGAGGGACAATATCGAATCAACAGACATGAGATATTGGTCAAAGGAAGTGTAGACTGTGAAAATGTCTACATTTCTAGGGGAGGTTCCTGTAATCCTTCATCATCCTCCTGTGAGAACATGACTTTGTGGAACAAACATAGACCTAGGAGATGTTCTGGGTCTACTTTTGCCTGGCCAGGAGGTCTCTCTGACAGATCCTCCTTCCCATGGGTTTACCTTCCAGAACATGCTTGTGGAATCCCATATCTCATGTTCGGTCCTGTGCTTTGAGCTTCAGGTCCACACATCCCACTGCCTACCAGAATAGTCTTCTCTGGGCATCCCACAAATACCTCCTCTGATGTGTACAAAGCTCATTGCCTATCCCTCTAAGTCACCCTCCTCCTACCCGTTCCTGGTCCTGGTTATTCACCCAGGGTGAATGTCTATTTACCCAGCAACCAAGTCAGGAACTCTGAAGTCTGTCCTTCCCCTGACTCCCATCTAACCAGTCACTATGTCACATCAGTTCTCTCTTGGAATTGTCTTTACGTACAATGTTTAGCCTTCATCTTCCCCATCCACCTTGCAACCATCCCCAGGCCCCATCACGTCTCACCTGTACTATGGGAGGGGTTCCCTTGGAGCCTTCCTCTCCACGTCTCCTCCACCTGAACCAGCCGCAGGCTTTTCCACCCTAGGACCAAGGTCCAGATAAAGGAAGAGAACACTGCTAGAGCAGCTGGTTAGCTATGTGTCCTACTCTCTGGGGCACATGACTTTCCTACCCTGGATCTTTTGTTTCTTCATCTGCAAATTGAAGGAAGTGGATAAAAATCTTCTGGAAGCTCCTTCCTGCTCCAAGATTCTGTGATTCTTCTGAGGAAATGTCGGCAGAAGATATAAAATAGTGTATCTGATCACAAGCTTCAGAAAGCCTTGTCATATCTGAAGGGGAAAATTCACTAACTTCTCAGTGCAAATTAATGTCATTTATCTTCTCAATTCAGTTCAGCTCAGCTGAAGACAACAAATTTGGGGGAAAAAAAAGAGTGCTGTAAATAAAAGGCTGGAAGTTTCCCTTTAGAAATAGCCGATCATTCAGATCTGTCTGTGAGCAGACAGAGGCCTCTGTATACATCAAAGAGTCTCTCCTCAGCCTTTGGGGAGTAGCAGAGTGGAGTTAACACCCACTCTGAGAACATGGAGCTGGCCGGGAGCCTAAGGCTGTAGGGTTGGTTTTGCTGTGTGACCTGGGTAAATTATTCCCCTTCTCTGGGTCTGCTTTTTCATCTCCAGTTGGAGTTGGAATCATTGATTTCTAGGCTGATACTAAGTCATCTCAAGGGAGATAAGTGAGCCTTATGGGGTCCTAGGGTCTGTTTCAGGGCTACAGGAAGTTAAGGATGTTTCTGTTTCTTTCAAAGTTTGAATCCAGAAGATTTAATAAAGAAAAAAAGTAGAAGAAAGTAGCTATGATAGTTAATATTATGTGTCTTTTGACTTGACAGGGCCATGGTGCCCAGATATTTAGTCAAATATTATTCTGGGTGTTTTTTTCCATGAAGGTATTTATTGAATGAGATTAACATCTAAATCAGTGGACTTTGAGTAAAGCAGGTTGTCCTACACCATGTGGGTGGGCCTCATCCCATCAGTTGAAGGAAGGCCTGACTAAAAGAAGAGTGGCTTCCCCTGAGTAAGAAGGAATTTTGCCAGCAGATGGCCTTTGGATTTGAACTGCAACTCTTCCCTGGGTCTTCAGCCTGATGGCCTACCCTGCAGATTTTGGATTTACAAAGCCTTCAAAATGACATGAGTGAATTCTTGAAAATCTCTCTCATCTACCTATTATCTATCTATCAATCATCTATCTATCTATCTATCTATCTCTATGTATCTAAAACTATCATCTATCTATCACCTAATCTACTATCTATCTATCTATCTGTCTATCTCCTATTGGATCTCTTTCTCTGGAGAACCCTAATATAGGAGCTATCCCTATCACCTACAGGAGAATGATAAGCCTTAGAATTGTAAAAGAATTGCAACTCTGTCAAGGTTACCAAAAGATTCTAAGTCCAGCCATACCTCCCAAACAATGTCCTGATTGCTCCCTACAGGGATGTGAGACAGCACAAAACTCTGGAAACCAGGACCTTCCTGTGCTAAATGAGTCTCCCTCCCACAGGCAAGTGCTACAGGTAACAGTCAGAGGAAGCCTGGAGTAAGGGTACAACATCTATTTTGGTAATAATTAACACTGACGGGGTTAGGTATTGTTTTATGGACTTTCCTCACACTGCATGACTTTATCATGGAACCCAAGGATGTAGAACTATTAACACTCACGTTTCACTGATGAGGACCTGGGGCACTGCAGAGTCAGGTTACTCCTCTACCTGCAGCTGACACTGTGGTCTTCTGGCTGGTGTGTGCGAGGAGCTCGACATGTTAGCTTGCTTGCCAGTGACAGTCCTCTGAGCTAGACAGCATTATCCATATTGTTCACATGAAGGGATAAGACTCAGAGAGGTGACTTGATTTCATAAGGTCATACAGCTAATAGTGGCAGAGTGAAGATTCAATTCCAAATCCCTCTGACCGCATCCCAAGCTCTCTCTAGCCAGCTCTGCTGTTATTTGTTGCATATGGAAGATAGTAGCTACAGGCCTCTTGGCTATCTCTGCTGTTTACTAGCCTACTGACCCCCCAGGTCACATTTCATTATAACTGTTATCATGAATCATCGTCATCTCTTAGGTAATTCTATCTCTGTTTGTGTAATACTGTGAGGGTTGTCCAGGGCTTCAACATGCTTTACTCAATCCCCATGGTAAGCCATAATATCCCCCATTCTACAGAGGCTGGTGGAGGCCAAGGGTAAAAGATGGAAGCTAATGTTTATCAAGTACCTACTGTACTTCAGGGCAGTGCCTTATGACATGCCTTGTCTAATTTTTTTTTCTCTCCACAATCCTGTGAGATGGCTGACAGATGAAGAAACTAAGCATGTAGAATATCCATTGCCAGGTAAGATCATGGAAAGCATGGATTTTCCCATATGACTGCTAAAATTCCTTGCACTGTCCCACTCCTTATAACTCCTGGGACCCTGCCTCCCATCAACTTCACCCACCTTCCTTTTAAGGAAGTGCTTCTAAGTCTTCCTTCCCAAATTCCAATTCCTAATGTTGGTTATCTCAACTCATTGTTGAGAAGGAAACATTGAGAATCCATTAATCCTTGAGGAGAGCAGAGAGACTACGTGGCTTTGTAGGGAGGAAGCACTTTCATCCTGAATCAGAGGTTACATGACTGTGTGGTCTGGAGCTGCTGAGACCATGTGAGGCCTCTCTCTGCCACTGTTCCCCACTTCTACCCCAACTTTACCCAACCCCAAGGTCACCCATGACTCCTCCCTCTCCATCCCTGACATGTCCAATCCAACACCAACTCTGCTAGATGTACCTGCTAGACTCTTCTAGAAGCTACACCCCTCACCCTAGGGCCATCATCTCTCTCCAGGATTATGCCAGTGAACTTCCTCAACCCTATCCCACATGGTTTACTTCTTTGTCAGCACCTGTTCCCTCTGCCCTCTAGTTTGCAGTGCTGGTTATTCCCTGACCCTGTCCACACCCAGGGTGTGGACCCCCAGTCCTCTATTCCTACCCCTCTGCCTGGAAATTCACCTTGAAATTAAGTTAATGTCTGTCTCCCTCACTAAACTGAAGCCTTCATAAGAACAAGAGCCATGCCTCTCTTATTTATTATTATATCCCTGGGCCTAGCATGTACAAAGGCTCAATAAACATTTATTGAGTGAATGGATGAATGAACGAGCTAGCAGTATTATGGCAAGTATCTCAACATCTTGGGTTTTATTTTGCCTTCTGCTTCTTTAACCCCCAGTGAGATTCTCCAGGCCCCTTGGGGACTCTAGGACTGTTGGCGTGGTGTGGTTTGTTTGCTATCATGGGCCAGTTTCAGCCAGCTGTTCCTCATTGAATTTCCCTGTTTAACCCCCCAAAGTGTCTTGTGGCCAGCCTTCCTCCTGCTCCCCCTCTGCCTTCTGAACAGCTGATTTGTCCCCCCTCTCACATGCCTCTCCTGGCACCTGTCCTTCTTGAACACTGAACCACACCTCTCACCCACACCCACATAGCAGTGTTGAGATCATCCTCTTGAGGCCATGCTGAGTTCTATTCACTCCTCCTCCTTCCTCAGATCTGATCCTCCTTGAGGCAAACCTGAAGTGCATGTGAAGGAAGCAAGCACATGGCTGAGAACTTTAGCAGTTAGTGCCCTCAATCCTTTTCTCCCTAATGGGCTACTTCCCCAGGATGGCAGATAATAAAAATGCACCTCTATGTTATTCTCCAACAATTTGTATTATCTCAGTTCTCTGCTACAGAGTCCAACTCCAAATGATTAAATCTTTAGACACTCAGAAGAAGGTGATGTTCATGTTTGTGAGAAAACTAAAGTGTTGAGGTCAGTATTGTTGGCCTAGGCTCTAGTCTCTGGACTTGCATATCCAGCCATGGCTGCTGTGAGACAATCAGTGCCCTGGTCACTGGCTCTCCCAAAGTTTTGGTTCCTGCAAATCTGAGTTTTGGGTTAAGGCCAGGATTCTGTGTTCTATTTTTTGACAAAGACATAGGTGAGGTCACAGGCAGCTGAGCTGTGCAACTCTTAAACAACATGAAAAATTCTGCAATTTTCCTCTGGGGAAAAGAGAAACTGTAAGAACACACACAATTCCATCTCAGAATAGCTCTTAGTTGTCCCAGTGAATTGGAGATCACTGGGGTCAATATCATCAAAAAGCATACACTGACTGACCCCAAAATGCGCTCTCCAGGAGGATTGATGGGAAAAGGAAGAAACACTCACATTTTAGGTTGTGTGCACTTTTGTTTTACAAATATGTTTTGTATTTATAATTTAAAACAACAGCAAAATTTTTTTCATCCAAATGTCTTCTCCTTTAGGCACAGAATCAGAGAACTGCAAGACCTCAAGGGATTATGGGTCCTTGGAGACCATCTGTCCTAGGCCTTCCTTGACACAGGAAGAACTGGGCTGGCAAAAGGGAGGGACTTGCAAAAAGTCATCCAGCTCAAGATCACACACCGGACAGGAGGACTTTGGAAGGCATTTCCTAGACACATTCATTTATAAAACTAATTGTCCCATTGCGAGTCCAACAGAACATGGAGTGCTACAGAAAGTGTGGCCTGAAATTTCCCCAAGAAAAAAGGAAAGGCAATTAAAGGTGTGTTAAAAAACCAAGTGTGACCATTTTGAAAGCAGTCAGGCTTGAATGAGAAAATGCTGAGAGAAAATGAACAGGCTAAGGGAAGCCATTGGGAGCAAGGAGCATTGTCGCCCTATGTATCTATTGATATTTCTAGATTAATTTACCTGTATATTGGGAGGGGGAGAGAAAGCAATTGAGTGCAATAAGATGGATGCCCTGTCAAGCAATTTAAAGCTTCCTCCTTCTCAAACTCCACAGGGAAAAAACTCAAGTTGCAAGAAAATGGGAGAACATGGAAAGAAATGGCCACTGGGGCCCTCTGGAAATCCTGAGAGGAATAGCCTCCTCATAGTTTATGGTGAGGGCACCTAGGAGGTTAGAGGGGTTGGAAAGTGATGCCCTGAAAAAGTGAGTAAGGGAGATGAGGGTATTCCTCTTCTGTTGTTTGCTGGTGTCCAATGTTGGCTTCCCAAGGTATCACCAAAGCAATCCACTGATAAGAAAAAACTGAATTTATTCTTACTCTAGTAGGGAGAGTTCTACTTCAACAGAGTCTTAGGAGTGTCCAGGAGGGGGGTCCAACAAAGTTTGACTGGAATTTTGAAGTCTGGTTTAGGATGAGTCTTTAACTGGAGGAAAAGGCAGTGCTTGGTTAAGGTTGGGTAAGGCTCATGACATAATAGGTTAGGACTGGTGGACACAGCAAAGCAAGTACTTGAGGCAAGGGGTTCAGAGAGTATTGGGGTGCAAACTGTCACCTGATGCTTTCACTTGAAGAGTTGACAGGTCTCTCAGGAAATTCTTGAAATAATAACGTTATTTGCAATTTTTATCTTGTTGGGAAAGGGTTTTCTAGCATGGTTCATAAGTTATGTTGATGAGGATAGTGGAATAAATAATGTAGACTGTAAGCTGTGTGGGTGTAGATGGTTTCCATTTACACTGGGAAGACCACCCTGGAGTATTATGCTCAGTTCTGGGCAACCAACTTTAAGGGATGTTAACAAATTGGGACAGGTCCCAAGGTTAATGACCAGGGCAAGGAAGCAAACTCCTGTGGGAGATGACCAGAAGAATTGGTGTATTCAGATTGAGAGAAATGGGAAATCTGGTACCTGCCCCATGGAAAAGTTCTGCTGTGGGGATGAAGCAGTGGCCCTGTTCTCGAGGGGCTTAGAAGGCAGACTTAGGGCCAGTGGATGAGAGACACAGAAGTAACCTTCTGTTTAGCTTAAAAAAGAACTTCCTAAGAGTTAGAAGGGATGGGATATCTCACAAGGTGCTCAGCTCTTTGCCAGAAAACTACCCAGGTATCTTGACATTGCTGCAGAGGCTATTATTCTTCTATTTACTTATGGGTCCTCCTTCTCTCTCACTCTTAAGTACTATTCATACTTTAAGATCAAGCTCAAATGCCACCTCCCTTCATGAAGCTGACTGATTCCTCCCCAACTAAAAATGATCAATAGCTCTTATTGCCTATATTCTTTCTATGCCATTATCACCATCTGCCTTCTGCTATTGAGGGGCTCTGCCTCTGGCAAGCTGCATGACTTTGAGCAGGGCCTGTTCCCTCTTTTGGCCGTGGTTTTCTCATCCACAAGGGTGATGGGTTTAGGTAGGAGTTTGAACCAGCCTTGGTATGGTGGCTTTCAGTAACCCCCCCAAATTACAAAAGTCAAGATACAGATGGACACAAAAGCTGTCCTCCAAGGCCTACAGAGAAGTCTCGGGGAAAGAGAATGATGACTTCTGCTTTCTGATCCCAGAGGGGAGAAATCAGTCTCAATCATGGCATTAGTTTCAAGGATCTGATTTCAGTTTGGTATCAGAGAGGACATCCCCTGCTGTCCAAAGGCCTTGGCTGCCTTGAGGCAGGAAGGTAGTGAGTGCTCCATTCCTGGAGGTGTTCTGGCAGAGGTCAGCGAAGGGAGTGTGGGCAAGTCATGTCAGTTGGAAGGCTTGAGGCCACAAGTAAAAGAATCACAAACTAAAAGTTGTTTAAACAGTAAGGAATTTATCTATCATAATAAGAAGTAATGATATCTAACATAATAGAAAGTCCTGACACAGGGTGAGTCCACTGGTACATGACGTAGCACATCATCTAAATGATGTCAGGGCTCTGAGAAAGCTTCTCTGGGATTCTCTTGGGTAACCCCTCATGATCCAAGAGGCCGCTACAGTTGCAAGTAACACTTCCTCACACAAATACACCCAAATGCAGAAGGAGTGAGCATCGAGTCTCTTTTACAAATGAAGAAAATGTTCCCAGAAGCCTTCACAGGTTTCCCTTTACATGTCATTGGCTAGGGTGGTCACATTGGTGTGCTTCAACCAGTCATTGGCAACAAGAAAGGCATTAGTTTAATCAACTTGAATCAGTCAGTGTGCCTGGGCAATGTCCATGAAATACATGGGCACCCAGTACCTGAACAAAGCTGGGTACTGATAGGAAGGAAGAAGGGGGATCTAGTGGGTGGCCAGACTACACAGCCTGCCATAGCATGAATTTCTGACTAGACAAGTCCTGAGGCCGATTCCAACTCCTGGATTCTATGTCTAGGGTTCCTTCCAGTTTGAGAATCCCAATTTTTATAGGTAGCCACTTCTTTTTTTTTTTTTTAAACCCTGCTTTTCTGACTTTCTTATGGCCCGATTTTCCTCTCCCACTCCCTGTCTTTGAGGCTGCAATTAGCCCCTGGTGACACATTTGGCATGGGAATGCTGTGAACACTATCCTGATGAGCTGGGTGCAGGCCCAGACAGCAAACACAGGCAGCTAGTTGCCTCTCAACTTCCCTGCAAAAGAAGAAGAAAGAAAGAAAGAGAGAAAAAGAAAGAAAGAAAGAAAGAAAGAAAGAAAGAAAGAGAGAAAGAAAGAAAGAAAGAAGGAAAGAAGGAAAGAAAGAGGGAAGAGAAAGAGGGAGGGAGGGAGGGAAGGAAGGAAGGAAGGAAGGAAGGAAGGAAGGAACTAGGAAGCAGAGCATGAGCTGAGAAATTGCTGTCTGCAAAGGGCACACCCTCTTTGATTCAGCTGTGAACCACATCCTTCCTGGCCCCAAGACAGACGTAGAGGCTGAAATGGGGTAGAAAGATGCTTGACCCATTGGTCTGTCTCCTCTGTCTAAGATTCCCAAGATAACCTAAAATAGCCAGGGTTATCCTGAACTAACAAAAGCCAGCAACCCAAAGCCAAACTGCTGCATAGCCCAGGCCCTGAATGCCAGTACATGGAAGGGGGATGGCTGAGCCTTTGACTTTCTCTGTGTGAGACAGAGCCCTACCTCCCATTAAGACCCACACAGCAAGGATTCTTGCAAACTAAGAAGGGAGAGGTTAGATTCTGGGCAAGCAAACAATAAAAGGCCAGTGGCCACCATGTGGCTTCAGAGGCTCTGGCTCTCTTCCCCACTCAACCACTGCCCTTCACCCTCCGCCCACCCACTCCCAACCCTGGCTCCCTGAGTTCTCACACGGGGAAATTCATCCACAGAACATGCTGGTAACCTGCCTTTGCCAAACGGCAAGCAGGGAGGAGGAAGGCAGAACACCCAGTCTGCCATAATTTCTCACCATTTCCATAATTTCACATCTGAACACATGGCACGTGACAGATATAGCTGGAAGACCGGAGGTGCATGCTGTGCTATGGGGAAGTGAGGACTGACATCAGACTGACTGGTTGTATTGATAATGACAGACTGCCAATGGGCATTGGTTAGAGACCTAGACATTGAAGCCTTGGATGTTCTAGACTGTGTGCTAAGCAGGGTCAAGATGACAGGAAGGACTGAGCCTGGGATGTGCCCTCAGGGAGGTCAGAGACAGCCTGCTGGGAAGTGAGGCACACACATGAACACTCATGAAGAGATCAGGCTGTTCAAGCAGAACAACATCCCACCGAATCACTGTTGCTTCCCCAGCACCTAAAATAAGATTTAGTCATTACTGATTTCTTACTATGAGCCCAACTCTGTATTAAGCTTCTTACTTGTGTGATTTCATGTAAACCTTACTCACAAATCTTTGTATCTGGTAATATTACTTACAGGTGAGACCCAGAATGAAGCAGAGGACACAGGATTTGGACTGAGAGCTTCTGGTTCCAGAATTTGTAGGCTTAACCATTATACTGCACTACCTTTAGCATCAGGCATATAGTAGATACTCAAAATGTGTTTGTTAAATGCCAGAATGAATGTATGAAATACCAAAAAAACATTATTTAAGTGTAGCCCTGTGGGAACTCAGAGAAGAGAGAATTCTGGTTGGGATGATTAAAGAGAGCTGTCGCAAAATCCTTTTTAGGTTTAGGATTGTATAGTAGCCGGGGAGATTGGGGGAGGGGCCTGTGTGGCAGAGAGTTGCTAAAGTGGCCCTGTGATCCCCTCCTCTTGATGTCCATGCCTTGTATGATCCCTTCTCTTTGAGTGTGGGCAGGGCTTGCTTGCTTCTAACCCATGGAGCATGCAAAGGTGACTGACTGATGTCACTTTCATGATCACATGACATAGATTATAATGCCCGTCTTACCAGGAGACCCTCTCCTTTGCCGGCTCTGAAGAAAGAAGCATCATGTTAGGGAAGCCCATGTGACAAGGAACCAAGAGCAAGCTCTGGACAACGACCCATTAGGAATGAGGGCAGCACTTGGCTGATGACTGACAAGAAGCTAAGGCCCTTGGTCCAACTACCTGCAAGGGTTTGAATCCTACCAACAACCATGTAAGCTGGGAAGATCCTTCTCCAAGTGAACCTTGAGATGAGACCACAGAAATTATGAGATAATAAACTGTATTGTCTTAAGCCACTAAATTTGAGATAATATTGTTATAACGATAGATAACTGGTATAGCATCACTGGCAGTGAAGACAGCAGAAGCAAAGGCCTGAAGGTGGCTCCCTCCAGGAGTTCCAGGACAAGTAGGGTGCCAGCAGGAAAACTAAGATCTAACAGGGATCTGTCCAGCAGGCTCTGAGCACAGAGGAGTCAGGGAGGCTGTTCCAGGAGGAGACATAGAGCAGGGCAGATGGCTGCGTAGTGGACAGGACAGGAGGCCATGGCAGGCGCACAATGCTGCAATGGAGGCAGTGCACCGTGGAGGTGAGCCTGGAAGTGCGGCTGGGGCCAACTGAATCCCAAATCATATTTTTTAATAAATCAGACCAGGATCTCTCCAGCTTCTGCCTGAAGTTGTTGTCTACTCTGGGGGAAGTGATTTCAAATAGAGGTGAAGATGCCCAAGAAATGACCCCTGATTTCCCCAAGCACATCTTCCTTTCAGGGAGCTTCTCCAGCAAGTTCTGGAAGCCCTGCTTTCTCACTGGGTCTCCCACTGGACAATTCCTGCTGAAATTGAAACATCAGTGGCTTTTGGTGGCATGGGGATCCTGTTGTCTTACCTGTCATCATCGTTACTCAAGGACCTCCCATTGCTTAATAAAATGTATAAAACCCTCATTCTGGTTCACAGCCCTCCATGCAGTGGCCCCCAGCTTCCTGGCCAGAGTCATTTCCCACCACCCTGTTATGCAGATCCTTCACTCAGAACCACCAATCTCTGGAGAGCAGATATGCCTCTCCGGGTTTTGGCTCACATCCCCTTCCTCTGCTCCACTTCCACACACATAAATGCTTCCCACCCCCCAGTCTCAGCTAATGTGGCCTTCTTCTCTGACCCATTCCCACTTCCAGCTGGGAATAATGGTCACCTCCCTTTCTCTAAAATCCCACAGTCCTGCATGCAGTCACATCTCCTTAGGGGCACTTAGCATTTGCTCCTGTAAAATAAGGTAATTTATATTTCTGCTTATTTTCCCGCAAGACTCTGGGTCCTGGAGTCAGTCAAATCCTTATTGCTCTACTTTTTTTTTTTTTTTTCAACGTTTTTATTTATTTTTGGGACAGAGAGAGACAGAGCATGAACGGGGGAGGGGCAGAGAGAGAGGGAGACACAGAATCGGAAACAGGCTCCAGGCTCCGAGCCATCAGCCCAGAGCCTGACGCAGGGCTCGAACTCACGGATCGCGAGATCGTGACCTGGCTGAAGTTGGACGCTTAACCGACTGCGCCACCCAGGCGCCCCCTTATTGCTCTACTTTATAAGTAGCCATATGACTTTGTAGCAGGGGTGATACAGATTTCTTATCTAGATGGGTAGGGCTTGGCAGACATTTATCCTTCCGGTGGTGAGAAACCTTTGATTTCATGTACTCAAGGGGAGAATTAACCACATCATAGCCCAGCTTGCAAAACCTTCCCACCATTTTTCTGCAAGCAGGTTATTAATACTCTCCCCCCACCCAAGTCTTGGTTCCTGCAAAACATGGGGATAATATAGTATTTACCTTAGAGAGTCTTTGAGGTTTGTATGAGACAATCCATGTAAATTACTTAGCATAGCACCTGAGCATTCTATTGATTTATTCAACAAATATTTATTGAGTATCTATTATGTACCTGGCACTAGGGACATAACAGTGAAAGAGATGGACCAATTTACTGCTCCAATGAACCTATGTTCATGAAAGCTCATGTAAGTGAATAAATAATCTAATCTAAGATGCTGACAAGTTCTTTGAAGAAAATAACTGGGATAAAGGATAGTGAGTGCTGGGGTAGGGAGGAGAGGTCTAGTTTAGCAAAGACCTGAGTTAAGAGAAGGAGCCAGCCATGCAAGACCTGGGGGAGGGTCATTCCTGGCAGAGAGCAGCAGGAATAAGTCTGATCTAATTATACTTGTAGCCTAGTGACCAGTTCCTTTCCTCTGGCCCTCATAAGACAGTGTCTTATGAGATTGGGGAACTTGAGGAGAAGGAGCTTATCTTCAACTCTAGCCAGGCCTTCATCTTCAGAGAGATGGTCCTCACTGTCCTGAGACCCATAACCATGGTGGCCACTGGCTACCATTGGCCGGAGAAGAATGAAGACTTCCCTTACCTGTACTAATCTTGCCTGCTGCTTCAACGCCTCACCTTCTCTGGTCTCCAGTGAAGGTTGTGTTTCTTCAGTTCAGGGTCATGTTACTGTGTCATGTGCATATAGACTCGGAGACAGAGGGGGAGCTCCTGCAAGAGGTTGTCCCCAGATACACCCAGGGCTTCTGGAAGTTGCCCCTCTCTCTGCCCTCTCCCTCCCTCCCTGTGACCCTCTCCCTGGCAGTGTTTCCCGACCAGCGGCCAGCTTGTGATTCCACACCGCCCCCAGGAGTGCTTGCGGAGGAAGGAAGCATTTTTTATCATTGCCCTGACTGGGAGGTGCTACTGCCGCTAACCATCCCATGGCGCACGGGACAGTCCCACACAATAAAGAATCATCCTGCCTAAAAGGTGAATGCAGACATGAATCCCTCAATCTCCCCCCAAATGTCACCAAGTCCTTTCTTCCCTACCTGGCTTCTGTCATTTGTTTCTTCATGAATAATCAAACCTCAGTTTCCCAAAGTCGCTACCATATGTCTGACAAATTTGACAACCCCAGGTGTGGATGCCAGCGCCTTCTGTATGCAAGCCAGTAGTACTGCTCCATCAAGAGAGGAAGAGTGGCTCCCTTGGAACGAGGGGGTCACTCTGGTCATGTGCCTGGGCCCCCGGAGAAACATGGTGGTGAAGGCTTTCAAGCTGGCCTGCATTGTGGATAGTTCTTCTCTAAAATCAAATACTTCTCCCCACTGAAAGGATAAATGTCCTTCCAAGCCCCACACTTCTAGATGAGAAGTATACGTCACCTGTACCAACACTACGCTTGTCACACTCTGATGTACATTAGAAAGCTTTCTGTATGAACTTCTGCTTCTCCATCAGAGACAATGGCAATGGTGCTAATAGGGACGGGTCCTCAGTTTGCTTTGACATTTCTCAACATCATCATCATCGTCACCAATTATCATTATTGTTAACCCTACGGGGCCTTACGCAGAGCCTCACACTCGTGGGAGTTATGTCATGGGAGGGTCCCGACTGCTTGGATGGTTGTTAGGGGAAAATGGGGCAAGGCCGTGCTTCTGTTAACCAAGATCCTCAGGCAAAGTGACCCCGATTTGCTTAACATATCCTAATGCTTGATTAAAAGTCCTCAAGAGAAATTCTTTCGAGAAGAGGAAAGGTGCCAGGGGGCACTAGAAGGGCTCATTTTTCATTCTTTAACTTGGGGAGTTGGCAGGGAAAGGGGCGATGACTATTCCCTGAAGAAAGCAATGCTCCAGATGGTTCCTAGCAAGGCTGCTCCTCGGCAAGCCCGTCTGCCAGCACAACTTTCCAAACATCCAAGCCTAAAGCAGCTTTTGTGGGAGGTTCAGAGCAGGACCTTCAGAGCAGGAGCTCTGTCCCACTCACCCTAAATTGGATGTGCCTGTTTACTAAAACATAAGAAGATACTATCTGTTCACAGAACAAGGTGTGCCAGTAAGGGTCCTTTCAAGAAACGTGTGGCCACTCAGTGAGTCATGGGGCAAAGACGAAGATGTGGGCAGGGTTAAGGAAGGTTGAAGAACCCCAGGGCTGGCAGCATGGGGGATACGTTAGCCCCTCTGATCTGAAGAAGCATAGGAAGCAGCCATTGCCAGAGCCCTGGAAGTGAGCTGTGGTGTTGGACAGGATGACAGAGGCAGTGGCCAAACCATACAGCCCAGAAGGATGGGAGCCTGGGGGATAAACGCCTCCATCTCAATCTCCTGAAAGAAGGCAGAGAGCATAGGAAGTCACTGCTGCATCTCAGACATGTCAGCCGTCAGCCTCCTGGCACAAGAACAGGAGGACTGCATCAGGGAACTTTTACAAACCACTCCAAAAGTAGTGCCTAAGGACAATAACCAATAATCTAGTCCTTGATCTTGTAGATTAGCAGTTTACAATTTAAGCTGGGCTCACTTGGGTAGTTCTTTTGGTCTGATTTGTGCTTGGCGTGGCTGATCTCAGCGAGGCTCGCTCGTGTGTCCGCAGTAAATTGGTGGGTTGACCAGGACCAGCTAGTTAGGATGGCCTTGTGTGGGCTGGTTAGAAAGACACAGGCCTCTTCTCCACCTAGATCTCTTGCGCTCCAGGTTGCTAGCCCAGGCTTGTGTACAAAGCAGACAAGGGGTCCAGGAGCAGCAAGCAGACAGAACTCCAAGAGCTTGTTTCAGATTCTGTGTCTCCCTCTGTCTCTGCCCTCCCCCTCAAAAATAAGTAAACATTAAAAAAAATTTAAATCTGGAGAGACAAATAGAGAAAATACACTCACAGGTCTAAATTTGTTAACCCAGTATTCAAGTCTCTTGAGAAAGTGTCCACCTCTCTCTCCAACATCGTTTCCATTGATCCTCAACCATACCCACATCCCTGCCAAACTGGGCTCTTCACAGCTTCATGTCCTGCCCTGGCTTTTCCATCTTCCTGCTCACTGTTCTCTGGATTATCCTCCCATCTTTACCTGACCAAATCCTCCACATCAGTCTTAAATCAATTCGCAGCCACCTTCTCCTGGGATCTTTCCGGGTTCTCATCCCCATCTGCTTCCCCTATCACACACACTCACTACCACCACCATCACCAAGCTGGAGGTTACTCTGAATTCCTGCCCACAGTTTCTAGAGCCCTCTCTGTGCCTCTTTTTAAGCACTTATTTGCAGGTGGCTGATATTTCCTTTCTTGGACTGAGCCACCAGAGTGCTGTGCCCTTATGTCCCCCACAGTACCCAGCATAGACTATAAGTCCTCTTGACCTGAGGAGGTCAGTGCTAAACAATCTAAAAGCCGCAGAAGTGCAATAGAGCCAAGAAACCCCTGTCAGAGAGGACCCAGCCAGGAGGCCTGTGCTTCTAAGGAGTAGCTACCGGATCAGCAGAGAAAGACCCAGAAACACAGGAGTTGGGATACTGAATGAGAAGGCTCTAGTCTTGCCAGAAGACATACCTGGAACCAGAGGTCAAAGTCATGAGGAGATAGTTCCCAGTTCTATCCAAGGGAGAATTTCCTCTAAGAAAACAGTCCAGAATGGGTTGTGAAGAAAAGGGTGACACACCCCTCACAAGCAATACATCAGTCTTCTGGTTAGTATCTGAGAGAGTGTTTTTTGTGGGGGCCTCAGTCCATTTGCATTTAAGTTTTTCACCTTAATAACTCCTTCATTAGACTCATGTTGTACCTTGGCACACAGGAATGTACATTCACAGGCTCACAAGTAAAAGGGCTTTCAGGAGCCAGCAGCTCTCCTCAGGAGGCAAGCCTGTGCTGACCGTGGCAGCCAGCCAACTTCCTGAGAGTCGGCTGGGCACCAGCACATCATGTACTGTGGGCAAACTGGCATGTGGTTAGATCGGGGATAGAAGGTGTGGGAGGGGAAGGCAGATGACCGGGCCAAGTGTCAGTCTGAAGGAATTCTAAAATGTTAGGGTGGCCTGATCCAGTGAATTTCCTATTACACACACACACACACACACACACACACACACACACACCTGAACACACCTGAACACACCTGAGGGATGGGTCATCCTCCCTCCGGTCAGAAACCAGTAGCTCAGCCCAGGGCTGAGCTTCTCCCTGGGCAGTTATAAGAGGAACTGAGACAGCTTCTGGGGGCCCTCCTTTCCCTGACGCTGACACTCTTGGCCAACCCAACTCTCCTGGATTCTAAGTGGTGGAGGAACAGTGTTCCAGAGAGGGGACATGGCCTCCTTAAATGCCAGAATGTGCCAGAACTATAGCCAGGTCTCCTGCTTATGGGTGTGAGTGCCAAGAGTGACAGAAGGGAAGGGGAACTCACACTAGTGGAGGGCAGCTCCCAGGTGACACCACTGCCTTCAGGCAGTGAGCAGAGGACCCCCCCCCCCCCCCCCCACCAGGAGCTGTGCCTGGAGTGATTCTTCTGACCCGTCCCAATAATGTCTCTGGTAATAAAACTCCCATCACCACCAACCCCCTTATCAATATGTCAAAACCCTCCACATCCTACAAGAGCCATATCAGAGGCCACCTTCTCCTCTTGTCTTCCCATAAATCATCCCTACTCTAACCCAAACATGAATTTGTGCCCTTGTAGGAACTTGGCACTTTGTCATAGTCTGGTCAGACTGCTTCTGGAATTTTGGTTAGATGTGTATATATACCTTGTTGAGGATCCCTGTCCGTGAATGCCTTAGACTCACATTGTTCTCTCTTCCCCACTTTCCCCTCAATGCCCAGCCCAGGACTTGGCTCAAAAGCAGCACTTGACAAACACAAGTTAGATTAATGATATTCCTTTGCCTTCTGCCATCTGCATGACAAGACCATCTAGCTTTCTTTTTGGCCAGCCAGCTCCAATGCCTTTCCATTAAGGCAGACATACTTTTCCCTCTCTTCTTTCTGTTTCTTTTGGATGAGCAGGAATGAACAGTCCCTTGGGCCTTTTTGTTGGGAAATCTCCTGACCACTCACCACTGTATCAGTTACTCACCAGGACTGAGGGCGTTCTCTAAAGCCCAGGAGGCCCTCAGTGCATAGAATGGTATTTGATGGATATCCTCACATCTGCAAAGCCCTGTGAGGACCTCTGATACCATCAGTGTCCCCAGATACTACATCTGATTCCCCCAGTACTAGAAGGAAGCTTCTTCCTATTGTCCACAAGGTGTGCTAATAAACCCTGTAAGCTGAGCCTTTTTTCAGGCTATTTGAGGGTAGAAAGTGCTCTTTCATATCAAATATTCCTTCTGAGGTTATAAAAACTGGGATTACTGGCTGAAACCACTCACCCTCTCCTGCCTATAAAGAAGAATTCGGTTAATGCCGGAACAGCCTATACCGTTCCAAGAACTTGGCCCTTCCCCTCAATCCCAGCCCTGTTAACACAGAAGCTCAAGAAGCTCAAGAGAAAAGTCCATGTTTGCCTCAAAAGCAAGCATCAGCTCAGTGGATCTTAGGTGCATCCTGAAGAATCCCTAACAAGCAGGTGATTCAGAATGGATGGGCTGAAAGAAAGCATGTAGCCACTACACCCTGAGCCAGAGAGGCAGGTTCTTGAAGTCCTAGTCACCACCCCACCCCACCCCTCACCCCATGGTTTCCCATTGCCTACAGGAAAGTTAGATCTGTTTATCCAGAATTCAGATGTTCACATCCTGACCCCAATTATTTTAGTCTCTTCTGCTGGACCTCTAAACCACCAGCCATCTTGGGGCATTTGTGCTCCCCACATATGCCCAACTCATGCCCCTATAGTTCTTTGTTCCAGCTACTGAAACATACTTTGTCTTAGGATGGATTCTCAGACCCTGAAACATGGATTCAAGTGCAGCTATTTTGGGGAGGGAAGAAGGGGGAGATGATCAAGAAAATACAAGTTGGATAGTGGGGAAAGAAGGAAATCAATCAAAGGGAATGTTGTTGGGCAGATTCCCATTGTGGGCAACCAAGGTTTATTTCTACTGGAGAACTTGGAGATGGCATATGACCTGCATTGGAGTTGTAGCCACCTGAGAGTAGGGGGAACTGGAGTGTTTATTCACCAGCACCCATCAATCACTGGTGGTGGGGCTCAAGGGATGGGGGAGGCATTAACTCTGCAGCGTGTAAATCCAGCTTGCAAGGGGACTGGCGACTTCCAAGGGGATTCAGGCCAGTGTGGTCCTGGCCTCTCCATGCTTCTCTTCCCTCTCCTGCTGCCATTTCTTAGTTTCTCCAAATGGCTTGCTCATTGAGGTACCATGACAGTTCCTCCAAAAGGCTTTTCTGACCTTCAGTCAGAACCAATGACTCTGGTATCCACAGGCCATCTCAGTACAGCTGTTACAACATCCTCCTGTTTCAGCCTTTAGGTTTTACGCTTCACTCAGCCTGATAGTTAAAGGCTGAAATGGCAAGTGGGCAGTGTGGTGGTGACACCGTATTCCCCTCTGATTTCTTCCTTTCCTGCTTGACTCACAGTGGCATCTGTGGTTCGTATACTCACAGCTACTCTCATTCCATGCATATGAGCAGTAAGAAAATACCCCTTTAAAATACTGTTTGGTACTTTTGCCTGAAATCTGTTCTTGTTGAAGGAAATGAAATTTAAATGATGTTTTTGAAGCTGTGCATGGTAATTGTTGTGTTATTATATAATATTTACAGGTTTTTTTTTTCCACGAAGAGATTTTAACTATGGTCATATAAGGATAAGAATAAATACCTAATTCCAAATTTCTCTTTCCAAGTTACCTGGAACTGTGATAAATACATACACTGAAAGCATCTACTCTCCCTCTGAAAAAAGAGGAGAGGGTGCAAATGAAAAGAAAAACAACAAGGAAGAGAAGAGGCTGCCCCCAAAACACAGAGCATTAAAAATGGCTGCATATAAGTAGCAGAGTGGTTTCTACGAACCCTAGAGAGACCCACAGAGGTGAAGTGAAGAAGGACAGCCTGGTATAAAACCGTCTTATCCTGTCTCCTAAAAACAACTTCACTGAGTATTGCAGTGAACTCTGGAAAAGAGCTATATCACCTACAGTCCCACACAGAGAAATACGAATGAGGGGTTGTCTTAGTCTGTTCAGGCTGCTATAACAGAACGCAATAGACTGAGTGATTTATAAACATCAGGCATTTTTTTTTTTCTCACGTCCTGGAGGCTGGAAGTCCAAGATGTGGTGTCCTGAAAGGGCTTGCTTCCTGGTTCACAGATGGCCCTCTTCTCACTGTGGTGGAAGGGGTGAGGGAGCTCTCTGGACCTCTTTGATAAGGATGCAAATCCCATTCATGAGGGCCCATCCCTCATGACCTAGTCACCTCCTGACGTCCCACCTCCTGATACTATCCACCGGGGGTTAGGATTTTAACACACGAATTTGGGGGGACACGATCATTCAGTCTGTAGTAGGAGCCAACAGCTGTGGTCAATGGATTAAGAAGCTGGAGAATCTACTAAAAGAAGTCAGAGACAGTGTGTGATTAATGGGGGATCTGCTCATCATGGGTTTACCCCATGAGCTGCTGTGCTTCCCTTGCTTAGAGGTCAAAGGTCCGCATGACTGTGTTTGCTGAGGTGAGTGGGTCTCGCTCAGCTATTATTTCTGAAGGTCAGGTCCATAGCCCACCAGCAGGTGGGAAAGCCAGAAGGCTTGGCTTGGCCTCTAAAATGAATAAGTACCTCTGCCCATCAGAGCCACCCAGTGACAAAAGTGGCAACAGAGGCTGTGTGAGCATGAGACTGGGAAGTTGTGGGGAAAGTTCTTGTCTAAGGGAGGAGGCTGGACCCTTTACACGGCCAAAAAGATCCAACTCGAGGAGTCTGAGTGCTGGACTCCAGCTCAGTGGTTTCACGTCTATACTACCATTTCCAGTTCCAAGTGGGTGACTTGCTGTCCTTACCCTCCACATGTCCCAAGTGACAGAGTGCATTACCCCTCCTTGGAGTCACCCTGGGCCCAGTGGCCTTCGTGGCCTTTCTTGCCTGCCACATTCATCTGCTTGGACCACCACTATTGCCTACACAGCCCCTCAGTATGAGGGGTCCCCGAGGTAGACACACTGTGCCTCATCTTAGGATACCCTGTTCCCAGTACTGTGTTGTTGCCTGTTGCTAGCATCTTATGGGTGACATCAGTACTTGTCACGTGAGTCACATTTAAGTTCTTTGCCGTCTCTTTCCTCTTAATGTCCTTGGCCTGTCCCGAATCTCTAACCTTTCAAGCTCATCTCCATTCGCCCCTCTGCTAGTCCCTGTCTGCAGAGGCCATTGGTAGATGAATTGGTTCTGAACTTAAAGGGGACAGCCACAAACACATACACCTTTTGGGGTGAGGAGTGGGTACCTCCTCACCTCCTCATCCAGGGTACCTCCTGGATACCGGAAAGAAACAAAACCTACTAAAACCCCTATAATCCTATCCACCCACCCAGGAGAGAACTTTCTTTTTTTTTTTTTTTTTTTTGCCAATTATAATACTTAAAATCGACCCCTTCTCCTCCACTCAAAAATCCTCCCCATCACTCCACACACATCTCAAACACCACGACTCCATGAGGCACATCTGATCCCCAGCCAGTTGTAATCTCTGTCCTGCAAGGCCCCCACACACTGTGCCTTGGCTACTGCACTCACAAGTTACTGCCTTCTACTGCATTACTCATGACCAGACTGCAGGTCCTGGTGGGTAGGGGGGTCTGATTCATCTCTGACCCACCTCACCCCACCCCCACTGCCACCCCCAGAGCCTGGCCAAGACAAGAGGTAAGCTGGGTAAATTGAGTCGCATCAGATAACAGGAAGTATGGTCAGGGGCATAACTTGACTTTGATGGATTTCGTTTTAACTTCCCAAGAAGCCACTGTCTGAGCTCTGAGCCTGAGAAGCTGGTGAGAACCTGGCCTGGGACTTCCCCTCCTGGGTTCTTGGCAAGAACCCAGCTGACTCTCCCTGTCCTCTGGTGGCCCTGCCACAACTTTCCCCAACTCATCATATAGCTCATGAGGAGGCTTCTCGTACTTAAGAAGATAGACTTGGGCAAGATGGCTGTAAAATCCCAGATGTGTAAAGTTGGAGGAGGGCTGTCACCCAAGGCTGCTGTCCCTTCCACAGTGTGCCCACTAAGTACGCATCCAGGCTTGGCTCAAACAGTGCCGCTTGATGGAGAGTGAGCACCTCTGTCCTTGGCCAGCTCAGCCTGGGGGATGCTTTCCTTAGATGCACATCTACCCTCTGAGCCCCATTCTACCCACTGGGGCTGCACAGAACAGATCTGCTCCCTCACCCCTGGAGCAGCCCAGCAGATGTTTGGGGACAGCTCTCTTGCCTTTGTGAGTCTTCTTTCTCCAGACGAAACAATTCCCAGCTCTTACACTGTTTTTAGTTGTCCCAACAGAGCCATTGTTTTTAACTGCTCTTGAACAAACACTGTCCTCAAGGTGAAATAGAAATGAATAGTCATGTTGGTGCTGACCTGACCCTTGCTGTACTTCAACAAAGATAAATACTTTCACGTCTCTCCAGTGGTGCAGAAATAATTGGCAAGTGTCGCATTCGTGCACACACTCGCTCAACTCATGCCAACAGGACACTGTGAGAGTTTGAACAAGGTGCATGGTTCTGGTTTTGTAGAAAACAGAAGGCTAGACCTCAGTTCGGTCTTTTTTTTCCCCTTTTTTCTTTTTTAGTCTTCTTTTTTCTTTTTCTTTAAATGTAGACGAGCATAAAGCAAGGGGACTGAGCACCAAGAACTCAAATTGAAAACCGTCCCTTGAGAACTTTGGAGCAAGGTCTATAGGACCAGAATGTGGCCCCCCTTTTGCTCAACAGCAAAAAGGGGAAACTGATGGTGGAAAATTCCTGAAGGATTCCTGAAGAGGCTTTGTTTTCGTGAAGTAATCGTTAGTCTCATTTCCCAGAATCCTCCCTTCAGAGAACACTAGAAGTGTTCAATAGGCCGGATCTCTTAATCATGAATTGTAAAAGACTAGAATCCTTCTTTCCTCCTTGCTTCCCTCCTTCCTTCCCTTCTTCTTTCCTTTTTTTCCCTCTTCACCTTATTCCAAAATGTCGTGGAGGTAACAAATGCCTCAACGCTTTTGTGGTCCCATGCGTTGATTGTGTTGGTCATTCATTGCTTCACGTGAAGGGACTAGTATTTAGAGTCCGGCATCTTGTGATAAAGAGCTTGCACCAAAGCTGAACCTGCAGTAATGAGGTCTAACCTGCAATCCAATTAAATGTCACAGCATTAGATTAATTTCACTCTGTACCTCCACGGTGATTCCCTTCTGTTAATTCCTTACATTGGTACAAAGGTGAATTTTATGTAGACATACGATATAGATATAATCCTTAATCATATTTTTAATGAAAAGACTAAGCAAAAGAAGTTTCAAGGTCTAAGGGTCTTAATTACGTCACCTTGGATCCAATCAGAGATAACTTCTGCAAAGGCAATAGTGATCTAATGATAACATCTTCATTTGTGCTTGCTTCTAAGCCCAGGGACATGGAGAAGATGAGAACATACGTTCAGATCATGCCAACCTGGAAGACTTTTGAAAAGCCTTGAAGGTTTTGAAAAGAGAATGTCTCCTCTCCATCCTAAACATCATAACAGTGGAACCTTTCCCAGCTTCATCCTACACTCTTTTACATCCCCTGAAAGAGGAAGTCCATTTTGCCACCTGATTAAAGCTTGAGATAAACATGATTCATCTGAGCAACTTACTATAGGTCAGAATCATAAATCCCAGCCTGAGAGTCTGAGGGAAAGGCGGGGGAGGGGAGTCAAGGTAGACTTCTTAGGGCAGTGTGTTAACTCCCTCCCAAGTGTCTGAGAAGCTAGGGTGTCTGGTCTGATCCCCAGCCTGGAGGACCCCTTTTCCATCACAGGTGGAGGACGGAGAAGCAGGGGGATGAGAGGTCAGCTGACGGCCTGGGTTCCTTTGAGAGCGGGAGCTTCGTATTTGCAGTGGGACTTCCGGGTGCTTTTAGCACATTTCTGAGACTAGACTGGGCTGATTTAAAGGAGATAGATAGGAAGGAGTGAAAGAGAGGCCGCAGGAAGAGAAAATACACAGAGCGGTTTTGCTAAGGAGAACCAAGGATGCTCATGGTGAGGGGTCACCTTTCAGATTATAGAGAAGGAGCCCCAGGAGCCAGAGGATGAGGGCTGGCTGGACCTCACAGGGAGAAACGCCTCCTGTTGGCCTCCCTGAGGCCCCTCCACTCCAACCAGCTGTGGAAAGCAAAAGGCTCATCTTTAATTTGTACCAATTTTTCTGACAAACTCAATTTGAAGTTTCAGCTCAAGTGCAATCAACAAAGTGAACCAACCAGAAAATCGCTTGCTTCCCTTGGAACAACAAAGATCATGAGCAACCCCAAAGAAGCCAGAGTGTGCAGGGCTCCATCTGGGCACAGGGTCTCTGCTCCTCTGTCATCAGCATGAACTAAGGCCTAGCCCATGCAGGCGGGCTCCTTCCCATTTCCCAGCATTTCCTAAGGTGCTGTGGGGAAGGCAGCAGTTTGCAGGGGAAAGAACTCTGCATTTGGAGTCAGGAAGCCTGGGTTCTAGTCCCGTCTCTGCTCCTAAATGCTGGGCAGCCCTGGACAAGTCGTGTCTCCTAGCGATGCATGTTTCTTATGCTTAAAAGGTATGGGAAGCAGGAAATGATCCCTGCAGCGCCCACTTTACAGGGTGATTACGAACCTCAAATAAGATAATGGATGTGAAAGCTGCTTTTGTGCATCCTGGGGCATCGAGCAGATGCTTCTCTCTCGGTATAATGGTGATGATGGCAATGACGATAATGGTGGCTGAGCTACTTTTTATGCACAGCTCCTATAAATATCATGCCACGAGACAAACTCTTGATTTTAATGGCCTAACTGCATTCATCTTACCCATCCCTGGGTTCTCACCCAGGCTCTGAAGAATCGTTTTTAGTTCTGTGCAAAGGAGTTTGGGTGGATTGTCTCAGAGCATCCTTCTCCCCCTGCCAAGTCCAGAGCTTCTCCTGGATGTGCTCCCTTGAACATCAGGGAGCCAGAGCATCAGCACCCACTCTCAGGTCACGCTGTCCCCGGAGTCCCCTGGAAGCAGGGGAGGTGGATGATGTTCAAAGCCTTTCCCACATCTCAGGCTCTACACTGAACAGAATCTTCTGACACCCCAGCTGCCTGCTTTTGCTCGAGCCAGCAAGAAAGGACACGAGGAAAGAGCTAAGTGGGTCAGGGATGTACATTGTAGATTATGATTGTGCGTGTGTGTGCCTGTGTGTGCAGGTGCACATGCATGGTGAGGACACATCAGTGAATTGGAATTCTGGTTCCAGCCCTTGCCTCTCCCTATGCCGTATCCGATAGGTGAAAGATTCCTCCAGGACAGATAGAAATGGACGTTATTTTGTAGAGAAAGGAAACCGAGGCAATGACAAAAGTGAATTGCCAGTGGTTTTTGAGAGATTCTCTGAACAAGCGGGGTCAGAATCCCAGATAACCACATTCTCCAGCTTTTTCTAAGCATGCAGGTGGGCTCCTGCTCTTGACTGAAGGGAGCTTGTGGCCTGGTGCTAGGGGCAGATGGCCAGTGTTCACTGTGGATGAGGGAGTAGACAAAAGGGGGAGAGCCCGGGCTCCTTGGCCCATCTTAGAATCTCTGAGCTGAAGGATCACTGGGTTCCATGGGCTCCGAAGCAAAAATACTTACTGGCAAAAATACTTTTCAAAGTTTTCAAAGATATCCTCCAACCTCAACTCACATTTAGAGAGGTTTTGCATACTAAACAAACTAAATATGTTAAGTTAAAATTACTGTATTTCCCCATTACTTATTAAAGACATATTTGACTGTGGCAAGGAGTCTCCAAATAGCACGAGAGTCCCAATATATGGAATGTGTGCAATGCTGGTCAAAGCAATAGAATTCGTTTCTTCAGTCAAGACAGCGCTTTGCTGGGGCGCCTGGGTGGCTCAGTCGGTAAAGCGTCCGACTTCAGCTCAGGTCACGATCTCGCGGTCCATGAGTTGGAGCCCCGCGTCAGGCTCTGGGCTGATGGCTCAGAGCCTGGAGCCTGCTTCTGATTCTGTGTCTCCCTCTCTCTCTGCCCCTCCCCCATTCATGCTCTGTCTCTCTCTGTCCCAAAAATAAATAAACGTTAAAAAAAAATTAAAAAAAAAAAAAAAGACAGCGCTTTGCTGGGAAACATAAATTTCCATCAGGCGTTCGAAATCCCAGATACAGACTATCTTTGAGAACCTCTGGTAGACTAGGGAAAACGAAGCCCAGAGGGAAAGGAAGAATTGACTTGTCCAAGGGACTTGTCCACAGGGAGTTGGTGGCAGATCAGGAACTAGAACCAGGTCTCTCAACTTGTGCCCTGGATCCATTTTCTTTTTCAGCACCTGGACCCCCTGACGGTTCTTAAGCTGGAAAACAGAAGTGCACAGAACCAGTCTTGGCTTTCTGGACCTGCCAATGCTTCTGCAGATCTCAGCTCAAGTAGGAATGCGGAGTGACAACTCATCAGACCTGCTACAGAATTCAAATTGTGTCAAGTATCATTAACACCCAGTTCACAACTGACCGAGGCTCTGTCTTTCAAGTGACTCATCTGGGCACCGGAATGAACCCCAGCCAAGGTCATAATGCCACTTCCACCCCGCCCCTGCTGTTTCTCCCCATCTCCTGTTTAGCTAGAAAACACAAAGCCCCTCCATTTGTGAAATCCTACAGGCAGGTATCACTTGGGGCTCTCTTGGCTCTGGCTGGATGCCCTGGGACTCCCCGGGGTTGGGGTAGGAGAGGCTTCGCTGTACAAGGCTTGCCAACTGAATAGACACAGGCAGGTGAAGAGGGAGTGGCTGTGTATTTTCAGTTCCAGCTGGATCTTATTGACTGTTAAAATTGTAGCACCGTGATTTGTTTTTTCTTTCTTCTCCCTCAGGGGGGCAGGTGGTAGAAATGTCATTTCTTTGTCCTTGAAAGTTGAGCTTCCTTTGGCTAAGCAGAGGGGACTGTGTTATGGAACACTTGCACCTCTGGCCAAGGGTGCTCTTTTATAGCAGGGCATGACTGTCCAGTCATTAGGTCCTAATTCTGATATTCTACATGCTTGGGTTCCTTCTTACTACAGAGATCTGAGGAAAGCAGAAGTTTTTTAAAGACATGTAAATTTAAAATTTTTTTAAATGTTTACTTATTATTGGGAGACAGAGACAGAGAGTGAGTGGGGAAGGGGCAGAGAGAGGGAGACACAGAATCCGAAGCAGACTCCAGGCTCTGAGCTGTCAGCACAGAGCCCGATGCGGGGCTTGAACTCACAGATCTGGAGATCATAACCTGAGCCGAGGTCAGATGCTCAACCGACTGAGCCACCCAGGCACCCCACTAAAAGACATGTGAATTTAAATTTGGGACTCCCAACCTCATGCCAGTCAGAGTGGCCAAAATGAACAAATCAGGAGACTATAGATGCTGGAGAGGATGTGGAGAAACGGGAACCCTCTTGCACTGTTGGTGGGAATGCAAATTGGTGCAGCCGCTCTGGAAAGCAGTGTGGAGGTTCCTCAGAAAATTAAAAATAGACCTACCCTATGACCCAGCAATAGCACTGCTAGGAATTTATTCAAGGGATACAGGAGTACTGATGCATAGGGGCACTTGTACCCCAATGTTCATAGCAGCACTCTCAACAATAGCCAAATTATGGAAAGAGCCTAAATGTCCATCAACTGATGAATGGATAAAGAAATTGTGGTTTATATACACAATGGAATACTATGTGGCAATGAGAAAAAATGAAATATGGCCTTTTGTAGCAACGTGGATGGAACTGGAGAGTGTGATGCTAAGTGAAATAAGCCATACAGAGAAAGACAGATACCATATGGTTTCACTCTTATGTGGATCCTGAGAAACTTAACAGGAACCCATGGGGGAGGGGAAGGGAAAAAAAAAAAAAAAAGAGGTTAGAGTGGGAGAGAGCCAAAGCATAAGAGACTGTTAAAAACTGAGAACAAACTGAGGGTTGATGGGGGGTGGGAGGGAGGGGAGGGTGGGTGATGGGTATTGAGGAGGGCACCTTTTGGGATGAGCACTAGGTGTTGTATGGAAACCAATTTGTCAATAAATTTCATATATATAAAAAAATAAATAAATTAATTAATTAATTTGGGACTCCCAAGTAAAACTTTGAGAGAAACCTGTTTTTGCTAATTGCACACTGCACAGGCAGCAACCCTCATCTATTCATTCAGTAAACATTTAGTGGTGCTCCTAGAGGTCCCCTGGGAAGGACCTGGGAATGACTGAGTGAATTAGGGAGTGAGCGTGTGGATGAATGAATATATACATGCCACACTCTGTCTAGGGTGCACCTTTATACCGTATTTTTCCTTCTCCTGGTGACACTTGCAATTATTAAATGTCTGCCTCCCTGTTAGCATGTCAGCCTGTGCGTGAGTGCAAAGACTGTCTCCGCCTTATTCATCACAGTCCCTGGCACAGCCTCTGCACATCCATATTTGTTAAAGGGAGGATGGTTGCTTGGATGGAAGGATGGGTTGGTGAATAAATGTATGAACAAACGAATGGGTACGAGATCATGATTTTCACCAAGTGTTTTTTTTCATTTTCTTACTTATTCGTTTTTACATGTATTTTCACTCTCCTGCATTCATCTATTTATAGCTGGTCTCGTTCCAGAAAGGATTGGAAACATTTCCATCAGAGGTGAAAGTTTTAATTGGGGGCCCCAAAGCAAACATTTCAGCATGTGTCCCCATATCCTTAGCTCGTCATAATGCAGCATTGGACAACATTTCCTGAACACCTGTCCCAGACCAGGTGGTCATGGAGGGATCACAGAACATGATACTTGTCCTCCAAATGCTTTGAGTGTAGTGGCTTCAAAGACTCATGCCAGTTCTGGAGAGAATGAGGGGATTCATCCAAGGAATACCTAACGCAGTGTCAGCAAAGGGGGAAGGAAGGGCATTTGCCTGAGCAGAGCCTATCATGTTTTGTTTTTTGTTTATCCTCCATAGCGCTGATCATTCAGCACTTGCTTGATACTTTTCAAAGAGATTTTATTAACACATAAGGGAATAATTAGGTGCCACTTAGGACAAAGATGTGTTTTCTTAGCGTCCTTGCAGACTAACTACCATAGTTGTCCATTTTGCTGTAAGGCAGAGGGCAGAAATGAACACATTTGGGGAATTCTTTTGACCCCTTTATTGAGAAACATCAATAAGAAGCATCAATAATCTGTCAGGCTGCGGGCTGGGTGCTGGGCTTATGTTGAAGAGATCACTGTCTAGTGTAGACAAGTAAACAGGTGATCATAACACAGTATAATGAGAGTGGTAACTGAGGTCTATGCCTGGGTGCTGTGGGTGTAAAGAGGAGGGCTGCTTAACTTGAGCCATGGGCTTCAAGAAAGCTTCTTGAAAAACCAGTGAAGGGAATGTTCCAGAAAGAGAGACCCCTCTGAGCAATAGCCTGGGCATATGAAAGAGCACAACATGTTTAGGAAGCTCTGAGTCATTCTGTATCGCTGTGGCCTGAAATGCATGGAGGGTGGGGGGATTATGGAGAAATTGAGAGGTGAAGCTGGGGAGGTAGGCATGTGCTAGATCACGAATGGCTTTATGAGTTGTACTAACGACTTCAGATATTATTTCAAACGCAGTAGGGAAGCAAATGCTGCAGGATTGTTAAGCAGGAGGACGTGATCAAATACATGTTCTAGAAAGATCTCTCGGGCATGATGCAGTGGTTGGAGAAGGGAAAGGCTGGTGTCAGGCAGACAGGAGACTGTTGTGCTGCAGCCGGAAGATTCGAGGCCTGGACTAGCGCAGTGACAGAATAGTGAGGGTAGGTGGATGCAAGACCATTGCAAAAATGTCTGTGAAAAACAGAAAGTGCTCAAAAGAGAGGCCAGCAATGGGCTTTCTGGTTTTCAATTGAAACGGTTCTTCCCATTTCATCATTTCATCAACCTCTGCTGCTGGGATCCAATTCATTTCAGCTGGCTTTAGAGCTCTCATAGTGGCAAGAAAAAACTCACCCCTAAGCCAGACTTTATAAGCAAATCAAATCCTTTTTGTTGTAAGTCCGTCCATTAAAAGTGAACCCTATCACCCTGAGCTTTTAGCAGGGAGATTTTGCTCTGAAATTTCTTATTCACGGGGGTAAGGTGAGGGCAATTCTGCAGTTAGAGTCTATTCAAAATTGCTCCTTCAAAGAGCCAGAGATCCTGGTCCTTGGCCTCAAGCCGGACAGAGTGGTTTTTATGCCTTCTGCACACTAGATTGCCTTGGGGGTTTTTAACACCTGCAAGGCCAGGCCATACCCCCCAACCAAACACATCAGGGCCTTTGTGGATGGAGCCCGGGCATCAGCCTTTGTTAAGACTCTCCAGGTGATCCCAGAGAACAGAAAAGTTTAAGAAGCATTGAAGGAGAGGAAATGTGCTTACTGAATCAACATCCTACACCTCTTGGGAGAGGTGCATTGAGGCCGAGAAAGGTGTATTTCAGTCCTCTGACTACATGAAAGTGTTATTTTATGATGAATTTCCTAAGGAACAAGAGGATAGAAACTTTAGCAGAGTTACCTGAGGTTAGAGGAGATTTGAAGGGTCCCACAGTTCATTCCTCTGCCCCGAGCTTGCCTAAATACACGGGAACAAACTGTCTCAGATCAATTCCCATCTATCCCAATCTAGAGGCGATCCCCAGGATACTCTTGCCACCCTTGCCACCGTTGCCTGCTCACCTTTCTCAAGTGAGCCTGGGGCTTTTCAGCACTCTCCACCAAGCGTCTCTAATGGCAGAAGAAAAGGAAAATCCCAGGGGCGCCTGGATGGCTCAGTTGGTTGAGTGTCAGGATCAGGTCACGATCTCACAGCTTGTGGGTTTGAGCCCCGTGTCAGCTCTGCTCTGACAGCTCAGAGCCTGGAGCCTGCTTCGGATTCTGTGTCTCCCTCTCTCTGCCCCTCCCTTGCTCACACTCTGTCTCTCTCTCTCTTTCTCAAAAGTAAATAAATATTAAGAGAGAGAGAGAGAAAGAAAGAAGAAAGAAAGAGAGAAAGAAAGAAAGAAGAAAGAAAGAAAAGAAAAATCCCATGACAGAGTCATAACCCCTTTACCTATAAGGGAAGAAAAATAATTTTCCCTCTACCTTTCTGAATTCTTGCCTGAGACTCCTGGTAATAAAAGACAGAATAATAAGAGAAAAACAAACGAGTTAATTAACGTGTATACCTCAGGTACGCTGGGAGATATCCAACGGAAACTGAGTAACTCAGAGGTGGCCTAAACCACCAGTTTAAATACCGTCTTTAGCTAAGGATGGGAGAAAGATAGGGGAGGAGGAGGCCAGTTATGGGAGGTTACCAGAAAAAGCAGGGTAAACAAGTGTAAGGTATAATTTGCAGATTTAAGAAGGTGCCTTCTCCTTGACTAGGGTCTTTTGTGATAGAGTCGTCCTGCTCTTCTGGTAGGAGGGGGAGACACTTTTACAAATGGAGATTTCCTCTATAAATGGAAATGTCCTTTACAAAAGGATGACATCTAGTCTTGTATTTCTGTTTTCAGAGCTTCTCCTGTGTCTGTTTCTCAAAATAATCCACTCCAAATAATCCTTACGCCAAAGAGGCGTATTTCGGGGTGGAATATCCTGCTATCTTTATAATTGTCTTAGGTTCTCTCCTGCTGGAGCCCATAAATTAGACTGGCCAAAGACAGATTAATGAGGAAAACCAACAGAAGTTTATTAACATGCGTATCACGCACGTACACATGGGAGCGCTGAGTGAGAGTAAAGGCGTGGTTAGAACGCGACTTTAAATACCAACAAAAGAAAAGGGGTTTGGGCCTTCTGGGCAAGAGGAGGGAAGTTGTGGAAAGGTGATGAGGAAATGTATGGTGAACAGGTTTTTTAAGTAAGGTTTGTTATGCATATTTAGGTAGTTAAGAGTCTTCCCCTTCCTGGTACAGGAGAGGGAGGCATCTTTACAAATGGGAAAATCCTTTATAAATATAAATTTCTTTACAAAAGGAAAACCTGTGCCATGTGTTTAGAGCTTTTCCTGCCTCTGCTGATTCTCAGTGGCTCTTGGCTCAAGTGATCTATGGGCCAAAAAGGCATATTTTGGGGTGGTGTCGGGAGTCAACGTTTCGTTCTACCTTTCAGAGTTCTTTGGCTGGTCTACGAATTAAATTGACATGAGACAGATTAGCAGGAGAAAATCAAATTTAGGTTATATACATAGGGGGAATCCACATAAACCTGAGAGATTCCAAAGAGAGGCAAAATGAGATCTAAATGTTATTCTGAGCTGGGTAGAAGGGCTATAGGTCTGCGACTTTAAAGGGAAGGAGAGCAATTTACAGGAAGATGAAAAAGAGTAAATGTTTGGTAAACAAATGTTTGCTGCGTCATTTGGAAACACTGGGCCGTAGGGAGGAATTTTAACAAACAGATTTTGCTCAATTCGTGTCTACCATACCTGAAAGAGGACTTTACCTCCATTTTGACCTTAGTCTGTACTTTCTAACAGATTAAGTTCTTCTTTCTGGTTTATCTCTTAACTCCAGCAAAAGACACTGTGGGCAAAGCATCCCTTGATGGGAACGGAAACTACCCCCTCAGGCAACAAAGACTGCCCCGAGTCAGCAGGACCCTGTGTGACTGACCCCATGACAAGGATCCATTGACCTGACCTTCACTGCCCTCCTGCACTACCCACCAACCTTTGTCCCAACTTTTCCTTATATAAACCTGGAACTATTTTTGGCACTTTGGAGACAGTCTTTGAGACATTAGTCAGCTGTCTTCCAGCGTTGGCCTCACTGAAATAAATTCCTTTCTTGTTTCACCCGACCCCTGCACCCTGATTCCATGCCTTATTTATCTAAGGTGATAGCTCCTTTCCTGGAGCGGGTCCTCTATCTAATTTTTCTGGGCAGTCAGGGGAAGATCACAGGTTTTTCTGGAGGCTTCTTATTTCTTAAAAATAATCAGCCTAGGGGCACCTGCGTGGCTCCGTCAGTTAAGGTTAAGTGTCCCACTCATGATTTCGGCTCAGGTCATGATCTGACAGTGTGGAGCCTGCTTGGGATTCTCTTTCTCCCCCTCTCACTCTGCCTCTTTGTCTGCCCCTCCCGGCTCGTGCTGGCTGTCTCTCAAAATAAATAAATAAACTTTAAAAAATCAGCCTACAATAATCCACATGCCAAAAAGACATATTTTTGGGTGGCATATTTTGGTCCCCTGCGGTGGCATATTCTGACACCCCTCAAGCCCATCAACCCAGGGCAGAGCCTCACACAGGCTGCACGTGTGTGGGAGTCGTGTTTTCACCCTAAACAATTTTGCTAATCTTGCCCTCTCTTCCCTAATATGTTAGTATTGATTTTAATAGAAGACTAATGTCTATAAATCACCCAATGAATTTTACCTCCCCAAAACGGTCCATATTTATTTCTGTGGCTTCTTGCACTGACTGACAGTGCAAGATGATGATGGTGTGTGGATGATGACGACGAAGGTGATGGTGAGTATTATGTACGTGGCCCAGGTCGAGATGAAAAGAGAGCAGAATATACCACCCTAAAATATGTCTTTTTAGCATAAGGATTATTTCAGCATGATTATTTTTAAGAAACAGTAGGTATAAGAAAAGCTATGAAAACTGAGAAGTTACCCTTTTGCGGGAGACATTCACAGTGATTAGGGAAATCTCCATTTACAAGAGTGTATCTCTGTACCAGGAAGAGAAGGATGACTCTAAATTTCTAGAAACTCTTATCAATGGAGAACTCAAGGACTTTAATCTGCACCACAACCTTAACCCTGTTACCTGTGCTTTTCCTGGTAACCTCCCACAACAGACTCTGCACCCCTAACATCTTCTTTGTCTTCAGCTGGAGATATTATTTAAGAGGGTGGCTTGGGTCATTTTGGAGAGTTTCTTAGTCTTCCTGGGTATCTCCCATGTATATAGGAGATATAGGTGTTGTCGCTTTGTTTGCTTTTCTCCTGTGTATCTGGCTTTTATTACGGGGGCTATCTCAGCCAAGAACCTAGAATAGAGGTAAAATTATTTTCTTTCCCCACAAGATGCACACATGCAGTGGAAAGTGAATGGAATTTGGAGCCAGAATGTCCTGGGTTTGAACACTAGCTATGACATTTACAAATTGTGTGCCCTGGGGATATACCCTTAACTTCTTGGAGACTCTGTTTACCTGGGACGGTGATATTCAATTTAAGGGTGTTATTCTTGCAAGTTTGTCTGATAGATAGGCACACTTGGGGCAGTTACAGCAGGCAATTTATCTCCTAGGGTACAAGTCCCTCCCCTGATTCCTCATTGGCTGAGTACTACAGAGTTACAGCCTTACCCGGAAGTCGCCTATGCCCATGTAAGGCAAAAAGTTGTCTGATTGGAACAAATGTGTATTTCTTCAGGTGATGCAGAGACTTAAGTTCTTTGGCACATGCTCATTGCAAAGCCCATGAAAAATAAGCCTGTGAAATGGAGAGGGGAAGAAGAACCAGGAAGTGATGTGTCTAAGGGTTTGGGACTCCATTGTGGGGGCCAGCGTTTGTACATATTTCCAATCGGTTGTAAACTTCTTGTTAACTAGAAGTTAAAGCTTTCATTTGGTATTTCTGAAAATGAATCATCTCACTTACTTCTCACACCAGCTCAGGGCCTGGTCCACAGCAAGTCTCATATGATCATATTGTAAACTCACCTCCATCATGGCAAGTGCCTAGGGAGACACAGCAATTAAATGTATAGATTATTGCTCACTAACAGGGTTATGCACAATGTCCCATTTTCTTTTGTTTTTCTTTTCTTTTTTAACGTTTATTTATTATTGAGAGACAGAGCGAGACAGAACATGAGCATGGGAGGGGCAGAGAGAGGAGGAGACACAGAATTTGAAGCAGGCTTCAGGCTCTGAGCTGTCAGCATAGAGCCGGACATGGGGCTCAGACACACCAACTGCGAGATCATGACCTGAGCCGAATTCGGATGCCCAACCGACTGAGCCACCCAGATGCCCCGCACGATGTCCCATTTTCGTGTGACGCTGTGAGAGGGCCAGTTAAGGGTGAGGTCTAATGTGAGGACAGCTGGATAACAAAGCACACTGACCCCAGTAGAGGCACTATGAGTGCCTGTGTCAGAAGCAACTCCACAGCCACAGGGCTCACTCTGCCTGTACTGCTAAGTTCCAGGAACGCGATGAAAACCAGAATCCTGCATCAGGAGTGAGTGGCTGGCATTTTCCACTGCTGTTGGGCCAACTGGGCTTCTTCCTTTCCAAGCCCTCTCCCCTACAGATTGCAGATGCCTGGAGAGCAAAGGCAGGGCTTCTCTGGACTAAGGTGGCGGGGCCAGGAGCGGCTGTGTGGGGAACATGTGCCTAAGCAGCCCCCATCCACTTCGGCTCCCCAGCCAGTGAGTAGGGGAACCTGGGGCACCGCAGAGCTATTTGTTGAATGAGTGGAAAGGAGGATGGCCCCATTACATGGAATGTTCAGGCCTGGCTCCCCTACATTGCTGCGTGGCCACTACAAATGACCGAGATCCGGTTGATCCCAGAACCCCAGGGATTTCAATGACTCAGGGAGCTACAACCTTTCCAGAATTCTGAGAAGGAAGTAGAGGGAGGAGGTCGTTGCCTCTCGCCTCCTGCATGGGCCATGGTTAGATGACAGAATGGTTGATAGCACACATGCTTCGGAGGCAGCAGTCCTGCGTTCCAGTCTCGCTGCTGCCACATGGTAGCTGTGTGGCCCTGGGCAAGGTATTCAATCTCTCTGTGACTTCATTCCCTCCATCATAAGATTGATTGTGTTAATGATGCCAGCAACCTCCCGGGAGTATGGTGAGGAGTAGCGATGGTTGTTTTATTTGAGGCAAATAATGCGCAGGCTGAGATTGATTGTGCCAATAATTTATTTAATACAAGTTCACTGTGGGAATTATAATTTATAATAATAATATTTCACAAGCCAATAGCACACAGGATAATGTCTCTTAATAAGCCCATAAAGAAAGAACATACTCCAAAACAATGATAGATTAATTACACTTTTGTTCCAGGCACAGGGAAGATGAAAGAAATAAAGTTCAAATTTAACGGAGGTGTACTTTTCTGCGAGTTGGCTCTCGGTAGAGTCAGTCCTTCCGAGTAAAAGCTGGGTATCACCCACTAGGCTATGTCCCTCGCTGCTGGGACACGTAGCCGGTGGCTGATGGCCCAGGTGCTGGCAGGCAGGTGCACAGCTGTGGAGGTTATTACCCCAGGGACCATCACATGGCTTGTAACACTACCTTTGAGGAGTAGCCTGGCCGAGGCGGGAACAGATGTCTGCTCTCTTCCTGAGACTGCTACGTGGTTTAACACCACTGCCGACCAAGGGGGGCCTGGCTACAGCAGGAGCACGGGTCCCAAGAACTTCAGAGAGCTATTGAGATCAGCAAAGAGTAACCCTGCCCAGACCGAACACTCTAGGTAAATTCTCACAAATTCCTGATATTTAAAGTTTAAATACCCGTCCTGCCATAACTGCTCCTCCTTGTGTTTTTATCGACAAAGCCCCAGTGACGTCCATTAACAGTTGAGCTGCCGAGTGCTTGTCGACAGCAACAGATGTTGATGACAACATCCTGATACAGCTTCCTCAGCGTAAACAAATTCACCCTTAGATCAAAACAACTTCACTTAAGTCATCAACAAGTGAATTTGAAAAACATAACAAACCAATACACCTAAAGCCCTGCGCAGCGTACCTTCTGAGCTTGCAGGAAGTGCTTACCTAAGGCTTGTTATGGTTACGGCATCCCGCTGGCCTGGGATGCTGCTCCCTGTCCCATCTCTCTACCAGCAAGCTCTTCCTTAGTTTTTAGACTCCATGAAAAAAATCCCCGCCTCTGTGATGCCTTCCATGGCTCCTGTAGAGCTGCCCATTTCTCTACGCTCCCAAAGCCCCACGCAAGGGCTCCTCCAACGACTATTGACTGAGTGGAGACTCATACCGAAATGTTATGGAGGCAAAGGTTAAAATAAAAGCCATCCTTTCCCTCGAGAAGATCATAGTCAGCAGCAAAACTGACAAGAAACAACTACGATCCAGTATGAAAACTGATCCAATGGAGTCACATACATGGTTTAGGGAGCTTTGGAGAAGGAAAGTCACCATGAATGCTGATCACATACATCATGAGTTTATGGAAGTCTGGTTTTTTAGCTAGACTTCGAGTTGCTCAAGAATGGTAGCATTCATCCTTTTATCCCTCGCTGTGCTTAGCACAGTCCCATGTTCAATAAATGAGAGTTGCCCATGAATACATGAATGGATGAACAAATGAATGGTTATCTAAAGACTACTGCAGTGATGGGCACTTTGGTATGTCTGCAGGGCCAGACATTCAAGGTGATGCATGCTTAATGGAGACCTGCTCTGCACCCCCAGCAGATTCCCAGCCTTTATAATGAGTTCTGGTCCTGGCTCTACTGATGATCATGTCGCTAAGCCTCAACTTCTCCATCTATTAGGGCAGTAATGATAATTATAGCTGCTGTCTAGCTCATGGCAGCCTGGGGAAATTCAAATGGGATTCACTCATTCAACAAATATTCATTGAGCACAGTCTTTTACTTTCTCTGTGTAATGTGATGCAGCAGGAAAAGGCACAGTGTGAGGAGAGCTGGATCCAGATGAAAAGACAAGATGATTTCAGAGGGAAGACAGGGAGCTGGCAAGGATGGGGTGCAGCCTCCCCAAACAAGACCAACATTACCGGTGGGGTGTTGGGATTCAGCCCAGGCGTCAAAGCTTCCGATTTCCCCTTCTCCTGGCTGTAGCTACTCACAGCCTGTGCTCTATAGACTTGTGCTATCTGTTAGAAGGGAAATAAGCATAAGCTTAAAATGGGGATACCCTGAAGGGCCTAATGGAGAATTTTTCCCAAAATGTACATGTTTCTTCTTTTATGCCTGTATCTTTCAGGAGAAGAAAGGAGGAAAGAATACTTTTTGCGCTTAAGAGAACCAACCATCAACAAACAACAAATGCTTGCTGTGTGTCCCTGTGTAACAGGCATTCAGCTGAATCCTGGGTCAGAGAACAAACAAGTTGGGAAGGTGAGCGAGGAAATGAATCTGATACAGTCACTCCTTTCAGGAAGTTCACATTAATTTGGGGGAGGACAAGGCATGAAAATACATAGCTTTCATATAAAAGAGAAAGAAGTACTTTACATATCTTTGTCTTGTCTTTATTCATCTATCTTCTTGTGTATATCTTGCCTTCTATAAGAAAGTATTAATATATAAAATATAACAAGAGGACATAATTTAAAAGAAGGAATGAAAGAAAAAAATAACAGTAAAGACACAAAATGGGGCCAAGAATGAGACTAAACCAGAAGAAACCAGAAATAAAAATACATATGCTATGGGTGAACCACGAAGTTAACTGCAAGCTTTCTAATAGTTGATGGGAAAGGCAAATCTGGTCAATGATCTAGTTTGTGCTACCCATCAAATAGAAACTGACCAGTTGCTTGGGAGTGATTCAGGCATCTGTCCTGAGGGTCTTAATTAAGACTGCACTGAGTGATGAAATGAGAAATGGCCTCACCCATCTCTCTGATGAGGATTCTCATAGGGAGACTGGTCAGGCTGCATCTCAGTGCAGGCTGTTTCTTGCCCCATCCCTACCCCAGCCCTGCCCCCACTACAACTCCATACCTCAGGGGGAAGCCCAGAGTAGAATGTGGTATTATATTAGGGTACTGAGCATTCTGGGAGGGAGAAATGTTGTCCCAGGGAGAAAGGGGTGGTCTGATTTGGACAAATGGAGAGTGGATGGGGTAAGGGGGAGTATGCTAAGGCTTGGAGGTGAAGACATATAGGGCAATGAGGAATAAATATCAGGCTACAGAGAATTGCTCATTCCCTCCTCCCGGCCTCCATCTGCAGGATCAAAGACGGGCCCCTTGTGTTCTTTGTGTTCCTGGCACAAACCCAGAGGGAAAGTCTCTCTCCAGAGAAGTCTAGGGTTTTTTTCAGTATGGCCAGCAGGAGGGCTGAGGCAATTGTAGACCTGACCCTGTGAGTATGTCTCTAGGACAATATGGTGGCAGTAGGATGGGAAAAAGTTGAGGATGAGAGTAGAACCGTTGTTCTTAACTAGGGGCAATTCTTCACCCTAGGGCATGTTTAGCAATGTCTAGAGACACTTTTGGTTGTCACAACTGGGGAGGCGGTGTTACTGGAATCTGCTGGGTGGAGGCCAAGCATGCTGCTAAACATCCTACAATGCATAGGACAGCCAAGACAACAAAGTGTTATCTGGTCCAAAATGTTAGTGAGACCGAGGTTGAGGAACCCTGAATTAGGGAGAAAGAAAAGACTCTGTGGTGGAGACAGAAATCTCTCTGCCAGTTCCCTCAATCTGCAGTGTGCTGGGAGTCTGAAGACCCAGGTTCCAGTTGGAGGAGAGTGTTTAAGATAATGATGGTAATGATGATGACGATGACAGTGGTGATCTGTCCACACTGTAGTCGATAATGGAGTGTCACATTTATTGCCTCCATGACGTAAGGCAACTTGGACCCTCCTCATGGAAGAGGAGGCTGCAGCCCAAGGAATATAAGTTACTTCTTCAGTATCTGCTTCAAGCTGTAGTGTTTGTTTCTCGTTTCTTCTCTTTCTCCTTCTTCTGGGATGCCAGTTCTCACTATCCCCTTCCTCAACCACATATGTTGACAGAATTCCCTAATGTATAAATCTGGACACCAAAGAGGACAGATACTCCCTTCCCCAGTCTTCCTTGACAATAGAGTGTGGGACAAACTGCCCCACTCATCTCAGACTTTGACTTAGGAGTCAGTGACTACAGTAAAGCAGGGGCAGGGGAAAATTCTTTCTTGCAGTGGTGGTGGTGATGGAGGTGGTGGTGGTGGTGGTGTTAGTGATGATTGTTATGGTGGTGGTGATAGTGGTTGTGGTGACAGAGGTGGTAATGATGGAGGTGGTAATGATGGAGGTGATCATGGTGATGGAGGTGATAATGATGGAGGTGATGATGGTGATCGAGGTGGTAATGATGGAGGTGATGATGGTGATGGAGGTAGTGTGGTTCCAGTGGTAGTCTTGGCTGCATAGTAAGCTTTGTTTCTATTCACTTGCCAATCACTCTGGCTGGCTGCATGTGAGCTATGTGATATTCTTTCACAACCTTCCCTCCTGGCTTTAATCAGCCAGAATCAGTTTTTGTTGCCCACAAGGAAGAATCCTGACTGATACACTCTTTGTATGTCCTCGAGCAAGTTTAGAGTCAAGATTTATGTAGGGCTTAGCTCTCCATAGAGCTCAAACATGAATCTAATAAGGGGCCAAATCAGAATCCCGGATACTGCTCCAACAAGAAGGCTTTGCCACTCGTTCAAGGTTGGCATGCCTGGCTCCTTCTTCCCTTAGGATGGATGTTTTCTCCAGGGCCTCCTTAGCTCCCCCTGCTCTTATCCTCTCCTTGGGCTACCACCCCTTGCTTTGCCAGGTGGAACCAAGTATGTGTAACTCCACCTGTGAATATAACTTGGAAACCTTTCCCAGGAGCCCTGTTAGCTCCCACATCACCTGTCATTTATAAAATTCTCCTTTTTGGGCTGGGACCCAATTTGCTGCTGAGGACAGTGCAGTGTCCAAGCAGCTCACCCCAGGCCACTGCTCACTGGAGGCCAGCAGCCTGTGGATGGGGAGGAGCCCTGAAGGGGAGCTCTCTTTGCAGGGAGTGCTGGGACTCCTCCTTAGCCTCCCTGGGATCTAGTCGGCAAGTAAGGAATCTGTTGGCTCTGACAACAGTGCTCTATCTCTAAGCCTTCCAGCCACTTATCAGTGAGTCTGTGAGGCATGTGGCCCAGGTGTTCCCTAGAACAGGTGGAATTGTGTTTCTTGTGGGCACTGAGGCCTGGCAAAGAGCCATGGGCTGTGAAGGCAGCATGACACCAAATCCCTCTCTTAGGATACCCAGGTGAAGACAGAACAAGAAAGACAAGCTTCTGCAGCTCCTAGGAGGGGAGGTCCAAGGATACCATCTGGAGGGAAGTAAATCTCTTCATTCTTGTCAGACAGGCAGTCATGAGCTCTAAGTCTCAAAAAAGGCCAAGCAAACCTGGCAGAGGCTTTGTTTACATCCCACACAGTCACTTCACCCCTGCATGACAGTGGGGTTGGTGGTTGAGGGTGGGGTGGGGGGCCAGGGCAGGGGAGACAAGCAGGGCCTTCAGGCTCCTCTCTAGGGCATCCCATGGTCTTCTGGGCAACTGCTCTCCATGTCCCCTCACTGAGAGCCCCCATCCCGTCCTATGGTGCAGGCTTCCCTCCCTTCTAAAGTTTCCCCTGAAGCTTCTTGTCTTCACTTCCTTCAGTAATGGGTTCCACCATGACATGTTGAGATAATTAGTTTGGCCTTCCTACCCTCCCAGACGGACTGATAACACACTTCAGAGTGGCTCTGGGGTCTTTGGGATGTAGAACTTAAAAACATTTATATGGTCAAATCTATCGATCTTTTCTTTAATTGTAACTGTTCTGGTGTCACACTAAGAGAGACTTTCTCTGTCTCCAGATTACATTAGCAGTTTTGTTTTTTCTAGTAATTTTTTATTTCTCTCTTGAAACCATTTGGAATTAATATTGGTCCAAAGAGCAAGGTAGGGGTGGAATGGTATTTCTTTTTTCTTAAACAGCCATTTGCTCGAGGCCTGCTTGGTGAATTTATCCTTCCTTTCCTGATTCGAAATGTCACCTTTGGAATGAAACAACATTTCTTATGTATTCTTGATTTTATTTTTTTGCTCCATTGATCTGTTTTTTATTTTAGCATCATTTGGCTTGGGAAGATTTGTAAAATCAAAGCAAACAGAACCGACTTGATTAGCTGGGAGCCTTTGTAAGGTTTTACAGCAGCTGTTGGCCATGTGACCGGGGGTCTCTCCCCATCCAGTGGCAGTTGGCCAGTAAGCTCAAAGAGCAATGGCAGAAATGTCAGGCAGTGAGTCAGAGGAGGCTGGAGCTGGAAGGACATTTAGAAATCTTCAGGCCTAAGGTCTCTACTCCCAGCCACGGGAGCTGAGGCCCAGAGAGGTTAAGCAAGTCTCCACCGCGTAAGGCTTTGAGGCCTTACACGGCAACACAGAGGACTCTGTAAGCTGCTTGTCCTGGACATCGCTTTTGCAGCCTTTCTCACCTTCATTGCCACTGCCACCACTTTTTTTAAAAAAATAAATGTTTATTCATTTTTGAGACGGAGAGAGAGAAAACACATGGGGGACCGACAGAGAGAGAGGGAGACAGGATCTGAAGCGGGCTTTGTGCTGACAACAGCAAGCCTGATTTGGGATTTGAAGTCAGGAACTGTGAGTTGAAGTTGACACTCAACCGACTGAGTGACCCAGGCGCCCCTTCACTGCCACCACTCTTAATTGTCACCCTCTTCTCTCTTGCCTGGTCAGTGATATCTGAATTAGCCTGCCTTACTCCCATCTCCATTTCCTTCCTGTTTGATTAATGGAACACCTCTAGGCTGGGATCATATCATTCCTCTTTGAAAATCCTGGATCAGTGGCTACTTACTGAAGGTAAACATAGTCTGATGTTTAAGATTCCTCCACTCTGGTACCCACCTAATTATCTCTTGTTGTCCTTTCTGGTAAGCTCCAACCAGACAGGACTACATGTCATGTCCTGTGGATTTCCCCATGAGTCCCTAATTGCCCCCTCCTTTCTTGGATCTTCTTCTAAACCATATGCACTCTTCAACACCTGGTGCAAAGGTTGAAAAAGTTGTCCACATTCCAGAAAAGTTAAGGAAGTGGTTCAAATTCATTTTCCTCTGTGGTGCCCAAACTGGAAGATGTTTCTCCTTCCCTTGGGCACCATGTTTCCTTGGAGGGACCGCTTCTCAGGCACGTAATGCTCTGTGCCTTGTTGTCTGGTTATTTCCTAAAATGTGTGCTCCATGGGAACAGAGATGGTGCCTTTCACATCTGGATCTTCGTTTGTACCTCGTATAGGAGGTGCCAGAGGATAGATGATGTGCTACATAGCGGTGCTAAATGATGTAGGACAAGTGGTAAATGAAAGATTTCTCCTCCCTGCTATTCCCAGAACCTTTATTACTTCCCATGAGCAAGGATGGAATGCATTCCTAGATGACTCAATGACTTAATATGCTCACTAAAGGGGCGCCTGGGTGGCGCAGTCGGTTAAGCGTCCGACTTCAGCCAGGTCACGATCTCGCGGTCCGTGAGTTCGAGCCCCGCGTCGGGCTCTGGGCTGATGGCTCGGAGCCTGGAGCCTGTTTCCGATTCTGTGTCTCCCTCTCTCTCTGCCCCTCCCCCATTCATGCTCTGTCGCTCTCTGTCCCAAAAATAAATAAACGTTGAAAAAAAAAATTAAAAAAAAATAAAAAAAATAAAAAAAAAATATGCTCACTAAAGCACTGGAGATTATTTGGGGGGGAATTATGTAAAGGAGCTGACATACAGAAATGGCAAACGCCGTCCTATTTCAAAAAAAAGGTGAGATGTACTCTGAAATATATTGATATAAAAGCCTGAAGTCCATTCTGGACAAAGTTCTAGACTGTATTGGTGGGTTATGGGCATTTAGCATAGGTTAATGGAGAATACGTGAGAATGCTAACATTTATTGAAGACTTGCTATGCTCTCACATCAATTATCTCATTTAATTTTCACAGCACCTCTATGAAGAAGAGTTTGTACTATTATTATCATCCCCATTGAGTGGATGCAAAAACTGAGATTCAGAAAGGCTAAGTAAGTTGCCGAAATTGCACAACAAACAAGTAGAATTGGAATCCAAATCCTTTTTTCAAAGCTGGAGCTCTGTCCATTTTATCATGCAAAGATAGAATTTTTATCACGCAGCAAAGTAGTGCCAGAGTCACAGAGTGATTCCTGCCTCTCACTGGGCCTAACAGAGGGCTTGGCACATAGTATTTCATTTTAGTCCTCCTCATTCTGGGTCAATAATGTGATATGCCGGAATTAATTTGCCCATGGACTTCTACATACAGAGGTATTCTGTCTGGAGCAAGGAAGGAACAAGTACTATTCCTGGAACACAGGACTCGGAGGAGCCAGGCAAGCTACGTGAGGTCCGATCTACCTTCTTCTGTTGCCTTTTAGGCTGACCACCCTGGGCATCTTGCTTCTCCTAGAAAAAGTAGACGATGGTAGGGACCCCATATTGGTGGCTATAGTGACAAAGTGAGGTAACATAGAGAAAGCACTCAGCATGGCATCTGGCACTTAGGAACTGCTTAGCAAATGCTGGTGTCCTCACATCTGGACTTGCCCAGGTGGCACATGTTCAAATGAGGGCATCAGGCTGAAAAAAGGGAGCTTTGCCTGGAGAGGTTCAGCCCGGAGAGTGTTTGGAGCCCACAGCACCAGAGCCATGAAACGGGGTCCTCCAGGGCCCCAGAATCCACAGCTCCTTCCAAAGCTACCTGGGATACAAAGGCTTCTGAGAACCCACTTTACACTTGGGTACCAGCGTAGCCCTTTCTGGGCAATGCTAGACAAAATAACTACGATCTGAAAGCAAGTCATTGTGATTACTGATTTAATAACATTAGTAAAACTCTATTAATCCAAAAAATTGAAAATTGACACTCCAGCTGGAAGGCCTCTCCTCGTATTGTTCAACAAACACGCACTTCATGTACGTTGATGTGTTTTGGGGTTTTCCCTTGGAACATAAAAATCTGGGGCCAGCTCTCCAGTGGTTAGCTTTGCAGGACACCCAGCCTCCACATGGACCCTTTGCCCTACTCTTTGTGGGGCCACAGAGAACCCACTTGTCCTCTAAGATTCCTTGCAAGCACCCAAGTCACCAGAAGACCAGGGAAGAAAATGTAGGCGAATCACCCCCCAATCCACCCTCCACCCTGGTGAGCCCACGCTAAGCATGTGACACATTGCGGGACAAGTGACAAATGTAAAACATCATGTGTGCCTTCCTTCTCCCGATACCACCACTTCTTGCAAATCCCCATAATTTGGAGTACAGTCCATTCCCTAGAGACTTAGTCACTGACTCTTCAGTAAGGAGAGGCTCTTAGCTCAAGAAAGGTATTTGGGAATCCCCAGTAGCTTCCCCACTTAGCAGGCACCAATCTCTATAATTACGCAGGAGTCCTCCCCAGCCTGTCCTTACGATGTGCTCACGCATACCCATTCCATTAAACTGTGTTTGGTGTTGTACAGATAACAAGGCTTCTCACACTACACAGTTTAATACTCTCCCTGGCAAACTTAATTATCACAGTAACTCAAGCTCACATTAAAAGCGAGAGATGGGTCCACTTTATCCTTATCATGAATTAGTAATCTTCCCCTTTGGAGATGCCTTCCTCAAAAATGTTACTGAAGGTATCTATACTGAATTAACTGGGTTCATATTAAGCTCCCACCTCCTGTGAGTGCTGTGGGCTTCCATTTAGAATAGATGAGATCATCTGTCCTTTCCTCCCTCTCTCCCAGGACAGGTCGGGAAACCTAGTGTCCCACATAAGTGCTTCCTGGAAATCAAGAGGCAATCACCAGAGGGGCAAGAGCACTGGACTTTTTGAGAGCCAACTCCACCATTGACATCACTGTGCCACCCTGTGTGACCCTGGTAAGTCACAATTTCTCTGAACCTCAATGTGTCATCTGCAAAATGGAGAGTCCTACCCATCCCACTGAGTTGTCAAAAGACATCCCACTGGTATCAAAAGAGGTGAAAAAGCCATCCAAGTGCTTCAAACACTGTGAACTCTCATGAAATGTTATTTCTTTCTTTTTTTTTTTAATTTTTTTTTCAACGTTTTTTATTTATTTTTGGGACAGAGAGAGACAGAGCATGAACGGGGGAGGGGCAGAGAGAGAGGGAGACACAGAATCGGAAACAGGCTCCAGGTTCCGAGCCATCAGCCCAGAGCCCGACGCGGGGCTCGAACTCACGGACCGCGAGATCGTGACCTGGCTGAAGTCGGACGCTTAACCGACTGCGCCACCCAGGCGCCCCAAAATGTTATTTATTTCTGTTAAAAAATGTTTCAATGTTTATTTATTTTTTGAGAGAGTCAGAGAGCATGAGTAGGGGAGGAGCAGAGAAAGAGAGAGAGGGAAACACAGAATCTGAAGCAGGTTCCAGGGTCCAAACTGTCAGCACAGAGCCCGACGTGGGTCTCAAACCCATGAACCATGAGATCATGACCTGAGCCGAAGTTGGATGCTTAACTGACGGAGCCACTCAGGCGTAAATGACCTGCGATTACAAAGCAGATTGCGTTAGAAAGCTGCGTAGGGGTCAAGGGCTGACAGGCTACCACTTAAAACACTGAAAAAAATCCTATCCTTCAAGCAACTGAGTCCTGGTAGAGAAAAACAAAACACAACAAAACAAAACAAAAAACTGCTAGCAAAATAAGATTAAGGAAGTTAACAATGTTAATACTCATAACGATAACGATAATAGCTGATATTTGTCAGTGTTTTCTATGAGACAGGCACTGTCCCAAGCACATCTTGTGTGTTTCTCCTTCATCACCCGGCTGTGTTCTGCTGGAGCTGGCTGGGACAGGCTTGGGACAGCCATTGTTAAATATCCAGGAATTTTCGGCCATGATGGGAGTAATTACATGGGAGAAATTGGCAAAAACAACAAAGCAAGGTGAGGCTGAGTGAGTGAGTTTACCAGGAATTATAGATGCTCCATTTCTTACAGGTGGGAAACAGAGATCCAGGGAGATTAGATGGAGATAATAATCATGCCTTGATGTTGAAATATTCAACACGGATCGCTACTGTTTCTCCTTCTTCTATATTTGCCATTTACTTTCTGTTTGCCTTCATAATTACTTCATTGAAAACAACCACAGTAGCAACATTTCTCATATTTTCTGTGGGTCAGATGCTTGTACAAAGAACTTTGGAGCATGGTCACCTGATTTCAGTAGTTAAACGGGAAGAAAAACCATGTAAACAAGTGGTTCTGGATCCTGGCCGCCAGGATCTGAATCACCGAGAGAAGCAGCCCTTGTACCCTTCCAGCCCTTGATAGATCTGTTTTAATTATCAACCTAAGGCCCAGAGAAGAGAATGACTTGCTCAGTCACACAGCAAATTATTGATTAATGAGATCCAGAACCTGAGGGTTTTTAATTTGACTTCAGATTTCTTACCAGTACATATACCAATCAACCAGTCAACATTTGACGTTAGTGCCTTACACACAGCAAGTACTCAAATCCATACATCTGAAAAGCAAGCTTCACATATTAACCTTTGCAAATGACTCCTCAGGAAAAAAGTCATTCCTCGTAGGGACTCACTCAAATCGTGGAAAGGTCACGTGAGTGAAAGGAATGATCAGGTACATGGTTTGCCTAGTTTACAAAGCTTTCAAAATTACCTTGAAAAATTACCTGAGGCGCGTTGAAAGTTGTGTAAAAACTGAAGTCCAGGGAGGCAATGATACACAGCACAGCAGTGCCAGAACCAGGGAGCGATTCCTGTTGGAGGCTCTTCCCCACCCTCCCCTGCTCAGCCCCCTTGTGCATCCAGCTGCCGCCCTTGGATATGTTTCCCCCTTTTAACTCTCCCTTTCCTCTTTCATATCTCAAATAGTTAACGACCATAGGACACACGTCCTGGCCCTTTATTAGTGCTCAGTAAATATATTTTTGGATGGATAAATGAACAAATGACTATATTCTTTACAATTCTGGGATCTGGAGTCCATAGGAATGAACGAGACATGGTCTCAGTCCTCAAAATGACCAAAGTCTAGGGTCTGGTTGGAGGCATTGGGGGGTGGGGGAAAAAACACAGGATTGCACTAGGACAAACATGCATCAGAAACTTGGTTCTGCATGGAATGTGGGCAAAGGGCTTGACTAGCTTGAGTCCCAGCTTCTTCATCTGTAAAATGAAGATATTAATGGTCACATCATGTGGTAGTGGTGAGACTTACATGGTGTATAAAGTCATCTGGGGAGTTTCTTAGTGCATAGTGGGGATGCAATGTTATTATTCATGCCTTAGACCAACAGTTGGGAAGCAAAAGGACCAGGAAGACAGTGGTCTACAGCTGAAGCTTTGGGTTGAGTGGTTGCTTGTCTCAAAGAGAAATCTAAATTATTCTTTGTGACATCTTTTGCGGCACTTTCCTTCTGCTCCACCAGGTCTGCTCCCAGCCCAGACACGTCAGAGCCAGGTGGCCACAGCCATACTTACTGCTCAGCTGTTATAAATGGGTCAGAGATACCCAGATAGTCCTAAATATCCATAGACTTCTGGCCCAGAGTTAACTGGTAGATCTCTCTTCACGGTACTGTCTAGCATGTTTCCTTACTCTGTGTAGATTGTCAGCAAATGTTCGTTAGGTGAAATTATCTTTTAAGTGAATACAGAAACACACACACACTCTTCATCCTCATTTCCCTTCCAGGAGTACCCTCTTCCAAAATAAAAATGCCCAAGTCAATGCATAATAATTTCTGGTTTTCCTTTGGTAATTTTCAGCTGCTAGTGTGGTTAAGTAGGGATTTGACGGTGGATTGCCTCCTATCAATGTTCGTGTGCATGTGCACACACACGCACACACACGCACACACACGCACAATTCTTTATTACTGCACTCTGGGGCTTCTTGTTGTTGTTATTTTTACTGCCACCACAATAGCACTACCCACAACACGTGAATATATGTTTATGTATTTATAGCGTGTTTAGATTGTAAGCTTCTCAAGGGCAGTCGTTTGGTCTGTTTGAGGTTCCAGAGCCAAGCACAGAGCCTGACACTTGGGACCAGGCAGGAAACATATGTTGGATGAATGAGTGGGCCATCGGTCTAGGTGGGTTAGAAGTAGACAATAGTGCATTTACTGAACACTTGCAAACATAAGTCCTAATATCTCCTCGTGCCCTAATAAAGTTTGCATTTATGTTTTACCAGAATAAAGAAGGAAGGAAGGAAGGAAGGAAGGAAGGAAGGAAGGAAGGAAGAAGGAAGGAAGAAGGGAGGGAGGGAGGAAGGAAGGAAGGAAGGAAGGAAGGAAGGAAGGAAGGAAGGAGAAAGCAAGGAAGGGAAAAGGAAGGAAGGGAAAAAGGAAGGAAGGGAAAAAGGAAGGAAGAAGGAAGGAAGGAAGGGAGGAAGGAAGGAGGAAGGAGAAAGGAAGGAAGGGAAAAAGAAGGAAGGGAAAAAGGAAGGAAGGGAAAAAGGAAGGAAGAAGGAAGGAAGGAAGGAAGCAAGAAGGAAGGGAGGAAGGAAGGAAGGAAGGAAGGGAGGAAGGAAGGAGGGAAGGAGGAAGGAAGGGAGGAAGGAAGGAAGGAGAAAGGAAAGAAGGGAAAAGGAAGGAAGGGAAAAAGGAAGGAAGGAAGGGAGGGAGGGAGGAAGGAAGGAGGGAGGGAAGGGAGGGAGGGAGGAAGGAAGGGAGGAAGGAAGGAAAGAGAAAGGAAGGAAGGGAAAAGGAAGGAAGGGAAAAAGGAAGGAAGGAAGGAAGGAAGGGAGGGAGGGAGGAAGGAAGAAGGAAGGAAGAAGGAAGGAAGGAGGGAGGGTTCCCTTCCTCCTTCGTCCTTCCTCTTTCACTTCCTTCCTTCCTGAAGGCGCCTTCTTCCTTCCTGCCTCCCCCCCCTCCTCCGTCTCCCCAGGCTCCGTCAACCCCGCGCCCGTAGCCAACAGGCCTCAGCGGACCAAGCTGCCGTGACCTCCCCCCTCTCCCTAGCAAGGCCGGAAGAAGAGGTCGTATCGTCCCGGCGGTCTGGTGGGCGTCTGAACCGTCGGTCCGCGCCGTCGGGCCTTGCCGGTCCGGAGGGAAGGAAGGAAGGAATTCCAGGTTTTCTGATGTAGTTAATCTAGTGGACTAATCTCAGTAGGATACAAGCAGGAAACAGCTTCATTTTCCTCCCGCTGCTGCCTTCCAACACGCCTTTGTTGGATCTCCTTTCCCCATTATCATCACATTTTGGACAGAAACCTCAGCTTTTCAGTCACTTTCAGCTGTCTGAACCATCTCCACCCCAGGCCAGTCTAAATCAAAACTTTAAACTCACATCCAGTTAAATAATCTTTCTCTCCCCCTGTTTCAGGTCTAACTCATGGCCTGAGGACCCGCTGTAGGAGATGGGGGAGAGAGAGCTATTCTTTCAGTCTTCCTCCTTGTGTTTCCCTCCTCTTGCCAGCTCCTCCAGGCTGGGGGCAGGGGGAAGGGGCATCAGAGGAAAAGGGGCAAGGTCTTGCATGATTACTTCGCTATTTTCATCTGGCTATTGGTGTCTTTTGTTCAGCTAGCCATCCACAAAATCCTGTCTGTTTCATGGGACGCGTTTGTCTGGAGACATCCCTCCCCCTCCTCTGCCCCCACACCCTGCACTCACTCTCCCTGTCAGTAGCAATGTGCTCTCTGGATGATCTCTTGCAAAACCCCCTTCTTAGCTCCTCTAAATCTCCAGTGTTTATCATTGGAATCTCATCAGCTCTATAGACCACCCTCTTGGGAGATACTCCTCCAGATGCCTCCTATCTGAGAAGTCCTCTGGGGATGCATGCTCAGCCAGTCTATGTCAATTGAGTTTGCTCCCACCTCTGCCTCTCTCCTTGTCCTGCAGTCCCCCTCACAGGCAGTCCCCCTAGTCTCCACCTTCACACTTGTCTGGGTGCGTGGTGAACTCCAGCCAATAACCTCATCTCAGGAAATGCTTCAGTTTCTCTCAAGAAACTTCTCTCACACGCTCTATGATAGGGCTACCCTCAGGAACTCAGCAAGCCTTAGGCAAGAGAGTGGGTTTCCTATCTCCCTTTCTTGAAGACATTCCTCATCTTTTTGAGTGGTTCTCTTGAAGTTCCTTCCCTTGGCTTAGAGTAAGATAAATGCCTCCCATCCCCTTTCCCACAGGTTGCAGAGGAGAATGCTTAGAAAGTACTAGTCTTGAGAGCAGTTGGACACAGACATCTTGTGACATGAAGAATGAGATTTGGCAGAAACATTTTGGAAAACACAAAATTCTGTTTCATGAATTAACTGATTCAATGTCACAGATGTGTCACGAATATATGGCAGGAAAATCTTTACAATTTGGAACATACATGTAATTTTTCTGAAATGAAGAAAGTAGAATGGACTGGCTTTGACATTTGATGAGAGCTCCCAATAAATGTTCACTTGATTGGAAGAGATACATTTCTAAGAGATACATCTTCAAGGTCAGTCTAAAGGATGTTCATGGTCTGTTGAAGATTTTCAGGTAACTACACGAAACAGACTTTGGACACCAACTTACGTATACTTGAGGTAGCTTAAAATAAACGTAGGGACCAACTAGGTGCTCCCTAATGAGAATCACCCTAGAAAATATCAAGGATTGAGCCAAGTCGAGAGTCTCTACTCAGCAGGGAGCTGATACACAATTGTCACCCAGGGAGCGTAGCCCCAAAGGTGACAGGCTGAGGCAAATGTGTTGGTAAGTTGGAGTACAAGAACAGGTATGACATTAAAATGTTCAAAAACCACACCAACGTTTGTTCTGGAAATATCTGCCCATAGTATAAAATATTGTGAATTAAGTGTTCTGGTCTAAGTGAAAGGATTTTGAAAGGTAGAATATTTGTCTTTTCACCCCATGCCCACAGCAAAGCACTTGTACTCAATGGTACTTCATATATGTGAGTGGACCGAATACACCAATGATATGGCAGCGAGGCACATACCCTGGCTTGAACGATGTCTTCCATGCAGATTGTAGAAGAGAAGACCATTTTAGTTACATCTCCCCTGACACATTTAACCCAAACTTGAAAATCACAAATGGTGACATTTGCAGACTTCTTAAAACGTGAATAAACTGTTGACATTTCCATAGACAGAAGCCAAACCCCAGTGAACTTATTTCCAATCTAATGACTCTGGCTTCGGCAAGAGAATTAAATCCACTTGCTGATGTGAAGTGCTAAAAAAAAAGACATCTTTAATAAACAAGATCACATGACTCTAACCAGGTTGACGTGAAATGTCTGATGTTTATTTTATCTATGCTTTGCATTGAGTTAAAACTTCACTGCCAAAGACATGGGCCAAGCAGCCTCCTTTCACAGCTGTTTCTCTACAAGGCAATTTCACAAAGATAGGATGTTGTCCTAAAAAAAGTCTTTTGGTTCTCTGTTGGACGGGCCAACAGCTGGCCGAGTGTCACAAACAAATCAGAAAAGTATGTCCAGCGATGCTAGCTCACTTGGGAAGCTGGGTCTATGACTTCAAAGAGAGAGCAGCAGTGAGTTGGGAAAAAGGTAGTAAATATTGTGGGGAGGTTGCTAATTTCATAGAGAGTCCAGGAAAGTAAAGGCTGAAAATAGGAAGAGTCCTTGCATGGAGAATGCCTGAAGATGGTTAGGGAACACAGAGAGGAATACAAAATCAACTTGGAGTGGTCCACTGGTCTGTATCAGGTCTCACAGACACTTGGAATCAGAACTGAGCACAGGCAACAGATTTGTTTCCCAGATCAGAAAAACCCCATTTGACTTGGTTCTGCTAACATCAGGAATATGGCAATTGTCATGGAAATGGTAACAGCAGATATTTATTGAGCACTTGCTCCCAGGCAATGTACTAAGTACTTTTCATGCATTTTCTTCTTTGATGTCTGTCAGACTCTGATACAAAAAGCTTCATTACTTTCAAATACAGGTAAGGAAACTGAGAGTCAGAGATAGGAAGTAACTTACCTCAACTTTGTAGCTAGGATATGAAAGCTGGAATATGAATCTAATTTGTCTAGCCTGAGAGCATATTCTCTAAACCAAATAAAAACCTCAGTTCCCAAATAAAAGGCAAATAGTGACACTGCGGTGCAGTGGAGGAAATGATGTCCTTTTCGATTGAATGGTTCTGGGTCAACTGGATATTCATATAGGGAAAAAAGTAGTTTAATCCCTACCCCTCACCACACTCTAAATCAACCCCAATTGAATTATAGATCAATAAAGCTTCTAGAACAAAACATACAAGAACATCTTCACGACCTTGGAATATGTAACAATTCCCCACATAGGGCAAAAAAAAAAAAATCACTACTGATAAATAATAAAATTGATAAATTGGAGCATATTAAAATTAGGAACTTCTGCACATAAGAAGATACTATTGGGAAAGTAAAAAGGCAATGCCCAGAGTGGAAGCAGATATTTGTAATACCAATAGGATTGATATCCAGAATATGTAAAGAGCTTTTGCAAATCAGTAAGCAAAAGGCAGAAATCCCATTAGAAAAATGAATAAAAGATTTGAATAGACACTTTACAAAAGAGAATATCCAAATGATCAGTGAACATATGAAAAAGGTCTTAAGTTATTAATCATCAGGCAAATGTAAATTAAAACCAATATGCAATTTGCACACCCAACAGAATGACCAAATTTCAAAAGATGGGAAATACCCTGTATTGGTGAGGATATTGAGCAACCAGAATTCTCAGAAGCTATGAGTCGTTAAGCTGATACAATAACTTTGGGAAACTCGTGTTACATACTAAAGCTGAATATATACACATATCTTATTGTATAATTTCACTTCTAATATAGCTCCAACAGTAATGAGTAGATAGATACATGTTCACCAAAAGACATGTATAAGAATATTCATAGCAATGCTCTTCATGACACTTGAAAACCAAAACCAACCCAAATGCCCATAACAATAGAATGGGAAAATCATAAAATAACAAGGGGAATATATGAATTGCAACCGCATGTGACAGCATATGGATCAACCATACACATGTGATGCTGAGTGAAAAAAATTACATACAAATGAATATATTCTGCATGTTTCCTTTATTTAAAGTAAGAAAACAGGCAAGATTCTTCCATGCTATTAGAAGTCAGGTTAGCAGTTACCTAGAGAAGGGTATACTAATTGGAATGGGGGACCAGGGAGGTTGGGCTTCTCAGGTATGGGGATGTTTTGCTTACTGATCTATTTACTGGCTGCAGTGGTGTGTTTAGTTTGTGAAAATTCCTTGAGCTGTTCACTTATGATACCAGTTGCCATAACAAACCACCCTCAAATCCAAGGGCAGGCAGTCAGCATTCATTTCCTGTTGACTGGTTTATGGGTAGAATTTTAGGTGGAATTCAACTGGCCTTGGCTGTATGCTGTAGGATGAGTGCAGGGCTATTCCACATGGCTGTCATCCCCCTCTAACTGGCAGCTATACGAGGCATGCTCTCTTACGGTGAAAGGCAGGAACCCAAGACAGGTAGAAGGAAATACACATATCTTTAGGCTCTAGACTAGGAACTAGTATCCTCTGCTGCCCATATTCCATTGGTTAAAGCAAGCCGCACAGCCAAGCCCAACATCAGTGGGGTGGGGAAATATTTTCCTCTCGTGGAGGCCAGTGAGAGGAGGAAATATTTGGAGAACAATAATCCAGGATATTTACGAAAGGTGCAGTTTTCTGTATTTCATATTTCAAAAAAATTTTTAAAGGAAACAAACAAAAAGATGTAGGAACAGCTGTGTTTCCCTGTCTTCACCCCTCCCCGCCGGCCCCGGCCCTTAATGGAGAAGGGATATGCTTATGAAATTTTTCTACAGGAGTTCAGGGCAGAAAGGAAGGAAGAACATGCGCGTCCTAGCACACAATGCACTTCCTGTCTGCTGGGCCTCGGGAGCAATGTCTCCCTGGTCTGCCACCTCTGCCAGGGAAGTGGCAGCAACAATCCAACACTTCCTGTAAATGCAGCTGGAAGGCTCGTACTGCCAGGGTTTTCCCAGCCTCTGCTCCTTGCCTTCAGTGGTTCCCTATTAGAGTCAAGTTGCTAAATAAAGGTTGAACTTCTTTCAAGGAGAAGGAAGGAGCTGAAGAGGTAGAAGGCTCAAGATTTCTACAAAACCAGTCTGCAACGGTCTCTCTTACAGTAGAGGCCGCAGTTAAAAGCAGACCATAAATTACCGTAGAACAACATCCCCGGTTCCCTGACCTTCTGTAACAGATACACTGACAGGGAGACCTGAGCCTTTGGAGAGGTCTGGTTCCCACCGCAAGGAGGCTGTGGGAAGTCTGAGGGAAAATGTGTCCCCTGCCCTGTCTCTGGGCCTGACAAACCTCAGGTCCTTAAGCCTCACTGTCAACCCCACCCCATATCCTTGCCCCCACTCAGTACTAAAATTTGGAACTTTTCGCGGTGCCCCCAAGAGAAGAAAAAGAGTGTGGGAATGTCTTCCTTTTCTGTCGGTAGGTAAGACCTGAAAGTACACAGAGGCAGTTCACCCCGTATCACAAATTCTCACCTATAAACACCATCTCTAGATTCAGACTGCCTGGTGTTAAATTGTGGCTTTGTTACTTATTTGTTGTGTGGCCTTGGGCAGGTTAGTCAACCTCTACAACCCTCAGTCTCTCCATCTGTTACAAAAGAAACTGAATTTGCTTATTCATTCAACAGACTTTTCTTAAAAAACCAATAGGTGTCAGACAGGGTGCTAGACTCGAGGGATACACTGGCAAATGAGATAAACACAGCCCTTGCCATCATGGCGTTTGCATGTAGGGAGGTGTCAACATAATCACAATCATGGCCATGGGTGTTATGAAGAAAACAAACCATGAGCTGACAGGGAATGACAGGGGACTCAAGGTGAGTCTCACTGAGAAATAACACTTCAGCTGAACCTCAGAGGAAGAGGAGCTAACCGGGCAAGGGCTTGCCAGGTGAAGAGCACATATGCAAATGTCCTGGGGTCAGAAAGAGCTTGCTGCTGTCAAGAAACTGAAGGAAGACTGGTGAGGCTGGGCAAGGGGAGGATGACATATGGCAAGGCTGGCAAGACAGGCAGGAGTCCTATCCTGCAGGGCGTGGTAGTCAAAGAAGGAATGTGGATTGTATTCTAAGGCAATAGGCCACCATTGGAGTTCTAAGATGGTCACATTGGCTGTGGTATGGCGATTGGATGGGGGTACTGTGGTGGTTAAGAATGGAAGTGAGGAAACCAGTCAGGGGTCTGTCGCAAGTCCTGAGAGACACGGTGATGCCAATGGAGGTGGGCAGAAGAGGACAGAGTCAAGTGTTCTCATGGGGGGTAGAGTCCCTGGGACTTGCTAATGGATTGAGGATGGGATAGGTATGTGTGTGTGTTGGTGGGGGGTCTGCTTGAGCCAGTCGGAGCGAGTGGATGCCACTTACTGATATGGGGAAGGAGAGGTAAAGAGGACGGTTTGGGGGGATCAAGGTTTCTGGCTAAGTGTGTAGGTCCTGGGATAGCCAAAGAAGGGTACAATGACTATAGCAGACTTGTGGGTACAAGAGGTCTAATCTGGAGATGTGTATGCGGAAGCCAGTGACTTACAAGTAAGGGGGAGCTTACTTTCTGTCTCAGACTGATGTTGTAATTAAAATGCCATAGACTGGGTCCTTACACAACAAACATTTATTTCTCACAGTTCTGGAGACTGGAAGTCTCAGACAAAGGCTCTGGCAGATTTGTGTCCAGTGAGGACCCACTGAACCCTGGTTCAGAGACGGCCCTGTGCTCACTGGGACCTCACATGATGGAAGGGGTGAGGGAGCACTCCAGGGTCCCTGTTATAAGGGCACTAATCTCATTCATGAGGGCCCCACCCTCGTGACCTCATCACCTCCCAAAGGTCCCACCTCCTGATACCACATTGGGCACTAGGGTTTCAACATATGAATTTATGCATACAGTGCTTTAGGAGGGGTGATGGCTTTGGTGGGGGTGGGTGAGAAGAGGGCTCAGCAATGGTTAGAAGGTCACCAACACTTAGAGTAGGGAAGACAAAGGGGGGCCAGCAAAGGACCCTACCAAGGATGGCCAGTAAGGCCAAAGGAAGGCCAGGAGAAGGAGGGGTCACAGAGAGGGGATGTTTCAGGAAGTTGGGAGGCTAGTGTTGCTGAGACAGGACGAAAGTGCCAGGATGTATTGATAAGTGACAAGCAAGATATGGACCCAACTATAAAGTATATTGCAGTTTGTGTTTCAGAAAGGGTGTGGTGGCAGGGGAGAATATTTTAGTTGGTTTGCAGGTTAACCTATAGAATAATAGCTCTGGAAGGTTCTTGCAGAACCAGCAGGGGGAGAGAGCTGGGTGGCAGAAAGTCCGTGGGCTAGGAAGGAGACTTCACCGTGTATTGAACCTTTTAGCAGCTTTTTGTGTCACGTGACTATATTACTATTCAAAATTACAATTAAAAAGAAAGAAAATATTCTGTTTTCTAGAGTTTCTGTGAGCATCACATACATTCCTGACGTGTTTGTGATGAGGATTGAAAGCCCGAGCCCAGAAACCGCTTAGCTGGCCCTCGGCCTGGGCTTGGTGAGGGTTGGTTGTACACGTCCCTGCTGCAGAGGCAAACAGCAGAAAGAGCCTCGGCCTGCATGTTGGGGTCCCAGCGCTGCCCTAACGAAGCACCACAAACTGGGTGGCTTAAAGCAACAGAAACGTATTCTCTCCCGGCCGCGGAGGCCAGAAGTCTGAGAGCGAGGTGTCGGCAGGCCCACGCTGCCCCGAAGGCTGTAGAGGAGAAGGCTCCCTTGTCTCCATCACCTCTTGAGGTTGCTGCGTCCATGCTCCTTGGCTTACAGCTGCACCCCGCCCCCAAAGGTCATACGAGCTCTTCTCTCTGTGGGGCTGTGTCTTTACGTGGCCTTCTTGTAAGGACAGCAGTCCTTGGATTTGGGACCCACCCTCATCCAGTGTGACCTCATCTGAACTGACTGCATCTGCAAAGCCCCTACTTTCAAATAGGGTCACATTTCCAGGTTCCGGGTGGATGTGAACCTGGGGAGACACTATTCCGCTCGGGATGGCCTGGCAGGTCAGATTCTCACAAGGGAACACTTATTTCTGACCCGGCTTCAGTTACTTTTCTCCCCAGGCATCTGATTCCCATCTGAAAAATGAAAGGGGGGCACTGGAGGCACTCTGAAACCCCCTCCAGCCCTGACACACTGGGTTTCCTTAGATGCTCCTGGAACCTTCTCAAGTAGGTATGTCAGGCCGCAGGAACAGGACTGAGGAGGCCAACACCTGTGTGTTTCATGTTGCCTCAAGTAAGGGAGTATCTGTGACTGTCACTGCAGACACCCCCAGAACACTAAGCCATTGGTGAAGGTTTCTGAAGTTAGGGGCCAGGAGGGGGGCAGGCAGACCTGGCCTTTAGTGAGGCTTGAACTCTGGGCAAATCACAGCTTGGAGTTATAATAAGCAAACCTGGTCCTGTCCAGCCCTCTTTGTCACCTAATTCACAGGACACGTGCAAACTCACATTCTTGTTCAAAGAGGAGTCAGAATAAACTGGATTTGGCATGACAGATTCCAAGACATCGGAGGTCATGAACCAAGCGAAAGCGTGTTGCTGAGTCAACCCACAGGTGCTGCCGGGCCAGTGGGAGGATGGGAGAACAGGGGAAAGAGTTTCGGATGGGAATTTGTGGGAAACCTGTTCCACCGTGAGTCAGGGGGCTGAAACAGGTTCCCTTCCGGTGGCGGGGTTGCAATAAAAACAGTGACACTATCCTCCATTTACACAGAACTTCTTCCTCACAGAAGGCTTTTACACCTGTTATCTTTTTTTTATTTTATTCTCAAGAGTCCTAAGGGGGCAGCATCTTTGATGTCAGCTTTACAGATGGGAAATTGAGGCCCCGAGGGGTAATGGCCTTGCCCGAGGCGGCACTACTCCCTCAGGCCTCCCCACACACTGGGGCTCTCCAGGTGCTGCTTCTAGGGTGGCTCATCTGGGATGATGTAATCATCCACCCAAGTCTCCAACCCCCAGGTCACCCAACAAAATGTTAAGACAATAATCTTTTGTAAGGACAATTTGTTTCCTCATTCTTGGTTGAAGTGTGAATGCATGCATCTTTATAGGGTTTTACATTTTTATTGACTTATGATATAAAATAGAAATAAAAGCAGAGTGTTTGCTGTGCAGATGTAGGTTCAAGACCAGCCTGGAAGACTCCCTTCCCATGCCTCAGCTACTCCAGAGAGACCTCCTCGAGTGACCACGAGTTTGTCCTGGCCCCCAGGAGGCACACCACCGAGGCAAGCCCTGATCCTGCCGGAGAACATCATCTCCAGAAAACAGCCTCACTCTGCCAAGATGAGCTTCCGCATGGGTCCTGCTGAGGACACTGCCCTGGGAGAAACTCTGAGTCATCCCATCCCACTGTCCCAGCTTTGAGTGGGGCAGGGAGTTCGTTAGGCTCCACTGCAAGGCTGGTTTCCATAGTAGGGGGAGCTGGTTCTATTACTGGCCGGTGGCTGGTTTGGGGCTTTGGCCAGTGGATGGCATGGCCATTAGGGCTTGCTTTTGGTTATGGCTTTAAACAGAGAAAATGAATAAATTCGGCTTGGGGAAATGGTATTTTATAGTTATAGGAGGACTTGGCATCAGGTCTGATCCCCTTTGGGCTGCAGCTAAAATTGCACGGTCTCACCTCTGTGGCTTTCAACCTCGACCAACAGCTCAACCACAGGAAGTCATGGGACAGAGCGCCTGGGTGTCAGAGAAAGGCATGGAAGGAAGGCAACAGAGCCAGGGCAACTCACCTTGGGTGAGTCCTTGAATGGGTTGGTTGAACTGTGTGTGGGGACTAGAGACCATGCCTATCCATGACACCACTTGTCCCCAGAACCCATGGGTGTCCGTGAGGTGGGCTGACTGAGTCAGGCAGGCAGGGAAGGAGGAATGGGTGCATCAGGGTGAGAACACAGGCCTTTGGTCGTCCAGACCAGCACTCTGTGATCTACATCCCCATCCAGAGCTTGACAAGCAATAAGTGGGGAGGCGAAGGGAATAGACAGGGTATGTGAGGACACAGGAGGCCACGAGCAAGGCGACAAGACCTGAGCAGATGTTTCAGGAAGGGAGGGAAAGGGAAGAACATGCCCAAGAGAATGAGGACTCCAGAGTGGGGTCCCCTTTTAATGTTGGGGTGCCATGACTGCCCTGGGTCTGCTCTGGGTGATGGTGACTTGGACAGAGGAAGAAAAGATAACCAGGAATGTTTTCCCTAATAATCCTGGCCCCACATGCCCTTGACATGGACTCTGAGTGTAGATGCCCTCCCCTGCTGCTTCTGCTAGAGGCTTTGAGGAGTAAAAGGGAAGCTGGGTGGACGGGGACGGTGGGCACTCCCCGCCCAGAGAAAGGAACCGGCAGCAGGCTGCAAATCTGCTCAGCCTGGTACCTTTAACATCCACATCTGAGATTTCATTTGATCCCCAAAACAGACTGTGGGGCCCCATTTTGCAGATAAGAAAAGAGTCCCTCTGAGCTCTCTTCTCATATGGTTTAGTTTTCTGTTAAACATTGATAAGCCAAACAAAGGACTATGAGTATATTCTAATTTAATAAGGAGTTAATTCCTTAGTAACGTCATGTATGGAACCTCCAATGGGTTTTCCTGATGAACTGGTGGGGAAGTAACTGGGGTCAGAGAAATAAATCTCAGCAGTGGCTCAGTCAATGTTTTATTGAGCATGTACTTGGTGCAAGACTCCATCTTTTACTCATAGTGTTACATTGACTCCTTACTCCCCTAGAAGGCAGGTACCATTATGATCTCCAGTTTGCAGATGTTGAAACTGAGGCTCCGAGACATTAATTACCTTGTCCAATGTCACTCAATAATAGGTGATGGCCTCAAAATGCTTTTTTTAAGGTTATTTTATTCTGACAGAGAAAGAGTGCACACGAGCAGGGGAGGGACAGAGAGGGGCGGGGGCAGAGGCTCTGAAGCCCCTCTGTGCTGACAGCAGACAGCCCAGTCTGGGGCTCGAACTCATGAGCAGTGAGATCACAACCTGAGCTGAAGTTGGATGCTTAACCAACTGAGCCACCCAGGCGTCCTCACCTCAAGATATTTTCAATGATGCCTACTTGCCTATGGATAAGATTCACCTATGCCAAGGGGCGCCTGGGTGGCTCAGTTGGTTGAGTGACTGAGCTCAGGTCATGATCTCGCGGTTTGTGAGTTCGAGCCCTGCATCGGGCTCAAAGTCACAAATTTAGAAAGCCAATTTAGACTCTAAAAACTCTGCATCTATTTCATTATTTCTCAAAAACCATACCCCATATTATAGAATGCTTACATACACTGAGCTTTAAGATGTGTTCTTTGGTTCACCAGGTATGGATAAAAGTGGACACGTGAAGCAGACTCTTCTGGAGAGAGTGACTTCTAATGGTATGTGAGGCCATGTCTTTGTGGAAAATAATCTCAATTTTTTTGGTTTATTTTTTATTGTTTTTATTTTTTATTTTTTAAAATTTTATTTAAATCCAAGTCAGTTAATGATGAGGTTTTGGGGGTAATAGTGGGGTCCATGGGGTCCGGAGCCGATGGCCAAGGAAGAATTCTTGAAGACGTCTTTGGTGCAAAAAGGCGATTTTATTAAAGCATGGGGACAGGATCCATGGGCAGGAAGAGCTGCCCCGGGACCATGAGGAGAGACTGGCTATATACTATGGAGTGGGGGGAGGTAAAGTCCAGGGGAAGTCTCCAGTGAGATTTCCATATGCTAAAGAAGACTCACCAGACACTGGAGGCTTAGCTATTGTCAAGCTAAAGTTGTTTTTCCAAAACATTGGCATTAAGATAGTAGGGAGTTCCTGGAGAAAGGTTTTACTCTGCCCGCCTCAACTATTTGTGGATGGGTTGCAGGTTACAAGGAAATTTAATTTTATCTGCCATTTCCTTCTGCTTTTGTTTCCCACGTCAGTTAACATATAGTATAATAATGGTTTAGGAGTAGAATTTAGTGATTCATTAGAAGTAATGAGCATATAACATCCAGTGCTCATCCCAACAAGTGTCCTTCTTAGTGCCCATAACCCATTTAGCCCAGCCCCCCCACCCCACACCCCTCCAGCAACCTTCAGTGTGTTCTGTGTCATTAAGAGTCTCTAATGGTTTGCCTCCCTCTCTCTTATTATCTTATTTTTTCCTTCATTTCCCCTATGTTCACCTGTTTTGTTTTTTAAATTCCACATATGAGTGAAATCATATGATATTTATCTTTCTCTGACTAGTTTCACTCAGCATAAGACCCTCCAGTTCCATCCATGTCGTTGCAAATGGCAAGATTTCATTCTTTTTGATTGCCAAGTAATATTCCATTCCACATTCCATTCCACATCTTCTTTATCATTCATCCATCGATGGACATTGGGCTCTTCCCATACTTTGGTTATTGTTGATAGTGCTTCTATAAACATGGGGGTGCCTGTGTCCCTTTGAATCAGCATTTTTGCATCCTTTGGATAAATACCTAGTAATGCAGTTGGGTCATAGGGTAGTTCTATTTTTAATTTTTTTTGATGAACCTCCATACTGTTTTCCAGAGTGGCTGTACCAGTTTGCATTCCCACCAGTAATGCAAAAGTGTTCCCCTTTCTCCGCATCCTTGCCAGCATTTATTGTTGCCTGAGTTGTTAATTTTAACCATTCTGACAGGTGTGAGGTTGTATCTCATTGTGATACGGATTTTTATTTCTCTGAATAATCTCCTCAGCTTAACAAAGTTTGGGGCCAGGTTTCATAGGCATACCTCAGAGATATTTCAGGTTTGATTCCAGACTACCGCAGTAAAGCAAATATCACAATAAAGCAAGTCAAATAAACTTTTTGGTTTCCCAGTGCATATAAAAGCTGCATTTACACGATACTGTAGTCTATTAAGTGTGCAATAGCATTATGGCTAAAAAAGCGAAGTACATAGATTAATGTAAAAATATTTTATGGCTAAGATCTGCTAACCAGCATTTGAGCTTTTAGCGAGTTGTAATCACTGGTCACAGATCACCATAATAAATATAATAATAATAATAATAATAATAATAAAGTTTGAAATATTGTGAGAATTACCAAAGTGCGACACAGAGACATAGAGTGAGCAAATGCTGTTGGGGAAATGGTGTGACAGATTTGCTTGACGCAGCCTGCCTCAGCCTTCAATCTGTCAAAACCCTAATATCTCTGATGTGCAATAAAATGAGGTATGCCTGCACTTCGTTCAGTGAAGAAAACATTCTCTAGCTCTCACTGGGCTCCTGTCTCTGGAGAAGATCAGCTCTCCTCCTGATTCTCAGTGGGGCAGCACTGGGCCAGGCTCTGCTTCCTCTTTCCTTAGCTTGGAAAGATCATTTGGTTCTGAAGAGCTGGAAAGATCTAGACCCTGTTCTACAATTGAGTTTCGAAAGACCGTCTGGATAATCTTCCCTTAAAAGCTGCAAAAGCTGCAGGTGCACACGGTGGCTGAGAGAAAGTGTTACTAAGGACAGATTCATCGGGCCTCGAGGGTCACACTGTCCTTTTCAGAGGAAGGCCCCGGAATTGTCTTCCGACAGGGAACTCTGGCCCTGGACCTATCATCGCTGATGTGGATTCCTTGAGGCAGTGCCTGTAGTTTCATTACAGACCCAACAGCTTGAGATGAAGGATCTAAAATGAATGTGAAGCTCTTGTCCAACATCCACAGTGGCACCTCCGCCTAGAATCTGGTATTTCTGGATTAAGACCGGTCGGCATGATGGGGAGAGAGGAAAACCTGGAGAGGCCGGGAGGTGAACCTTAACTGGGTCCATAGAGAGCTTCCTAAAGCACTTTAACCTCCAGGGGCTGACCCTCCTTAGGGCGTCACTCTGAGGCAAAACAGGAATCATTAGACCCATTTTACAGATGAGGAACATGAGCCCTGTTGGGGGGTCCCAAAATGAGCAGTGGGGGCCCCAGGCTTGGGATGCACAGCTCCTCTTAATTTCTCCCCCAGTTCCCTCTTCCTTGTGACTTACGTCTTACATGCAAGGCTGTGGCAAGGGACCCCAGAACACAGGCTCAAAACATGCTCTTGGACACAATGAAACTCCTCCACCCGGACTCAGGACCCTGAGCAGGAAAATGCCAGAGGATACTGGACCCATTGACCTGAAGCCTGAGGATCACATGGCTATTTGGGGCAGAAAGAACACAGTAGTGATCGAATTCAAACCCCAGAGGCTGAAGTCCATTTCCCTGTCACTTCCTCCTAGACCTGAGTTTTAATGCCTGGGACCACAAAGAACACCTCTAACCATTCTCTCAAGGGTTAGCCTCAGAAATGTGGCAATAAACAGGTTGGACCCAAGGATGTTAAGCTCAGGATTTATTCCCTCCCACCAAGTGCATGGGCACCGTGACCCAGAGCTGAACTCCACACAGTTCTTGTTCAGAGAAAATGCTCGCTAGCACAGCAATGACAAATCTACTCACCATGCAGGTGGCCCGCAGGAAGGCCTACAGAAGGCACAGGAAGATGATATGTGAATACAGTGTTTTGTGTCTTACATCTTTCTGTAGAGCTGCTGTGGTTTTGGTAGCAAAGTGGGGTGTGGCAATCTGACCATCATGCTGAGCTCCTAATTCCGCCCTAGTCCCGGGCTCTAGTGAAATGGGAAATCCTCAGGTTGAGGCTGTCCAGAGAGGAGCACAGATGGGATATGCCCGAATGACGGGGTGCCGAACAGCTTCCCCTCTGCTTCCCGGGGGTCAGTGAGCGGCTAGTAAAGTTCACAGAGCTCTGAGAGAGATGGGTCTTCTCCTTAGTTGAATCCCCAGGGCCTGGTACACGGGAGGCATCCGGTCACACCATCAGCACCTGTTTTCTTCCTCCTAGAATAAAGGCAGTTGCAGGACGGACCTAAGGATAAGCAGAGGCAAGTGGACCTGTCCTGGTGCTTGGCCTCTCACCCCCATGAGAGGCGGCATCCCAGTGCCCTTCCGTCGCCCCCTCCCTCACCCATCACCATACCACCTCCCTGGGGAAGCCAGCTCCAATGAGTCACTTGCAGAGCTCAGTGTCCAGCCGTGGTGCCAGGGGCCAGGACAAGGGAGCTGGCCTTCCCAGGACCCTGGCTCTTGCTGCAAGCTGCAAGCCCCTTCCCAGTGTAGAGCCTTAATCTCACGGTCCCCACTGCGGCCCAGATGGGTTTGGCAGCTCAGAGAGCAGGGGCCGGCTGGTCTGGGGCCACCACAGCCGCCAGGACCATCTGTTTCCATGACTTTCTGGTTCCTTCCTGACTAGTGGGCTGTGACAGGTGGGGGGAGGGGCACAGGCAGGCAAGGGGCTGAGTGGGGAGAGGCCTAACTCAGCTCTCCCCCTCCAGCTCCCGTACGAACTCAAGGAAGGCAGGGCTTCCACAGCTGCTGGAAAAATGTCCTACCTTGACAGAACCCAGTTGGCCAAAATCCACCCAAGGAAAATCAAGGAACTAGTGATAGAGCCAGCACTTGCCTCTCTGCTTCTGTTGCTCGCAAGTTGAAAAGCAGCAGAAAATCTTCTAAAACCAAAAGTTAATACATGCTTTTGAAGAGATTCAGTTTTACTTCCTTGTTTTGCCTGTTTATTCTCTGCCCCCCTTTTATTTTTCCTGTCTCCTAGTGGTATTTTCCTACTGTCCCAGGTTTTCAGATTAAAATTCTTGGAAAAAGCCAGGAAACTAATTGCCTCCTTTTGCTGTGTGTGTGTGTGTGTGTGTGTGTGTGAAAGAGAGAGAGAGAGAGAGAGAGAGTAGTTGTAAGCAACTTGGCTTAATAGACACTTGGTAAGAGAAACAGAAGAACTTTCCAGAGCAACCCTGAAGGGGATTGGTAAAGGTGCCAGCAAGAGGGGCACCCTGTCTCCCTCTCCTCCCAAAACTGACCCTGTTCCCTTTTCTCCTCTTTAGGCCCAAAACCTTTCTCCTGGAAGTTTCCAAGCCTGAGCCCTTCTACCTCCATCCCACCTGCGACATACCCAGGAATTTGCCAACAGAACTAGGGTAGGGTCCAGACCCACGCAGACCAAACTCTCCAGTACGGCACAAGAGGCCCTTTGTAAACAGGGGTCCAGCTCACCCCTCAGTCTCTTCTCTTGATTGTGTGGACCCCTCCTCACCCTGTCTCATGGCCTAGCCTGCTCTCCTCTCCCACTCCTATGCGCTGGCTAGACCTGTCTTCTTGCCAAACCTCTTTCTCTGCTGTCTTTTCTCTGCCTAACCAGCTTGTAACATTCATCCAATGCTCATTCAAGGTCCAGCTGGATGTTTGCTTCCTCAGGAAAGTTTTACCAGAACTTTCCTCTGCGGGCAAAGTTCTGGGTGTTCCCAGAACCCTTGGTACACATCTTTATCGTGACACTCAATGGCCACCATTGTAATTGCATGTTATGTATCTCTCTCTGCCTACTGGTCTTTGAGTTCTGTGACACCCAGTAACAGCTCGTCAAAACTCTACAAGTTTATTTCCCTGATCAAACAATCCACTGACAGTACATCAACAAGAGTTAGAACAGATGCCATAAGGCATTTTCAAGTCCACAACCCAAATTGATTTTTCTGAGAACGTCATCAAATCTCACGCGAACTTCATGGTTAAATTAAGAAACAGCTTTAAAAAAGCGCTGTCATGCTGTTATCCACTCACATTAGCATTTGCAGCTCAAAATCAGCGTCATCAATAATCCTGTGAATCTTGGAATGTTTCATGTGATATCAGCTTATTGGCTGAAGCTGGGACGGGGGCGTGACTGGGATCTCCAGGTAAAGATTTTGTGCTATGGGTGAGCACCCCTGGTCCAGTTGGGGGGCCCGAGAAGACACTCTAGGAAGGCAGAAACCACTTCTATTGTGATATTTATTTTTGCTTTCTGTTTGCTCATCTAAATTTGCTATCCCATACAGGTATCACTTTTGTATTAAGAAAAAGAACTACATTTTTTGAAGTATAAAATGAGAAGCAGTTAGACTGATTAAATCTATAAAAACTTAATAAGGAGGAAGGGAGGGAAGAAGGGAGACTCCAAATCGAAGACATTTCTGCCCCTGGGACCCGTGGCTTGAGCCCTGGGAAAGAGTCCTGATTGTCGTCCCTGTGGCCACACCGGGGTCATAAGGCCGGGACTCCCAGGATGGGGAGATGGCAGGACACACTGGGAACGGACACACTGCCCAGCTGTCATTCGCTCCTGTGCCCGCTGCAGGCAGTCCCATGGGGGCCCTGGAAAAGCATGCCATGTGGGTTTTAGACACAGCTCTGTATCTTATTTTTAGTTTTAGTTTTTTAAAAAAATTTAATGTGTATTTATTTTTGAGAGAGACAGACAGACAGAGTGAGAGCCGGGGAGGGGCAGAGAGGGAGGGAGACACAGAATCCGAAGCAGGCTCCAGGCTCCGAGCTGTCAGCACAGAGCCCGACACGGGGCTCGAACTCACGAACTGTGAGATCATAACCTGAGCGCAAGTCAGATGCTTAACCTCCTGAGTCACTCAGGCGCGCTGCTCTGGACCTTAGATAACGGGCTACTCCTTGGTTTCCTTATTTCTTTAGGGGCTCACATGTCTGCCTCCCAGGGATCTCCACGATGTGGATTGTAAACCATACAGTGGTACATACACAGGAGGGCTTCTTGTATGTATTGTTGGTGCTTGAAGAAAGTGGTACTAAGAGTTACATATGAGTAGAATTCATGCCACCTTTTGCAAGTTCATGGTCATTTCATGAGCTGAAAAATATGCAAATCTCTACTACTGTGTAGGTAGATACTATGATTACTCTCAACTTGCAACTGATAAAACTGACTCCCCCAAAAGTCAAGCAAGTGCCCAACTTGCCATACAGTTAGGAGTTAGGCTCTGAACCCAGGCAGTTGAGAGCAGAGCCTGTGCTAGTGAACCATGGCTCATGCTTACGCACACGTGCACGCACACACACATGCCCCTTTTGCATCCCAAATGCCGCCCAGAGTCTAGTCACATCGTGCAGTTTCCATCCTGAATTTTGCTTCTTTAAAACCAAATTGCCAGGTCCTGGGTGGCTCAGTCAGTTAAGCGTCCAGCTTCGGCTCAGGTTACGATCTCTGTGAGTTCGATGATGTCACGATGTCTGTGAGTTCGAGTCCCGCGTCAGGCTCTGTGCCGACAGCTCAGAGCCTGGAGCCTGCTTTGGATTCTGTGTCTCCCTCTCTCTCTGCCCCTCCCCACTCGTGGGGATAAATAAACATTTAAAAATAAATGAATAAAACTGAATTGCCCCAATAAACTGCTAGCAGTTTGCTTCTCGTAGTGGGACTATGGGATCAGGGTGCACGAGGGGACCTTTACTTTTCATTTTACACTATTTTATATGACTTTCATTCCTCCCCATGAGCATGTATTATATTTGTAGAATTAATAAAAGGATATATTGCTTCTCATTGGTTGGACTCTACTTCAAAACACAAATTTTAAAGTTTCGTGGAATTTAAAAGTTCTTTGCCATTCACAGGTTTTGGTGCCTTAGTCATCTTATGTCCTGGCTGATGGAGATCTTTCCAATCCATGTTGGAATCCAACCTGGGTTTCCTGATTTCCTTACCTCCAGCTCTTGGCCTCAATGGTCAAGCCAAGCCAACCCCTTCCTGTAGTTTCCAGCCTGCGCGGTGGGAGGGAGCAGGAGCAGGAGGAGGGACAGAGGAGGAGTGAGGGTGGAGGAGGAGGGAAGAGAGGGGGAGGGAAGCTGGGGGAGATGGGAGAGGGGAGGATGCCAGTGTTGGGCCCCCATCTAACGGAAGCCAGACCTGGGCCCCTTTAGCAGGGACCTCATGCTTGATGCAAACAGGGTCAGGACATAGTCCAGGCCTCCAAAACCTAGTGATAGAGGTCCGGGGAAGGTGAACATGCGTGGAGAGATCAGGATCTGAGGGCAGGTGGGCTCAGAAAAAGGGGAGTGAGGTCTGGGTCACCCTGTCAGAGGAATAGGAGGACAGTGAGAGGCGCAGGGATAGAGTCCTCTATCTCTGACCTCAGCACCCCCAGTGGTGCCTCCACTGCTTTCTTTCCAGGGCCCAGAGGAGTCTGAGAGTCCACCAGGGTGATAGATCCAGGAGGGGCCAAGGACCCTGTCCCCACCAGGACTGAATCTGCCTCCATCTCGCAGCCTGCTTTAAATAAGTTTCTGGAGGGACACGAACAGGCTCTCCTACATTTTTCCCCCAGAGAGGGGGCTGCCAGGCAGGAGGAGAGAGGAGGAAGCTGGCTCCCTCCTGTTACGTGTACCCACTTAGCAATGCCACTTGAATTTCTCAAAAACCTTCCCCATCAGACCCCCTCTGCGCCCTGCTCAGGGAGCCTAGCCCTACTAACAGACTGGCTAGGGGGCAGCCGGAGCCTGTCTGACTTGCTCAAGGACAATTCATTAACCAGCCATCAGCTCTTCTGTCTCCAGAGACCCCAGTGCTGGGATGTCTGGGTATAGTGTGTTGAGTGTGCAGAATAATCCCTGTGGTAGATCACGGACCAAGAATCCCTCCAATACTGAGAGCCTGCAGCCACTATGGGACACTGTCTTTGCTACTTCCTCTGCAAACAAGCAGTTCTGAGCGTTCAGCTTTCTTCTCTGGCCACCTTCAGGGCAGTATCAGGGCTGGGCTCAGCCACTGCTGCTGTAAATGTTTGCCCGTCTAGACAATGCTCACTCACGCTAACCAGGAAGTGATGAATGAGAAGCCTTTCTGCTCCCGTAGTAGAGGGCTCCCGTACGAGCAGGCTCTGAAATGTTATCTGCTCAAAAACCTCAGATGTCTAAATATTTACTGAGAATGTGATTAACGTTCCCTCATTCAGCACAGCCAGTGTCCACTGAACGTAGGAATGGTGCCCGGGTGAGCCGTTGGGCGTGGGGGCCACCTAAAGAGAGAGCAGGTTCCCCCTCCTTCCACCCCAGCTTTCCAATGGAAGTGCCAGCTGCTTGCAATCCTAAACCTTCGATCATGATGTCTTTGATGTACCCTTGGGATGTACACCACACATGAAACCCTAGACCCTCTCATGTGGCTACATGAGATTTCTCCAAACGCATAAGCCCTTTCTCATGATTTGGGTCTATAGTGATTATTCCACCTGGTGTGCCCTTTCCAGAGGCTCCTCTTGGTAGCATAAGGCACATTTTTTTTAAAGTTTATTTACTTTTTGAGAGAGAGAGAGAGAGAGGAAGCAGGGGAGGAGCAGAGAGACAGGGAGAGAAGCCCAAGCAGGCTCTGCACTGCCAGTGCAGAGGCCAATGCGGGGCTTGAACTCGTGAACCATGAGATCGTGACCTGAGCCAAAACCAAGAGTCAGACACTTAACCGACTGAGTCACCCAGGTGCCCCTAGGCATATTTCTAAGTCAGGGATGGCAAGTGATTGACTTGTGGGCACAGATGGAAGCTTTGTAATGACCACATCCAAGCTGTGATGTGATTTCATGGATTTGTCATTGGTCCATTCCATTACAAATGCCACCTCCTCTATATGCCCTCAAGGCTCCCTCTCTCCGAAGTAAATGTGATCTCTTCCTACGTGCATTCCTTTGGCACCCAAGTCATTTTTTCATTTTCCACCTTGTACAACAATTCTTTGCATAGCTTACTCCACTTCTCTACTAAACTCTAGCTTCCTTAGGGTCGTGTCTTACTCCTCCCTGCCATTTAGAATAGATGGGTCCTTGATTGGAGTCAATGCTGTCAAGGCGGCTGGATTGAAGTTCTTTCCTGGGGACAGCTAGCTAAGAGCAGACTCATCTTGAATACTCCCATGAAGAGTATAGTTTGAAAGGGAGCCAGTTGATTCTGTGCTCCTACACTGGGAGGCACTGCTTCCGGAGAAGGTATTAGGGCTACTGGAGGCACAGGACAACTCGCTGGGGTGGGAGAAAGGGTGGTAGGATTGCCGGATAAAATCCAGGCACCCAATTAAGTTGCATGTAAGTATAAATATATGCTAAACATTGCATGGGACATAGATATGCTAAAACAAATAGTCATTGTTTTTCTGAGCTTCAAATTTAACTGAGGGTCTTGTATTTTTCATTACTACATTTAACCGTAGGTGGTTGTGCCAGGGAGAAGGTCCTGGAGACTGTCTCCACAGACTTTCTAGGACCAACTCTGTGCACAAAATTACGTCCTCATGGAGGAACAGCCTGGGGAGACAGAAGGCATGAGTCCAGCCAAACTGACTCCCTTCTGGGGTTGTCCACACTCCCAAGTCTCCTGGCACTTCCAGACCAGGCTCTCTGATGTTCCACCACTAGGTCCCTCATGGGCCTCACGTCCTACAGAGGCCAGCTTTAGTGAGACCCAGGTAGGGGGATGCTGTGCATAGAAACTGTAGGAAGCCCTCAAAAGGCATTTTAATGCCTTCAGCTGTAAGCTTCATTAGGTCTGGATCAAGCCTGTCTCATTCATCATTGGATCCCCAGTGCCTTGCACAGGCCCTGCATAAAGAAGGTACTCAATAAATATTTACTAAATAAATAAAGAGCTTGGTGCTACTGCGCCTTCTCCACCCATGACTGGGCTTACCTCATCCACAGTGATAAAAATGTGCACGAACAGGATTTGGCAGTAAGCCTTCCCTTTATAGGGGTCATCATTAATTTCCATTACCCAGCAAAGTGTCCAAGTGCATTAGACTGATTTGGATTTAAAATCAATTAATGCATCCTCAGGGGACGTGGCTACTATAAAAGCAAGATAAAAGCAAGATAAAGCTACATCTTCTTAAGTTAATTTATTTCTGTTTAAGGGTAATTAATACTTTTCATTGATGTGAATTTAGAAAACAAGGAAAAGCACCATGAAGGGGAGAAGCTTCTGCTGCCTCAGGACCTCAAGCAGACTGACGTATTACAATGACACCGAGTGACACCTGTTCTTTGTGGTGCTGCCTCCCTACTTCCCTCTCCACTCAGAGTGGCTGAAGACCCTTCTTTTCTCCTATTTCCTCCTTTCCTCCTCTGCCAAAAACCTGAATACTAGATTCTGACCAGAAGTAGGTGCTTGTGGTTAAGAAGATCCCAGAAGTCAGAGGACAGCAGGAAAAGGCAAATATAATGAGGGCCTGGCTTTGGTGGCTGTGGGGTCATAGAGGCGACATCATGGGGTGGGATCAGTGGAGCTCAGTGGACCGGGGACAATTAGAAAGGATTTCTAGCTTCCTGAGTTGATGACTGAGGGAATGGTGAGGCTACCAGCCAGGACTTAGCTGCAATCAACAGGAACTCATTCTGGATCTCTAAGAAGAAATGGAATGTATTGGATGTACATTAATTAGAGCTCACCGAATCAATGTGAAGACTGGAGAACCAAACTCAGAAAACAGGCAGAAACCAAGGAAGGCTGGGACCCAGGTCGTCCTGCAAGAGCAGCCTGGTCAGGTCACAGCCAAAGGATCCCTACCATGGGACTTGTTGCACCTGATCTCCTCCTCTGCTGCTGTATCTCTAGACTTGTGTCCCTCTCAGCAACCAGAATCCTTTTTGCATGGTCTGAATGGCCATGCCTTAGTTGTGTGCCCATGCCCCAGACACTAGGGAACATTTGTGGGAATGTCTGGCTCCCCATGAACTCATATTTATTGGAATTTCGTCCAAACAGGATAAAGGATCAGATTATAAGAAACCCCCTACCCCCACCAAAAAAAAAAAAAAAAGAGACAGCAGTGATCTCATTAAATTGGGTGGTATGGGAGGAAGAGCAGGTTTGTATGGGGGTAGGACAATGAGTTCAATTTTGAGCATCCTGGGGGTAAGACACTCATCAGTACCCAGGCCGGGTTGTGAAGAGAGGTTGACATCAGAGATGCTGCTCGGGGATCTATCTTCAAAGAGGTGACAGGCCATTGGTATAGCATTGTGCCCTGGGTCCCTGTGGTTTCTCCAAACATCCTTTTATTCCACATCTTCAATGACTGACTTCTTCTAGAAACCCAAGACTGCAGGCAAGGGCCCCATGGGAGATAAAGGCTGAGCTGTGTCTTCTTTTCCCAGAAGTCCCAATTCCTGGTTTGGGTTTCCAGTCATGAAAAATGACTAGCAAATAAAAGAAGTTAAGCTGGCTGGGGCCAGGACCAAAAGGCAGCTTTGCCTACAGCTGATGGGAAACAAGCTGGAAGAATCATCTCTCCTTTTAGGGCTCCAGTGCCTTGATTTCCAGGTTCAACTCATGCTTCAGAAGCAGAAAAGCCTCAAGTTTAGCACAGAGGTTCTGGAATGTTCAGAGCCCCAGAACCTGTGAACTGCAAGGACATTTAGGGATCATTTAGTCCAACCTCTTATTTTATACACAAGGGCCTAAGGAGAATCCCACAAACTACAGCATCCTTTCAAATTCTCTGATTGTGAAAAAGTGACACAACCTTTCACCCACACCTCTGCCGCATCCCGCCGACCCTGCCACCCACCTGAGAGGAAGGGAGGCCTCGCGTAGGATGCAGCTGGGTGGAACACCTCCTCTTCCCCTGGAGGCAGTGACATCCGTCACTCCTAGGAGAGGATTAAAAGGCTGCTATTGTTAAATTTTGGCAGGTTGATTCTGGGTTATTCTCCCGTGAGGGCTGGTCATGAGTCACTATAGCACATCCTCAGGAAGAGGCTGGCTGGACTCCCAAAATGGGAGTGAACCTGAGACCCAGTGAACTTAGGCTGTGAACTGGAGGCTCTTGTGGTGGCTCCCATAATGAGTGAGGGTTTGATGTAGTTGCTCACATGCAGGGGGCAGATCATTAATGCACGATTGATTGTACATAGCGTGTATTACATATAAGAGTAGCTATATGTACTTGTTATGTGGTAGGGCACTAATGCATGAATTACGTAAGTGTGGTCATTTCTATTATCGGCTTTCATGCCAGCATGGCACAGAAGAGTAGTGCTTATCTATTCAAGGGCGAGTATCAGGGGATAGCTTAAGCAGAATTTCAGCATTGGGTGATGGTGGAGCTGTTGCTTCTTCCTTGAGTCTTAGGGAGAATCGTTGTCCTCCTTTCCTGGTTTACAAGACCAATGTAACTAATACACTACAAAGACTTGTTTGCAATGGTACTTGTAATGGGTGTGAGGATTTGGTTAATGAAAAAGTATAGGATTGATGCCAGTTGGCCGATAATGATAAATGGATGTTCAACTAGTTGTCCTCCGATTCATGTTAGTAAGCCTGCTACTAATAAGTAACAATCAGAATAAGCATTGACTTACGGGGTTGGAATACTATGCTTTGCTGTTTTGATATATAAAGTATAAGTGCTAGAATTAAGATAGAGAAGATTGGGGCTAATACTTCTAGTTTATTAGGGATGAAGCGAAGGATTGCATAAAAAGTGTCATGCAGGGATATTTAGGATGTTGGCAGGGGTGTCATTGTCTGGGTCCCCTAAGCAGTCAGGTGGGAAATTGTACTAGAGCAGTGTTAGAATGAGGAATATGAGTCCTAGAATATCTACTTGTATAGTATGGGTGGAAGGGGATTTTGCCTGACACCGAGGATATTCCTGATGAGCCGTTAGATCCTGTTTGGAGAAACAGTGAATGGAATACTACAAATGGGAAGATGAAATGCAAGGCAAAGAATTGGGTTAGAGTCACTTTATCAACTGAGAATCCTGCAACTATCCATTCTATTAGGCTAGGATCCATGTAGCAGATAGCTGATAAAAGGTTTTTGATGGCCATCGTTCCTCAGAAAGATATTTGTCCTCGAAGTAGAATGTAGCCTATAACTGCTGTGGCTATTACTGTGAATAATAGGATAATTCCAATGTTTCATGTTTCTGAGACTGTATAGGACCCAGAGTACATGCCTCACCCTACATATATAAATAAGCAGATAAATATGGAGGATTCGTTAGCATGCATGTCGAATGATTCGCCCATAGTTTACATCTTGGCAGACATGAGTTACTGATGAAAAGGTGGTTATTGTATCTGATGTGTAATGTATAGCTAAGAAGAGGCCTGTTAAAATTTGTAGAACTGAACAGACTCCTAAAACAGAACCCAAAGTCTCATCACACTGAGATGTTTGATTGGGCTGGAAGGTCAATGAGTGAATTGTTGATGATCTTGACCAGTGGGTGGGATTTTTCAGACGTGGGTTGTTAATATTCTTATAGTTGAAATACGATGACTTCTCACACCATCAGTCATGGTTAAATTCCATGTGGGAATAACCACATTATATTGGGCTTATTTTGCTTTAAGTTTCCTGGCATGTAGCTCAGTCTCCCCAACTGCGAGATCATGACCTAAGCTGAAATCAAGGACCAGACCCTTAACTGACTGAGCCACCCAGGTGCCCCAATTGTGCTTACTTTAAGTATTCTTTTTATGCTCACTTTTGGAGGTTTTTCTCTAAATCTTTCTCTTATTTATGGTGGGTTAGGACTGATTGTGAGTGGTGGTATTGGTTACGGGGTTGTATTGAATTTGGGAGGTTCTTTTTTAGGTTTCACAGTTTTTAAGATTTATTTAGGCAGAATGCTTGTGGTTTTGGTTGTCCAATGGCCATGGCTACTGAACAGTATCCCGAGATTGGAATACCTAACAAGACCGTTTTAAGAATATTTCTTTCAGGGTTGATAACACAGGTAATGGTAGCTTTTGTTTTGTTTTGTTTTGTTTTGTTTTGTTTTGTTTTACAGGGTGTTGAGGTAGAGATTGTGTTAACATTCAATGGTATAGGGGGGTTGAGTGGTTTAGGGGGGATTCAGGGTTTTTAGTGAAGAAGCTGTGGGGATTGCTGCATTATATACTCACGGACCGGTTGGCGATTGCCACTGGTTGATTGTTACTTACTGGTGTCTTGGTTGTTATGGAGATTACTCATGGAAATTAAGTAGGAATAAGCTTAGCATTGGTATAATCAGAAAGGACAAGTAGCTTAATTAGGCCTTTCTAGTTAAAAATTAGGGTGGAGTTTTTCTCTGAAAATAAGAGATGGATTTTAGTCGCATATTTTTTAGTCATATTAGGTCTAATAGTGGTCCTGCTGATTTTTGACTGTTGACAGGTTCAGAAATGATGGAAGGTGGTATAAAACAGTGGGAAAATACCTAAGAGAGTTAAGAATTTAAATAGGATTGAAGGATAAATTTTAAGTTTTGTGTTGTGAAATTGAGTTCTAATGCCAGGATGAAACCTATAAAAGTCACAGTAAGAGCTGTTAATTTCAGATAATAAGGCATAGTTATCTGTGGAATGGTTGTTGGGATAATATTGTAGGAGATTAAAAATCCTTGGAAGATGCTTCCGCCTAGAAGGCATTTAATGGGGTTGATTAGGGAAGGGTTATTTTCAATGATTAAAACCCTTCTCTTCCCCCTCGCTTCCCCATCTTCCTTTTACATCAGCAACCTGAATGTTTCCCTCGTTGGCAATCTGCCAAAGCTGATGAAATTGAAATCCTCAGCATTTTCTTTGGTTGCTTTCGCTGTCCATTCCAACCTTGCTTGTGCCTCTCTTAAGTGAATGAGATTCCGGGTGCCCAGTAGTGATTGGTGAGCTGTTTATCAATTGGCTCTGTTTCTGGAGCTCAAGGTAAAAATCTTGAAGAGGGGTGCCTGGGTGGCTCAGTCGGTTAAGCGTCCGACTTCGGCTCAGGTCATAATCTTGCGACTTGTGGGTTTGAGCCTCATGTCGGGCTCTATGCTGACAGCTTGGAGCCTGGAGCCTGCTTCGGATTCTGTGTCTCCCCCCTCTCTCTTCCCTTCCCCTGCTCATGCTCTATCTCTGTCTCTCAATAATAAATAAACATTTAAAAAACGTTAAAAAAAATCTTAAAGAACTTGAGCAGCTTCTGTGGATAGCCTTGGGTAGACATCCTCCCTAGCATAACCAACATACTTTCTCAATAGCTGGTGGGGAATCAGATCTATTGTTTCTCCAGGAACCACCTTTAATCTTTCTGATGATGGTTTCAGGAACCACTTCAAGTACAGAAGGGTTCGAATCTTGACTATTCATAGGAGCTTCCACGGAACTACTAACAGTTCTTGGCTTTCTAGCTCTTATTGCAATCATGTGTTCAGAGTGTAAGTGGTCATGATGCTCATTTGGAGTGTCGTCTGCATATTTTTGGCTTCCTTCAAAGAGTGCTAATGCCACACCTGTCTTAACAAATTCATGACCAAAAATGATAGGGTGAATAGACAATGAGTCTAAGTAGGTTTTCTTTAGCTTGAATCTCTTGGATGGCATAAAGACCCTTAAGTGAGAACTCCATCAATGCCCCATGCTTACCCTCTTCCTTGGGAGTCCTTGTTTTCTGTCTTTTGCTATTGCTAACAGAATTTGCTTCAATGTACAAAAGGAATCTTTAGCATTTGAGGCTTTGACAACTCTTCTTCCTCAATTCATTCAGTCCCATGTCTGTTTGAATTATTAGAGACCTGTAAATGTCAAGAGTCCCTTCTATGAATCTCCTTAAAGCTGAAACATTTGCAGGTACACCAAAGTAAAACAATAGCTGTAAATGACAAGACTCAAAAATGGCCATGGTTCAGTATAATGCAATTGACAAGGAAATTTGTTTATTTCTCTGACACACTTCAATGATTATGCCAGGACATATCAAAAACCTTAGGAATTTCTGGAGCAGTTATAGCATTCACCCATACCATATAAACTGAGAAGGTTTATCGTTGCTTATTTGACAATGTTTCCCACGTAATTTGATGTATCATGTAAATAAGCCTAATTGGTCAAAAAGATTTCATTTAGAAGTTCAATTTTGGAATTTTGTCTGAAATATCGGAAGGCTTTAAAGCTTAAATAGGATTACAGGTCATAAAACTTGATACTTAATTATCTATTTAGCCAAGGTAGCAATGAGATTCTTAAAGCAAATGCAGGTTACATAGTTGTTAACAAAATTTAGCTCTTTTAATATTGAGAAGATTCAACTTTAAATAATAAAAGACCTAACAAAGACAAGACGTAGAAACTTTGTTTTTCTAGGCAGATTAGAGATAAACACCATTGCTTACAGTTTAGAGCAATAACCTAAGAAAACTGTCATTTTGACAGAAAAACCAAATTCCAACCTTATACCGGTGCACTTCTAACATTAAAACAACTCATTCCAATAAGATGAGGTTTTTTTGTTTTTTTGTTTTTTTGTTTTTTTTAAATCTATGAAGTTACAACTTTTTCCTTCTTGTCATCTCCCATGTTGAGATATACTCATTGGGACATCCAGGACACTGCATGGACCTGAGTTCTTGTGGTGAGTGCAGTGATGTGCTGACCAGAATCCCCATCAGGGGTGAAGGGCTCTCAGCTGTAGGGAATGTGGCCAACAGTCCTCAACTCTCAGAGCCTTCAGGGACAACCTTGACTGTGGACAGCTGCCTTACCAAGGGCATGCCCTCTTCCTAGGAGGTCATATCCAATGACTGTTACAAAAGCCCAACCCTTTTGTCCCAGTTCAGGTTGGTTCTGAAGGGTAATCCAACTTTTGGAACTCCTCAGAGAATCAGCTAATACTTCTGTTGATGTTGGATCACTGCACAACTTCTGCCTAACCTTGCTTGCTTACTCTTCCTTCTCTTCCCCACGTGTTGATCAGACCCTAATAAATGTCTTTATGTACTTCATAATCTTAGTCTCCCAACCACACACAAATTCCCTCCCAAAGATTCCCTTCTCCGAAACCTTCTACCACTTTCCTTTTTACATTCAGATTTTTGTCCTAAGTTTTCTTTCTTTAGATAACCAGTCTTCCTTTCCTTGCATACAGAGTTGTTTCCTTATTATTTCCAGTAGTCTTAATTACATTTATTAAAATTATTCACATCTGTTTGTTCTTAGATTACTCATAAAACTTCATTAGGCATTAGACAGAGTTCTAAGGGTTTTTTTTTCTCTTAAAACTTTGCAATGGAGATAACATGAACTAATGTGACCTTCAGTAAACACAGGCAGAATCAGTTTTATATTTAATGCTGATAATTCCAAAGACACGTCCATTTTAATTAGACCAACAACCTTAGGTGCCTGGGTGGCTGACTCTTGATCTTGGCTCAGGTCATGATCTCACAGTTTGTGAATTTGAGCCCCGCATCGTGTTCTGTGCTGATGGCATGGAGCCTGCTTGGGATTCTGTCTCTCCTTCTCTCTGCCTCTCCTGTGCTTGTGCTCTCTCTCTCTCTCTCAAAATAAATAAACTTAAAAAAAAACCCAACAACCTTAAGTTAGCTTTAGTACTGAATATTTTCCAAACTCCTGTGAACATGAAAAGCATTTGGTTTAGTTTCTACTTTCGAGTTTTAGAATGCACCATTCTTTTTGTTATTTAAAAAAATTTTTTTTAATGTTTATTTTTGAGAGAGAGAGATAGAGCATGAGTGGGGGAGGGGTAGAGAGAGAGGGAGACACAGAATCTAAAGGAGGCTCTAGGCTCTGAGCTGTCAGCACAGAGCCTGACGCGGGGCTCGAACTCACAAACTGTGAGATCGTGACCTGAGCCAAGATCAAGAGTTAGACGCTTAACCGACTAAGCCACCCAGGCGCCCCTAGCATGCACCATTCTTACAAGTGCCTGCCTTTAAACCAACTAAACAGAGCTCTTTTTACAAGTTAATTTTAGCAATATCATTCAGAGGTAGAGAAAATATCTGCCATTTACAACATAAATGGACACACATACAAATACACAAACAAGATACAAACAAAATTTAAAGGCCCAGTTTCCAAATATCTGCCTTTTCTAAATAGGGAGATGATATTATACTTTATGTCTGTTCATTGGTCATTTTTCTCTGAAGTCTAATAAATATTGTGGCCAAGCAGTTCTGCAAAAAAAAAAAAAAAAAAGATTGCCCAATTTTGGAGAAGGCTGCCTGCGGGGATTGAATGGTCATTTCCCATTTTCCAAGTAGAACACGGCTGGTTTTACTCACAGACACCAAGACCTGCAGCCTCAAAGGAACCAAATGGAGCCCAGACGACCTCCTTCCCTAAAAGTTGGAGCTTCAGTGATTGCACCATATGGCTTCCTAGTCAGCCTTTTTCCCAATCAAGCAACACAAGGAGGCTAAGAGAACCCAAACGAATTTGGTTGCCAATTTGGTGGCAACCAAACCAAATGGGAGGGAAAAATAAGCTCATGTGCCATTGCACGTGAAGTACTCCCCAAGAGACATCTGTCCAAACTGAAACCAAAACCCGTTTCCTTGTACAAAAGGTAAATTAAGCACCGAAGTTTGGCGTGGCTCAGGCAGAATGGACAAAGAGCCTAGGCAGCCGCTGGGACTTGTCGTTGGAATCCTGTTACCATCTGGGGGCTGACGAACTACGGGCAAAGAGCCCCTGGCTGGCTCCCCAAATTTGTAACTGAACCTAAGTCCGTCTGCCCGATGTGCAACAAAGACCATCACTGAGATGTCCAGTGTGCAGTTAGGAAAGAAAGGGTTTATTTGAGAGGCAGCCAGAGGAGAAGACAGGAGGGCAAGCCTCAAATCCGCCGCTCCAAAGCCGGGGGACAGGGGAGGGGGGGAGGGGGGAGTCAGGGAAATTTAAAGGCAAACAAAAAAGGGGGAAAAGGGTCTGGATCAAAAGTACCAGCTGCGCTTATTAGTCTGCAGCTGTGATTAGTCCCGTTAATCCTTTGGTCACTGGTTTCATATGCACTGAGTCCCATGCCTTCTCCAAAGACCTTGACCGGTCTGTGGTTCATGCAGCCCGTTGGCAAACACCCAGGCCCCACAGGCGCAAGGAGGGGGCCTGGGGCTTATGGCAAGGGATAGTGGCAACCTTTCAACACTTCTGATTTTTGCTAAGAAACCGGTGGTGTCAGGGAGGACATCCTCGTGAAGTGGTGGCAGAGAGAACAAAGGAGACCAGCGGGAGAGGTGGACCCCTCTAAACTTCCCGGCAATCGAGCAGCACCCTCTCACTTCCCCCTGGCCCTCCAGGCCGGGTTTTCCTGCTCAGGGACTGAAGGAGACACTCAGAAGTAGTTCCCTTCCCTAGGAGAGCATTGGACTGGAGGCAGGCTACTATGACCTCGTCTTACTAATCAGCACGCTGTGTGACCTTGGTAAGCCTCGTCTCTTCTTTGGACATCTGGTTCCTGGTCTGTAAAGGTAAGGATTCCCCCACTTTACTTTTGCAGTCATTAATTTGGTTCAACAACTCTTCCTCAGGTGCCTGCTCTGTGCCAGGCCTGTGTTTAGTGAACAGGACAGACACAGCGATGCATGAGACAGTCCTTGCCCTCTCGATGCTTACAGTCCGGTGAGGAAGACACTGGACAGGTGATACCAGGTATGCTAATTATTCTGGGAGAGCAATAGAGGGTGCAACAGGAGTATTTAACAGAGGATCGAATCCAGCTTGTGGGGGAGGAGGGGCGGGTTAGGGAAGGCTTCCTGGAGGTAGTGACACGTAAGCTCAAGGAGGGACCTAAACGAGAAGGTGGAGAGAGGAAAGGTGCTGTTAGCTAAGAATGGGGAGCTGCTTTACCCAGAGCCTGCGTTCCTTGAGGGCAGGAGTCCTGTCCTGATCTTCTTCGCATGCCCTGGCTGCAACCTGGTGGGCCTTGGATACATATTTGCTGGCTGGCTGGCCATCTTTTGTGAAATAGCCTTTGTGAAGCAGTTCTCGTGACCCAGACTTTACAGACGGGAACCCAGCGGGAGCCCCGCAGCCTGCCCTTGGCGGGGCAACATCTGCTGACTTCCAGAGCAATGCTATGGCCAGATGTGAGGGTCAGATGAGGTTCCAGAGGCAACAGCAGTTTGAGAAGAGCTGCTGACCACGTGAAAAAGGGTTATTATTTTTGTAGCTTTCCTCTTTTTTTTTTTTCCTCTCTCTCTAAGTGGCAACTATTGGGTCTTTTGCTCTTTTCTCCTTGGATATAATTTCAGAGCATGGACTTTACATTTTTGTGCTTCCCTTTTCCATCTGTGCCTGAACTGGAGATTTGAAGAAGCAGTCCTCTCTCCTGTCTGGAAGCCCAAAAGGTGCTTTCTCCATAGATCCTGGGGAGGCCAGCTGCTCTGCTGGGGGCAGAAAGGGCTGGAGGGTTCTCCATAGCCCCCCATCAGACCCTCCCAGAGCTGCCAGGGAATCATACAGATTGCTCATCTGGGAGGGCAGCTACACACGATTCCATTAAAAAAAATTTTTTTTTTAATTTATTTACTTTTGAGATTGAGAGAGAGAGAGTGCGAGCAGGGGAGGGGCAGAGAGAGAGAGGGAGACAACAGAATCTGAAGCAGGCTCCAGGCTCTGAGCTGTCAGCACAGAGCCCGATGCAGGGCTTGAACTCACAAAAACAAGTTCATGACCTGAGCATGCCCAACTGCCTGAGCCACCCAGGAGCCCCTACACACAATTCCATATTAACTTTTTATTTAGCAGCAGTTGAAAAGGTTGAGGAGTCCCAAACTGAGCACATTATACTGACTCCCTAAACAAAAGGAAGCTGTACTATCTCGGCCACGGGGTCTTGAGGCCATTTCTACTTGGACTTGAATGCTCTGAAATCAGAGGAGGTGCCCCTGATCTTTTGGGCTTATTCTGAAGCAATCCCTTATCCCTAAAGACCCTCTCTGCCACCTCCGCCTGGCTCTTGGGGCACGCAGACAGAGTGTTCATGATCGGAGACGGGATCCAGGGAGAGTCTGTCACGGCGCACAGGTTCTAGACATACTGTGACCACCGCCATGCTAGTGCCAACCTGTTTCCGGTTCTCTGCACCACAGGGGAGTTATAGTGACCCTACCTCCTCATCACATAGCTGCATCCCTGAACACCTCTCCCCACTGCTCCCCACTTACTCGTCTCCATGACGGGCTTGCTACGGGCTCAGACATGATGATAAAAGGAAAAATACGGAAACAAAAGAAGAATAATGAAAGGTGGTAGGGACTTAGATAATCCTGACTGAAAACCTAGGTGAGTAGAACGTACCCTGATCGTGTGGGAGACAAGACAGTAATGGAGTTCAGCTTATTTACGCACGCAAGATGGTCAGGGGAGCGAAGTGTCACTTGACAGAGGATTCACTGCTGTGTTCAGAGTTTGATTTGTTGTCTTTTGATGTGTTCAGAAGACAGAGCACGCCGTCTGGGCTCTCCCATCAAACCCATGGAAACCGTCTGCTTCTTCTCCTGCCTGATGGCAGCAACTTGAGAACGGAACATGGGCTTTTCAAGCCAAGGGAAGAATGAGAGTTACAGTTGGCCCTTGAACAGCACAGGTTTGAACTGTGTGGGTCCACTTACATGGAGATATTCTTCGATACAGTACAGTCCTGTAAATATATTTCCCCTTATGATCTTCTCAATAACGTTTTCTTTTGTCTAGCTTACTTTATTGTTAAGAATGCCGTGCACAATACACATAACGTACAAAATATGTATTAATCGACTGCTTATGTTATTCGTAAGGCTTCCGGTCACCACGAGACCATTAGTAGTTAAGTTTTGGAGGAGTCAACGTTATATGCGGATTTTCCTACTGTGGTAGGGTTTGGTGTCCCTAACCCCCATGTCGTTCAAGAGTCAACTGCAGTTTGAAGTCTTAACTTTAATGAAGTGATAGCAAAGCTATTCTGTGTAGGAAGAGAGGTGAGATTACATTCAGGCATTTTCCCTCAGGACTTGTCAGGAAAGGGCCCTGTGCCCACTGGCCACTCACTGGCAAAGAGAATGGGTTCTGGAGCTGGTCACCTGGAAGAAGGATGGACACATGGGTCAAAGTCAGACTCTGCTAGCAATACTCCACCTCCAGACTCTTGGCTACATATGCTTAGACCACAGCAAATGCATGTGGGGAGGGAAGAGGAGGATAAGAGGCCATGGTGGGGAGGAGAGACCAGCACACAGAAGACCAGGCATAATTGCTATCAACTTTAGAATGGCAAGGGTCACACTCAAGCATTCATAGATTTCCTTAACACACTTGTAGACATAACTCCTTCTTGACCTAAGTGCCACCTCTCAGAATAACAAACAAACAATTTCCTCCTCCCTCGGGGAAGTAGCCGTTCATATTTGTCTTAAGATGTCTGTCTCCTTCAACAGACTTTCCTCGTTGTCTATTCTGGGATTTGACCAACATGTCTGCATACGTGCCTTTCATATTTGGTCTCTATACTTTAGAGAGTTCTTTTCACCACATTCCTAGGTTTTTAGTCTACCCTGCCTTCTTAGATCTCCTCCAGCACACCAGATCTTTCTATGGATGTAGGGAGTGATCTTGCACACAGTTCTCCCAATCTGTGGCTTACCTTATTATTTTCTTAATGTGTCCTTCATAGAACAACAGTTTGTAATTTTGAGAAAATCCAATTCTTCAAATTCATCTTTTTCTCCTATAAAATGCTTTCTTGTTTCTAAGAAATCTTTGCCTACTCCCAAGGTTGCAAATATTTTCTCTTCTTTTTTCTTCTAGAACTCTCAGAATGTTAAGTTGTATATTTAGGTCTATGCTCCATGTCTTAATTATTCTGTACCATGTGACATGAGGGCAAATGTCCACTTTTTCCCATAGAGGTATCCATTTGATTGAGCACTTGCTAAAAGGACTTTTCTTTCCCCCAAGGAGCTGCCTTGGCTCTTTTGCAGGACACCCAGCGACCATAAACGTGCGGTGCTATTTCTGAATTCTGTATTTTTTCCCTTGATTTCCATGTCTATCTTTTCACTGAAATGGTACCATCTTTATCACTGTGATTTAAAACAATTTTTTTAATGTTTATTTTATTTTATTTTTGAGAAAGAGAGAGAGAACATGAGCAGGGGAAGGGCAGAGATAGAGGGAGACACAGAATCCAAAGCAAGCTCCTGGCTCTAAGCTGTCAGCACAGAGCCCAACGTGGGGCTCGAACACAAGAACCATGAGATCATGACCAGATCTGAAGTCCGGACACTTAATGGACTGAGCCACCCAGGCACCACTATCACTATGATTTTATAGTTAGTTTTAAAACTGGAGAGTGTAGAAAGTCCTCCAATTTTGCTCTTTAAAAAATTGTTTTTTCTAGGGCCTTTGTATTTTCAAATAATTTCTAGAATCAGTGGCCAACTTGCTTTCTAAAAGTCTACTTGAATTTTGGCTGAGATTATAAGAAATCTATAGGTCATTTTGGAGAGAATGGTCATTGAGTCTTCCAACTCTTCAAAAAAAATTTTTTTAATGTTTTATTTATTTTTGAGAGAGAGAGACAGACACAGTGCAAGCAGCGGACAGGCAGAGAGAGAGGGAGACACAGAATCTGAAGCAGACTCCGGACTCCATGCTGTCAGCACAGAGTCCGACGCAGGGCCCGAATCTGTGAACCGTGAGATCATGACCTGAACCGAAGTCAGACGCTCAACCGACTAAGCCACCAGCCACCCCAAGTCTTCCAACTCTTCAGCGTGCTACATCTTTTGAATTATTTACGTCTTTAATTTCCCTCATCAATTTTTAATTTTCAGTGTATAGGTCTTGGACGTATTTTGTTAGATAAAAATCTAAGTGACTTATGTTTCGGGGGTACTATCAAAATTTCTCACACCCAGTTTCCCCTATTATTAACATCTTTCATTGGTATTATATATTTGTTTAAATTAGTGAATTAGTCTTTTCTAGGAGAGATGGTGAAAAGTTGGTATAATTTCATCCTTAAATGTTTGGTAGAATTCACCAGTAAAATTATATGGCACCAGTGCTTTTTTTTTTTTTTTTTTGGGAAATTTATTAGTTTTTAATTTAGTTTCTTTTTTTTTTCTTTACGTTTATTTATTTTTGAGACAGAGAGAGACAGAGCATGAATGGGGGAGGGTCAGAGAGAGAGGGAGACACAGAATCTGAAACAGGCTCCAGGCTCTGAGCAGTCAGCACAGAGCCCACGCGGGGCTTGAACCCACGGACCGCGAGATCGTGACCTGAGCCGAAGTCGGACGCTTAACCGACTGAGCCACCCAGGCGCCCCTAATTTAGTTTCTTTAATAGCAGGCCTATTCGTGTTGTCTGTTTCTCCTGTGTGAGTTTTGGTGTGACTTTTGAGGAATCAGTCCATTTATTCTAAGTTATTAAATCTGTGGGCATAGAGCTATTCGCAATTCACAGTACTCCTTTATTTTTCTTTAATGTCCATGGGATCAGTAGATGAGCCCTTATTTATTTCTAATATTGTTTTGTTTTTCAGCTAGTCTGCCTGGAGATTTATCAAGTTTATTGATTTTTTTTTTTTTCAAAACACCAGCTTTTGATTTCGTTGCTTTTCTGTATCGATTTCCTGTTTTCAATTTTATTTACATATGCTTTAATTTTATTTCTTTTCTTCTGCTTGATTTAGGATTAAAATGTTCTTTTTCCAGTGTCCTAGAATAGAAGCTTTGATTATTTATTTTAAATCTTTTTTTTTCTTATACGTTCAATGCTAGACATGTCTCTCTAAGCACACATTTTGATAGGTTGTATTCTTATTTTCATTTAGTTAAAAATATATCTTTTGAAACTTCTTCTTTGAACCGCATGTTATTCAGAGTGTATTGTTTAATCAACAAATATTTGGAGATTTTCCCAACTATCTTTCTGTTATTGATTTTTAACTTAATTCCATTGTGGTCTAAGAACATACTCTGTATGATTTCTAGTCCCTTACATTTGTTAAAGTGTGTTTCATGGTCCAGGATGTCTTCATGAATGATCCATGTAAGGTTGAGAAGAATGTAAATTCTGCTGTTTTTGGATAGAGTATTTTAGAAATGTCAATAAAATCAAGTTGATTGATAATGCCATTCAGGTCAACTACATCCTCATTGATTTTCTGTCTGTTTGATTTACCAATTCCTGAAAAAGGTGTGTTGAAGTCTCCAACTATAATAGCGGATTTTGTCTCTTTCTCTTTGAATTATATCAGTTTTTGACTCGCATATTTTGAAGTTCTATTGTTAGATGCCTACACATTTAGGATTATTATGTTTTGGAGAATTGATTGCTTTACCATTATGTAACGACCCTTTTTATCATTGATGGTTTTCTGTATTCTGGAGTGTGCTTTGTCTGAAATTTATATAGTTATTCCAGCTTTCTTTTGATTAGCATTAGCTAATTTCTCCATCTCTTTGTGCTTGATATAGCTGAGTCTTCATTTAAAGTGGGTTTCTTGTAGGTAACATAGTTGGGTCTTGCGGATTTTTGTTTTTTGTTTTCTTTGTTATTCAGTCAGACAACCTTTTAATTGGTATATTTAGGCCATTCACATTTAAAGCAATTATTGATATAGTTGGATTAATATCTACCATATTTGTAACTCTTTTCTGTTATTACATTTTGTTCTTTGTTGCATTTTTTTTCCCCTCCCTCTTTCTGGCTTTTCTGGTTGTAAGTAAACATTTCATATGATTTCATTTTATCTCTTCTCTTAACATATCAAATATACTTCTATTTTTAATGTTTATTTTGAAAGACAGAGCATGAGCAGGGGAAGGGCAGAGAGAGAGAGAGAGAGAGACAGAGAGAGAGAGAGAGAGGGAATCCCAAGCAGGCTCCAGGGTGTCAGCACAAGAGCCTGATGTGGGGCTCAATCTTACAAATGTGAGATCATGAAATGATCTGAATTCAAGAGTTGCACACTTCACCAACTGAACCACTCAGGTTCCCCTCAAATATACTTATTTATTAAGTTTTTTAACAGTTGCCCTAGAGTTTGCAACATATATGTTTAAAATAACCTGAATATATCTTTAAGTAACATTATACCACTTTACATGTACTGTGGGTCCCCATTAGCATTCCTAATTTTTCTTTCCATCCCTTATGATGCTGCTGTCATTTGTTTCACTGATCCCTAGCTATGTCCAGCTAATACATTGTTATTCTTACTACTTAAACAAATAGTTACCTTTTATATCAATTAAGAGTAAGACAAATTAAAATTTTCATTTTACCTCCACTGATTTTTTCCCCCAATACTCTTCCTTTCTTTATGTAGTAAAAAACCATTTTAAAAAAGGATGGCTTACCTTATGCCATCCCTGCCCTCAAAATGTGAATCCCCCTCTAGTTTCTGTCTGCTCTTAGGTGCCTTTCACTAGTTGGTTTCGTTTTGTTGTTGGTGGTTTTTTTCCTTAATATTTTCTTCAGAGTTTATAACTGTTGCTTCAGGAGGGTTGGTCCAAACAAGCTACTCCATCACCATAAATAAAGCTCCTGATTTAAGGTTCTTACATTCATTTTCATGAGAAGTATTTGTAACTTTTCTGCCTTGATCAGTTTTGTCAACGAAGATGATGCATACTTCCTAAGAAGAGTTCCAATATTATTTTTAAATATGGACTTGGACTTTTTTTCTTACCCTGGCTAAATTTCCTTACATGTGTCTTCATTCAGCCATTCATTCCATCAGTATTGACGCAGATTCTACTATATGCTACCTGGGCCAGGCGCTGGGGATTCAAAGGTGAGTAAATTCTACTCCTTACTCCTCAGGGGCTCCTACGGGCAGCGATCCAGTCATTTGCTACCATGCCGTCACACTTGCCATCATGCTCAAGCCCCACAGAAAGCCTGTGAAATTCACAGAACAGGTACTTCACTCCCTGCATACCGGACTTGCTGGTCTCCCCAGTGTTGTCTGGAGAACTTCAATCATCATTAAATCAGTGTTTCATGGCTGCTGTTGGCCTGGAGCACACTACACAGAGTTAGCCATGTGAGAGGCAGCTGAGCTACAGATTTACAGTCAGAGCTCATATTTGATTGATTTGTTTGTGATGACTTAACATACTGAGGAAATATGTCCATATAGATGGTCCCCAAGGCCTATCACTGAACTTTGTTTCAGCTGTTTTCAGGGGATGAGTTCTGCAGGTGACCAAACATTTCACGGCCCCTCCCTATAATGCTCCCCCCTGCAGGAGGATGGTACTCCCCTTCCCTAGTAACAGCAGGCGTGATCACATGATTTCTTTGGGCCAATGAAAACCTCTAACACCCAGGATGTGGTTTGCCACATCTCTGTTCCTTCTTCCGCAAGACCAGCAATGTCCCAGAAAAGGGCTTTATTATCAGCCTAAGTCATGTAAAGATATGGCAAAACAAGGCCATAGCAAGCCTATTAGGAACATATAACAAAGAAAGAAGTTTTGGTTGTATTAAGTCTCTGAGGTTTGGGAGTTATTTGTTACCAAAGCATAACCAGGACTACCCTGACAGATACAAACTGCTTATCTCCTTGAGGTGCTCCTCAGGGCCACCCAGAGCAAATGTTCTTACATACCCTGAGCGATCCTCCCATTTCAGTGGGACTTGAGCTGGTTTCTTTTGTTTGATGTACTAACAGACAGACATAAATAGGATTTTATTTCTGGAGATAATAATTTTGAAATTCAGAGAAATGAATGGAGTTGCCTAAAATCATAACGTGTATGAATCCAAGAGTTGGCTCTTGAACTGACATCTCCTGATTCCCAGCCCAATCTTCTACATCATAATCTCCCTCGTTTTAAACTCTGTCTTTTTTGTGTGTCTTTAACATGTTGTGTTTATGAGATCGGCTTGGAAGAGGAGTTGAACTTTTGGACCACTCATTAGCAGTCTCTAAGGCGGGGGGTGGGGAGGGGAGGGGAGGAAAACAAATATGTGCAGGAGTCTTTTGAAAGAGGCTGGAGCAACACGTCCGTTCCTACCCAGAGAGAGACAGGAAAAGCCCACAGAGGCTCCCTCGAGTCTGGCAGACCAGCCCAGCTTAATCAGAGAACATCTTTAAACCGGTGAGGGTAATGAGGGCCGTTCGATCCAATGTGAGTCAGTATGGACAAGCAACCAGACGGTTATCAATGCTGGGCAGCTGTATAAATGGACTAGTGCATTCTTGCCAGAGCAGTGCTTTGGATGGATGGCTGTGGAATCCTGTCAGGAAACTAAAGGGAACAGAAGAGATAAAGGGGACCATTATGTGAGCCAGTAACTAGCGGTAATTTTTTTAATTATTAGTATGTAGAATATTTTCTCAATATACTCTTTCCAAATGACATATATAGTAGTCACAGAGGAGAAACCTGGCTGACAACACCACAAGTGAACGATCACCTGTCACCATCCCCTATAATGGGACAGACGGACACCTCGCGCTGCTCCTCTCATGCAATGCAAGGGAAGGAAACAGTATCATCTATGCGCTGTTCCTGTCGAAAAGGTTCAACATCAAACGAATCATGTGGAAACCATCAGACACATTCAGATTCTGCAAAACAACTTGCCTAGACTCCTCAAAAATGTCAATATCATGAAGGATTAAGAACCACGTCAAGGGAACTATTCTAAATGAAAAGAAACTGACGAGCATGGCACCAAATGCAAGGTATGATCCTCGGTTCTATGCTAGATATTTCTTAAATCCAGCTATAATGGCCATGGGGAAAATTTGCGTATGGGTTATACATCTGAAAACACTGTTGTATCAATGTTGAGTTTCCTCAGAGTAATCTCGGTCATGCAGGAGAATGTTCTCTTTGTAGACACACAGTATAAAGGGGGAAGAATCACGATGTCGGCAGCATACCCCCAAATGGTTAGACAAAATTAAGTGTGTTTGTGTGTATGTGTATTTATATACACATTTTAACATATGTAAATGTGTGTATGTGTGTGTGTGTGCAGAGAGAGAGAGAGACGAAGCAAATACGGTAAAACTTTAAAATTGGTGAATCTAGTTGAAGGATATATAGGTGTTCATTGTACTAGTCTTCATTTTTTGGAGTATTACAGAAAAGTATCATACATGTACAGCATTGTAGCATTGTAGTATTCTTGCACCTTTTCTACGGGATTGAAAATTTTAAAATAAAATGATTGGAAGAAAAAGTAGCAATCAGAGTGGGTTATATACACTAAAAACAAAAGTACTTATATATACTGTTAAAAAAAGAAAGTTATATACACTCTGAGTTAGTTGCACAGGCCTAGGTGAGCAGAACTAAAATTAATTTACCACTCCTGGGTGTCTCATCCCCTTGGGGCAGATATCCGAGATGGAGGTAAGTTTCTTAGAAATAAATTTTGAGTCTTATAGCACACAAGCCTCGAACTCTCTAGTAAATGACACAGGGAAACGTCGCATCTCTCCTTGTGCCTTGTGAGACCTTCCTACCATGGACATGGAATTCTACTTGGGAATGGGGGAGGATTAAACCTAGAATTTTTCACAGACTTGGAGATTTTCCAAACCAAGCATAAGCATGTCCCTCTTCTACCCCACTGCCCTCCTCTGGGAAGGGGCTGGTAAACTTGTAGAGGTCAAGGAGCCTCTTGGGAGGAAGATCTCCAAAGCAACACTTGACCATTTCCTTTGAAGATCCACATTATTAGAAAGCTGGTCTGAGATGACTGAGTCTGGGGCCAGCTGGCAGGAAAGGACTCTGAGTAGATCTACCCTCTCAGTTGGCCATCGGCTTGTAGGACTGAGGAGGAACAGAGTTCTTCTCAGGAAGAACCCTGCAGGTTTGTTCTTCCTCCCCCTCTCCAGTCCACACCAGGGCCCTTCAGGCTGAGGGTGCTTGGGAATTCCTAGATCATACCAGAAGGGAAGTCCTGAGAGGGATAGGACTTCCTGTAAATTTGCATGTGGGTTGGCTGAAGTGATTAGTTTGAACGTTACTAACAGATGTAGTCACATTCATCTTCCAAGCTGATAAAATCAGTTTTTGTGCAGCAAGGGTCAAAGCCACTTTCAAAGTCAAAGAAATGTTAGAAACCTCTTCCTCATCTGCAAAACATGCACCTACACACACCCGACTCAAGGACACGTGTTCACATTCTCACTTTCCCTTCTCCCTGTCTACACAGTCCTCCACGCTCTCTCCCCACTGGTGGATGGGCAAGCGGAAGAGTTGGCGTTGAGCCAGTGCAAGAGATGGGAAGGTGAGCCTCAAAGAATCTTGAACTTTGGTCCAGTCAGTTGGCTTTTCCTACCATGTTCCCTGCCCCTGCCTTTAGTTCCCAGTGAAGTAATACTAAGGCTCAACATTGCACAGGAAACTGTGATTCCAAAAACCATTTCTTTTCTGGCTTTGAATACAACTGAAACTACTTTCACAAAATGATCAAAGAGTAAGGATTATTCATTTCACTGAATTGACTGGGTTTGGCACTAGGTCTCTGAGCCAGGAGACATGTTTTAAGTGAAATCACACATACTCAAAGTATGTTTGTATAGCCTGATTTTATCTGGAAAAGCCAACAACTGCTACATGAGAATTTTTTTTTTTTTTTAATTCCAAAGTAGTGAAGTACTTGGAGCTCAGTGGCCTGGAGACGTGAATTATGCTCTCAGTTCTGTCTTTTTAATTGTTCATTTTATTCATCATTATTGTGATAAATATAAACCTGTTTCAACAAAGAGGATCCAATGGTCCATCCTAGACAGAGAAAATCACCGAATTTGACTCCGGGCAACAGTCGCTATTGCCAAGAACTCTCTGTTGCTACTGACTGGACGGTTTGGTGTTTATCACGAGAAGAATATCAATCAAAAGTAAAATGTTATCAAATACTTTATCCACTCGTGTGGGAGTCAAGTAAGCAGAGGAGGCACGAGTTTCTTCCGCCCTGCTGCTAACATCATGGTTTCGTTTTAAGACCAGGCACTAGAAGTATCTAGAAGTAAATTTCAACACCCTGCTTGATGTTTTGCTGTAGCTTGGCTTGGCACTGTAACTACAGGATGAAGTCCAAAGGCAGGGCCCTTTGCGAACAACATTGCTTCCATTTCAACAGCCTGTCTCACTGGACTGCACCTGTGGAGATGAACGCCACAGCCAAAATTTCTTTGTGGCAGAGAAAAGCACCAAGAGGTTGTTGTGTCCAAATCAGGAAGGTGCTTTAGTGTGAACAAGACTCATTTGTAGATATACCAACAACGAAATCTACATCCTTTTTCTGGAGGGACGTGAAAAATGGCTCCATTAAAATACTGTATTTCACATTCTCAAAATAATTGAGCTTCCTGACAGGCATTCTTCTCGGAGCTGGACAGGAAGCTTGGCTCAGCTCAGCTTTGTGGACGTATGAAGTCCTGAGGCACATGCCAAAGGCAGGATAGACTTGTGTGGGACAGCGTGGGGGCAGTCCCAGCCCCTCCACAGCCTGTGGCACGTGGGTGTGAGGGGGAAGAAGGAAAACAGTGGGAAAAGTTGGAAGAGGACTAATTAAAAGCCAAGGTCATTGGTCTGATTCAGTCATTCCTTCCTGGAAAGAGAGCATTTTTTGTGCTTAACCTCATGGCCTCAGATTTCCAGGATGTTGCTGGCTTTCTAGATCTCTCCGAGGCTTGCTTATTTACCAGGCTTCTAGGCAGGGAAAGAAGGATGTGAGAGGAAATTACTCAAATGGGGACACAAAGAGAAACCAGAGGCAAAGCAGGAGCTTTTAAAATCCTGCTAACACACATTTCCCATGGGAATTATAATCAATTAAACATATGCAACAGCTTAAAGTATATTTTATGAAGTTTCCAACTTTTTTTTCCTAAAAGAACATCATTTGGAGAATTCTCAAACTGATAAAACAGAGGGAGAAAAGCAAATTTAAAACTTCTAAAAAAACTCTGGGCACCTGGATGGCTCAGTTGGTTAAGCATCTGACTCTTGGTTTTGGCTCAAGTCACGATCTCAGAGTTCGTAAGATAGAGCCCTTCATTGGTACGGACAGTGCGGAGCCTGCTTGGGATACTCTCTCTCCCTCTCTGTCTCTGGTCCTCCCTTGCTCACTCTCACTCTGTCTCTCTCTCAAAATAAATAAATAAACATTAAAAAAACTTCTAAAATACTCCATTTAATATTTTGCAAGGCCTGTTTCTGAATATGCCCAAATGTGGGCAAAATCTTTGTTAAAGTTATCAAGAGCAAGAGGGAAAAATCTGCAAAGAATCTTTTGCAGGCCTCTCTTACTCCATTTTGGCCTTATCAGATCAAGCCAGGCTGTATTTTAATATAGAACTTTGTTTTCACTCAGAACACGAACAGGGTTCTGTTAACAGGTGCACCCGAGGTTAGCAACGGGCATGTTATTTGGGGTCAGGGAAGCTGGAGAACCCGCACAATGTACTTAATAAAACCGGAGGGGCGCCTGGGTGGCGCAGTCGGTTAAGCGTCCGACTTCAGCCAGGTCACGATCTCGCAGTCCGTGAGTTCGAGCCCCGCGTCAGGCTCTGGGCTAATGGCTCAGAGCCTGGAGCCTGTTTCCGATTCTGTGTCTCCCTCTCTCTCTGCCCCTCCCCCGTTCATGCTCTGTCTCTCTCTGTCTCAAAAAAAAAAAATAAACGTTGAAAAAAAAAATTAAAAAAAAAAAAAAAAACCGGAGATGGGTGGTGTCTCAGATCACGAAGGGGTTGTCTGGTGAGAGGCCTTTCTGAAGGGAAGACCCAATCAATCTCTGAAGACCTCCCTTCTGGGCAAAGGGGCAGATCGGTACAGTGTGTCCCCTGAGGAACATGGAAAGACCAAAAGGGAAACAGGATTTAGTTCTCATTACCCGGCACCTCAGGAAGTAGTGAAACCCCGGCCACTATCAAACACTAGATGGCTTCTTCTGGAAAGCTGTAGAAGAGGCACTTGTGTTGTATTGATGCCAGAATCAGATCAGAGAATCTATAGTAAGTATTGACTCAGGGGAAGGTAGGGCAATAAAAGGATATTTCCCCATGGAAGGAAGTGTTCTGGCATCAGCATTTTGAGTTCCCAGCCAAGGCTCATTCTGAAAAGGTCAGAGCACATACGCAAGGTAATGTTCTGAAGATCGGCACTTAACTTATCTGTTCTTATGTTCCTCTCTGGAGAGTGGCACAATGTTTAATCAATGAATGAATGGAATGAAGGAATAATGATCTGCTCTTTAAGAAAGAGGATGAAATATATAATGCAAGCAGAGGGGACAAGCAGAGGTGTAGTGGGAATAGGCCAGGTAAGTATGTTGGGGCAGGATTAAGAAGGCTCCTAAGTGCCAGACAGAAGAGTTTTCATTTGGTATGGCAAACTATGGCACACACCCTAGCCAAAGCATAGGAAATGGTTAGCTCATATTCCCCAATCTCCCAATGCACACATCACCTCTCTTTCTCTACTCCCACCCTGAGTCTCTCCCATCTCACACTCCAAACTTCCCCAGGCCACCGTCCAAATATCTTCTAGCTCAGCATAATTGTGAAGTATTTCTATGGAGTCTTTTAAGACCTAATCCTTGCTGGAACGAACTGATAAACAGCATTGATGGGCCCATACAATCTCTCCAAGGCTGTGGCAAAGACAGCCAACATCACCAAAGATCGATGTTTTCCTTCTGAGGTGTAAATTTGCTGCTACAAAGCAGTTTCTCTATTAGGGACAGTATTCACCAGTTTCTCTTTCATCTAGGAGGGGACTAGGTGACTAACATCCACCAGTAAGATAATAAAATCAATATGTCTCACTTCTGTGTTGCTATGGTTAAGAAGTAGGTATGTCTTCTCCATGATCTCTTTAATCATCAACCAGATGCATGGAGAGGCCCTAGCAGAGGGAAGAGCTCAACATCGAAAGAGCCTGGGAGGCTGTCACAGGTGCCTGCATTGGACTCTGCTATGAATGGGAAATAAATGTTGTTTGGGTTAAGCCACTGAAAATTTGAGGTTTTTTATTGAGTAAGATTATCCCAACTCATAGAGAAACCCAACTGGACTCATTTAGAGCCTCCGAAATGGACTTAGGATCAAGGACCTAGAAGTGCCTGGTACAAAAACAGAGCTTAGTAAACACTTGGTGGATATGTAAATCAAAATTCTCTGGGTCCTCAACACTTTGCTAGAGTCTCTAAGTGAGAGTCATCCATTCACCTCTGATAGACACAGCCTCAAATTAGATCCTAACTTTAGAGAAGGGCGTGTGAGGGAAGGCAAGTGTAAATGGGCACAGATACAGGAATCTGAGGCACAAAATTTTCCAACGACAATTTTGCAATGGTTTTTGGTCCTTCCTGGAACACCCTCCCTTTGCCAGCAATTCTAGCTGCCTCACTGACCTCATGGCTGCCAGCTGCAAAGCCCATTTCATTCCACATTTAGTGATACCCTCTTCATGCCAAGTACTGAGGATACATCAATAACTAAGACATGGCTCCCCAAGGAACATTCAGATGCAAGGGGGGCATGAGCATGAAGTTCTAGAGAGGCTGAGTACTGCTGACTTGGGCCGAGGAGCTGGAAATAGTGTTGCTCCTACCCTAAGAACAACAAAAAGCCAGCCAAACTCCAAAATTATAACTTTTCTTGAATTCATCAAAGAGCTGAGGCTTCGAAGCAACAAAGTAGCCTGAGATCTAAGAAAACACAGGGTCTTTGGAGAAGAGCCAATATGGGCACTGGTTTGTCTGTGACAGAGCATGGGAGGAAGAGATACCAGGTGTAAGAAGAATTCAGCTAAAATTTTAAATAAATCACTGGAGCTTGAGTGTGGGCAAGCATGGGAGTTGCAGATGCATTCGAAACCACAGAAACAAGAGGAGTTCACACATATTCATAGATTTTTCTCTAAGAACCTCCACCAGATGCTCTCAAGAAAGATGGGGGAGGGGGCAGATGGGACAAAGGGGGAAAGCTCACTCACTGATGCAATCATGAAGTTAGGAACAGCCGATGCTGCAGGAAAAAACATAAAGCCTAGTCCAGAACCTTCTTCCCTGTGGTCTTAAGCCACTAGGGGAAGGGCAAATCCTGTCACCCCAGGGAACCTATTGTAACTGGGGAAAGGGTACAAGATGAAAACCTCTGCTTCTGAGGAGGGGCAGGAAACCATTGAGGGTCCAGATGATTAGAGGTCTTCTGCCCCCATGGGAGGAGAACAGGAAGCTCTCTTTAGAACAGGAACAGCCTAAAATACATAGAGTTTGGCTGCCACAGAGAAGAGGAGCAAGATTACTGAGAAAGCTTGAATGTCAAAATCAAGGGACACTTAGAACCTGCCTGAGACTGAGGCTTGATCAAGAAAACTAAAAACACCCTGCTCCTACCACTAGCCTCCTATCTGGGCTAAGAGGCACTAAATAACCAGCAACAGCAGTCTACTGCTAGGGCCGGTGGGGGGGGGGGGGGGCGGTGGCAGGGAGCAAGAGCATGAAGAAAGATAATAAATATAATCTACCTTCATATTTACTTGTCCTGCACAGGAAGTCCAGCATTTAATCAAAGATCGTGAAGCAAAAACAACAAACTGTCAAGAAACAAAGTAATCAACAGAACCAGATTCCAAAATTACTCAGATGTTGAACCTAACAGACAAGGGATTTAAAATAGCTACGACTGATAAGTTAGAGAGTCTAATGGAAAAAGTGAACAATCTGCATAAAAAGTGGGGAATTTCAACAGAGAGATGGAAATCTAAGAAAGAATCAATTGGAGATACTATAAATAAACAATAAGAATGCCTTTGACAGCTCATCAATAGACTAAACACAGCCAAGGAAAGAATCAGTGAACTCGAACGGAGGCCAATAGAAATTACCCAGACTGAAACAGAAACAGACAAGAAAGAAGGAAAAAATTAGAAGAATGCATCTAAGAGCTGTGTGGCAATATTTACATGAGTAATTGGAATCTCAGAAGGAGAAGGGAAAAATAATAGGGCAGGAGAAATATTTGAGGAGATAGCCAAAAAAATTCCAAAAAAGAAATATATCTAACCACACATCCATGAATCTGCAAGAATCTCAAGCAGAGCAAATACGAGTTTTCCAAGCACCTAACTTTGCCCGGTCTTATCATGCAGGTCAGTTCGTCATGAATTCTCTTGGCTTTTGTTTGTCTTAAAAAGTCTTTTTTTTTTTTTTTGTCTTCGTTTTTGAAAGATTTTTTTCCCCGCTAGGTTTAGAATTCTGAATGCACGGTTTGGTCTCAGCATGTTAAAGATGCCCCCCATTGTGTTCCAGCTTGCACAGTGTCTGTGATGACTGGCTGTAATTCTTATCTTTGTTCCTCTGTATTTCATGTCTCTTTTCTTCTTGCTTCCTTCAATATTTCCTCTTCATCTTTGGTTTCAGTAGCAGGGAGTAGGGAGGAAGAATATAGTGAATTTTTTCCTCATCAGTGCCTTATATTACAAATGCTATAAATTCATTAAATATTATCTCCCAAACAACAGAGAAGTTGACAGACAAGACATGGATACAGTCAGTAATGCATTCACCGGCACAGCGCACAGCAAGAATCAGGTGTGTGTGTGTGTGTGTGTGTGTGTGTGTGTGTGTGTGTGTGTAGGAAATCCAGGTATCTCAGTTCTCAATCAGGTACTCAAATCTCCTGTTCTGAAAACACGGATGATTAAATCAAAGGATGTATGTGTTTCCATCGGGGAAAGAGGGTGAGGAGGGTAAGACAATCACAATGCATTGAGAAATACACTTAATTAATTGAGAAATCAATGAAGGATCCTTATGCTGGTATTATTGGACATGTGGGGTGACTATCCAAATTCAAGTAAGCAGTACAAAGATCTTCAGCTAGCTGCAGATCACACATCATATTTATGGTCTGATTTTCTCAGAATATATCAGAGTGTGCGATACTGAATATTAAACCCCAGGAGCAATACAAAGCAAGGTTGCTTCTGAGGTTATACTTTCTAGCCAGCCCAAGGAGCTATGAACAGGAATGACTTCTCCCAGTTGGATTAAGATGCTAAAAGGAAGAGGGTTTTGATATGGATCACTTTCTTGTCATAACAGATTGGATCCAGGATGGCTTGGTTTCAGAGCACCTCACATTCTTCTTTTAAGGCTTTCCATCTTTTGGTAGTCTGTCTCCATTGGAACCAGAGACCATCCGGAACACTGAATTCTCCTGGTTATAGACAATCAACACTCAAAAGCAGTTTGTGGGTAAGGGGCACTAAAGAGTTCTCCTCTGCCTGTTTTCATTTCAGGTCAGTGGACATCACATGTGTCACGGAGAAAGGAACCAGAAGGAGGGCATTAATATTAACACATTAAATTTTCACACATCAAATTCATAGGTCAGTGGTTCTTATAGTTCAATAAAAACATACCAAAAAATAAATGGGCAAAGGACACAAGTACAAGTCCACAGAAAAATAAAAACAGATGACCAATAAATACATCAAAATATTTTCAACCTCACTCTTAAATAAGGAAGTACAAGTTTAAACAACCCAACACCATTTTTCACTTTTCTGATTGGCAAAGTTGAGAAAGTCTGATATTACCCAGTGTGGACAAAGCTAGAGGGAAAATAGACCCTAGAGTTAAGAAACTCTTAGTGGGAGTTTGAACTTATGCAGTCTTTTGAGACAGCAATTTGATTTATATCACAATTATTAAAATAAATTGCCATTTGTGGTGCCTGGGTGATTCAGTCGGCTGAGTATCTGACTCTTAACTTCAGCCCACGTCATGATCTCATGGTTCCTGAGATCGAGCCCTCCGTCAGGTTCTGCACTGACAGCACAGAGCCTGCTTAGAATTCTCTCTCTCCCTCTCTCTGCCCCTTTCCTGCTCTCTCTCTCTCAAAGTAAATAAATAAACTTGAAAAAAACCGAACTGCCATCTGACTTATCAATTTCACCCTTACATAGTTAACCAATGAATATACATCTGTAGAGTCCAAAGATTCATGGAAATAGCTATAAATAAATATCCATGAATGTATGTACTGTGGGTATTGTACATACAATATTGCACATACAATATTGCACATACAATCTGTTGAATCTGTTTCCAAATTGCCAGAATGCCAATGAAAGGAGGCTCCAGCACTTGGTCAGGACCAAGTACCTCCAGCCTAGCAGCACCTCCAAGTATCTCCAGCCCAGCGTTGTGTGAAAAGGGACATGGAGCCTTGGTGAAAAACTCTCTCCAAGATGGCAGGAGGAGGCAAAAGAGATTCTGTTTCCCGCATTCTGGAGATTCTCTTTTCTAAAGGGTAGCTCCATCAGGGTGTAGCAGGAAAGTCAATAGCAAAGGGTGATGTGACTTCAGGGCAAGGCAAAGAATTATTAGTCAAATGGCCTCTAGCTAATAAGAAATCCCACCTTCCAACCCAGCAGATTTTGTTTGAGAAACCAAATGGAAATGCAGAAGCTTTGCCATCTTCGTCTCCTGCCTTTTCTGGGAAGGCATGGGAGAGGACACAAGAGTTTGACAAGTGCCTTGGGATGCTTTAAAGCTTAATTAAATCAGCACTGAAAAACCCAAGTCCCCAAAGGTGGTCTCTCCATAATAGATCAATTCTCACAGCCAAATTCTCAAGTTGTAGCTTTGATTTAACAGACGTTTTAGCCTTAGGGAAAATTAATTTTAAATAATTGCTAAAAAGTTCTTTCCATTGTTTTAAATAAGATCATGTTAACTTCTTTTCCAGCTAAACAGTAATTTCTCGCTCCAAATTTAAAAAAAAAAAAAAAAGCAAAATCTTCTGGGAGCTCTGTGCTTGTAAATTAAATATTAGGCATCTCCAACATCTCATGATCTCACCTGGAGATCAAATGAGTCAGGAAATGAAACAAATTACTCTCCTGACGAGAATAACAGGTACTTTTCTGGCCTTCAGAGGGTAACTACACATACAAACCAGCTAGGGAAGAACTGTCTAGATGTGTAGACAAGCAGCACATTTTTGACTGGATCAGATGTCTATTATTCGATGATATATTTTCCCATCATTTTCTGACTTGCATAGGCCCGAGCTCAACATTGTACATGAACTTAGAGCTCGACATGCATCTTTATATTCCTATAATAAGTCCCAGTCGATTTCTTCCACAGAAGAAAGTCCAATACTCTTAACTTCCACGAAGCTTGGTATAGTACCAAGTGACCAGCAGGATAGCTGAGAACGTGAGTTTTGAAACCAGACAGGCCTGGGTTCAAGTCCTGCCTCTGCCATGGGTTAGTTGCTGTGGCTTTGGACAAATTATTTCACCTCTTTAAATCTTGGTCTCTTCACTTGTTACATGAGTAATATCCATCTTGCAAGTGCCTAATAATAACGACTTGAATTAAATGAAATCATGCAGCTTCGAGCAATCATCAAAGTTTCTGGAATGTAATAAGGGCTCAGCCAGTGTTCGCTGTCCGTGTAATCAGAGAAAGACCGTACTGCTGCTGATCACTCCTAGGGGAGTTGCTTCTATCTCTATAAAATAAGGCAGCCATCCTAGAGCATCTGCAAGAGCCCCTCAGACCTGACATCTGAGGGGTTGCTGCTGAGCCCCTGGCGGGATTACTTAATCGGGATGGTCCTAGTTCCCTAGCCTTAATTTTCATGGTAGGGAGTTTCTGCTGGAGCAGTTAGGGTGTTGAGAACACGAAAGACTTGCCCTCTCCATCTGAGCTGACCTGGAGATATAGTGAGTTCCCTATCAGTGATGGCATCCAAGGAGAAGCTGGCCAGCCACTTGCTGGGAATGGGATAGAAAAGATTCAGATGTCAGTGGGGGAGTCAAACTACATGAAGGTTGGGATCACTTCCAACTCAAAGCTCCCATCATTCCAAAAAATAGGAAGTCACATGCTTTAGACTCTTCTGGGATTGGGCTTTGCTGTTAGAAACGTGGTCACCTAGAAAAGCTATGAGTCAGTCAGTCTGTTACGTACCTATTTGTCCATCCAGGCCAAGGAAACATTTCTACTGACCAAAACCAAACCTGAGTCTTTCTTTTATATGAAATGTATTGTCAAATTGGTTTCCATACAACACCCAGTACTCATACCAACAGGTGCCCTCCTCAATACCCATCACCCACTTTCCCCTCCCTCCCACCCTCCATCAACCCTCAGTTTATTCTCAGTTTTTAAGAGTCTCTTGGTTTAAGAGCGTGGTTTGGCTGCCTCCCTCTCTAACTCTCTTTCTCTCTGTTTTTTTTTTCTTTTTCCTTCCCCTCCCCCATGGTCACCAATTCTGAGTCTTACAGGCAGGAAGGTGGTGACTGGGTCAGACACTTTCCCAAAGGAACCACTGCCTGTCACTGGTGCACCCAGCTGCCTCACTCAGGAATCCAGAGTGGAATTCTGGGCCAGGCCTGGGACATTGGGAAAGAGCCAGCAGTCCAATTTGGTAGTGAGAAGCCAAATGAGGTGGTGAGATGCTGGGGGGAAAGCTACAGGGGTCTAGGAGTTTGTCCACGAGAGTGATTCCCTCTCCTCAGAAATGCTAATGAAATTTGGACTTCCTCATTTTATTGCTTAATTTCTCATAAAAAATTGGGCACTGAGTCCTGGGAGACGAGGAGGAAGACCCATTGACATCATCAGTGGGAACAAGCCAAGGTCTCATTCGTCAGCGTGCCAGCACCAAGTCCCCAGCTCTGGCATCAGCTCTGCCATCACGTTTTTCTTTTTTCACAGAGCCTTCAGGGAACATCTCAGTGACTGTGGGGTCTGGTACCATCCCCTGCCCAGGCTGCTTCTATGCAGATGTCTTTTGACTCTCACCCTCCTCCAAGCACTTTGCAAAATGCTCTTGATGGATTCTTACTTCAATTGCTTTGCCAACATCACCTCCTTCCTACTGATGAGGAAGGAGGACCAGGAGGGTGAAGTGCCTTGTCCAGGGTGGCACAAGTGTGTTCCCAGCTGACATCATTGGCATTTGAATACGGGGCAGAAACAGCAGAATAAATTCTGCCTTGGAACTGACAGTCCTGTGTTCAAATCTTACATATTAGCTGTGTGATCTTAGACAGATTACTTCATCTCTCTGTGCCTCAAATTCCCTAATTATTAAGTGGGGATGAAAACAGAGATCAATTCACAATATCGCTGACTGGATTGAAATGAGTGAATGATGTGCAGAGCTTAGGACAGTGACTGGGCACGGTAGGCGCTGGGGAGTCATAGCTCTTACTCTCACGGGCACCCATGTCACTCAGATGCCCTGGGTACTGGCAGGGAAAAGAGTAGCTTCACAAGTGGAAAGTGCAAAGAGCTCTGCCCCCAAGGAGGTGCCGCACAAGACCAGCTCTCTGCTTCACCATCCCGTGGATGCCCATCACCCAGGCTCCCCGACCCTCAGGGCTGCTCCCTGCTCCCCATCAGACTTTGGGTGGCTGAGGTCCAGCATCTGCCCAGAATGGAGATGTTTCAAGGCGGACAGGAAAGCAAGAGAAGCTGAAGGTGGGAGCTTAGAGCTGCCGATCCCCGGGGAGAAGCAGTGAAAAGGTTTCCTGTGCTGCTTCCCCTCCCAACAAATGCCCTTGGCGTCTCTAGCTGCTACTTCTGCCAAGAGCCAGCCTTGGTCTGGGTTATACATTTTCCTCTGAAAAATGACTTAAACACAGCCTTTCCAGGGATTAAGCATGGCCACTGGGGACAGCCGGCAGCCCAGAGAACATTGTGCATCATCCCTGCTCTGCTCTCCTAAACATAAGGTCTCTGCCTCCTCTGGGAAACGACAAGGACTTCAAGACTACAGGACACTTCTGTAATTGTCTTCTGCAGCCTTCCCGAATGCCAGTGGGCTCACTGGGCCAGCCGGGCTCCCAGTGCTGAGCTTCAGTGCCCACCTCAACATTAACTGGTGGTCGGCACGGCCCAGACATTGCGCTGATGTGGCGTTGAGAGGTGGAACAGAAAGGTGGAATGGGTGTGGGGCAGGCTTCCTTCCCTTCACGCTTCCAGGCTGATCAGACCAGCTGAGTAGCGAGCGGGGGGGACACATGACTTCTAACTGTAGAGAGCCCAGAAGGTCTTGCAGAGAAAGTGGAATTTGGGCAGGGCAGAATTGAGACGTGCTGGGATAGAGTGGAAAGCCTCTCCAGGTTGCATGAGCACAGGGGCAGGGATGTGTGGGGAAGAAGGACGTGGTCCAGCTTGGCTGGAAGGTAGGTGCCTGAAGGGACTTGGTGAGTCAGTGGCAGAGATCAAGTGCTGAATGCCAGTCTAAACCATGGGCTCTCCGGGAGGTAATAGCGAGAGGCAGGAAGTGTGGGCTGGTCCTGGACTGGAAGAGTGCAGGCCATCTGTTGGATTACAGTAAATTCAAGTACCATCGTCCCCTTGTCTCGATTACTGGGTTACTGGGTGCTGGTCAGGTGACACTGATATCGGTGGGAGACAGCAGGCCTGCAGGACCTCGGAATCCTTGTGTACTCCGTCCCCCACCCCGTCACCTTTCCTCACCCCTCCAGCACAAAGACAGACATGCCCACCCCGGATCTGGCCCAAGCTCCACAGCCATTACCGACAGCTGTGTCTGGTGCTATCCCCAAAGGGCCCAGGATAGGAGGGATCGGCTCCAACCTTCCACACTCAAGGGAAATATGATTAGTGAGACCTCATGTCCTTAGCGGCCAGATCCAAATGTCTGGTTATCAGGAGGGTTCTCCAACAGGACTGAGCCGACTCTGGTGCTTCCCCAGCATCTCTGGGACGTCGGTGCTCTGTCTCTGACCCAGGAGGAGGCACGTGCCCATCTGAAGTCAGAGGATCTGCTCACAGCAGAAGCGCTTGGTTTCTGACCCAGTAGGTCCAGGGTTGGGCCTAAGAGTGTGCATTTCTAACGAGCTGCTGGTCCAGGGTCCAACTTGGAGAACACTGGCCTAGACCTTCAGCTCCCAACAGCCCTGGGAGACCAGGGAAATTACGGGAACTCGGAATTCCCGAATCCATGTACATTACCTGAAGTCTGAAAAAATATTTCCTAGGTATAAATGCACTACTATTTTTTTTTCAAATGAACACAAATGCTATTGTAAGAAAATGTATTTAAAAGTGTTAGAGGGGCGCCTGGGTGTCTCAGTCGGTTAAGCGGCCGACTTCAGCTCAGGTCACGATCTCGCGGTCCGTGAGTTCGAGCCCCGCGTCAGGCTCTGGGCTGACGGCTCGGAGCCTGGAGTCTGCTTCCGATTCTGTGTCTCCCTCTCTCTCTGCCCCTCCCCCGTTCATGCTCTGTCTCTCTCTGTCTCAAAAATAAATAAAACGTTAAAAAAAAAAAAGTTTTAAAAGTGTTAGAGCTCCATGTAGCTTTTTATAAGTATGTAGAGTCTCAATAAACCGATACGAAAAATCGATCTACGATCCCAAGGGGAGGGCCTCAGACTGGAGATTGGGGGGAACCCTAGCCCTGGACACGCTGCCCTCTGAGCCTAATTCCTGTGTTTCTGTCCAGAGCAAAGAATTTGGTGGCAAACTGCACATTCTCTGCCTAACTGCACTTTTCCTCTGGTCTCTCTGCGTTTCCATCTCGACCGCACTTCTGTTTGCCCAACCCTGTTATGTCCCCCACTTTAAGCTTGGGGGCAGCCAGCACCGCACCAAGGAGGTAGCAACGCTGTGCTGATCAGAAGGTGCCCCTGTGGATTCCCACCTGAGGGGATCATCCTTGCACATTCATCAGGCTGGAATCACTTTTTTACCGCCTTTCTTGTTCTGGGCTCGCACAGTGCAACAGGGAGGACTCTGAAAATTGTTGACCAATCCCTTCTTCCAAGAGGCAGAGAAATTGTAACCAGTGGGGAACGGGTTATTTAGGTTACCCCAAGTTGGTGGAATGGGGGCGGGTCTTCCTGACTCTTCTCCAGTCCTCTTTCCATCCCACCAGAAAAGGCATTTAACCAAACCCTCAGTACGTTAAATTTTCACGTTACCCAAGGCTTCTGGTTAGCTTACATTAGGCCAGTGTGTTGGATTCTATCTGAAAAAATAAATACATAACTATGTGATGTCATTCTTATTTGAGAATGTTACTATTTTGAGAGCAATTGAGGAAAAAAACCCTTCGACTCCATTAATAAGTATTATTTTGTCTTTGCAGAGCCTTTTTAAATTTTCCTATTCACTTTTCCCTATCATCCCACCATGAAATTTTCAGCCATGAGGACTTGGGCCTATCAGATACTGCTTTCAACCTTGGACATGATGTTGCTCACCATTTGAAGAAGGGGCAGAGAACACTTTGGCTCCTTGATTCCCCAGGGAGCTTTTCAGGAGGACAGGGTTGGGTGGGTGGGATAGGAGAGCATGGAGAAAGGCAGAAATGAAGGATCAAGTGCCACAGAGAAGGGTAGGCATCTTGGAGCGCCTCCTCAGCCCCGGCCTCTCAGATCAGCGAGGAGCAGAACCAGCAGGAATAGGAGGAAGCCTGGGGCCATGGAGGAGGGGGAGCTCTTGGGGACAGAGACTGGGGTAGGGCCCATGCTCCACCTTTGGAAGCCCCAAACAAGGCTGGGGAAGATGTGTGAGGAACAATGCTGGTCTGAAAGGTTGGAGAGGACCCAGCATGAGGTCCAGCTAGAGCATCTCTCTTTCACGCCCTCCTTCCTCTCTCCCTCGCTTTCTGTAAAGTCTCGTTCATCTATTTTCTCATGTGTCTTTTGGTTTCCTAGTCTTTCTCTCATCAATCACCTATTCTGTTTATTTTAACTCCAACTAAAACCTTTCTTTATCCCCTTTTCTCTCTTGCCTTCCATCTCTATTTGTGTGTCTGGGGTGCTGAAAGCTGAATGGATGACAAACTGCTTCAGTTCAAAGCAGAGACCTTCTGTACTTTTCTTCTTGGCCTCTGAGGTGACCTGTAATGGGGCCTGTGTCTTATCTATTTGTACTGTCTTGTTTCACTGACCCAGTGGTGTTTGATTTTTCGTGACAAATTTATCTGGTCCTCTCAATTTCCCTGTAAGGGTCCTAAGGAGCAGTCCCACAGCCTCTGGGACCCACTCCCCTCACGGCCCCTCCTGCCAGGCTCCAGATGCCGGTGCTCGGTAAACAGGTGTGGAGAGATCGATGTCCCCCCTCACCTTCACAGAGGCTTCCAGACTTCACTGCCCAGAGGAATTCCTTCAGCATCAATGATGGCACAGCCCAAGGTGGCTTTACCCTCGAAAAATCACCATTGTCCACTTTAAATAAAAATATGCTAAGTAAAAAGAACCCTTTTAGCAAATATCAGCTCCAGACAAATCACTAGGCATTCACACCCCTCACTACCAGTGTTCCAGCCAAGTCTTTCCAACACAGGAATACTGAGATGGCTCCTGGTCTAGAAAGATCTTTCTCTCCATTCTCCAACCATTCATAATATTTATGTAGTCACCAAAGAAAAAGCACATATTTTTTGGAGTAATGGTTCAGTGTCAGGCACTTAGTGAGAGGCTAATGACACAGAGAAGGTAACCACTTCGGCCTTGTCCTTGAGGAGGAGCTAGCCTGGCAGGAGAATGACAAACACGCAGATACATTGAGATAGACATTCACTAAAAATATATTTTAGGGGCGCCTGGGTGGCGCAGTCGGTTAAGCGTCCGACTTCAGCCAGGTCACGATCTCGCGGTCTGTGAGTTCGAGCCCCGCGTCAGGCTCTGGGCGGATGGCTCGGAGCCTGGAGCCTGTTTCGGATTCTGTGTCTCCCTCTCTCTCTGCCCCTCCCCCGTTCATGCTCTGTCTCTCTCTGTCCCAAAAATAAATAAATGTTGAAAAAAAAATTAAAAAATATATATATATTTTAATGAGCACATATGGTGCATCAATGACTGTTAAGGCTCTGAGGCCGTGGCAGAAAAGAGCAAAATGGTACAGTAATAAAAGAGAACCCCAATAGAAGTACTTATAATATATTGTTGCAGGTTACGTTCTCCAAGAAGCCGACTCTGAGATGGAGTTTAGTGTGCAGGATGTTTATCAGGAAGTACTCTTGGGATTAATACCCGTGGAAAGGGGGTGGGGGAAGCTCAATTGGAGAGAGGGAGAAGTCCAGCTATAAAACAGACCCAACGATGGCACTGGCCAACCCCAAGGGAACTGGAGCTCATGTACTCCATGTCAGAGCTGTGCTGTTTGAGGTCAAAATGACAGGGCCGTAATACCCCCGCCCCCCACCTCGATCCTTCACTGAATGCAGGCCACCTCAAGAAGATCATAACCTTGGAGGAGGTGGTTCTTTGCAGCTGAGGCAACTCTTAAAGAGGCCATGAGTTGAAGGCTGTCCACAGGTAGCTTGCCCTGTAGCTGGGGACACAGGTGCTTCCTTAAAGAGAGACTTGTGTGTGTACCTTGTGTCCATCACACCTAGAGCGCGAGGGAGGGAAAAAATGGAAAGAGAATGCTCCGGTACACTGACTTCTGTGTCTCCATTTCTTCCTGGAATACCAGAAGATTGAATTTCCAAGAGCTCTTACATCTAGTGGGAACATGTAACTAGTTCTCTTCAACGGACAGGCATGTGCAGACTTGCCTGAAAAACACCCCACAAGCAGGGAACCTGGGTGGCTCAGGGGGTTAAGTGCCTGACTCTTGGTTTCGGCTCAGGTTGTGATCTCCCAGTTTGTGGGATCAAGCCTTGCATCGGGTTCTGCTCCGACAGTGCGGAGTTTGCTTGGGATTCACTCTCCCTCTCTCTGCTCCTCCCTTGCTCTCTCTCTCTCTCTCTTTCTGTCTCTCAAAATAAATGAATAAACTTCAAACAAACAAACAAACAAAAACTCCCTACAAGCTTTTCATGATTGGCTTCCCTCACCTGCCAACACCACAATCCAGTGAAGTGGCCCAGTGTCCTAACACATACCTGAGCCACACAATAAGAGGATCCTGGGTCCCTAAGTGGCAACATGAGCGTAGCTGCGTCCCTTCTCCCACCCCACCCCGTGGTCAGTCAACACTGTCCTGGGACATGAGAAAGAACATTGACATTTCATATCAATTGTTACTACGTTCACCCAGCTCTGGACGCTGTTTGTTTTCTTGACTATGACAAGTTTCTGGAAGTGGGATCACTCCCATAACAAAAACTAAAGACACCCTGGCTGAGGAAGAAAGAAAGAAACATAGCAGGTTAGGTAACTGGAGACCCATGTTATGCTGAGACAAAACCCTTAGTAAAAACTGTTGCCTATGATAACTGGGAAGTCAAAAACACACGCTTTAGAAAAAGAGGTTGGAAATGAGAATGTTAACGCTGCGTATTGGCTGTTATTGGCTGTGTTCAACAAGATATCACAACAAAAAGATGAGCTCAGGAAAGAACCGGCCAGTTTGGAAGATGAAATGAAATGAAATACAGTCAGAAATTCAGGTCCTTGCAGCAGTGGGAAAAAGCTACCTCGTCACGATGGATAGGTCCATTAACCTGATGGGGGCCTCCTTTCACAGTACATTCATAGATCAAGCCATCACGTTGCACACTTTAAATACATTACAATTTTATTTGTCAATGATAACCCCAATCAAGCTATAAAAATTCCTCTTCTAGGAAACCATCTGTCCCTTTGGCATCTGTCCTTCTACCTCCCAGATCAAATTAATCTGATCAAATTAACCTGTATTAGTGGGTGTCTGCTAACTGCTATGACAGACAATCCCCAAACCTCCAAGGTTTAATACATTGAAGGTTTTATTCTCAGACACTGCCCAGTGTCTGAATTTAAAAACAAACGTCAGCAATGTAGACCTGGTGAATCTTCTCAGCTAAACACAGTGAGTCACAAAAATCAATCCTACCAAAGCCTGACGGCCACAAGGTAGCCACCATTAAGTTGGAAAATAATGGCATGAGTAAGCAAAAAAAAAAAAAAAAAAAAAAAAAAGACAGGATTGAGAATTGTGACTTGGAAAAGAAAATTAGGGTACAGTTATTGGCACACGGAATTGACTAGAAGGAAACAGAACAGAAACCTCCTAAGTTTTTGAGAGAATCATATTCCAAAGGAGCCGGGGGCCTGGATACAAAAGACCTTTGCCTACTCCGATGCATGTGAAGGTCCTAAATTTTGAACTAGATGCAGACTGGATGGGACTTGGCTTATGCCCTCTGCGGGAGGGGATGGGTGAGGGGGGAGGAGGAGCAAATGGAAAGTCCATGGTAGGAACTGCCAATGCTCTCCTACAGTGGTTCACGCTGTTAGAAAATTGTATTCATTCTCTCGGGCTGCCATAACAAAATACCACAGACTAGGTGGCTTAACAACAGAAATGTATTTTCTCATAGTTCTGAAGACTAGAAGTCCAAGATCAAGACGTCAGCAAGGCTACTGGTTTCATGTGAGGCCTCTCTCCTTGGCTTGGAGATAGTACCTTCCACTGCATCCTCACATGGCTGTCCTCTGTGCATTTGAGTCCCTCGTGTCTGTGTGTCTAAATGTCCTCTTCTTTTCTTTTATTACTTTCTAATTTTTTTCTTTTAAAGAGAGAGAGCATGAGTGGAGGAGAGGGGCAGAGAGAAAGAGAGAGAGAGAGAGAGAGAGAGAGAGAGAGAGAGAGAGAATCTTAAGCAGGCTCCACACTCAGCTTGGAGCCCGACCTAGGGTACAATCCCATGACCCTGGGATCATGACATGAACTGAAATCAAGAGTCAGACGCTCAACTGACTGAGCCACCCAGGAGCCCCAACAATGTCCTCCTTTTATAAGGACTCCAGTCAGACTGGATTAGGACCCATTCTAATGGCCTCATTTTAACTTTTTTTCTTTTGAGGTATAATTGACATACAGCATTATATTAGTTTCCGATGTACAGCATAATGATTCAATATGTGTGTGTATTGCAAAATGGTCACCACAGTAAGTCTAGTTAACATCTGTCATCTTACAGAATCACAGATTTTTTTTCTAGTGATGAGAACTTTTGAGATTTACTCTCTCAGCAACTTTCAAATATGCAGTACCATACTATTAACTATAGTCACCATGCTGTATGTGACATCCCCAAGTTTTATCTACTTTATCACTGGAAGTTTGTACCATTTGACTACCTTCACCCATTTTGCCCACCTCCCATTCCCCAACTCTGGCAACCATCGATGTGTTCTCTGTATCTGTGAACTTGGGGTTTTTGTTTGTTTGTTTAGACTCCGCAAATAACTGAGGTCATATAGTTGTTGTTTTTGTCTGACTTATTTTACTTAGCATAATGCCCTCAAGGTCCATCTATGTTGTTGCAAATGGAAAAACTTCATTCTTTTTTATGGCTGAATAATATTCCATTATACGTTACACATTTCTTTATTCATTCACCCATCAGGGGACACTTAGATAGTCTCCATATCTTGGCTCTAGTAAATAATGCGGCAATGAACATGGGGGTGCAGATATCTTGTCAAGTTAGTGGTTTTGTTTGATTTAGATAAATACCCAGTACTGGAATTACTGGATCATATGGTATTTTTATTTTTAACGTTTTGAGGAACCTCCATACTGCTTTCCATAGTGGCTGCACCAATTTGCATTACCACCAACAGTGCGTGAGGGCTCCTTTTTCTCCACATCCTCAGTAACACTTGTTGTTTCTTGTGTTTTTGACTCTAGCCATTCTGACGGGCACGAAGTGATATCTCATTATCGCTTTGATTTGCATTTATCTGATGATTGGTGATGTTGGGCATCTCTTCTGTTGGCCATCTGTAACTCTTCTTTGGAAAAATGTCTATTCCACTTTTCTAAATGTATATTTAGAAGATAAATTAAATGTATATTTTAATTAGATTATTTGTTTTTTTGATGTTGAGAATGCTGGTGGGAAAACTGGAACACTTTCTTACATACGCAAAAATAAACTCAAAATGGATTAAAGACCTAATGTGAGACCCGAAGCCATTTAACTCCTAGAAGAAAACATAGGCAGTAAGCTCTTTGACATCAGCTGTGGGAACATTTTTCTAGATACGTCTCCTCAGGCAAGGGAAACAAAAGCAAAGAGAAACTACTGGGACTACACCAAAATAAAAAGTGAAAAAAAAAAATCAGCAAAACAAAAAGGCAACCTACTGAATGGGAGAAGTTTTTGTAAATGATATAGCCAATAAGGGGTTAATATCCAAAATATGGTTAAAAATTTTTAAATGCATATGTAATGATGAATTCCTAGCATTCAGGGAAGTTTCTATCACTTTATTGGTTTGGCTTCAAAGGCTGATGCTATAGAGGAGAACCATCGCTCCTGGATACTCAGCCTGGAACTGAGACATGTCCCCAGGGTTCTAGCTGCAGAGGTCAAGGGCAATTTCCTCAAGCAATTCCAGTCAAGTTTGCTTTCTATGAATGGAAATCTTTATTATTTTAGCACAAATACATAAATAAACACACATTACCAATGTTTGCCTTCGTAAAAAAAAAAAAATCACTTAATGGAGGACACGATATGGAGCAAGACTGAAGGAAAGTATGCGTCCCGATGCCCAGTACCCGGCAGAGGACATGCGGCACAGTGGTCGGTCACGTGGGCTTGGAGTCAGACCACCGGGTTTGGAAACTCTGCCTACCCACCTGTGACCTGGGGAAGATACTCTCTGAGCATCAGGTTTTGTTTCATGGATACATAGAAGTGGTGGTGACAGTGGCATCGCCTCCCTCAGAGGTGGATGAGCATGAAACGAGGTAACACGTGGAAAGAGCAGGTGCCTAGTGCAGAGCCAACACTCAGGTGGGAGCCGGCGTCAACTTCTGCTGAGTTCAGTGTTCCTTCCTCCCCGTCTTCTGCCTTGTCTTCCGAGGCTTCGGCTGTCTATGGGCTTGTCTGCGGCCCTGCTGCCCCCTGGCTGTTGGGCCCTCCTGCCTGTGTTCCTCTCCTTCTGCTCAGACCCCATCAAGGACTGTCCTTCTGACCCAGAGCTAATGTCACCACGTGGCGTCTGCAGGGACACCACCCAGCCTCCATTCTGGGAAATGTCCTCTTCTCCCTGGGCTCTCAAGACAGGGAAACATTCAAGACTTTGAAAACATTGGTGAGCTGTTTTATTCAATGGACATTTAGCATGCGTGTGATGCAACTTGGTATTTCTAGCCCAATTATTATTCCAAACACATTGCTTTAACTTCAGTACATCATGTTTGCTGATTTTATATAAACTGTATATGTGATCAATCAGTGAACTTTGAATTACTAGTTTTTAACATACGCTACGTGTGTTCGTCGTCGAAAATCTTGAAGAATAAACCGTCATGCTTACGTCACATGATAATGATATGGAAATAGGTAGTCGGCAAATGAAGTAGAGGTTTGTCTTAGGCAGGGGGCTCTCAGCCCAGGGCCCATCCTTTGTAGGCACTAGACGAATGCCATTACCCCCCCAGGCCTCAACACAGAGACATTTGGGGGAGACGCGAAAGGCCCTGGACGGATGAGATGCCCAGTCTCTGCCCACATCCTGTTCTTGCTCGTCTTCTCCTAACAAAATGGCCTGACTGGGGCGTGGGCGACAGTCTAGCTGCCGAGCTCCATCCCGGCTCCGGGAAAGAAGATTCTAAGCAAGTTTTCCTGTAGCATTTGCTGAAGAGGAGGAAGCAACTTCTTCCTCTTTTAACATTGTTATTAGCAACCCTGGCTGATCTGAGCTCAGGCATGTGGGAGGCCTTCCTGTGCTGTGCCAGAGAAAGGGCCGCACTGGGGCCAGTGGGTTCGCGGCACTTCTACAGGAATGTGTGTGTGTGAGTCAGGTTGGTTGGGGTTTCTTGAGCCTCTTTCTTCCTGTCTTGTAGATCATTGGGCTTGGGCTGTCACAACACTCACAACCCACATCCCCACTGATTCTCAGTAGGGCCCAGAAGGCCACACAGGGAAGGAGCTCACAAAACACCTCTCTCCAGAGAGAGAAGAGGGCGGAGGCCGTCATTGGAATCCCGTCACAGGGTAAAGGATGAGAACCCAGGTCTCCTGACTTCAGGGCCTCCTCCTCTAACCTTCAGTCCCTGATTTCAAACACCTCTGACTGTATCCTTGCCTGCCTACAGGTCTCCTGGCTCCTTAACATCTGAGGTCCAAACTCCCTACTTCTGTGTACAAGACCATTTCCTGAGTCTCCTTGAAGGAGAGGGGCACACTGAGGCCTGAAGGTCTGAGAGGGATCAGGTCAGGTCCATGAGAACAGGAATGGGAGCTGGAGGGCTTGCCGAGAGAGAGAGAGAGCTGTGGGCCTGGTCTGGAGGCAAGGAGACCAGTGAGGAGGGTGTTGTCAATCCAGGGGGGAGGAGATGAGGGCCTAAAATAAGGTTGTGGCAGAGTGGTCCCTGTGGTCGAGGACGTACCATGGGACAAAATAGCCAGATCCCATGATTTTCAGCCCCAACGCTAGGATCGGATACTTCTCCCAGTTCTCCAACCCCTTCACCACACACCCCATGCTGGTTCCCAGGCTCTGCTCCCGGCTAGGCAGATACCCTCTTGTCTGAGGCCCTACTCAGACAAGAGTAGCAACTCCTACTCTGACCAGCCACTCCCAGGCTTCTTTCTGTGGAACCCAAAGACCACACCCACTCAAGTTCAAGTGGGTCTGAGGTGGCTGGTTCATTCCTGGGGATAGCCCCACACAGCATACACAGTGCAGGTGTGGACTGGCCCCTCACTTCTCTTACTGTCAGCCTGACTGTGTCATTTTAGCTCTTGTGTCGGCAGACACATGTGTAAGGAGAGTAGCGAGGGGTGAGTGGGCAACATCCGCTCTGATTCAAGCTTCAGCTCTTGAAGACTCACAGCTGCTGCTACTCACCCCTCAGCTCCTCACCCCCTCTTTTGAGAGGCCGGTGGCCTGAATGCCACCAACAAGTTAATTAGTTAAATGTCTTTTAGTAATACTTATTTTTCCTAACTTCTTTACTGAAGCACTTTGAAAACCGTGTGTGTGTGTGTGTGTGTGTGTGTCCAAATCCCACCACACAGTCCAGTGGCATTGGTCACCATGCTCTTCCTACTTCACCTCTCAGCTATGACTAGACCCACCTTGCAGATGGGGCAACGAAGGCTCAGGGCCATTCAGTATCATGGCCAAGGTCACATGGCCATTGAGTGTAGAGCCAGGGTTTAAAGCCAGGCTTGGCTGAGTCCAGACCCTGTACAGTTCACCACTACTCTTTTTTTTTTTTTAATTTTTTTTTAACGTTTATTTATTTTTGAGACAGAGAGAGACAGAGCATGAACGGGGGAGGGTCAGAGAGAGGGAGACACAGAATCCGAAACAGGCTCCAGGCTCCGAGCTGTCAGCACAGAGCCCGACACGGGGCTCGAACCCACGGACCGTGAGATCATGACCTGAGCTGAAGTCGGCCGCTCAACCGACTGAGCCACCCAGGCGCCCCCAGTTCACCACTACTCTTATGCTTGGCCTCAGAGCACCAGGCATTTGTCTGCCCCGCAGCCACCCGTGGGATTCCCTGTCCCTGTGCTCCGCAAGACCATGGAAAAGGAATGTCGTCCATTGGTTACTTCTTTTTTTAATTAAAGAATTTTTTGAATGTTTCTTTATTTTTGAGAGAGAGGGACAGAGTATGAGCGGGGGGGAGGGGGCAGAGAGAGAGGGAGACACAGAATTCAAAGCAGGCTCCAGGCTCTGAGCTGTCAGCACAGAGCCCGATGCGGGGCTCAAACTCGTGGACCATGAGATCATGACCTGAGCTGAAGTCCAATGCTTAACCAACTGTGCCGCCCAGGTGCCCCTTCATTTGTTACTTCTTAACCCTTATTCAATAAACTGTGTCAGCTGCTGGGTTAGTTCTTGGTGGGGGTGCAGGAAGGGCACCCAGTGATAGATCTCTGCCCTCCAGGACTACCCCCAGCCCCCACCATCTGGTGGGGGCCATGAGACCCACACATATCACACTACCACTTAGGGAAGCCGCTCAGACATGAACTCAGGGAGAGGGGTGCTGGCCAATAGCAGGATGAAGAAAGCAAACTCCCTGTCCAGACTGTCCTTGATGAGAAGGACCCATGCAGGGGTGACCCCTACAGTGTAAATCCCCAAGTTCCCTTAGCCCAATCATGCACAGTGAAAACGTGAATGTGGGGTGTCTGACCTTCAGTAAATTTACAGCATTTCAGAAAAATAACAAAAAAGAAATAACCAGAAAGCCTCCTAGCTTCCTTCAATCTTGGCATCCACATTCTCCCCCTTCCCTCAAGGCAGTCAGGGTCACCTAACATCTGCTTGAACCACCTCAGTCTCCAGGGAGTGACAGCAAGTAAGGGGACATTTTCTGTTACTGGGGTTGTTGTTTTTTTTTTTTAAAGGCTTTGCTTATGAATTGGTTGGGTTAGAGAAGGACATTCGTGCTCCTTGAGTTCCCCAAAACCTCTTGTGGTGATGAGCCCAAGGCCTGCCCTTGCCAGGCATGGCCAAGGCTTCTGAGAATGGGCTGGGCCCTAGCTGAGCATCTCAGGCCCTGGCACCAAGGACCTTGCCTTCACAAGGACGGCATCGCTTTCCCGGGTGAGGAAAAGGGCCCTGCTGAAACAGGTCTACTCGCAGTTAAATGCCTTAGAAGGAAAACAAAGCATCGCATCATCTTCTCTTCCAGTGTGAGGTTTGCTGTGGGGCCGAGGAAGGGGGGTATAGGTTTCTGGCTGTGTGGCAGGTCGTGCCTTTGCAGGGGTAGTGGCATGATTATGTAGAAGCTGCCTTTATAAATGGTTCATGGTCATGGCCCTGGGAGAGCAAGGCGTCTGGCTGAATGTCTGGGCTAGAGAATCCATCAGGGCTGTGCCATGACGCCCGTGGCTGAGAATGCACCATCACAATCCTGGGTACCCGCCACGCTGCCCGCTGGGGTGGATGGCAGAGGGACACAGTCTGGGCTGGAGATCTGCACATCCCAGGGGCACAGATACGGGAATGCCACCACACGCTGGCTTGCCATCCGCAGAGATGCTATTGCCCAAGAGTTTCAGAGGTCGTAAGTCACAGTCATTTCTCAAGCCTCCTGACGCTCCTTGGAAGGGGGACCCCAGATCACATTGTCACCCACCTGGCAAACGAGCCCCTTCTCCTATTTAATCCCTGGCTCACAGTAATATCCACAACTTCCTCAGGCGCTGGTTGGCAAGGTGGGAAAGAGGCCATCCCAGACCTGGCCTCGTGGTCCCCACAATAGAAGAGGAATGAGGGGCTCAGGGCTCAGAGGGCTCCGGCTTTCAGCCGGTGCCCTCTGAACCTGGTGCCCAGGCCCAGTCTCCTTCCAAAGGCCATGAATCTCCAGCGAGAGGGACATATAGGTGATCTGGTTTATTCTCTCACGTGCCATCCCATGCCCTCCGTAATGACATCTGCCATTCATTCAACGCTTAGTAAATGTCAGGCACTGTACTGGCTGATTTTCCCACTAAGCCTTTGTAACAACATGATAAGCTAGCAGTTATTAATCCTGTTTTCAGATGGGGAAGACTGGGACTCAGGGAGGTGAAGGCCCTGGCCCTGCTCAATGTCACACCGCCACGGCAAAGCACTGACAAGGACTAGACTCCACGGTCATCTCTTGCCAAATTCATGTTCTTCCTATCTTTCCTACTGCCCCTCTACACATGCCTTCCACATAGTGGTCTAAAACACCGCTGGTGATGGGGAACTCACTACATCCTGAGGACACTCATTCTGTCTCTGTGCTCCTTACGGAGAGCTAACGTCTTCCTTAAGGTCCCCCTACTTGGTCCTAATTCCAACCTTTGGGGCCTCAAAAAACAAATCTGTGGCCTCTGGCCTCATGAAATCCTCCAAATGTCTGATGAAGGTTCTCAGTCCTCATAGGGCTTCTGGTCTCTAGGCTGACCTGCCTCCAGTGCTTCTCCCATTTCCCCAGGGGACATGAATTCACGCTCCACTACCCTCCTTTCTTGCCCTTGGGCATCGCTGTCCTGTGCCCTTCAGAAAGAGTCCCAGAACATGCCATCTGGCAGAAGACCTGGGATCTCTCAGGCAACTTGCTTTGTTTTAAAGTGTTATATTGGGGCGCCTGGGTGGCTCAGTCGGTTAAGCGGCCGACTTCGGCTCAGGTCATGATCTCGCGGTCTGTGGGTTCGAGCCCCATGTCAGGCTCTGTGCTGACGGCTCAGAGCCTGGACCCTGTTTCAGATTCTGTGTCTCCCTCTTTCTCTGACCCTCCCCTGTTCGTGCTCTCTCTCTGTCTCAAAAATAAATAAATGTTAAAAAAAAATTAAAAAAAAAACATTTAAAGTGTTATATTTATTTGTATTATTAAACTTGCTTTTCGGGAGCACGTAGGTAGCTCAGTCAGTTAAACATCCTACTCTTGATCTCAGCTCTGGTCTTGATCTCAAGGTCGTGAGTTCAAGCCCTGCTTTGGGCTCCAGGCCTACTCGAAAGAAGAAAGAAAGAAAGAAAGAAAGAAAGAAAGAAAGAAAGAAAGAAAGAAGCCAACTTGTTTTTTTTAAACTGTAAATGTAACCCATGGACCTCGTTTAACATATTCAAAATAACAGAAGAGAAACTAAAGCAAAAAGTAAAATCTCCCCCCACTCATTCTCTTCCAAACCCAGTGCAGTTCCCGAGAGGACACTTCTGTTGACGGTTTCTATTTTTATTTCTTGTAGTAATTTCTATTACAATTTTTAAAAACACCACCAGAACTTGATCTGTTGGCTCATCTTTAGATGGCCTCTGTCGACTGCCCGGTGTGGAGGATTAGGAAGGCAGGCCCCCCCGACACCGCCTCTCACCTCTCCTCACACTCGGACCTCCCGCTGTGGTTAGTTACATTACTTTCTAAAGTTGTTTTTTTTTTTTTTTTTTTAACAGTTCCTGTTATTACTATAAATGATGTACCTAAAAAAAAAAAATCTGTCTCATTTATTAACTTCCTACTGTGGAAGCTGAAGAAAGCAATGAAACTCTTTTTTTCTACCTCTCTCTCATGAACTCTCAATTTTAGAATATTATATATATATATATATATATATATTCACAATGTCAAGGCCTATAACATTTGCCCTCTGTTCTGTAGCCATCAGTGAGTGTTCCACATTTTGTCCATAAAGTAATTCTAAAGGTTGAAGACCGATAAACGGCATTGTGATTATATGAACATCGTTCCCTGCAGAGCCACATAATGTGACTGGGTCTACAAGGAAGAGGAAAATGCGAGTCACTGCCGCGATGCCTGACTCTCCAAGGAGGTTCCTCCATGGAGTAGTCTAGTGGAGGCTCAGAGTTGCCTCTCAGCTCTCCTCACTTCTAGGTCCATTCCAGCTGTACTTTGTTTTCTTTCCCTCCCCCCAGCCCCCCGCCCCTTCTTGTGTGTCTCATGTCACTCTTTTTAACTTCTTTTTTTGTTTTGCTAGAGGCGTGTTCATTTAGTGTGTGTATGGCTGGTAACTGGTAAAGCTATCTTACTCTCCTGGAACCTCTGAATGTTACCTGATACATCACAATAGGGGTCTTGGCAGATGTGGTTAAGTTAGGGATTTTGAGGTGGGGCAATTGCCCTGGATTATCCCAGTGGGCTCTACAGGCAGTCACAGGTGCCCTTGTAAGAGCCAAGCAGATGGACGTTTCTCACACGGCCACAGAGCAGGAGATATGAAGATGGGGCAGAGATTTGCAGCCACACACCAAGGAACGCCAGTTACCGCCAGAGGCAGGAAGAGACGAGAACAATTTCTCCCCTAGAGCCTCCAGAGGGAGTGAGTCCCTGCCAACATCTTCATTTCAGCCCAGTGATACTGATTTCAAAATTCTGTCCTCCAGAACAGAGACAGAATAAATTTCTCTTGTTTTAAGCCACCCAGTTTGTGGTAATTTGTTACCACGGCCACAGGAAACTAATAGAGTAATATCGTAATTGCTTCCATACTGAGAATGACTATTTTGGGTACCCCCTCTTGTTGGGTACCCCCTCTTGTGAGGTACAAAATTCTATCTTCTCTACTGAAAGCCATTTTCCCTCAGAATTTTGAGGACATTACACCGTGGGCTTCTAGCATCCAGTAGAGCTGATGAGAAGAAATCTCATGTCAGTCTAGATTCTTGTTACTCTGCAAGGTAGCAATTTTTCTTTGCTTTGTAAGCTTTGGCGATTTTTTTTTTCTGTAATCCTTAGTGTTCTGTCATTCCATAAAACTGTGTCTGAATGTTGCCCTTTAGTTCATAAACCCTTCTTGACATTCTGTGGACTGTTTCAGTAGGAAGACTCCTGTTTTCTTCAGCTCAGAAAATCCTCCCTTAGTTTTTTTAAATATCCATTTTCTGTTAAAACTCCTATTGGGCAGATTCTGATCTGTCTTCCCTGTCTCTTGACGTTTATCTGATTTTTTATCTCTTTGTACTTCTGCTTTATATCCTGGAGATTTCCTTTCCAAATCACCTAGTTTGTCCTCAGTCTTGTCCATTACACTATTCAACTATCCCACTAGGTTTTTAATCTCATCAGTCATGCTTTGAATTTCTAAAATATGTTTATTCTTATTTTCAGATGGCATTTCACATCTGGGCATCAAGTCTACTCTTCACACCCTCCTGATCTCTCCAAAGACACTAATTACAATTTTTCAAAATATTCTTACTCATCTCTTGAGTTATGTCTGATTCTTCCAAGGCTAGCTGGCCATCATGAATGACTTTAGTGTCCCTCAAATGTCAAGAGGAAGGAAGCAGAGGGTGTACGTTCAGAAAAGACACTGAATCTCAAAACAGAGGGGCGTGTGTAGTTTGGAAATTACACATATCGACACATAAACATACCCCACAGTTTGAAAAAACTCTAAAGATGGTTCTGTTACAAGGAATGTCCTACCCCCGCACCTACACACCATCTCCATTCCCACACCCAGACTGAGAACCAGAGGACCAGGTCAGCAATTGTCAGTCTTGGTGGAATAGCAGAACGAACTACAGAGCTTCCAAAACTCACCTGGGCCTGGGAACCCCAGATAAAGCTTGTGAAGGTTGTGAATCACCAGCACAGACTATCTCTAAGGTCTTGCTTTTGCAACTGTGGCCCGTGAACCAGCGGTATCAGCAGCACCTGGGAGCTTGTTAGACCTGCAGCCTCTTGGGACTCACCCCAGATGTCCTGAATCAAAATCTACGTTTAAACAAGATCCTCGGTGATTGGTAAGCAATCAAAGTTTGAGGAGCACTGCTTCATGGGAGATCGTAAGGCAGCGTGGTGTATTGGGGTGTGACCTCCAGAGTCCAACGAATCTGAACTTGAGGCCCAATTCATTAGTTCGTGAGTAACTAATTCATGAGCGCACTAAAGTTGGAGAAATGTGGCTCTAGAGCCACAGTGTCTGGCCAGTGGCAGAGGCTTAATAAACGTTATTCTGTTTCTCATCTACGTCTTCAAAGATCCTTTCCCAGGTCTGTGAATCTTCAGCAGACGTGTTTCTCCTGTACCTCCATTCCTCCCTGTCTATAAAGCAGCTGTTTAATCACACTCTGGTTTTTCCCCCTCTGGTACCGTCAGAGCTGTACCATCAAGTCACTCTCTATAGCACTGTCTTAAGTGATGGCTTCTGGTCTCACTTGTAAAACTTAGCAGCAAAATGCTTTTGCTATGCAAACTTCTTTGAAGTTGACCCAATCTATATTCCAGAGATAAAACGATGTTCTGCATCATGGCTCTTTCACTTAGGAACCGTAAGTGTTAGTAGAAAAGACAGCTGTGCTCTTTGCTGGTTCCGTTTTCCCTGGTTCCATTTGGAGTTCCCCGGAGAAGCATGGGAAATCGATTCTGTGTCAGGAGATGATGACGCCATCCTGCAGCTGTGATTCATGTTGAGGACACCTTTGATTCATCACCAACTCCTCATATGGAGCTCACAATGAACTTTCTCCAGGGCTTCCTAATTTGTCTTCACTACCCCGGATCCCCCAAAGCTGGGACGTTTTTCAAAGAAGACACACACACACACACACACACACACACACACACGCGCGCGCGCGCACACACACGCACACACGCACACAGAGCCATGATGCCTAAGGCTTCTTAACCAGATTCAGCATCCCAAGAAAACTAGAGGAAATCCTGCCTCCAACAGCTGCTAACCATCAAGTCTGGAGATAATTAACCAGCCGGCGGCCCCTTCTCTACAACTTAGGCATTTTAGGAGCCACCACCTGTAGTTGGTTGAAGCAAACCACCAGATGGCCTTCCTTAGGAAACTCTCTTTTACTCTCTGCTCTGCTCTCCTCCCCGTACTACCTCAGGGGACTCTCTTTCCCAGCACGGACACGGAGAGCTTGACTTAACATCGGGTGCCAGGTCACTTGTGATAATTGCCCAAGGATGCTGAAAAGGCCCAGGCCCACGGGTTCAATTCCCAGGCCTGCTGTCTGTCTCTAGCTCTGTCTCCTTCTCTACACACAGAGAAAAACACCGTAGCACTTCTTTCAACAGCTCTTGGATGAGACTAGAAGGCTGCTCTGTCAATAAAAGAGAAACTAGGAGAAGCCATTGCACCACCGTGTCAGAGCCATGTTTCTAAGACTTTCACATTTAACAAGACCCTGGGGGGTGGGGGGGGCGGGTCTTCTGATTCAGTAGGTCTGGGGTGGGGTCTGAGATTCTGCATTTCAAATAAACTCCCTGGCAATGCTCAAGCTGCTGGTCCATGGGCCGCATTTTGAATAGAAGAGATTAGAATGACCTTTCCATCCTGTGGGGGGTCTTCACGGACTACTGGAAGAGGCAGAAGTAGTCAGGGTGGGAGAGCCTAAAGAAGTATACCTGTTGAGGATGGACATCCAGAGGGCCTGTGTCCTCTCACGATTCTGCCACTATGTCTAACTGGCCCATTCAGGAGGTCACTGAAGGCATGTTATCAATTTAATTTATGCAGCGTAGCACAGTAAGGATTTAGCACTGATAGTAGGCCAAAGGAAAAACTACATGCACACATCAATAAGTGCTGTTAAGACATTTGATACCATTCATATCCATTTCCGAAAGAAAAAAAAGGATATTCTCTTTATATGATAAAGAGTGTCTTTTTTCTTAATGTTTATTTTTGAGGGTGGGGGGCACAGGGAGAGAGGGAGACACAGAATCCAAAGCAGGCTCCAGGCTCCCAGCTATCAGCACAGAGCCTGACGCGGGGCTCGAACCCACAAACCGTGAGATCATATCGTGACCTGAGCTGAAGTCGGCCGCTTGACCGACTGAGCGCCCCAAGAGTATCTTTCTTCAACCAACTTCAAACATAATTCCTTAATGACAAAACAGTTACAAGCAGCCTTATTAAAGTCAAGGACAGACAGGAATGTCTGCTACCACTATTATTAATTAAGACTCTTTTTAAATTGGGGGCCAATGTATATGAATCAGAAATAAGCTAGGGCACCTGGGTGGCTTGGTCGGTTAAGCACCTGATTCTTGGTTTTGGCTCAGGTCATGATTTCACAGTTCATGAGATCAAGCCCCACATTGGGCCCTACACTGACAGCACAGAGCTTGCTTGGGATTCTCTCTCTCCCTCTCTGCCTGCCCCTCCCCCTCTCTCTTTCTCTCTCAAATAAATAAATAGGCTTTAAAAAAATAATTAAGGAGTATGGTTATAGAAAAGGAAGAGGAGACACGTTCTCAGAATGTGCAGATGATGTAATTGTCAACTCACAAAATCCCAGATTCATCTGAAAATGTTTGGCATAAATAAGAAAGCTCAATAAAGTAGTGGGATACAAAAAAAAACCCACCCACAAAAAGCAATACCTCTCATACATACATACCCAATAACCAATTAGGAAATACGTGGAGGAATGTTTCCTTTCACGTATGACAACAAAAATAAGACCAAATTGTAGAAATTAATACTCAAGTGCAAGATATCAATAAAGTATAAAACCTTACAAAGAGCCCTAAACGGGTTGGAGACACAGTGAGACAGACCATATTTCTTAATGGGAAGATTAAATAGTCCTTGACTGTTGATCATAGCTAGCCAAGGGTGAAGCAGGAAAATGCTGACCCAAAGTGTGTGTGCCGAGTGTGTGTGGCTAGTTGGCTGTGGGCATCACTGTAGGATGATCTGGCTAGGCCATTTCATGGAACAAGCCTGACATTATCTTCGGGGATTTTCTCTTGGTCGGGCCCTGGAGAAGATTCATCGGCCTCCTGCTTGGAGTGTATTCAGCTGGCTGCCCGTGCTCTGGGAGCGAAGTGAGGGAAGAAGGTTGGAGCGTCTCACGTTCTCCACCTAAACCTTCCCATACTCCTAGTGTTTCCAATATGGCACCCCTGCCTGTCACTGGGCCTGGGGTTTCCCAGCCCAGACTCTCTGTGTGATCCTTTCCAGAGACAAACAACAGTCTTCAGTCAGTGCATAGACAGGTGTCTGACTGCACAGAGTGAGGGAGTGATCTTGGGATCTATTCGCTTTAAAAGTCAACTTGCAATGAATCGTGCTCTCTTCGGTGCTACTTTGCTCTCACCGTTCAGAAGAACTGGGTGTCCCTCGTCCTGAGTACCCCACAGAATCCCCAGATCAGATTGTTTCTTAGCTTCCCCCACTACTGACTTAGTACTCAGCTTTCATGTATCTGCTTGAGTAAGTTACCACTTGTCTAGCTGCTTCTCAGCTTCCAGATTTTGTTGCTGCAGCCTCCTCTCCTGTGCTATTTACTGCATTTATCCCTTGAAATAATCCAATACGTTGTCCTGAATGTGTCCCAGATAGCAATCAACTCAGGGACCCAGATGGGGAACAAAGTTAGTGTTAACTACATCCATTACAGTGAAAATCCATTTCCAAGAATAAAGCAGGGGATCAGAGGAAAAGAGCATCTAGTTTAAGACATCGGGGGGATGGGGCACGAGATTTTTTTTCTTGCAAAACAACATCTTTTGAGAGGCAAATTGGTATGTTTCTTCTGCATAAAAATTTGGTGCTAAGCATCAAAAGTCTTAAAAGTATTCAAACTCTTTAACCCGATGATCTCACCATTTGAACCTATCCTAAGGAACAATCTTAAAACCTCAAATAAACTTCACAAAGATATTTGTCAAAGCATATTTATGATCATGAGAAAATGGAATATCCAACAGTAAGGAAATGTTTAGGGAGCATACAGAACATCTACACGGTGCAATCATTAAAAGGACGTTTACCAAGAATGAAAAAACATGGAAAGTATTTGCATTAGACAAAAAATCAGGATAAAATTAAATATGTACTATTCTCAGAGACATATAATTAAAAAAAAACCAAAAAACCTTTGTCTAGAAAGGATGAAGGGAAATACCCCAAAATGATAACATTGAGTAGAGTTCCATTTTCCCTTCCTTTCCTTTGTTATAATGAGCATGTATTTCTCTTTAATAACACTTCTCTTGAGAAATAATGCATATATCATACAATCTACTCATTTCAATGTACAACTTGATGATATTTAGTATATTCATAGATACATGCAACCATTACCGCACTCAATTTTAGAACATTTTCATCATATCGAGAAGAAATACGGTACACGTAAGCTGTCACCACCACCCTCCCCCAGGCCCCCAACCCGTTCCCAGCCCGAAGAAACCACAAATCTATCTCTTGCCTATTCTGGACTAGAATTATATAACGCATTGTCTTTTGTGACCAGCTTCTTTCAGCTTCGCATAATGATTTAATAGTGCGTCCATGTTGTAGTACATATGAGCACTTCATTTCTTTTCATGACCGATTGATATTCCACTGTATGTGTATGTCACATTTTGTTCATCCATTCATCAGTTAACGGCCATTTGGATTCTTTCTACCTTTGGGCTATTAGGAATAATGGCGCTGTACACACTCATGCACAAGCTTTCGTGTGGACATATGTTTCCATTTCTCTTGAGTACTACCCGGGACTAGGAGAGCTGCATCTTATGAGAACTCTGTGTTCAACCATTTGAAAGAACAGACTTTTCCAAAATGGCTGCATCATTTTACATTCTCACCAGCAAAGTGTGAGGGCTCCAATTTCTCCACATCCCCACCAAGACTTGTCATTATCTATCTTTTTGATTCTAGCCATCCTAGTAGTGCATTGTGGTTTTGATTTTCATTAATGACCGATGGCTAATGACACGGCACATCTTCTCATGTGCTCATTGGCCATGTCGATCTTCTTTGGAGAAATGTCTATTCCAGTCCTTTCCCACTTTTGAATTGATTGTCTTTTCATCATTGAGTTGTAAATATTTCTTCTTGCTTTGATGTTATTTTTCATTGGACTTTTTTTGTTGGCATTCCTTTGATCTTTTGACAAGGCAGCACAGGTCAATTTTTCGCATGCTTTCCAGGTATTTTTCTAAACAATTTTTTTGTTTACATTTATTTCATTTTCTTTTTTTTTTGAGAGAGAGAGAGACAGAGCACACGTGGGGGACAGGCAGAGGGAGAGGGAGACACAGAATCCAAAGCAGGCTCCAGGCTCTGAGCTGTCAGCACAGAGCCCGACGTGGGGCTCGAACTCACAAACCGTGAGATCATGACCTAAACTGAAGCCGGACGCTTAACCGACAGAGCCACCCAGGCGCCCCATCCAGATTTTGTTGTTGTTTAATGTTATTCTTCAGGCAGGAGATGTAGAGTGTTTGTCTGTTTGTTGTTGTTGTTATTGTACTGAGGGCCCAGCATCTGGATCCCTTCCCACGCTTGTGAATTTGCCACCTTATGAGTCTTGATAGTAAGCAGAGCCTTCCTCCCACCGTGGAGCCAAGAAGGCCGGATTTGTGTTTTCCAGCCTCCCTTCCAGCTAGGACAGGAGCACATGGTTTGCACTCAGCCAATCAGATTCACCTGCCTCAGACATGAGCCAGGGTCTGATGATGAAAACCAGGTGGGTCAACAGAAAAAGCCTTCCAGCAATGGCAGAATCTGTGACCGTGACATCCAGCGCTGAAGAAGGCGGCAGGGAGTGCCTGACGTCCTGCGGGTGGTGATGGCAGTGGGGTGGCAGGGATGCCAACTTGGCATGATGCTTCCCAGCAGATGTGACAACATCCTCTTCCCCAGCCTGGTTCTGGGCTGCACTTTGGCTGTGAAATTAAGCACTCCTCGTAGTCTCTGTCCCAGACTATTTTCCAAGCTCGTAAGTTTCCTTTTTGGTTTAAACTAGCAGAATCGCTCTGCGCTGTTGCAATTAAGAAGCTTGACGAGCCAAAGATGATGTTTCTTTTCCTGAGCGATGTCTCCTTTACCATTAACTCCCATGCAATAGAACACTTATACTGTTATGAGATGACAAGCACCTGGGACTGGCCAAAGTGTGAGAAGTTTAAACCGATGCTGCGCCCTGGCTGACCCCCAGGGCAATATGCTAGTTGTCTGAGAAACCCCTGCAGGCGCCAAACGGGAAGCAGAGCCTTCAGCCTCAGACAAGCCTTCAGATGACTGCAGCCCTACCTGACATCTGACTATAACCTCAGGAGACACCCTGAGCCAGAGTTGCCCCACCAACCTGCTTCTGGCTTCCTGACCCAGAGAAAACATGAGGGGTTTTAAATGATTGTTGACGTTTTAAGCCTCTAAGGTTTGGGCGATTTGTTTTGCAGCCGCAGATAGATGATGTACCCACTGACAGTCCACACACCTCCTCTCCTCCTGCCACTGGGTAGGCAATGGGGCCACTCCAATAACTACTCTTGGAGCTAATCTGTATATTTAAGAACACCGTCTTTCCAGTGTGGTATATTCCTCCACAGAACCAGCGTTTCCTGCCCGATGTGAAATTGTTAAAACAAGATCAGACCTATTTCCCACATATGTTGCTGGAGATGTTCTGGAGGGTTTCCCTTTTTTGGGGGGGAGGGGCCAGGGTACGTGGGCTGCTTCCCGGTTGGTGATGGAGCTGAGGGATGCTATGAAAAGACACTACGGGGAGCCAGGGCAAAGGCCAGTGTGAGAACCACTTTAACCAGTCAGGATCTCGGGCCTGGCCAAGACGCAAGCGGCCCCAGACATCCAGACAACACCACGAGTCCATCTCAAGGGCCCTGAATCTGCTCCAACTCCGAAGAGACAGCTACTTAACAAAATCCTTCTTAGCCCATTAGAGCACACCTTAACCCTGTTCTCAGATTCGTTACACTGTAAACCACTTCCCATCCCCAGCCTGAAGGATCCTCTTACCCACAAAAAAATATTTATAAAGCTTCTAACCTTTGCCAACACTACACTTAGAAAACGTCAACAATCATTAAGCACGTCCAAAGCTGTACTCAGGCAGTTGCCCAGAATTACGGGCAAAACTGTAATCGACGATCAAGTCAATCAACAAATAAGTGTTTTGTGTTTAGAAATGGTCCAGTTTAGCCGTGTTCTAAAACTGGCAAAGGATCCTCTTCAATCTCCACTGGCCCACTCCCTACACACCTAACCCTTTGCGATCATTTGCAAACAAACAAACAAACAAACAAATAAATTCTTTGCCTACAGTGTTGGGATTCTACAAGGACTGGATGTGATAGTGAATTCTGGATATGCTGCATACAGTAGGCTCTTGCCAGCTGCATGACCCCCTTTCCTGCCACCCATCTGCAGCTGCTCCCGGATCTATTTAACAGAACAACAGGTCCAGAGCTTCACATCTTTCCCCCCAAGACCAGCCACAGCCAATGGGTGTGGCTGCCTTGCCTCCTTCTCGCTCTGGCCTTTTCTAGGACCTGGATGTCTTGCCCGGACTCGAGTCCTCAACACCTTTACAACTCGTCTTCACTGAGGTTCTTAAGCATCAGCCCTTTTCTTCCTGAGAAGGAAAAGGCCCTCAGGCTTCTGAATGCTTCAAAGCGGCTGATGCTTCAAGGACAAGCATCACCAAAGTGTCTCCTGTTGGGAGTTTCTGCAATGAGATCGTTTGGAAGGTAAACAGCAAGTTCACCTCAGCCAAGCTGTGCACACTCATCCCGGCAGCTGCAACAGTGCGAGGCCCATTCTGAGCCTCGGTCACTCCTCCACCCTCTAGACGCGGTGTCCGCTCTCACCCTCCACGACTCTGACTCAGAAATTCCAGCCCCTACCCCTCCATCCACAAGGTGAGTCTAGGTCAACCGGGCACATGCCAGGCTGAGAGCCTAAGTCACTGAGAACTGATTCGCAGAACTCAACTTGCCGAGCAAACCCTTCACCAAATTTATTTAATTTACTTACTGGAATGTTCGACGGGAATATTTGGCATTGCTAATGGGAAAGTTAGGTTTTAGTAACTTACGATAAGACATGGAAGAGTACATTTCAACAGCACCCACGAGACGACAATTTTTCTGTTGGAACTCTTTAGTTGTTACTGATATCTTGGATGAGATTTTTCGGCTAATGTTGACCTCCCTCAAACACTTTTGAATCGAAATTTGTATTACCATGCATTGCACGGATCCACCTCGGGAGTCATTCAGGGCCTACAGAGCCCATCCGGAAACATGACTTCACGCCTCACGTCTGTGTGGTCTGCCTCACCAGCACCTGCACCCCTTGACTGTCTCAAGGCGGGTCTTGGCAACAGCTGTCCAATAACAGCCAGCTCTGGGAGGGCCCAGGGGTCTCCACTGATTGTGAGAAAACTCCCAAGATGCTGGGCCACAGCTGGGCCCTGACTACCAGCTACTAGGCCAAGGCCCCCACCCGTAGGAAGAACAGGCCTGAAGGGCACGGTGGCCTGGAAGTCCCCTCCCTTGCCACCATCCACTGAAGAGCCTGGAAATGAGAAATGCCTGCTTTCCCAGCCACGCTTTCATCCAGGGGTGGCCACGGGACCCAGCCCTGCAGTCAGGAGACAACCACACAGAGATCTGTCAAGGGGGTTCTGTGGCAGTGAAGAGCGGTCCCCCGTGGGTACAAAAGGAAGGAGGTGCACTGTCTGTAGAGATCTTAAGATGGTGGCAGAAATGACCAAAAGTCCATTTGCTTCCTCCTGTCACCATATATGGCAATTCTGCACAGTGTCAGTGATAGAATGCGCTCCCAGCTGGCGTGGATCTCTCTCCTCGCTACACCCACACCTCTCCAACCTGAAAGAGCTCCTGATCCAGTGGAGGAGATGAATCCGTAAACAGAAGAAGGGCCACGGCCTGTTCTAGATGCTGAGATGGAAGTATGTGTCAGGCTGCACAGGAGTGATAATTTCCCCTTCAGCCCCATGTCCTTTGTTAAAGCAGCCTCGCTAGTGAGTGCGGTGACCTGGGACCCCTGTCATTTTGTGTCAGCAGACATTCAGGACCCAGGGGAACACACGCCCCCTTTTCTCCTTCTGACGGTCAGAGGCTCACTGGTGCCCACGGTGCCTTCATCCACCCGCACCTTGCATCCAGGCGCTCCTCCTCCTTCCCTCAGGCTCAGCCCCAGGGAATCTTCCAGGATCACTGTTCCCCGGACCCCCTCAAAAACCCCCCACCTGCACAGCTGGTCTGACACCTCAAGGCAGGAAGGCCAAGTAAGACCAGTCCTAACCTAGGACTTGGGAGACCTGGGCTCTGCTGACCTACTGTACTGACCTACTAGGTGGCTGTGTGACCCTGGATAAATCACTCTCCCTTTCTGAGCCATGCTTTCCTGGGCTGTAAAACGGAATGATTTCTAGGCGGTTCTTTCTGCTCTGAAAATTTCCTCCCCTTCCTCCCTCTTTCCCCCTTGCTCTCATATCTGTCTGTGTATGTTTTACAAAAACCTTAACACTTTTTACTCTAAATTTGTAAACATGCTTTTATAATCTTTGAGAAAGTAATAGCTTGGTTAGACACGTTCTAATTATTATTATAATTTTTTTTATGATTCCATTTCTCTTTGCTGGAGGCTTGGAAAGCTCATCTCCAGTGGAATAGAGAAGGATTTGTAACTTCTTAACCACTTCACTCCTTAATCCATTTTGGACTTTAGTAACTTTAGCCTACTTCATCAGCCGATGTGTATAATCAAGGCAGAAGTGCTACTTCCTGGAGCTGGGTTATTTTCAGTGACACAGCTTCTAATTTTGCCAAATGGAACACCATTACTTGCCCAAATTACTGGGCAACTAGCATGCGCCTGAAGTGGATGCCAGGACTGATGCTTTTGTGGATGCTGAGTCAAGCCGTGGCTATTCGCTTAGGCAGTTAGCACAGGATGAATGCGGCACTGACCACAGCAACGCAGTGATCTTAGGGTGAGCCCACCCTCACCAGTGGCAGCAAGGACCCAACCCACGAGACTTCTCCAGAACTTAGAAGAAACATGAGGCCTTCCACGGAGTAAGCACACTCAGCCCCCAACAGGATAAACACAAATCCACAGCGGCCAAAACATTACAAAAGCAAGCTTAGCAAAATAGAGATATCTACAGAATAGCTATCAGATAAACAGCAGAGTTTCCATCATCAACAGAGACACCATAAGACAATGGAATTGTATCTTCCAAGTGCTGAGGAAAAATGTCTTCCGGGGGGATCCTGGTGGGGAACGTTTCCTTCTCCTTTCTTAATACATTTAGGCTTACGGGTATGGACGTACAATGTAAATTGTGCTCGTGGATTTCAGCGTGTCCCTCTGAGGAAATTAACGAAGAGAAGCACTCCTGTGAGGGGTGGGGTGTGGTGAAATGGGGCTTGCTAAGTCCAGATGACCTTGGGACTATGACTTACTCCTAGGATCCTAGAACCAATGAAACTATCATTTAAGAGTGAGGCAAAAGAAATACTTTAAAAAAGATATACTGAAACAGGGGTGCCTGGGTGGCTCGATCAGATAAGCGTCTGACACTTGCCTTTGGCTCAGGTCAGGATCTCACCGTTTATGAGCTTGAGCCCCACATCAGGCTCTGTGCTGACATCACAGAGCCTGTTTTGGATTCTCTCTCCTTCTCTCTCTGCCCCTTCCTCTCTCTCTCTCTCTCAAAATAAATAAACATTTGAAAATAAAATAAAAAGATATATGGAGACAGTCTGAACCCAGAGATTGCCTCCTGAAGGAATTGGAAATAATAAACAATTTCATTCAGGGAAAAAAAAAAATAGAAGAAAAGACCATGAGCCCAGAAAAACGGGGTGACTATAACAATTTTAAGGATAAGCAAAGAAATCAGTAAGATCTAAACAAGTATTGAAGCATCATTATCCTCTGAAGAGGTTTGGAAACACTGAAAAGTTAAAATACTTAGCAGTAGGCCTGGGAACATGAGTGGGGAAGGGAATAAAGTTACAGAGAATACAGTTCCTAATTTAATTTACGAGGAGGACAAGGACACTGATCTACCTCAGGCTGTGTTAGAAAGTGAAGTGAAGTGTGTATATTAAAAACTTCAGGAAGACAAAGACCAGAAATAGAATGCACAACTACCGAATCAACAGAAGGCCTAAGGGGGAAGGAAACCCCATCAGCCTCACCGGGAATGGCCAAAAGTGACCCGGTAAAGCAAAGAAGTGATACGTGGAAACTGTAAAATAAGTTTATACATATAACTCCAGATAACCCACAGTCATCACATGAATCATAAATGGGTTAATCTTGCCTTAAAAAGATCAACAACTCAGACTACGCTTTAAATATCCAGATAGATGCAGTTTATAAGAAGCCTGCCAAACACAATGACACAGTCAGAAAAGAATTAGAAAAAGATACACCAGATGTATCGGTTAGAAACTCTGGTTACAAATGTGGCGCCTGGGTGATTCGGTCATCGGTTGAAGGTCCGACCCTTAGTTTTCCCTCAGGTCATGATGTCTTAGTTTTGGCTCAGGTCATGATCTCACAGCTCGGGAGATCGAGCCCCATGTTGGGCTCTGCACTGAGTGTGGAACCTGCTTGGGATTCTCTCCCTTCCTTTCTCTCTCTGACTCTCTCTCTCTCTCTCTCTCCCTCAAAATAAATAAATAAGCATTTTTTAAAAAAGATACTTTGGCTACAAGTCATTGAAAAATCAACTCACATTGGTTAACAATAGAGTTATCAGCTCGCATACACAGAAACTCCCAAGGCAGGATTACTGACGACCATTGCCAACAAGGACCCAGCACCTTCCCATCTCTGGCCTCCCGTCCATAGCACCAACTGTGTTCTAAGGCTAGAGCCCCCTGGGAGCAAAATGACTGCACTTTTTCCAGGCTCCCCCTCAATGAGTCCTCCCCAAAAGCCAAGGCAATTCTAAAGAAGAATAAGAGAGCCAAGGACTTGACTTAATCAACATGCTCCGAAGACGTGCTATACAGCTGTGTGTACGACAATAATTTCCTCGGGAAGAAGGGGGAGAAATAGGATTGGGCAAGGATAAAAATGAGGTTCAATGTCATCAGTGATTTTTGCTTTTAAAGTTCCCATGAGACTGGCCTGAAGCTGAGGCTTCAAATCTCACTTGGTCTTCTCTTACCAGTTTTTCCGGGGAGAACTCCCAAATACACAGCACGTACTGTATCCTCATGCCAGGTCTGCTACTGAGGAACCTGTCCTAGGACAGCAAACGAAGGCATCAAGCCTCTCGCTGGTCACCCGTCCGTAGGCTGAAATTGCACTTCCCCAAGATATCAACGGCCTAATCCCTGGAACCTGCGAATGTCACTTTCTATGGTAGATGTGACTAGATTAAGGGTCACGAGATGGGGAAACTACCCTGGATTATCTGGATGGACCTTAAATGCATCACATCTAACTTTATAAGAGGGAGACCAAGGGAGATTTGAACACACACACACACACACACACACAGGAGAAGGCCAGGTGAAGGCAGACCAGGGAGAGAGATCTGAAGACACCAGCCTTGAACACTGGAGCAACAGGCCAAGGAACGCTGGGAGCGACATGAGGCTGGAAAAGGCAAGGAAAGAGATTCTCCCCCTAGAGCCTCCAGGGGGGATGAGGCCCTGCTGACACCTTGATTTTGAACTTCTGTACTCCAGGACTGTGAGAGAGAAGAAGTTTCCGTTATTTTATGCCACACAATTTACAGTAATTTGTTAAAGCACCCACAGGAAACCAATGCACCCTCCTCCTCATAAAAGCATCACTTTCCCTACGCTATGTGCCAGGCCCTGTGACTCTGATTACAGAGTCCATTTATTGTTGGAGAGTTTTCTTGACTCTGATTATCTCATTTAAGCCTTGCAATAACGCTCTGGGGTAGTTAACTTACAGGTGTGAAAACAGAGGCATGAAGAGGTTAACTGACTTGCCCAGGATGACACAGAATCAGGATTCAGACAGAGACAGGCCAACTCCCCAGTCATCCTGCTTTACAAGTACCATGTCCCATACTTCAAGTTCAGGTGGCCCAGCAGGGAAGGTTATTAAGCCGGAAGGAATGGGAGGAGGTATGTCCATCGTGTGTCTGGGCCCCAGGAAAAAGTGTTAGAAGCCTGGACTCAGACACCTCTCCCCCTGCCAGCCTCCTACATGCCAGTTCCAAGGAAAGGCAACCCAGGGACTGGCTCATAGGTAAACCCTGCGCCAGTACCGAGCAGGGTAGATGGATGGACGGGCAGATGGACGGGCAAACAGACAGAGGCAGTCAGCTGCTGACTGTGCTGTCATTCCCGATCCCAGCCCTAGTTTTTACAAGTCACCAGGCACTGGAATCTTCCTGCAAGATTGACTCAGTACAAATAAGAATAGAAAAGGAAGGAAGGAAGGAAGGAAGGAAGGAAGGAAGGAAGGAAGGAAAGAAAGAAAGAAGGAGGAAAGAAGAAGAAAGAGGGAAGAAAGAAAGAAAGAAAGAAGAAAGAAAGAAAGAAAGAAAAAGAAAGAAAGAAAGAAGAAAGAAAGAAAGAAAGAAAGGGAAGGAAGGAAGGAAGGAAGGAACAAGAAAGAAGGAAGGAAAGAAAGAAAGAAAGAAAGAAAGGAAGGGTACAAACCATTCCCCACCTGAGGTCTGCCTTCAACAAGGGAAAAGAAAATTCTTAAGGAAGCAGGTGCTCCTCGGCTGGGAAGATGCCAAATGGGTCCCGGAAGCCCTGTCAGTCCTCAGGACCCAGTTAGCCTCCCTTTGGGGCACTGGGCTCTTTGTTGATCTTCTCAGGCTGGGAAAGAGGGCCCAGAGCTTTGATCTCCTCCTGCCAGGGCCTCTCACTGGGAAATGTCACATCTGCCACCACTCACACTGCTGCCTCAGCTCACAGGCCAGCTGCTCTCCCATGACATAGGCCATGCTGCCACCGCAGGCTCCCCTAACGCTCACCCTGCCTTGACCATGGTCTCCAGATACACCCCGCAAATTCTCTGGGCACAGCACCACCGGAGACAAGTGAGACATGGCCGTTACCTTGAAAGAACTCAGGATTAACGAGGGAGATAAACTCGAGCACAAAAACCTTCGCTACGGGCCGAAATGTGATAGGCGCCAGAACGGAGCTAAGAGCTACCATTTATTGTTGGAGAGTTTTCTCGGTACTGAACACGGGGCCACATTAAGTCTTTGCAGGCCCTTTACCCCCACGGGGCCTGTCTCCCTGCTGTTCTGCCCTGAAGCAGCTGGAGGCTGGGAGGCTCAGGCCTTCACCTGTGAAGTTCTGCTCACACACTCAGCTGATCTGGAATGATCGGGAATTCACCGGGAGCCAGAGGATGGTGCTCATCTGTTCTTTCTCCAGGCTGGAGCTGAGCCCTTTCTCCCTCCCCCTCCCCTATCTGTCTGCTCCCTGTCTCCACACCAGGAGGCCCTGTGCCATCCCCACCCCCCGGGGGGGTCCTGGATCTTTCTCTTTTCTCAGCTAGCCAGATCTCTGTCCTGCTAATACTGCTGCCTTTCCAAGTAGAACTGTAGCCGGGGCAGGGGAGGGATGGACACGGCATGGAAAGGACTGGGGGTCTCTTCCTGTCTCCCGGTGCTGGGACTGAGGACCTGAAGGGGACATCATTTTGGGGAAATTGAGCCTCAGAACGGTCCAATAACGTGCCTAAAGACACTTGGCTTATAAGGGGTGGGGCTGGGACCCGGCTGTTGGCTTTATCGCCAAGTGGACGGGGATGAGGAGAGGGGTGCGCTCACGCCAACCGGGCCTGGGCAGACCCTGCCTCAGGCTGCTCACCGTCCAGGGTCCGACACCTCCTCACCGCCGGCTCCACGCAGGGCTCCAGGAAGAGCCTAGAATCACCCCCACCCCCGCCAACAGGAACTCTGAAGGCTGGGCAGGAAGGGCTGTGGAGGTGCCCAGGACACCTGCCCTGCGCAGGCTCCTGCCGCACGCTCATTTCAGCGTAGATCACGCCGGCCAGTGCTGCTCTGCAGGGCTAGTGGCCAGCCACACAGATCAGGCATGTCCCTGACCTCCAGGAGCTCACGGCCTCCTGCGGGAGACAGACCGCTGTTCTGGGGGCCACACCGACCAGAAGCCTGAAGGAAGACCTGTGGGTCCGTTACCAAGTCACCACCTCTGCGCTCCGTGCGAGCAGGCCTTGCGCATTCCCTCGTCCGCCTGGCCGGCGGCTCCGCCGATAGGAGGCGCTCCAGGGCGAATGCCGGCTGGAGTGGGACCCCCCCCCCCCCCCCCCCCCCCGCTCACTCTTTCCTGTTTGTTCCCCCCTTCGCTTCCTGTGGGCTTCCTGTTTCTGTGAGCGCCGTCCCAACCGCTGTTCTTCACCCCGACCACCGGACCGGCGATCCCAAGCAACAGCCGAATCCAGTTTGCTGTTTTTCCGACTCTGGCGGAACCAGTTTCGCCCCATCCCGCCCCCCAAGAGCCGCTGTCAACAGCTGGCGGAACCCCCTGCTTGGAGGTCTGGGCCCCTGGCACGGGTGACCTCCCTCCCCCGAAGTTGAGTTTCAGCTCTGCAGGGCGCCTCCTCCAGGTTTCTCAGTGTCCCCTCTGCTCACCCAGCCATAGGAATGGTGGCCACTTCCTACAGTTGCTACTTCTGTTCCACCTTGGCGGGGAGCGGGGCGGGAAGGGGGGGCTGTGGTCTGCTTCTTAAGCCCCAGTTACCTGGTTCACAGCTTTATACATAACAGTCCTTTCTGTTAAATCCTCTCTGTTCTCCTTTCTGGACACTGCCTGGTACAATATCTTTAGAGGACATCTGTTGTTTTGGTCTCTCCCGCAGTATCCCTATGACCCTTCCCTGGTAATAATGTCCCCCTCCTTTACAAAACTGCCTCTCCCGCATGACCCATTCCCTATGATTCTGTTGGACTGCCAGTGGCAGTCCCCTGTGGCCCTAAGCTGGCCTGGATATGCTGTTGCTCCCAGAGGTGAGCATGTGGCTTATGGCAGCCAATTAGAGCCTTCCCTGGGACCTGTATACATTGAGGTCTCCTTCTTCCAGTGGGTTCACTGGGGTGAATCAGATTGTGTTCTCTGCACCCCCACACAAAATATCCCTATCCATAGTAGAAAAGAAGGAAGACAGATCACAAGGAGAGAAACAATTGAGCATTGGCAAGGGAGGACCTGACCACACGGCTGAGCCCTCCACCCAGTCGTGCCCAAAGTCCACTCCACCCTGTCTTTCCCAATTTCCTGAACCAAGAAGTCCCCCTTTGTTTTTAAGCAAGTGTGAGTTGGGTTTCTGTCACATTCAACGGGAAAGTCCTGACTAATATGGCTGAGGCAAATCTCCTTGGATCTGAGCTGTCTCGAGTCAAGGTGACTCAGCACCTCGTCTAGTCAAATTCCTCAGGAGGTGCAGCAACCCCTGTGCTGAGTCTCCACCGCACGGCAGCCTGTAGATGCTGGGACACAGCTCACAGGTCCCTCTGGACAGAAGCAAAGACGCTCTGGAGAACAACATGAACCAGAGCACAAAGGGAGCCACCTGAGATCCTGTTTATTAATGTGCCTAGCAAAGCACCTAGATGCTTATTTAGTCATGGCTGAGCCAGGATCAAGTTGAAGAAGCACAATCTGGGAGAAACCAAGAATATAGCCCAACTTCCATCCTGGGGTCCAGGGCATGATCCTGCCATAGACAGCTTTGTCTCTCCTGTATGTGTTATGTAATTACAGGATCATATCGGCATCCCTTCTTGCCCTGTCAGGCTCCTTTTGGAAATGTTAGGCTTCAAAGTTTGCTGAGATGAAGATAATTCTAGTTCAGAATATCTTTCCCCTTCCTGCAGGAACAGGACCACAGGGACCTTAGGGACCACTTAGTATTACATTCCTCACTCCCTGATCCCCACCCCCTCAGGAGGCTCCCCACTGAATCACGTAGTTGGTGACTCTCCAGGTCAGGAGCAGAGCCCAGATCTTCTCTTAGAATGTCAGTGGTCCATGGGGCACCTGGGTGACTCAGTCGGTTAAGGGACCGACTTCGGCTCAGGTCACGATCTCGCGGTTTGTGGGTTCGAGCCCCACGTCAGGCTCTGTGCTGACAGCTCGGAGCCTGGAGCCTCTTCGGATTCTCTGTCTCCTCCTCTCTCTGCCCCTCCCCTGCTCATGCTCTGTCTCTCTCTGTCTCTCAGTAATAAATAAACGTTAAAAAAAAAAAAAAAAAGAAGAAGAATGTCAGGGGTCTGACTGACCAGAGACTCACAGAAGGCAGGGGCCTTGCAGCCACCACCCCTCAACGTCAGTCGACAGGGTTTTTTGCAAGACCCTCACAGGAGGGACAGGGAGGCTGAAGACCCTGGGGTCACCAGGCCTACAGGGCCCTTCTCTCCAGCTGTGGCCATTTCTGTGAGATTTCCCCAAAGTCGGGGCTTCTTCCAGGTATGTTTGCAAAATTCTTCTCAGCACTAGAAACTTAAACAAAAACACAGTTCAATGGCACCAATGTGCCAACCCCAACCCAGACCCAGCAGACAGTGTGATGACAGAAAAGAGCCCTGGGCCAGCAGCCAGAGCTGGGCCCTAGGTCTGGCCCACAACTTACTGGACAGTTGAGGGTGAGTCATTTGGCCTCTCTGGGCCTTTGCTTCTGCATCTGCCACATAGAGGGGAAAGGCAATATACTTCCTACCCTTCCTGCTTCCTGCTTCCTTGGGCTGTTGTCCACAGCTCCCTCATCCTAAGACACTGCCTTGACCCTTCCAGCCCCTCAGTCAGCGCCTTCCCCGCCCAGGACGGGAACCAGGCCCACCGCCGGGTATGATGTTTCCAGAGCGCTGAAGAGGGGCGTGCTGGGCCCGGGGTTTGCTTGAGAAACAGGCATTCACTGGTGCCACACACCTGCACTCCTGTCTTCTGAGTCACAGAAACTGCAACACGAGGTCTGGCGAGTCAGCCCGGCGTTGGCAATCACCCCTATGACTGCACGTAAGAGTTGGGAGACCAGAGTGAATCTGGGCTTGAGAGGCAGAGGTTTTCATTCCCGCTCTGCTGTGAATTCCCTTCTTAGCTTGACTCACCTTTCCCGTGTCCCACTTCCAAAGCTGCAAATCATAAGACACCCAGTGTGTCAGAGCTATGGAAGAGAGCTCACAGGTTTTAGCCTCCTCACTCCCCATCCATCTTCTAGATGAGAAATCGGGGAGCCAGAGAGGAGAAGGGGCTCATCTGAGATCCCACCGTGAGTCAGTGACAGGGCAGACCTGAGCACCCTGCTTGGGGTACTGTTCTCCAGGTCAAAGCGCAGCCCCATTTGATTCCAGACATGTGCCTTTGGGAGAGTCACCTAACCCCTTTGAGTCCCAGCTTCCTTCTCTGTTAAAGCGAGAGTAATAAATAGTACTACCTTGTGGGGTGTAGGGAGGGTGACGTGGGCGAATATATGTGAAACCCTTGAAATAGCATCCAACAGAGTAATTTATAATTGTGGGCTCTTGCATGAGTGGCCTGCTCTAATAAACATATCCCCAACTTTCCAAGTCACAACACGACAGAAGTTTGTCTATCACACTTGTGATACTCCAATGCAGGTGTTCCGTACTGGTGGGCAATTTCCCACATGGTGCCCAGGAACCCAGGCTCACTGGGTTTTGGGGTTTCACCATCCCCCAGGACGAGCCAACAGAAGGGGAAAGAGGATGCAGAGTAGCCCCACCAACTTCTAAAGCCTCAGCCCAGAGGTGTCGCCCATCATTTCCATACACACTCCTTTAGGGAGAGCCAGTTACATGGCCGTACCTGAGTGCAGAGGGAGTTGGGGAGTGTCGTCCCTGGCTGAGTGGCCACCTCCCAGTTAAGAAGCCCACGATTTGGAACAGGAGCACAGATTTTGTGAATAGACTTCTCTGCAACAGCTAACAAATCATCCCCAGACTTAGTGGCTTAAGACAACATTCAATGGTTCACAATCTATGCATCAATAATTTGGGCTGGGATCAGCCGTGTTTTTTCTGCTGGTCTCAACTGGGCTCACTCACCCAGCATCAATTAGCTGCACAGCTCAGCTGGGCCAGGATGGTCTCAGATGGCCTCACACACACGTTCATCCCTGAGCATGTTCTCACCCAGGGTATCTTGGTTGCCACACACCCTCTCCAGCAGGTTATTGTTTATGGGACAGCAGAATTTTGAGGTAGCAAGAACAGATACCACAAGGCTTCTTGAAGCCTGGGTTGGCAGCCCACATTATATCACTCCTGCCACATTCTGTTGGTCAAAGCAACTCACCAGGCAAGACCAGTTTTTTTTTTTTTCAACGTTTATTTTATTTTTGGGACAGAGAGAGACAGAGCATGAACGGGGGAGCGGCAGAGAGAGAGGGAGACACAGAATCGGAAATAGGCTCCAGGCTCCGAGCCATCAGCCCAGAGCCTGACGCGGGGCTCGAACTCACGGACCGCGAGATCGTGACCTGGCTGAAGTCGGACGCTTAACCGACTGCGCCACCCAGGCGCCCTAAGACCAGTTTTAAGAAGTAGAGAGGCAGACTTCACTTCTTGATAGGAGGAGCTGCAAAGGGTCTGTGGTCACTAGCAATCTATACACATGTTTGGAGGAAAAGAAAAAGCATAGTCAGAGGAAGAGAGGGTGTATTCTAGGTAGACTAATGAACTCTAAGTGTCCTCTGCAATAGTTGTCTGGTTGTCAGGTTCAAGATGGAACGTGGCTGCATCATATACACACGTAGCCTACGGAATCCACAAATTCACTGGTGGGGGCGGAGGGGGGGTGCAGGGGCAGGTAGATAAAGAGAGAGAGATAATTTAAATAATGCCACTGATTCCAGAACACCTGACTTGAAGTCAACGTGAGACAAGAAAACTGGAAACCACGTCTTTTGCCAAAAGGGTTGTTTACCCAGTCCTTCAGGTTATACACTTGGCCATTTTCTGGAAAGCACACCAAAAAGATTCTAATAAGACTTATGAAATGACTATCAATCAGACCTGTCACTCTTTCCCTTAGAGGCACCTAATTTGACCCATTATTTTCACATAGGATTGGTTCAGTTTAATCAAACTTTTGCCAATACAATATTTTTAATAAAATAATTTTTTTATCACCTGCCTTAAATATGTCTCACAATACCTAGAAACTGCAAATTTAGTTCATCAATCTTTGAAAAATATCTCTCACCCAAATTGGCATACGAGGCCTTACTATGAAACCTATCAACCAAACCAGACTTCCTTTCTATCAGAAAAGTAATGTGCATTTCAAGGAATATCATAAAATCTACTGGAAAATAAATTTTGGAATAAATCATGTAAGACGGTGCTGTAAAAATAGTCAGACCAAGATGTACATGATTTTGATCCCATATAATTATTTGATCTACTACGTGAGAAGTATGGTAAAAAGACATACTTTTTTGACCTCTCCTGTTGGTTTTGGGAATCAATTAAAGAAACAATTCCATTAATTTCTTTGGTTATCATGATCAAATTTTTCTATGTATGTAATGAAAAAGAAAAGATAAATGTCACTGAAAGATAAGTCAGCATATTTGAAATGATAGGTAGAAAATCTGAACATTTTACAAGATGAAATGAGAAGATTGTCTATATCTGAAATAAGTAATTTATGATATAATTTGATAAAAGTAACTTTTAACTACATATGAACTACTATATAATTCATAAGGTAGTTATGAACTACTTTCATAACAAATTTGAAAGACACACATATGAGTTTTATCTGTATTTTAAAAAATTTTTTCAATGTTTTATTTATTTTTGAGACAGAGAGAGACAGAGCGTGAGCAGGGGAGGGGCACAGAGAAAAGGAGACACAGAATCCAAAGCAGGCTCCAGGCTCCGAGCTGTCAGCATAGAGCCCGACGCGGGGCTCGAACCCACAAACTGTGAGACCATGACCTGAGCCGAAGTCAGACGCTTAACCGACTGAGCCACCCAGGCGCCCCTGTATTTTTTTTTTAAGTGTATCTCAAGAAACATGACAGTCTCAGGAAGCTTACAGTTATATTTGGAGGTTAGAAGTCTTAAACAAAAATTGTTAGTACTCCCACCACCATGCTCTTCTCTATGGCATCAGGATTCAGAATTTCTCAGTCTGAGCCCTCATTCCTCGTTTCTTTCTTTAAAAAAAAAAAGTCAGTATATTTATTTATTTTTGAGAGAAAGACAGAGTGTGAACAGGGGACAGGCAGAGTGACAGAGACACAGAATCTGAAGCAGGCTCCAGGATCTGAGCTGTCAGCACAGAGCCCGATGCGGGGCTCAAACCCGTGAACCTCAAGATCATGACCTAAGTCCAAGTCGGAGGCTTCACCAGCTAAGCCACCCAGATGCCCCTGATTCCCTGTTTCTTTTTTTGTTTTTATTTTTTTTTTAACGTTTATTTATTATTGAGAGACAGAGAGACAGAGCATGAGCAGGGGAGGAGCAGAGAGAGGAGGAGACACAGAATCCGAAGCAGGCTCCAGGCTCCAAGCTGTTAGCACAAAGCCCCCACACGGGGCTCAAACTCAGAACCGCGAGATCATGACCTGAGCCGAAGTCGGACGCTCAACTGACTGAGCCAACCAGGTACCCCATGATTCCCTGATTCTAATGCCAGTCTTCACCCTTTAACAGAAATGTGTGTAGGACCTGGAAGGCTTTGTGCCCTGACGGTTTGGGGTGGTTTAATTCTCCCCTTTGATTATAACCTGGGAGGTTTCACACCCCTCAAAGGGTGAGGGCATCTCCTGCTTTTCTTCAGTAGGGAGGGTTAGAGTGAAGCCAGGTGCATCCCAGGGATGTCAGCTCTAGGAGAGTATCATGGGAAACTGAGCATCTGGACGCCAAGTCCTTTCAAACATGTGATACTAGAGACCCAGTGGCCACATCTGCTACGTGCAGGGGTTTGCATCCCTCACTCTGGATGCTTCTGCCCTAGAGCACGGGATACCATCCAAACTCCTCAGTCTGGTCCCCATAGAGCAGCCCCACCTGTGTTTCTAGATCCAGTCACTCGTGCTGCCTCAGGCTTACACTCTCGGCTTTTTCACCTTCTGCCTCGGTCCTTTGCTCCAGGCTGAGGCCACCTCCCAGCCCTCTGGTGCAGGAAGATGACCGATGTCCAAGGTCATACAGGCTGAACATAACCTCCCTGGACCCAAGTGTTTTGGTGGGCAGGGCTGCTGGAGAGCAGGAGGCAGTTCCTACCTACCTGCCCTAGGGAGGAACAGTAGGCAAGACTTTCCCAGCTCCACTAGATCTTCTGGGAATTCTTTAATGACCATCTCTATTCCTTGAAAAAAAGGGAGTGCTTTATTCCCATAGCAGTGGAAAATCCGCACTGTTTGGCCTTTCTACTTCCATGGCAGAATCTTGGAGTGTGCCAGGCTGGGCTGCATGAGTTACTGGCAGCATGGATTAGGGGAAGTGCCAAGACACTGAGGTCACGACAGCTGGACTCCAGCCTCCGCTCTCCTCCTCACCAGTTGTGTGACTTTGAGTAAGTCACACAGGCTCTTTGAGCCCCTGATTTCCCATGTCCAAAATGTGGATGTTAATATCTAACTCACGGAGGTTGAGGAGGATTAAATGGGAGTCCTACACACCTAAAGTTCCCAACACTGAGACTTCTCCTGAAGCCCTGTGACATCGATTCCATGCTGTTGTCCTCTGCTGTCCAGCTCAAGCTCGGGATCCTGTATCTGCACATGCACAGGCACATGCACACGCGCTCACACACACACACACGCATGCACCAGGCTGCCTCCTTTTGGGGCTGAAGCCAAATCTAGAGAGAAATGCAAAGTACAAAGGAGAAGAATGGAGGCCATTTTTCACATTCTTCCAGGACCGTGAACTTCAGGGTAATTAGATAGATGTGAAATGAATACAGGGCTCTTTTTTAATCCTAGATCTACTTAATTGTGTCAGTTGGGAGAGTCATTAATAAATGATTAATGGAAATAGCTTCCGTAAAAATTGAATTCTCTCAGCTGCCCGGCGACTCTGGTGAGAATTCAGAGCTATTAACAGCTTCAGGTTGACTCTCTTGCTTCACACAGCAGATAATGCTTCAGGCAGAGGGACTCTCTCCCCAGAGCCAAGTATTTGGATCATTGTCAGAGGGAAAAACTAAGATCAAGATTGAACAACTGGTTTAAAGTGCCAGAAGCAGTTGGTGTCCAAGCCAGAGTGGAAAACCCGGGGCCGGGGCCTCCCCGCCCAGTAAGAGCCTGGCTGGTATAGGACCATCTGAAGCACCTATTCCGCCACCTTGGGGATTTAATGGAAGCCAACAAAATGCCAGGCAGGTGGGGAAAAAAGACAGCAGGTACATGCGCCCCAAATGCAGCAATGGTGATCTTCAGGTAAGACCCTAAGGGTGACCTGATTTTTATTTTACTGTGCTATTTTTCTGCATTGAATTTACAATACTTTGAAATTAGGGGGAAATGCTATTTTCAAGACTACTACCCAGAGCATGTCAAAACACACCTGATCATAGAAAGACAGACTAAACACAGATGATCTGCTAACACCTCTTGCATTTTCAGGGTGAAAAATGTTTGGGTCTGAGTTGGGCAGAGACCACAAGGACCCTCATCACAGCGGAACCAGAGCAGGTGACGGCAGGCAAGTAAGTACAGACCCTCGTTGTGCTGTTCACATGGCTGTTCCACATCATCCGGAGCTTCGGATGGCCTCCAGGGACTTCGCAGCCAGCTGGTCTGTGACTGCCAGCCCAGAGAATCCACAGCCAAATGTGTTTTCAAAGTCAAGGGCAGCACTGCATCCCCCGAGCAAGTTTAGGGATATGGGAAGAACAGGAAGCCAACCACCCAAAAGTATAAGGAAGAAAGGCGTTCCCTGACCAAAGCCATGCTTCTGGGGCAGGCAGAGAGCCTCAAGGGTGCGAAGCTTCCAAGTTCAGAACTTCACCCCAGATGGCAAAGTTAGAGTCTACAGAGCTGCTCTTCTGCTATAAAGAGGGAACCACCCATGTCCCCAGGTCTTGTACTTGCCCTGTGATTAACTTAAGGTCCGGTTTCCATCCTTCAAAACATAATCCTGCAAATTTGGAGTCAGAGAGAAGGTGAGTGGTTGCCTAGGGAGGGAGGTGGGAGTGGGGACTGACTACACGGTACAAGGGATCTTCGTGGAGGCTGAAAATGTTCTAAAACCAATTTATGTTGATACTTGTGCCACTCGGTAAAGCTACTAAAAATCATTGAATTATACACTTGTAACAGTTGAAATTTGTGGGGTGTGAAATACACCTCAATAAAGCTGGTAAAAAGATAAATGGCAAAAAAAAAAAATAATAAAGACAAAACCGAAAAACTACCTACTACCGATGTAATCTCTCTCCCGAAAACTCCCTAGCTGCCTTCCCTGCACAGAGCTGACCACTCCTCCTCAGAACTCCGGTGGCCTTTTCTTGGGTTTGCTCCCACACTACACCGTAAATTGTGATATTTGCGGCTGCACGTGTATCTCCATCTAGATCAGGCCTCGTCGTCTCTGCCTCAGTCCCAGCCCCAGGGTCACACAGGCCCTGCACAGCAGAGGGATGCTGGAAGTAAGCCTGTGGGAGGTGGGGGGAGGGGGCCCCTGCAGGTCCCCTCTATGAGCTGCACACATTGCTCAGGACTTTCAGGGCTCCAGGAACTTACAGGTCCCCAAGGCCTACACTCGCACAGACCCGGGTCACGTATACATACAGCCCAACATGGGGCTTGAACTCACAAACCGTGAGATCATGACCTGAGCCAAAATCAGAGGCTCAACCGACTGAGCCACCCAGGTGCCCCTAGATCCTTTTTTTAAGCATAAAATAACAGACCGGCTAGAAGCCCCTGTATCCTCTTATCCTGGTCCTGGTATCTCCCTCCCTATCTAGAAACAGCAGCTATATAGATTAGACACACATCCAACCTGTGTTGTAGTATTTATATTATATTGATTACATAGAACTGGGTTGTCTACATTGTTTTTAAGCTTACCAAAAAAATGGTTTTATACTATATGTAACCCGCTACAACTTACATCCTTCCAGAACTATCTATGGTGAAATAAACTTGTTTCATTCACTTAACTTCCATATAATAATTCGATTGTGTAATATGCCACGGTATCTTTCTCCTCTCCTCCACAGATGGAGTTTGGGTTTGTTTCTAAGATTTGCCATAAGAAATGGTACAATGAACATCACTAGGCATGTTTTCCTGTGCACGTAAGCAAGAATGGAACAGTGCTTCTCTGAGTGTGGTCCCAGGACCAACAGCATCAGCATTGCCTGAAAAATTAGTAGACATGAGAATTCTCAGGGCCCACATTAGACTGAACCAGACCCTGGGGTTGGCGTCAGGCAATCTGTTTTAGCAAACCCTCCAGGTGGTTTGGATGCAAACTAAAGTTTGAGAACCACTGCTCCAGACTAGAGCTTGTACCTAGAAATGGATCACTGGGTCCTCAGGTGTGCACATTTTAGGATCAACCATATGCCCCCAAAGAGCTCTCAATGCAATTTACATCCTCCCTCCTGTCCTGTGAAGTTCTCCCCACCTCTTCACCAACACCATTGGCACTGTTGGGCCCTTTCCTTTTTGCCAAGCTGTTGGATAGAAACGGTATCTCTTTGTTGTTTAAATTTGCATTTCTATGATTACTAAAGAGGTCTTCAAATGCTTACTGGCCACTCAGGTTTCTTCTCTTCCTTCATTAATTTAAAAATCTAAAACCACAGATTTAAATTTTTTTTTCAACGTTTATTTATTTTTGGGACAGAGAGAGACAGAGCATGAATGGGGGAGGGGCAGAGAGAGAGGGAGACACAGAATCTGAAACAGGCTCCAGGCTCTGAGCCATCAGCCCAGAGCCTGACGCGGGGCTCGAACTCACGGACCGCGAGATCGTGACCTGGCTGAAGTCGGATGCTTAACCGACTGCGCCACGCAGGCGCCCCAGATTTAAAAAGATACATACAAACTTCAAGCTGTACCTACTTGTCTCATCATCATGTTTACGAAATGGAAGGCTGGACCAAAGCTCCAGCGTGTCTGGCTGTACAGACACATCCCTACTCAGTGTCCTGCACCCTGGGCTCTGATCTCAGTGCCAGACCTCTCTCAAGGCTACCTTCTGAGCTGAGGCTCACATCTCCTCCCATAACTACAGCCATCCCATCCTGAGCCCATCTGCCTGGGAATTGGTAATGCCTGTTCAACAGTTAACAGCAGAGAGAACTTCTCTCCCCAGGCCAGCCCCATGGGGCACCAGGCCTAACTCAAGAGATCAAGAACTTGACAAATTCAGAGATCCATTCATTCAATCATTTATTCATTCAACCGAAATATGTGTATTGTTTTTTTAAATATTTATTTATTTAGAGAGAGAGCACAGGTGGGAGAGGAGCTGAGAGAGAGGGAGACACAGAATCCGAAGCAAGCTCCAGACTCTGAGCTGTCAGCACAGAGCCCGACACGGGGCTCGAACCCACGAACTGTGAGATCATGACCTGAGCCGAAGTCAGACGCTCAACTGACTGAGCCACCCAGGCGCCCCTGAAATATGTTTATTGCATCAACGATGTGTCAGACACGGGGTTTGGCACAATGGTGAGTTTACCATGCCCTCGTGGAGCACACAGTTCCTTGGAAGAGAGACATTAAATGAAGAATTACACAAATTCACCTAAAACTGCAATGATAAGAGCCAAGAAGGAGTAGTTGATATCATGATGAGACTGGTCAGGAGCTCAGGGAAGGCTTCCCAAGGATGTGATCACTCAGCAAACAGCTGGAGGCAGCAGAGGGGTGCTTTCCAGGGCCACACAGAGTCCCCACAGCCCATAGCCCACCTGGCCTTTCCTGTACAGCTCTGAGTATACAGTCAGAGCCAAGAGAGCAGGGCTGCCTGAGCCGGGACCCCAGACATAAGCCCGGCCCCTGTCCAGCCTCTTGGATGAGCACCCACTGCCTGGCATCCTAGCCCGAGAGGCACCTCAGGCCTCAAGAGGACGAAGACAGCCTTTCACCAGCCGCCATCAAAACTAGTGAAGTCCAGGGGCACCTGGGTGGCTCAGTTGGTTGAGCGCCTGACTCTGGCTCAGGTCATGATCTCATTGTTCGTGGGTTCAAGCCCCGCGTCAGGCTCTGTGCTGACAGCTCAGAGCCTGGAGCCTGCTTCGGATTCTGTGTCTCCCTCTCTCTCTCTGCCTCTCCCCTGTTCACACTCTGTCTCTCTCTCTCTCTTTCTCTCAAAACTAAATAAACATTAAAAAAAAAAAAAAAAAACCTAGTGAAAGCTTCTGTAGCTCAGGGACTGAAGACCTCAGAGGCAGAGAGCCCCAGAGAACTCCAGTGGGAGATCAGCTGTTAGCGAGCTGGCCATCTAGTCAGATACAGTCTGATTTGTTTTAAAAGTGCTGTGAAGAAAAGAGAGGAATCATTTCTTTCCGGGAACACTGCTGACTTCTCAGACTAGAGATCACTTCCCCAGGAATTTACAATCTACAAAGGAGGCGGAGGGGCTGATCCATCCCTGCTTGGGACTCAGCAGGGGACACGCTGTCACCCTCATCTCTCTCTCAAGGATTGTTATAAAAGACTCTGCTCTCCACGTTCCCCTGCACAGCAAAATGGAGCATCTACTGCTCTGATTATTAATCGGCACAGCCAGCCAGCCCACTTCAGGGTCTAGAGTTCACACCCGAACGATCTTATTTAAAACAAGTTGGTTGCGAAATGCCCCCAGTCCGCCCCACTGTGGTGCAGAAGATTACACTTCCCCTTGATCTTGGATGGAGAGTGCCTGGGCGTGTTCCCCTGACCGGGGATGCCAAGAGACTCCCTTAGGGGAAGCCAGAACAGTAAGATGGGCTGATTATTTCAAAGATGGTTTTGTGAGATGGCATGGGAAGGGTTGAAACAATCCTCTTCTGGACTGTGGTGGTTCAGTGCCCCAGCAGAAGGAGGAATGGCTGGGATGGCGTGCCTGGGCAGAGTTCTCCCACCAGTTTACTGAGGCACCCTGACACCATTCTCCTCAAAGCTGTAAATATATTCTCTATCATTTAGGGAACAGGACCAGATCTTCTCTTAAATGTTTCCAGTTTAATGTCCGTGACTATATTTTCAATTTTTGTGCCCCATGATTCATATGATTTGTGGTGGCTTACAAAAATAAATTTGGCACAAGATTTTAAGAACTTAAGCGAGGAGGGGTGCCTGGGTGGCTTAGTGGGTTAAGCGTCCGACTTCGGTTCAGGTAGTGATCTCAACATTTCTTGAGTTTGAGCCCCACGTAAGGCTCTGTGCTGACAGCTCAGAGCCTGGAGCCTGCTTCAGATTTTGTGTCTCCCTCTCTCTGCACCGACCCGGCTCAAACTCTGTCTCTCCCTCTCTCTCTCTCTCAAAAATAAATAAAGGTTAAAAAAAAAAATTTTTTTTAAGAACTTACGTGAGGAAATTGGAAAGGAAAGAAGAGTAAAATAGGACACTACATTCCTTGTTAGGAGTGGGCCGAAATTTGCCTCTGAGCTTCCTAGCAGCAAATTCAAGAAGAGAAATACAATCAGTTACAAGACTAAAAGCATACAGTGAGGATAAACCAGTTGTATAGGAGGTCAACTCTTTCTGGTTCTAAGGTCTGAGAGAAATTTCTGACTTAGGTCTACAAAAAAAAAAAAAGAACTTCCACTCTGTCATGTTCAATAATGTCTTTTCAGGAAATACATTAACTTCCTTATAAGGGCCCCTAGTGTTGGCTCGTGAATTGTGCATAGCACAGTTTGAACCAGATCAAAACCCTGCAGTCCTCATCTGAAGTTCTCTGGTGGTCTTTATGAGCCAAGAGGACAACGGCAGGGTAGCTAGACCAGTATCTCTCAACTGAGGGCCCACTGACTGGTGGGTTTTCTCAGGCCTGTTCTTGAGTTTGACAAATAACATTGATTTCAGGCAGCACTTTTCAATCATTTTCATGTGGATTCCAATAGAAGCAGAGGAAAAGAAGTGCATATAACCCAGGGGCCACACGGGCCAAAGGTCATCTCCCCATAGTGTCAATCTAGCAGAAACATAATAGGACGTGGGTGTCCCTTGAGCAAACCCCTACTCCATCTGTCCCTGCCCCCCACATACACCTCCTTGCTTCGGCTGCTAGCCTTGCTACCTGGGGACAATGGTAGGCCAAAGACTAGTTGGGATTGGTTTGGATGAAACAGCCTTTCTTGGCTCCCAACTGCCCCACAGAATAAGGCTCAAACTCCTCCACATGCTGTTCAAGGCTCTATGCGATCCATCCCACCCTCTCCTGTGGCCTCAACAGAGTTACTTCCTGCCCTCCCCATCCCCAAGTCAGGCCCCTAACACTCCAGTCAGTTGACTTTCTTTGGGCTGACACTTTCCAACCTCTGTGTGTGTACCTTTTGCCTCTCTCCTCCCTAGTAAGTTTCTCTTTTGACATTTCTCCCACCTTCCAAGACTTGGCTCAAGGACCACCAAAGCCAAACCTTCCCTACTTTTCCAACAGATATGACCTCCATCTCTCCCATAACACTTGGTCAACACCGCGTTCATCCACACAACCCTTGTTCCAGCATCCTGCCAGCCCTCAACCCACAAGACGAATTTGAGTTTCTGGGGGTTTAGGCCTCTCTTTCCAGCTTGACTGGAGGCTTCTTAAGGGCAAAGGTCTTAGCTCGCAAGTCTCAGCTGTCTGGGGTCTCAGCCCTCCCCACCCCCCCTCCCCCAGCAGCAGTCCAGTAAGTATCTGCAGAACTCACATACAGGAGAGAGGGGCATAGTAGGGCTGCATCAGGAGAGGGGATACCTTCCGGGTGCCTTGGCTGATGGATGGGGAGGAAGCCAGCAGGCAGTGGGACTGCCAGCTGGATGAGCTGGGGAGGAGCAGGGCCTTCTCATCCCTCTGTCACAGCAGGGCCGGCCTGCACAGTAGCCAAAGGTGGGAGAGGCAGGGTGCTTGCTTCCCGGCAAATGAGCGCCTGACGTGCTCTGCACTCACTGGCATTTCTTGTTGCATCTGTTCATTTAGCCAAAGCATTCTGATCGCAGTGGCCATCGAGGCTTGTTGACATTTTTGAAATCCTGCCTTCGTGCAATGTAAGCTTCAGCCTTCCATCCACCAGCTGTGCCCCTGTATTCATTAAAACAGTAGAGGAGGTGAGCCCAGTTAATCCTCTGGGGGAGAGGTAGGGCCTATTTTTTAAAAGGATAAGGTTTCAGCTTACAGGGTGTGCTGGTTTGCTTTTCAGGGTGCCCAGTGGGCACTTGTTGAGCACCCGCTGTGCCCAGGGCCTTCTGCTGGGTTCCTGAGCATCCCCAAGTACGGAGGTGTATGTACAGGTATGTGCGGTGGTGTCCACGTGATATACGTGTGTGAGTTTGCATGAGCCACTGTGCTTGTTCATGTAGGTGCACGTGCATGTGTGTGTACAACTCACAGGTCCTGGCACCCAAAGGCACACCTTTAGCGAACGCACTGGGAGGGCGGACTGGTTCCATTTTCTCTTTGTTGTACTTAAAGCACCAGGGAAGCCGTTCTGCTCACATGGATCACTTGAGATTAAAAAAAGAGACTGTGTTTCAGCCAAAGTCTTCATGATGATCATTACCAGGACTCTGTAATTTCTCTCCTGAGAGCCCAACCCAGCAGGCTGGGAATAGTTTATTTTGATTGTCACCAGCTCCTCACAGAAGGGCTCCGTTAACTTCTCCCAGACGAGTTATTTAGTTACTTGTCTCATTCTGAAAGGCAGCTCTGGACCAGGGAAGGCAGGGCCCCTGGGGCACAACTCCGTGGGGAAGGCTTTTACATAAAATATGAGGAAATGGAGCCCCCTAAAACTGTGAGGACGCAGGGGCCCTGAGGGAAGGAGCCCCGGGCCAGGCACTTGTGACCTCTAGGGTCTGGGGTGTGGGCCCAACTCACTCCGTGATCTTAGAAAACTCCCTCATTTCGGGAACTGTTTACTTACTTGCAAAACAAAGGAGTTGAGTGTCTCCTTTCTAAGGTCCCTCTGCCTGCCAAGCTCAGGGACTGCTCCACAAAATGGAATTATTCTGCTGTTTGTGATGGAAATATTAGACTACTAAAAATTCAGAGCTGGAAGGGACCTTAGCTCACCTCCTAGCCCAACCTCCATACTTCTCGGAAGCCAACGACTTGCTCAGCGCAAGCTAGGGCTGAGTGGACACAATATCTCTTCCAGGCTAGATTAGAACCAATCCGACCCCTTGGTGCTATCTCAAATGCATTTCATTTCTGAGAGGTGACAGAGCTCTGGTCTGTCCCCTTAGCTTTGGTCAGGACTTAGCTCAGGCCTCAGCTCCTTCCCAGACTCCCATCTCTCTTTGAGTCCCCTCCCCCAGCACCGGGCTTACATTCCGGTCGCAGCATCTGAAGTCTTCTGGATCTTGCTACACAAAGGGTGGTTCTCAGTAGTAGCATTGCCCGGAGCTTGTTGGAAAGGCAGAAGGTCAGGTCCCTCCCCGGACATTCTAACCAGATCCTCAAGTGCCTCACTGGCACACTGAGTTTGAAAGCCCTGTTCTAGGGGCACCTCGTCTATCCTATTCTATTCATTGGTCTGTCTTCCCAACGAGACCAGTGAACTCTTAAGGGGAAAGACCACAGTTCATCCAGTTTTGAATCTCAGGGCTTGCAATGGCCCCTGATGCAAAATAGGTGCTCAGCAGGTCCTGAGTCGATGAGTGAGTGAAGTGAGCCTGTGCAGTGAACTTGGCACCAAATCTGAAAGGGAAGATTTGATGTTGATGGACAGAAAACAGCAGGGGTCTGGGAAATAGTGCCCCCTGC